>NW_027142375.1:12500-612500 GCF_026170545.1 Melanerpes formicivorus
ACGCAAACCCTAAACCCCCTGACCACCACACTATCGTTAACCCCGACCCCAAACGCAATCCTCACCAGGACCCTAGGTTGCCCATCCGCCCCTTCCCCTAATCTCTGCCTGAATAATCTCTCCTCCCTACCTCCATACTCCAAATGCTATTACTGGGCATTTAGAAAGCTTCAGCTAGCACCCCTGTCCTTCTCCTCACTTACCTGCAAAGGCTTCTAGCATGTAAAAACAAATTGCACATACTACACCGCACAGTTTAGAAATATGCCATGTTCTTCCCTTAGGCGGGGGGACCTTCCTTCATTTGTTTTCAGAAGGATGTCACTACTTCCTTGCCCTGCTTTTGTTTCTTAGTTTATTAGTACTGGAAACCATATACGCATCCTACACCAAACCACAATGAAGTGCAACAAGCACTAATGCTGCAGATTCCGTGACTGGCCGTGCTCCCATTCACAACTTTCGCTTCGTCCGTCTCTGGCCACGCTCCTCGCGAAGACGTGGAACCGCAGATCGGGACTCCCGCTCGCTTCGTAGGTATTTCCTACGTCTCTGCCGTGCCCGCTCTCACCCACACGCTCAAACATCAACAGGGTGTCAAACATAGGAGGAACCTCCCCTGCCTCCACACAAGCCCTCCTACAATTCATTACGTCCCTAAGGGACACAAGGTTTAGGACCAACAGAGTCAGTTTACAAGGTTCAGCAGCAACACAGTCCATTTAGAGAGTTTACAGTGGCAACACTGTCACTTTACAGAGTTCACCAGCCCCACAGTTTGTTAGTTTACAGAGTTCAGCAGCTACAGAGTTCAGCAGCAACAGAGTTTGTCACTGCTGTGCATGGGAAGGAGCTCAGCCGCCTTCTGTTCGGAAGGCTTTCCATTCTAATACAAGAAAGAAAAACAGACACGCCCTAACCAGTGAATATTTAATAACCCTACAACACACGCAAAGGAAAAAGCAATCCTTGTGTATGACACGGACGTGCTGTAAGCTTACGTATTCCAGAACCCCATGTAGCTCATTTCAAAGCCTCTTTTCAGACACATGAATACCACACTTCTACACCTCGTTAAACAAGAGAGCTAGGGAGTTGGAGGAGAGGGGTCAGGGTGAGCGGGCCTCCTAGGGGTCTTAATCCCCTCCAAGACCATGCGGGCATTTCAAACATTCCAGGTTGATACGGAAGAATCCCAGAGAGCAGCAAAGGTTGGCACTTACCTAAAGGGAGCCCAAGGAAACCAGGAAAAACCTGAGCAAAGAGCTGATATGAGCAGAGCCAGGGACCCACACCGTTTCATTTCTGGCCAGCATTGCACCATTTGTTGATTTCATTTCAGAGAGCCCCCACACCGTTTCATTTCTGGCCACCCTTGCAACATTTGTTGATTTCATTTCAGAGAGCCCCCACACCGTTTCATTTCTGGCCAGCATTGCACCATTTGTTGATTTCATTTCAGAGAGCCCCCACACTGTTTCATTTCAGGCCAGCATTGCACCATTTCACCTCTTTTCATTTCAGAGAGCCCCCACACCGTTTCATTTCAGGCCAGCATTGCACCATTTCACCTCTTTTCATTTCAGAGAGCCCCCACACCGTTTCATTTCAGGCCAGCATTGCACCATTACACCTCTTTTCATTTCAGAGAGCCCCCACACCGTTTCATTTCTGGCCACCCTTGCAACATTTGTTGATTTCATTTCAGAGAGCCCCCACACCGTTTCATTTCAGGCCAGCATTGCACCATTTCACCTCTTTTCATTTCAGAGAGCCCCCACACCGTTTCATTTCAGGCCAGCATTGCACCATTTCACCTCTTTTCATATCAGAGAGCCCCCATACCGTTTCATTTCTGGCCAGCATTGCACCATTTGATCATTTCATTTCACAGAGCCCCCAGTCCATTTCATTTCAGGCCAGCATTGCACCATTTGATCATTTCATTTCAGAGAGCCCCCAGTCCATTTCAATTCTGGCCAGCATTGCACCATTTGATCATTTCATTTCAGAGAGCCCCCAGTCCATTTCATTTCAGGCCAGCATTGCACCATTTGATCATTTCATTTCAGAGAGCCCCCAGTCCATTTCATTTCAGGCCAGCATTGCACCATTTGATCATTTCATTTCACAGAGCCCCCAGTCCATTTCATTTCAGGCCAGCATTGCACCATTTGATCATTTCATTTCACAGAGCCCCCAGTCCATTTCATTTCAGGCCAGCATTGCACCATTTGATCATTTCATTTCAGAGAGCCCCCAGTCCATTTCATTTCAGGCCAGCATTGCACCATTTGATCATTTCATTTCACAGAGCCCCCAGTCCGTTTCATTTCAGGCCAGCATTGCACCATTTGATCATTTCATTTCACAGAGCCCCCAGTCCATTACATTTCTGGCCAGCATTGCACCATTTGATCATTTCATTTCAGAGAGCCCCCAGTCCATTTCAATTCTGGCCAGCATTGCACCATTTGATCATTTCATTTCAGAAAGCCCACATACCGTTTCATTTCAGGCCAGCATTGCACCATTTGATCATTTCATTTCAGAGAGCCCCCCTACCGTTTCATTTCAGGCCAGCATTGCACCATTTGATCATTTCATTTCAGAGAGCCCCCATACCGTTTCATTTCAGGCCAGCATTGCACCATTTGATCATTTCATTTCAGAGAGCCCCCATACCGTTTCATTTCAGGCCAGCATTGCACCATTTGATCATTTCATTTCAGAGAGCCCCCATACCGTTTCATTTCAGGCCAGCATTGCACCATTTGATCATTTCATTTCACAGAGCCCCCAGTCCATTTCATTTCAGGCCAGCATTGCACCATTTGATCATTTCATTTCACAGAGCCCCCAGTCCATTTCAATTCTGGCCAGCATTGCACCATTTGATCATTTCATTTCACAGAGCCCCCAGTCCATTACATTTCTGGCCAGCATTGCACCATTTGATCATTTCATTTCAGAGAGCCCGCATACCGTTTCATTTCTGGCCAGCATTGCACCATTTGATCATTTCATTTCAGAGAGCCCCCATACCGTTTCATTTCAGGCCAGCATTGCACCATTTGATCATTTCATTTCAGAGAGCCCCCATACCGTTTCATTTCAGGCCAGCATTGCACCATTTGATCATTTCATTTCAGAGAGCCCCCATACCGTTTCATTTCTGGCCAGCATGGCACCATTTGATCATTTCATTTCAGAGTGCCCCCAGTCCATTTCAATTCTGGCCAGCATTGCACCATTTGATCATTTCATTTCAGAGAGCCCCCATACCGTTTCATTTCAGGCCAGCATTGCACCATTTGATCATTTCATTTCACAGAGCCCCCATACCGTTTCATTTCAGGCCAGCATTGCACCATTTGATCATTTCATTTCACAGAGCCCCCAGTCCATTTCATTTCAGGCCAGCATTGCACCATTTGATCATTTCGTTTCAGAGAGCCCCCACACCATTTCATTTCAGGCCAGCATTGCACCATTTGATCATTTCATTTCAGAGAGCCCCCAGTCCATTTCAATTCTGGCCAGCATTGCACCATTTGATCATTTCATTTCAGAGAGCCCCCATACCGTTTCATTTCTGGCCAGCATGGCACCATTTGATCATTTCATTTCAGAGTGCCCCCAGTCCATTTCAATTCTGGCCAGCATTGCACCATTTGATCATTTCATTTCAGAGAGCCCCCATACCGTTTCATTTCAGGCCAGCATTGCACCATTTGATCATTTCATTTCAGAGTGCCCCCAGTCCATTTCAATTCTGGCCAGCATTGCACCATTTGATCATTTCATTTCAGAGAGCCCCCAGTCCATTTCAATTCTGCCCAGCATTGCACCATTTGATCATTTCATTTCAGAGAGCCCCCATACCGTTTCATTTCAGGCCAGCATTGCACCATTTGATCATTTCATTTCAGAGTGCCCCCAGTCCATTTCATTTCAGGCCAGCATTGCACCATTGGATCATTTCATTTCAGAGAGCCCCCAGTCCATTTCATTTCAGGCCAGCATTGCACCATTTGATCATTTCATTTCAGAGAGCCCCCAGTCCATTTCATTTCAGGCCAGCATTGCACCATTTGATCATTTCATTTCAGAGAGCCCCCAGTCCATTTCATTTCAGGCCAGCATTGCACCATTTGATCATTTCATTTCACAGAGCCCCCAGTCCATTACATTTCTGGCCAGCATTGCACCATTTGATCATTTCATTTCAGAGAGCCCCCAGTCCATTTCAATTCTGGCCAGCATTGCACCATTTGATCATTTCATTTCAGAAAGCCCACATACCGTTTCATTTCAGGCCAGCATTGCACCATTTGATCATTTCATTTCAGAGAGCCCCCCATACTGTTTCATTTCAGGCCAGCATTGCACCATTTGATCATTTCATTTCAGAGAGCCCCCATACCGTTTCATTTCAGGCCAGCATTGCACCATTTGATCATTTCATTTCAGAGAGCCCCCATACCGTTTCATTTCAGGCCAGCATTGCACCATTTGATCATTTCATTTCAGAGAGCCCCCATACCGTTTCATTTCAGGCCAGCATTGCACCATTTGATCATTTCATTTCACAGAGCCCCCAGTCCATTTCATTTCAGGCCAGCATTGCACCATTTGATCATTTCATTTCACAGAGCCCCCAGTCCATTTCAATTCTGGCCAGCATTGCACCATTTGATCATTTCATTTCACAGAGCCCCCAGTCCATTACATTTCTGGCCAGCATTGCACCATTTGATCATTTCATTTCAGAGAGCCCGCATACCGTTTCATTTCTGGCCAGCATTGCACCATTTGATCATTTCATTTCAGAGAGCCCCCATACCGTTTCATTTCAGGCCAGCATTGCACCATTTGATCATTTCATTTCACAGAGCCCCCATACCGTTTCATTTCAGGCCAGCATTGCACCATTTGATCATTTCATTTCACAGAGCCCCCAGTCCATTTCATTTCAGGCCAGCATTGCACCATTTGATCATTTCATTTCAGAGAGCCCCCAGTCCATTTCATTTCAGGCCAGCATTGCACCATTTGATCATTTCGTTTCAGAGAGCCCCCACACCATTTCATTTCAGGCCAGCATTGCACCATTTGATCATTTCATTTCAGAGAGCCCCCAGTCCATTTCAATTCTGCCCAGCATTGCACCATTTGATCATTTCATTTCAGAGTGCCCCCAGTCCATTTCAATTCTGGCCAGCATTGCACCATTTGTTGATTTCATTTCAGAGAGCCCCCACACCGTTTCATTTCAGGCCAGCATTGCACCATTTGATCATTTCATTTCACAGAGCCCCCAGTCCATTTCATTTCAGGCCAGCATTGCACCATTTGATCATTTCATTTCAGAGAGCCCCCAGTCCATTTCATTTCAGGCCAGCATTGCACCATTTGATCATTTCGTTTCAGAGAGCCCCCACACCATTTCATTTCAGGCCAGCATTGCACCATTTGATCATTTCATTTCAGAGAGCCCCCAGTCCATTTCAATTCTGGCCAGCATTGCACCATTTGATCATTTCATTTCAGAGAGCCCCCATACCGTTTCATTTCTGGCCAGCATGGCACCATTTGATCATTTCATTTCAGAGTGCCCCCAGTCCATTTCAATTCTGGCCAGCATTGCACCATTTGATCATTTCATTTCAGAGAGCCCCCATACCGTTTCATTTCAGGCCAGCATTGCACCATTTGATCATTTCATTTCAGAGTGCCCCCAGTCCATTTCAATTCTGGCCAGCATTGCACCATTTGATCATTTCATTTCAGAGAGCCCCCAGTCCATTTCAATTCTGCCCAGCATTGCACCATTTGATCATTTCATTTCAGAGAGCCCCCATACCGTTTCATTTCAGGCCAGCATTGCACCATTTGATCATTTCATTTCAGAGTGCCCCCAGTCCATTTCATTTCAGGCCAGCATTGCACCATTTGATCATTTCATTTCAGAGAGCCCCCAGTCCATTTCATTTCAGGCCAGCATTGCACCATTTGATCATTTCATTTCAGAGAGCCCCCAGTCCATTTCATTTCAGGCCAGCATTGCACCATTTGATCATTTCATTTCACAGAGCCCCCAGTCCATTACATTTCTGGCCAGCATTGCACCATTTGATCATTTCATTTCAGAGTGCCCCCAGTCCATTTCATTTCAGGCCAGCATTGCACCATTTGATCATTTCATTTCAGAGAGCCCCCAGTCCATTTCATTTCAGGCCAGCATTGCACCATTTGATCATTTCATTTCAGAGAGCCCCCAGTCCATTTCATTTCAGGCCAGCATTGCACCATTTGATCATTTCATTTCACAGAGCCCCCAGTCCATTACATTTCTGGCCAGCATTGCACCATTTGATCATTTCATTTCAGAGAGCCCCCAGTCCATTTCAATTCTGGCCAGCATTGCACCATTTGATCATTTCATTTCAGAAAGCCCACATACCGTTTCATTTCAGGCCAGCATTGCACCATTTGATCATTTCATTTCAGAGAGCCCCCCTACCGTTTCATTTCAGGCCAGCATTGCACCATTTGATCATTTCATTTCAGAGAGCCCCCATACCGTTTCATTTCAGGCCAGCATTGCACCATTTGATCATTTCATTTCAGAGAGCCCCCATACCGTTTCATTTCAGGCCAGCATTGCACCATTTGATCATTTCATTTCAGAGAGCCCCCATACCGTTTCATTTCAGGCCAGCATTGCACCATTTGATCATTTCATTTCACAGAGCCCCCAGTCCATTTCATTTCAGGCCAGCATTGCACCATTTGATCATTTCATTTCACAGAGCCCCCAGTCCATTACATTTCTGGCCAGCATTGCACCATTTGATCATTTCATTTCAGAGAGCCCGCATACCGTTTCATTTCTGGCCAGCATTGCACCATTTGATCATTTCATTTCAGAGAGCCCCCATACCGTTTCATTTCAGGCCAGCATTGCACCATTTGATCATTTCATTTCAGAGAGCCCCCATACCGTTTCATTTCAGGCCAGCATTGCACCATTTGATCATTTCATTTCAGAGAGCCCCCATACCGTTTCATTTCAGGCCAGCATTGCACCATTTGATCATTTCATTTCACAGAGCCCCCAGTCCATTTCATTTCAGGCCAGCATTGCACCATTTGATCATTTCATTTCAGAGAGCCCCCAGTCCATTTCATTTCAGGCCAGCATTGCACCATTTGATCATTTCATTTCACAGAGCCCCACTCCGTTTCATTTCTGGCCAGCATTGCACCATTTGATCATTTCATTTCAGAGAGCCCCACTCCGTTTCATTTCTGCCCAGCATTGCACCATTTCACCTGGTCTCATTTCAGAGAGCCCCCATACCGTTTCATTTCTGGCCAGCATTGCACCATTTGATCATTTCATTTCACAGAGCCCCCAGTCCATTTCATTTCTGGCCAGCATTGCACCATTTCACCTGGTCTCATTTCAGAGAGCCCCTACACCGTTTCATTTCAGGCCAGCATTGCACCATTTCACCTGGTCTCATTTCAGAGAGCCCCCACACCATTTCAATTCTGGCCAGCATTGCACCATTTGATGATTTCATTTCACAGAGCCCCCAGTCCATTTCATTTCAGGCCAGCATTGCACCATTTCACCTGGTCTCATTTCAGAGAGCCCCCATACTGTTTCATTTCAGGCCAGCATTGCAACATTTCACCTGGTCTCATTTCAGAGAGCCCCACACCAGTTCATTTCAGGCCAGCATTGCACCATTTCACCTGGTCTCATTTCAGAGAGCCCCCACATCGTTTCATTTCAGGACAGCATTGCACCATTTCACCTCTTGTCATTTCAGAGGGCCCCCACACCACTTCATTTCAGGCCAGCATTGCAACATTTCACCTCTTGTCAGTCCAGAGAGCCCCCACAACCAGTTCATTTCAGGCCAGCATTGCTCCATTTCACCTGGTCTCATTTCAGAGAGCCCCACACCACTTCATTTCAGGCCAGCATTGCACCATTTCACCTGGTCTGATTTCAGAGAGCCCCACACCATTTCATTTCAGGCCAGCATTGCAACGTTTCGTCTCTTCGTTTCAGAGAGCCCCGCGTCGTTTCGTCAACAGAAAATCCTGCTAAAAATACCTGCTTTTTCTGTGGATAGTCAAGAGTATTACCAATTGCTACATAAGAAGCTTTGCAATTGCCCCCGTTGGATCTGTCCTGTTAAATACCAAGGCTTCCGTAATGTAAAAACGAATTCCAAATACGGTAACGCACGGCTTGAAAACATCTATGAAATGTGTAACGATTGCTCAGGAACGGGGGGTCTTCCTTTGTGCCGCGATGGTCGTCGCTTTGCTTTGGGCTTTTTTACGTCATCTGGGATTTTTTGGCTCCTTAGTTTACATGCCGATAGGAACCGTTTTCCCCCTCGCCCGCCGATTGCGCAACACATACCCTACGACTGAAAACCGACTGAAAAAATAAAACAACTGTTTACATCGACAGGAAAGAATGGGATCGATTGCTAAGTAGATACTTCGCAGCCGCCGAGCCGCGCCGAGCCGAGCCGCGCCGAGCCGAGCCGCGCCGAGCCGAGCCGCGCCGAGCCGAGCCGCGCCGAGCCGAGCCGCGCCGAGCCGAGCCGCGCCGAGCCGAGCCGCGCCGAGCCGAGCCGCGCCGAGCCGAGCCGCGCCGAGCCGAGCCGCGCCGAGCCGCGCCGCGCCGAGCCGAGCCGCGCCGAGCCGAGCCGCGCCGCGCCGAGCCGCGCCGAGCCGAGCCGCGCCGAGCCGCGCCGAGCCGAGCCCCGCCGAGCCGAGCCCCGCCGAGCCGCCGAGCCGCCGAGCCGAGCCGCGCCGAGCCGAGCCCCGCCGAGCCGAGCCCCGCCGAGCCGCGCCCCGCCGAGCCGAGCCCCGCCGAGCCGCCGAGCCGCCGAGCCGAGCCGCGCCGAGCCGCCGAGCCGAGCCGCGCCGAGCCGCCGAGCCGAGCCGCGCCGAGCCGCCGAGCCGAGCCGCGCCGAGCCGCCGAGCCGAGCCGCGCCGAGCCGCCGAGCCGAGCCGCGCCGAGCCGCCGAGCCGAGCCGCGCCGAGCCGCCGAGCCGAGCCGCGCCGAGCCGCCGAGCCGAGCCGCGCCGAGCCGCCGAGCCGAGCCGCGCCGAGCCGCCGAGCCGAGCCGCGCCGAGCCGCCGAGCCGAGCCGCGCCGAGCCGCCGAGCCGAGCCGCGCCGAGCCGCCGAGCCGAGCCGCGCCGAGCCGCCGAGCCGAGCCGCGCCGAGCCGCCGAGCCGAGCCGCGCCGAGCCGCCGAGCCGAGCCGCGCCGAGCCGCGCCGCGCCGAGCCGCGCCGAGCCGAGCCGCCGAGCCGCGCCGAGCCCCGCCGAGCCGAGCCGCGCCGAGCCCCGCCGAGCCGAGCCGCGCCGAGCCGCCGAGCCGCCCTTTTAGGGGAAGAAAACCCTCTCGTTTGCCTGAGAGCGCCGAGGCGACTCGCCCCGAGACTATAAATCCAACTACAATCCTCTCCTCTCTATAGAGATATTCAGGAATGGTATTCATTGCGACGGTAAAGAGGCTCTGAAGTTACCCCCCCCCCCCACCGGATCTCCTCTCTGAGATGCAAGTGATGCCGGAACGGAAAAGCGATTTGCGCGTAGAGCAAAGCCAATTTTGGCAACGTACCTACCAAAGGGGAATCGATTGAAAGCGGCGGACTTACGCTGAGCGGTCGGGGGGGCGTCTCTTGCCGCCGCGCGTGGGAAGCGCCCCGCCGGCCTCCGCTCGGAAGGTTTTCCGTTCCGAGAAAAACCAACCCGACGCCGAAACCGGTGAGTGTTCAAAAACCCTACAACGCAAAGGAAAATCCGAGAGCTGTTGTGTACTAGAGATACGCACTGTAAGTTTACGTCTTTCAGAACCCCATGCAGCGCATTTCAAAGCCTCTTTTCAGACAAATTAATACCAGACTGCTGCGCCTAGTTAAACAGCAGAGCTATGAAGTTGCAAGAGAGGGGTGTCAGGGTTAGCTGGCCTCTTAGGGATTTTAATCCCCTCCGAGAACGTGCAAGCGTTTCAAACGAGCTGCTACGTAAGAACCCCCGAGAGCGGCAGAGGCTGGCGCTTACCTGGAAGGGAGCCCGAGGAAACCGGGAAGAATCTGAGCGAGGAGCTGAGCCCCGCCAAGCCCCCAACATGCCGGTTCCTTCCGCCTCGCCTCGGGGAGCCCCGCGCCGATTCCGTCCGGTTCCGTTCGCCTCGGTTTGCCTCTCCTCGTCTCGGGGGGCCCCCCGGGTGAGCTGCCGCGGGGAGTTTGAGTCGCCGCCGGCTGAGGCGAGGAAAAATCTTTTCCTTCGCTGAAAGCGCTATGCCGACTCACCCTAAAACTGAAACTTTCCTGTTTACATGGATAGTAAAGAAGAGGGTCAATTGCTATATGAAAACCTTTGCAGTCTCCCCCATTGGAATGCTTAGTGGAACCCCCTGGTTCCACCCCGAGGGCTCTTACCTGTGGCAGCGATTTGCCTTTCTCCCTTGTGGGACGCCCCCTTAGGGCTTACACGTTACCCCTTTCCCTTGCCAGCAGTCCTTTTCCTGCCTGAAGGCTCTTGTCTCTTCCTGGGGTGATCTGACTGAGTTAAAAGAGCTCTGCCTGAGAAGCCTCTAAGGGGGCGCCCGGAGAGGTCCTGCGCCTCGGCGGGCCCCGCGGCCCGACGGAGAGGGGTCCCGCCGCGGTCCTCGGAAACCGATCTGGGGGAAAAGACGAACGCCACGGCTCGGGTAACTGCCGGAGTTCTATAGGGCTCGCTACAGCCCTGGACGGCTGTGGGATCTCTCCTAAAGGTCTTGGAGCCGAGCGGTTTCACAAACTCACCTTACTTCTGTGAAAGAGGAGGTTGGACTATTTCCCAGAAGTCTGCTGCACGTTTTCCTGGTTTCTGCAGATAGTTTTCCTCCTTTTCTTACCAGCGACTTATGTGAAGTCTTAGGGCTTTTAATCCCCTCCTAGAACATTCAGGCGTATCGAACCTTCAGAGCACCTACACGGGAACCGCGGACAGCGACAGAGGCTGGCACTAACCTGGTGCGGAGCTCAGCCGGACGAAGGGAACCCACGGAAGCTGAAGGAAGACGAGCTGAGAGCAGACCTCGGCGGAGCCGGCTGGCGCCCGGGGGAGCCGAGCCCCGGCGCGCCTGGTGAGAGACAGCCCGGCTGGGCGGAGCCGCCGTCTGTTCGGGGGAAGGAAATCCTCCGGCTTCACAGAGAGCCGAGCCGACTCGCCCTAAGACTGCCAATCTCTCCTGTTCATATAGGTAGTCAGGACTGGCACTAAGTGCCAGGTAACAAGGCTCTGAACTCACCCCCGCTGCGTCTCTTCCGTTACACACAAAGGCTGCTAGCAGGTAGAAGCCGATTGCAAGCAGAGCAAAGCAGTTTGAAAACAGAACTACGAAATGGGTCTCAAGGAATTAAAGAGGGGGAACCCTCCTCAGTGTGTGTTGGGGGGGGGGATCCTTTGTTTCTTTTGCCTTTATTCTTTGTCCTGAGGTTTCTTTGGGTTTTGGTCTCTTTAATTTGAATGGAAGTAACCTCTGAGGAGAGCCCAGCGAAGCCTCCCCCCACACACAGGGGTGAGAATCCCCTACCTGGTCAGTGCTGCCCCCGCTCTTAAGGGGCCTGCTAGCATCTAAGGTGGATCTGGGGGTATCAAAGGGGAATTCGGGCACCCAGAGAGGTATATGGGGAGGCTCTGGAGGGGCTCCAAAAGGACCTTTCAGTTGGATCCAACTGAGGCCACCGCCACCAAGCCACGCCCCCCAAACTGAGGCCGCCGCCAAGCCAGCCCCCCCACCCACCCAAACACATAGGCCGCCGGCAAGACAAGCAACCCCCCCACCCCCACCCCCAGCAACAGAAGCTGCCGCCAAGCCAGCCAAACCCCCACCCCAGCAACAGAAGCTGCCGCCGCCAAGCCGGCCACCCCCCAACCCCCCCCAAACCACAGAGGGCGCCACCACCAAGCCAGCCACCCCCAACCCCCACCCAATAACAGAGGCCGCCGCCAAACCAGCCACGCATCCCACCCACCCCAGTCACAACAGAGGCCGCCGCCACCAAGCCAGTCCCCCCCCCTCCCAACACAGGCCACCGCCGCCAAGCCAGCCCCCCCCCCAACCACAGAGGCCACCGCCGCCAAGCCAGCCCCCCCCCCCAACCACAGAGGCCACCGCCGCCAAGCCAAGCCAGCCCCCCCCCACGGCCCACCCAGTAACAGAGGCCGCTGCCAAAAAGCCAGCCACCCCCCACACACCCAAAAACATGGGCTGCCGCCAAATCAGCCACCACCCCTATCCCCCACCCAACAACAGAGGCCGCTGCCAAGGCAGCCACGCATCCCACTCCCCGCCCAACAGAGGCCGCTGCTGCCAAGCCAGCCAAACCCCCAACCAACAAAAAATGGTGCTGCCGCCAGGCAGCCAGCCCACCACCCCATAACAGAGGCCGCTGCTGCCAAGCCAGCCACCCCCCCACCCACCCAACGCCAACAGAGGCCACCGCCAAAAAGCCAGCCACCACCCCCAACCACATAGGCCGCCGCCGCCAAGACAGCCACCCCCCCACTCCCCCACCCAATAACAGAGGCTGCCGCCAAACCAGCCACGCATCCCACCCCTCCCACCCAATAACAGAGGCCACCACCGCCAAGCCAGACACCCCCCCACTCCACCACCCAATAACAGGGGCCGCCGCCAAGCCAAGCCAGCCCCCACCCCACGGCCCACCCAGTAACAGAGGCCACTGCCAAAAAGCCAGCCACCCCCCTACCCACCCACAACCAACAGAGGCCACCGCCAAAAAGCCAGCCACCCCCCCCAACCAACCACAGAGGCTGCTGCCGCCAAGCCAGCCAACCCCCCCCCACCCCAGCAACAGAAGCTGCCACTGCCGCACCAGCCACCCCTCAACCCCCCCAAACCACAGAGGGCACCGCCACCACGCCAGCCACCCCCCCAACCCCCACCCAATAACAGATGCTGACACCAAACCAGCCACGCATCCCACCCACCCCAGTCACAACAGAGGCCGCCGCCGCGCCAGCCACAGCCCCCCCACCCAGCCACATAGGCCGCCGCCAAGACAAGCAACCACCCCATACCCCCCAGCAACAGAAGCTGCCGCCAAGCCAGTGACGCATCCCACCCCAGCAACAGAAGCTGCCGCCACCAAGCCGGCCATCCCCTAACCCCCCCAAAAAACAGAGGCCGCTGCCACCAAGCCAGCAAATTGCCCCACACCCCCCAGCAACAGAAGCTGCCGCCGCCAAGCCGGCCATCCACTAACCCCACCAAAAACCAGAGGGCGCCACCACCACGCCAGCCACCCCCCCAACCCCCACCCAATAACAGAGGCCGCCGCCAAACCAGCCACACATCCCACCCACCCCAGTCACAGAGGCCGCCGCCACCAAGCCAGTCCCCCCACACCCAACACAGGCCACCACCGCCAAGCCAGCCCCCCCCCCCCCCAACCACAGAGGGCACAGCCACCAAGCCAAGCCAGCACCCCCCCACGGCCCACCCAGTAACAGAGGCCACCGCCAAAAAGCCAGCCACCCCACACACACCCAAACACATGGGCTGCCACCAAACCAGCCAACACTCCTACCCCCCCACCCAACAACAGAGGCCGCTGCCAAGGCAGCCACGCATCCCACCCCCCGCCCAACAGAGGCCGCGGCTGCCAAGCCAGCCAAACCCCCAACCAACAACAGACGCTGCCGCCGCCAAGGCAGCCGGCCCACCACCCCATAACAGAGGCCGTCGCTGCAAAGCCAGCCACCCCCCCCACCCACCCAACACCAACAGAGGCTGCCGCCAAAAAGCCAGCCACCCCCCCCCAACCACAGAGGACGCTGCCGCCAAGCCAGCAAATCCCCTCATGCCCCCCAGCAACAGAAGCTGCCGCCAAGCCAGCCAACCCCCCCACCCCAGCAACAGAAGCGGACGCTGCCAAGCCAGGCAGCCCCCAAGCCCCCCAAAACACAGAGGCCGCCGCCACCAAGTCAGCCACAGCCCCCCCACCCAACCACATAGGCCGCCGCCGCCAAGACAGACACCCCCCCCACTCCCCCACACCCCCACCCAATAACAGGGGCCGCCGCCAAGCCAAGCCAGCCCCCCCCCACGGCCCACCCAGTAACAGAGGCCACTGCCAAAAAGCCAGCCACCCCCCCTACCCACCCACAACCAACAGAGGCCGCCGCCAAAAAGCCAGCCACCCCCCCAACCAACCACATAGGCCGCTGCCGCCAAGCCAGCCAACCCCCACACCACCCCAGCAACAGAAGCTGCCGCTGCTGCACCAGCCACCCCTCAACCCCCCCAAACCACAGAGGGCGCTGCCACCACGCCAGCCACCCCCCCAACCCCCACCCAATAACAGAGGCCGCCACCAAACCAGCCACGCATCCCACCCACCCCAGTCACAGCAGAGGCCGCCGCCACCAAGCCAGACACAGCCCCCCCACCCAGCCACACAGGCCGCCGCCAAGACAAGCAACCACCCCATGCCCCCCAGCAACAGAAGCTGCCGTCGCCAAGCTGGCCACCCCCCACCCCCCCCAAAAAACAGAGGCCACTGACAAGCCAGCCACGCATCCCACCCACCCCAGTCACAGCAGAGGCCGCTGCTGCCAAGCCAGCCACCCCCCAGCCCCGCAACAGAAGCTGCCGCCACCAAGCCGGCCATCCCCTAACCCCCCCAAAAAACAGAGGCCGCTGCCACCAAGCCAGCAAATTGCCCCACACCCCCCAGCAACAGAAGCTGCCGCCGCCAAGCCGGCCACCCACTAACCCCCCCAAAAAACAGAGGGCGCTGCCACCAAGCCTGCCCCCCAAACTCCCACCCAATAACAATGGCCGCCGCCAAACCAGCCACGCATCCCACCCACCCACCCCAGTCACAACAGAGGCCACCGCCACCAAGCCAAGCCAGCACCCCCCCACGGCCCACCCAGTAACAGAGGCCACCGCCAAAAAGCCAGCCACCCCCCACACACCCAAAAACATGGGCTGCCACCAAACCAGCCAACACCCCTACCCCCCACCCAACAACAGAGGCCGCTGCCAAGGCAGCCACGCATCCCACCCCCCACCCAACAGAGGCCGCCGCTGCCAAGCCAGCCAAACCCCCAACCAACAACAGACGCTGCCACCGCCAAGGCAGCCTGCCCACCACCCCATAACAGAGGCCGTCGCTGCAAAGCCAGCCACCCCCCCACCCACCCAACGCCAACAGAGGCCGCCGCCAAAAAGCCAGCCACCCCCCCAACCACAGAGGACGCTGCTGCCAAGCCAGCAAATCCCCTCATGCCCCCCAGCAACAGAAGCTGCCGCCGCCGCGCCAGCCACCCCCCAACCCCCCCAAACCACAGAGGGTGCCGCCACCATGCCAGCCACCCCCCCAACCCCCACCCAATAACAGAGGCCGCCGCCAAACCAGCCACGCATCCCACCCACCCCAGTCACAACAGAGGCCGCTGCCACCAAGCCAGTCCCCCCCCCCCCAACACAGGCCACCGCCGCCAAGCCAGCCCCCCCCCCCAACCACAAAGGCCACAGCCACCAAGCCAAGCCAGCCCCCCCCCACAGCCCACCCAGTAACAGAGGCTGCCGCCAAAAAGCCAGCCACCCCACACACACCCAAACACATGGGCTGCCACCAAACCAGCCAACACTCCTACCCCCCACCCAACAACAGAGGCCGCTGCCAAGGCAGCCACGCATCCCACCCCCCGCCCAACAGAGGCTGCCGCTGCCAAGCCAGCCAAACCCCCAACCAACAAGACACTGCCGCCGCCAAGGCAGCCTGCCCACCACCCCATAACAGAGGCCGTCGCTGCAAAGCCAGCCACCCCCCCACCCACCCGACGCCAACAGAGGCCGCCGCCAAAAAGCCAGCCACCCCCCCCAACCACAGAGGACGCTGACGCCAAGCCAGCAAATCCCCTCATGCCCCCCAGCAACAGAAGCTGCCGCCGCCGCGCCAGCCACCCCTCAACCCCCCCAAACTACAGAGGCCGCCACCAAGCCAGCCACAGCCCCCCCACCTAGCCACATAGGCCGCCGCCAAGACAAGCAACCACCCCATGCCCCCCAGCAACAGAAGCTGCCGCCAAGCCAGCGACGCATCCCACCCCAGCAACAGAAGCTGCCTTCGCCAAGCTGGCCACACCCCACACCCCCCAAAACACAGAGGCGGCTGACAAGCCAGCCACGCATCCCACCCACCCCAGTCACAACAGAGGCCGCCGCTGCCAAGCCAGCCACCCCCCAGCCCTGCAACAGAAGCTGCCGCCACCAAGCCGGCCACCCCCTAACCCCCCCCAAAAAACAGAGGGCGCTGCCACCAAGCCTACCCCCACCCAATAACAGAGGCCACCGCCAAAAAGCCAGCCACACCCCCACACCCAAAAACATGGGCTGCCGCCAAACCAGCCAACACCCCTACCCCACACACACAACAGAGGCCGCTGCCGAGGCAGCCACACATCCCACCCCCCACCCAACAGAGGCTGCCACTGCCATGCCAGCCAACCCCCCAAACAACAACAGACACTGCCACCACCAAGCCAGCCACCCCCCCACCCACCCAACACCAACAGAGACCGCCGCCAAAAAGCCAGCCACCCTCCCCAACCAACCACATAAGCCGCTGCCGCCAAGCCAGTCAACCCCCCCACCCCAGCAAGAGAAGCTGCCGCCCCCAAGCCAGGCGCCCCCAAAGCCCCCAAAAAAACAGAGGCCGCCGCCGCACCAGCGAATCCCCCCATACCCCCCAGCAACAGAAGCTGCTGCAGCCAGCCACCCCCCAGCCCCCCCAAAAAATGGAGGGTGACGCCGCCAAGCCAGCGACCCCCCCATCCCCACCCAATAACAGAGGCCACCGCCAAACCAGCCACGCATCCCACCCCCCCCAACCAATAACAGAGGCCACCGCCAGGCCAAGCCCCCACCCCCCACACCCCACCCAATAACAGAAGCTGCCGCCAAAAAGCCAGCCACCCCCCCACACACACCCAAAAACATGGGCTGCCACCAAACCAGCCAACACCCCCCACCCAACAACAAAGGCTGTGGCCAAGCCAGCCACGCATCCCGCCCCCCACCCAACAGAAGCCGCCGCTGCCAAGCCGGCCAACCCCCCAACCAACAACAGATGCTGCTGCCGCCGCCAAGCCAGCCAACCCCCCCGCCCAATAACAGAGGCCGCCGCTGCCAAGCTGGCCAACCCCCCACACACACCAGAGGCTGCCAGCAAGCCAGCCCCCACTCCCCCCCCCCCAACTAACCCTAACCATCCAACTGAAGTGCCCCCAGGTGACCCTCCATTGGCTCCCACATGTCCCTGAATTCCTCTTTGATACCCCCCACACCCACCATAGATGCCCACAAACCCCCTGAAGTGGGGGGGGACGCTGACCGGTCAGGGGGGGCATCTCCTCCGGGTGCGTGGGGAGCGACTCAGCTGGCCTCTCTTCAGAGGCCTTTCCATTCAAATTAAACAACTGAATATAAAACCAGTGGGGTCTCCTTTGTGTGTGTTGTGCGGTTTTAATTTGCCGCTCAGGGCCATTGGAAACCTTTTGGCGTACATGTTACTACTGCTCTGCAACCTCTGGAGGAACAGCATGGCTTTTCCTCCGCTACAATACCTCACGCTAATACTTACGTTTTGTCATGGGTTTCCGTCCCCTCCGGGAACGTTCGGGCAAGCAGTCCGCCGGCAGCGTTTGGGAGAGGCTGCCCCCGCCCCTCGCTCGCCCGCTCCTCGGCTGTGTCGTCGCTGCAGCGATTTGACCCTTACCTGGGAGCTCAGAGCTTGGATGGTGTCGAGGCTGAGAATCTCTCTCCTGCTCCCCCCCCTCCTCCCTCCCAACAGAGGGGGGAAAAAAAAAAAAAGGAAAGGACCAAATCCAGCAAGAAATAATTTGGAGTCAGCTGGGAAGCAGAGAGTTTAGTAGAACACTCGCAAGCCCTCCACCCTGTCTTCAGAATGGGCGTTCACCCCGCCACAAGCCACCCCTCCATTCCCCTCCCGCTCCCCTGTCACAGCCCTGTTATCCACTCTTGGCACGTGGTATTCGACTCCTCGAGGCGAGTCCCTGGTTATCCCGGCTCGTTCTCTCTCAGGGCAGTCTCTCTGGTGCTGGAACTGGGCAGGGATGTGGAGAAGAATCAGGAATCAGTCTGACTTTGAAAGGAAAAGAGGAAAAAAAAAAAAATCAGGAACAGTCCATTGCTGCAGGGACAGCAGGAACAAGTACAGGTGGGATGACCCAGGAGCTCTGTGGGTTGCTGTGCAGTGCGTATGTTGAGTCCTGGACGCCAGGCTGGTGTTAAGCCAGGAGGGAAAGAGGTTAGACCGACTTCTAACTATTCGCACAGTGACTATAATGCATTGATGTGTGTTGCCCCCTCTGAGTTCATCCTCTCTCAGCCGGAGTCACATTCTGCTGCGGGATACGCTGAATGTCCCCAGTTTCCAACATGCTCCGCTAGGTGTGACCAGGCCTCTTGGCAGCAGCCGCCCCTGGGGTTGGTTTGCCCGGCGCTGGCAAGCCCTCCGCCCTGTTTTTGCAATGGTCTGTAACCCCCCCACAGTCGCCCACCCCCACGTGGCATCGCGGTAGGAAAGACAGAGACAGCTGAGGGGCTGCCCTGCTTCTGATAGCCCCGACCCACGGACGCCCTTCTTGGTAGGGTTTGCGCCTTCGGGACGCAGCTGAGTTTTTGCTGCGCCTCTCTGTGAGAGCTGTTGCGTGGCTCTGCGTCTCCGAGCGTGTTCCCTGTTCCCCAGGATTTACTACGCCCCCATTGGCTTGCAGTCGGTGCATTTCTCCCTGGCCATCAACCAACCTCTAATGCCTGTTGCTCTCTAATTAAATCTTTCGATGGTTTCAGCTTTCTGAGCCTGTGTTGGTACGACTCCTGCTCAGGGCACCGCGAGAGAGACAAACCCTCCTTCTGTCCTGTGGTTCCGGGAAGGGTCCTGGCACTCGCAGGCAGGCACCAACGGGGTAGCGACTGTGAAGTGACATCAGCCTTGCTTGGTCGATCAAGTGGAAAGCAAAGAGTCAAACGGTAAGGAGTGGAGCAAAAAGCAAAGCTTAGCTCTCAGTTACTCACGTTGTAAAGCTGCGAGTAGGTTTCCCTGCACCCTAGAAAAACACTGCACAGGCATCTCATTTTTCTCTGGCATTCATTTAACTCGCAGAGCTGTGGGGGAGTTACTGGGAGACTTGGAAAGGCAGTGAGAGCACTAGGAAGGGAATTTGGAGTTACGGGGAGGAACACAAAGACGACAGGTGCCACGCTAGAAGAGCACTTACTGTTACCGGGAGAAGACCCCTCCTGACTCTTCCTGACTGCTGCTCGCCCCGGCCCTCCCGCTCGCTCGCTCGCCCCGGCCCGCCCGCCCGCTCGCTCGCTCGCCCCGGCCCGCCCGCCCGCTCGCCTCGCTCGCCCCGGCCCGCCCGCCCGCCTCGCTCGCTCGCTCGCCCCCGGCCCGCCCGCTCGCCCCGGCCGGCCCGCCCGCTCGCCCCGGCCGGCCCGCCCGCTCGCCCCGGCCCCAGCCCCGGCCGGTAGTGCGCGAGTCCCCTGCCCCGTCGCGGCTCCCAAACGGTCCCGGCTCGGCTCCGGGAACCCCCCCTGCAAGCAAAGCCAGAGTGCGGTCCTGCAGCTACCAGAGGAAAGCCCCGGAGAGCTGTGGAGGCAGGCACTCACCTAGCACGGAGCGAGCAGGAACCCGATAGCCCCGGCGGGCCAGTGAGCGCCGTTTTAAAGCCGCCAGCCCCGTGCGCGCGAACAACCCTCGCTGCGACGCATGCGCTGAACCCATGGCAACGATCGCGACGCTATCGCCCTGGCGAGACTGGAGCCTCGCTGCGGCGCAGGAGTTGTACCCATGTCAGCGATCGAGTCAGGCTCTCTCTCCCTTTTCCCTTCTCCCCCTAACAACTTTCCAGCATTTCAAGCGTTCAGCGCGGTTCGCTGCAGCGCTGAGCGCGCTCGGGGCGGCACGCGCCGCGGCACGGCGGCGGTGCCGCCCGTGACGCACGCGGGGGCGGCCCTGAGCACTGCCCTGGGCGTGGGCAGCAGCTCGGCCCGGCCCCGTTCGGGATGTTTTGGCATTTAAATCGAAACCCTACACCGCGCGCAGGTAAAAGCCTCTGTTTATGATGGGTACGGCCGCAGGCTGTGCTTATAGCTCAAGCCCCTGTGTGACTTCATTACGATTCTCACAGCCTTTAAAACAGAGAGGGGAGACGGGGGGTCGTTTCCAAAGTTTTGTGACACAGCAGTCGCTCCAACTCCTCCCTCTCCAGCTGGAGAGGGTCTGCTCCGCATCGCCTCTCACGGCACTGACGCTGTGAAATGTTCTGTGGTCCCCTCCGAGACTTGTCAGCGGTTTAGGGGGGTGCCCCCAGCCCTCACCTGCTCCTCTGCTGCAGCATCCCCCTGCCCCATGTCCGCCCAGAATCCCCCCGCTCCCTTTGATTCTCCCCCCAAAAGGCAGAATGTGAAGCAAACTGCCCAGCCAGCAGCTCGGTCCTTTCCTAGTCAATTGTGTACACATCCCCTCTCCCCCCGAAGGGGAGCTCTGCTGCAGCAATGAAGGGGGGCAGGGAAGGGTCCCCCACAAACAGCTGCAGCTACTCCAGCCCCCGTGCTGCCGGCTGGTGGCTGCCCCACAGTGGGGAATGTGCCAGAGGTCGATGTCTCTCACACCCAGTTTGGGTTGGACCCCTGGGCAGCGATGCTCCACCCGAGGCCTCCATCGGAGGCCGCAGGCAGGTTCCTCGCTGCTGCCTTTGTGCCTCAGACGCAGCCGCCCTTGGATCCTCCTGAAGCCATGCGGCCTGCTGCGGTGCTCCGGTGCCCCACAGGCTACCCCGAAAGCTACTTCCTAGACTGACATGGAGCAGAAAGAGAGCAGAGTTTTCTCCTGCTAGGCACAGGAGACTCCCGTGTGGGAATGCATGCAGGGACCCCACTGGTGCAGCAGGAATCATTTATTGGTGCAGCAGGAATCACTTACTGGTGCAGCAGGAATCATTTACTGGTGCAGCAGGAATCATTTATTGGTGCAACAAGAATCACTTACTAGTGCAGCAGGAATCATTTATTGGTGCAGCAGGAATCATTTATTGCTGCAACAGGAATCATTTATTGGTGCAGCAAGAATCATTTATTGGTGCAGCAGGAATCACTTATTGGTGCAGCAGGAATCACTTACTGGTGCAGCAGGAATCATTTACTGGTGCAGCAGGAATCATTTATTGGTGCAGCAGGAATCATTTATTGCTGCAGCAGGAATCACTTATTGGTGCAGCAGGAATCACTTACTGGTGCAGCAGGAATCACTTACTGGTGCAGCAGGAATCACTTACTGGTGCAGCAGGAATCATTTATTGGTGCAGCAGGAATCATTTATTGGTGCAGCAGGAATCATTTACTGGTGCAGCAGGAATCATTTATTGGTGCAGCAGGAATCACTTACTGGTGCAGCAGGAATCATTTATTGGTGCAGCAGGAATCATTTATTGGTGCAGCAGGAATCATTTACTGGTGCAGCAGGAATCATTTATTGGTGCAGCAGGAATCACTTACTGGTGCAGCAGGAATCATTTATTGGTGCAGCAGGAATCATTTATTGGTGCAGCAGGAATCACTTACTGGTGCAGCAAGAATCATTTATTGGTGCAGCAGGAATCATTTATTGGTGCAGCAGGAATCATTTATTGCTGCAGCAGGAATCACTTATTGGTGCAGCAGGAATCACTTACTGGTGCAGCAGGAATCATTTACTGGTGCAGCAGGAATCATTTATTGCTGCAGCAGGAATCATTTATTGGTACAGAACAGGCAGTTTACAGAGGGGAAATCCAGCAGCCCGAGCACTTCCCTGGCACTCCTGCACCACTGCTGCTCTCTGAGTTTGCTCCATCGTTATCTTCATCCCGTATCAGGTTGATCTTCTCCAGCAGGGAGGCAAGCGTCCCCCTGCCTCACGCTTCAGGCTGTGTACTGCAGTCCGCTCTTTTTTATCACCAGGCCATCCTTCCAGTATCAGCAGCCTGTTGTTCTCCCTTGTCCTGAAACCCTCCTGGGACCCTTTCTGCTTTCCTACGCTCCCAGTGCCCTTCACCCCTCCCCCGGAGGCACTGCACAGAGCCGGCGCTCGGTCCCAGAGAGACTGTAGAGCACAGCTGGATGGAAGATGCACCGCAACACACCCAGCACTCCTTTCTCTGCAGGAACAAGCAACAACCTCTCGGCAAGACTCAAGATGCTTACACAAGTGGCTCCACGACGTGTCTCAGATCCATCTCACCTCATCACCTGACCTGTGGAGTCCTTGTGTGAGCCAGAAAGAGAACCAGCCTTGGCCAGGGAGAGCGAGAGCGTCTCTTTCCCCCCGGAGCGGACGGCGGCTTGCAGGCATCAGGGCTGCTCAGCAGCCTGCCAGGCATCCAGGCCTGGGCTCTGAGAAGGAAAGGGGAAGGGAGAGGAGAAGAGGGGAAGGGAGGGGAGGGGAGGGGGCCTCAGGGATCGGCCAGTTCCAACCCCCCTGCCATGGGCAGGGATGCCTCACCCTGGATCGGGCTGCCCAGAGCCACCTCCAGCCTGGCCTCCAAATCGCCCATGGGTGAGGCTACCACCACCTCCCTGGGCAACCTGTGCCAGAGCCTCACCACCCTGATGGGGAAGAGCTTCCTCCTGGCATCCAGTCGGAACCTCCCCCCTTCTGGGTTTTGTTCCATGCCCCCCAGCCCTGTCACTCCCTGACACCCTTGAAGTCCCTCACCTGCCCCACTTCCCCTCTTCATCCCCTCAAACCATCGGCACCTGGGCTCAGCTGGAGTCTCCTCCCACCCCAGGTGTGGCCACCTGGCCCCTCCCACCCACTCCCCTATTTAATCTCCTCCCCCAGGAAGAGCAGCTCCCCTAGGATGAGCCTGCCTGGGCTGAGGATCCTCCTTGCATCCCTGGTGAGTGTCTCTGGTGCATGCTGGGTGATGGTGGTGGTGACAGAAGGTTGGGGTCCTGGCAGCCCCCTGGCTGTCAGGGCCAGGGGTGATGACCGCCCCAATCCCATCCAGGGGTGCTGGCTGGGGCTTCCTGCTGGGGCTGAGCTCCTCTGGGTGGTGTCCTGGCTGGTGAGGGCCTTGCCCCTGGTGCTGGGCTGGGGGCAGAAGTGGTGGTGGTGGAGCAGGAGCTGTGATGCTAACCGCACGGCTCTGACCTGGAGGCCCCTGGAGTCTGCTCTCCTCCCTCCATAGCCCTCTGCTGCTGCTGTGCCTCATCTGCAGAGCCTCTCCTCCCCCTCACTGCCTCCCTCCAGAAAGAAGGGAAGGAGGGAACAGCTGTGAGGCAGATCTGGAACTGCTTCCCCTCACCTGTCAGCTCTGAGCAGGCAGCCCCCAGGAAGGGGCAGGGTGGGCAGGGAGAAGCACAATGCCGGCGAGAACAGCCAGGACAGGACTGCATCTCCCCCCCTGTGCTTCTGTTCAGGGGGGCAAATGCAGAGGGGGAAATAGTTCAGGCTGGCTGGGAAGCCTCTCTCACACCTCTGAAGAGGAGGAATCCCTGAGCAGAGAGACTGAGCAGGGAATCCCTGTCCTGAACACGCAGAAGCAGCACGAACCAGGCTGGGACGGGCCTCGGGGAGCGTCAGGTCCACCCTCCCACCCAGGGGAAGATGAAATAGGATGGGAAGAGAATTAATGAGGTTGGAAAAGGCCTCAGAGGTCCTCGAGTCCAACCTCCCACCCAGCCCCATCTGATCAACTCGACCATGGCACCAAGGGCCCCACCCAGGCCCCTCCTGGACATCTCCAGGGAGGGAGACTCCACCACACCCCCCTGGGCAGCACATCCCCAGGGCCAACCTCTCTTGCTGGGAAGAACTTCCTCCTCACCTCCAGCCTAAACCTCCCCTGGCACAGCTTGAGGCTGTGTCCTCTTGTTCTGGTGCTGGGTGCCTGGGAGGAGAGCCCAACCCCCACCTGGCTACGGCCTCCCTTCAGGTAGGTGTAGAGAGCAAGAAGGTCTCCCCTGAGCCTCCTCTTCTCCTGGCTAAGCAACCCCAGCTCCCTCAGCCTCTCCTCACAGGACTCTGTGCCCCAGCCCCCTGCCCAGCCCTGCTGCCCTGCTCTGGACCCCTTCACCTGCACCCTGCTTACCGTGGCACCCCGCAGAAGGCTCTCTGGTGGAAGACTCCTGGGGGGATGGCTCCCAGCTGGTGAAGAGCATCTACAGCCCACACAGCTCCAGGCCTCTCAGGCTGTGCCTCTCTCTCTCCAGGAGTGAGGGCATCCTGTCCCCTAGGCAGGGAAGGAAACACAGCTGTGAAATCAGAGCAGTGGGGTCTGAGATCCCCAGGAGAACCCAAACCGAACCTTGGAGCTGGCCTCAGAGCTCCTCTGGGGGAAGCTGTCGCTGCTAGGAGCGCAGAGCCCCCCCGGCGCGGCTCAGCCCTCGGCCTCCTGGAGGCAGCACTCGCCGCTGCCCATCTGCAGTGCCGACCGTGACGCGCGGGGACAGCACTGAGCCACCGGGCGGCGGCACAGCTGCGCTGCTAACCGCTCGCGATGTGGCTGGGGGGGGCCCAGGGGGAGAGAGGGGTCCCGGGGGGGGTCCCGGGGCTGCAGGGACGCCGAAAACCACAGTGAGACCTCCCCGAATCCTGCAGGACCCCAAAACCTCAAACCCCAGAGACCCCTAACCCTCACAGCCCCTCCCCAGCTCCTTTGGGACCCTCCAGAGGGCCCCCCCCAATTCCCCTTTCACGCCCCCCGGGACCCCGGCGCCGGCATCCCCGGGAGCAGTGCCCATCCCACCTCCCCCCCTCTGCCCTCTCCCTTTTGGGGGTCCCTAAAGGACCGTGGGGGTCCTGAGGGGTCCCCAAGGGTCTGTCAGGGTCCTTGGCTGTCCGCAGGGTTCTGGGGGGGTCTGCAGGGGTCCCCTAGGGTCTGGAGGGATATGTGGGGGTCCCCAAGGGTCTGCAGGGGCCCGTAAGAGACCCCCGCGGACCCCTATGGACTCTTAAGGACCATTCCAGACCCCTGGGGACCCCCACGGAGTCTGGCGGACCCCTGCAGACCCTTACGGACCTCCCAGAGCCCCCCCCAGACCCAGCCCCTCCCCCCAATTCCCATCCCACCTTTTTCTGCCCTTCTGGGATCCCCTTCAGACCCTCCTGGGACCCCTCCCCAACCCTTAGGAGCCCCTCCTGGACCCCCTCAAACCCTTTTGACCCTCCCCCGCGCCCCCCCCCCCAAAAACCATCCCCCTGCCCCTCCCCTCGCTGGGGTCCTCAGGGGTCCGCTGCAGCCAGCGAGCCAATGGGAGAACCCCAGGGGCTGCACCCCTGCCCCACCCCACGGGGACCCTGCCCCACGGATCCCCGCCCCCTAGCTCCTGGCCCTGCCCCCTAGCTCCTGGCCCCTCCCCTTCCTGCCCCCCGCCCCCCTCATTCACCAGCACCAGTTCGAGGCACTGGGAGCCGCTGGGAGGTACAGGGATGGGCTGGGAGGGGGATCAGGGGGACTGGGAGTGCTGGGAGGGGGACTGGGGGGGAATGGGAGCCCCTGGGGGGGTGGGGAGGGGGGACTGGGAGCACTGGTCCTAACCCCAACCCCCTAACCCCCTAAACCCTAACCCCTAACCCTCGGGTACTAACCCCACCCCCAAGCCCTGCCCCTAACCCCCCACCCTAACTCCCTAACCCCTAAGCCTAACCCCCTAACCCTAACCCCCTAACCGTTAACCCCAACCCTAACCCCAACCCCCCCACCCTAACCCAACAGAACAGCTGCTTTTTTCAAAGTTTCATCCTACTTACTCCCTTACTTCAAAGAACTTACTTCTTTGTTAACTGCTTAATCTGTCAACGACTTAGATCTTACTAGTTCAAGTTTTCACACTTCACTCCTCTTACCAACAGAGATGACTTCATCAGGCCCAAATACGTCATACACAAGGATCAAGACACAATGATCTACAAACACAGCAAACCCTATCCTCACC
This sequence comes from Melanerpes formicivorus, assembly GCF_026170545.1. NCBI lineage: Eukaryota > Metazoa > Chordata > Aves > Piciformes > Picidae > Melanerpes > Melanerpes formicivorus. The sequence goes on from NW_027142375.1 coordinate 38,574, forward strand.
ACTGTCTTTTACAATATGCTTTAAAGGTATGTTACATCTTCTCTTGTCTAAGACGCTCAAAAATCCTAAGTTGTTTTATGTTAGCAAGATTCTCCTTGATCTATAAAGATAAAGCTGGCCAGGCTCCATCTCCATAAGTAAAGAAAAATCTTGCACGTAAACAGCAAAAGTGAAAAGGCTTCTTTGCCGGGTCAAAGGTGACATCTTGACTATTCACGGTTCTGCCCGGTATAAAATTGACCGTAACCTAACAATCCATCCTTACTCATCCTAACAATGCTGCTCTTTTGATACTTTGCTTTTGCTAAGGCACCGAGTCCTATAGATACTATCTTTGGCCTAATGTTGTTTGTTCTTCTTTCAAATTTCTCCTAGCTAAAACTTCCAGAATTCTTATATCCTCCATAAACTTTGTTAAATCACGCTTGAAACCGCACATGAAATGAAAGTTTGAGAATGTAGTATACTTTAGCCATTTTTTTGGGGGGGATGTAACACCTGAATTCTCCCTTGTTTTTTATAACCTAAAATGCAAATGTATTTTGTGTTATAATCAGACTAACTATTTAAAATTAATACAAACTGGTGAGTTAACATACAAGTCCATGACAACATATTCTCTAACCACACAACAATTAAGCAATTGTGATATTCAGTCCTAATACACATAGCTTTATGGTACATTCTCCCGATTGATGCTTTTGATCTCAGATTATCGTAACAGACATTGTGACCTGTGTTAGGTAGGTCTGCTGATTTTCAGCTTCATGTGAAATGCTATTTGTCCCATCCTTGTGATTCTTGTGCTGTTGTTTGTTGAGATGATTGCGGTACTGCGTTGCAGAAGTGATGTTCCCGGGTGTTGACATGGGTTAGCTATTTTTTGCTGGCATTACTAAAACCTTAGTTATAAAATATGCATCCTTTTTGTTTTAATATATAATCCCTCTCTTAAAACGATTTTGAATACAAACAAAAAAAAAATCTCATTCTATAATATCCCTATATCAAACTCTTATGCTAACACCAAAAATCTCTAAAGAACTGAAAGAACTATGTTAAAATTAAATTATCAAATCAATGTCTAAAAAGAAACTAATAAAAAGTTAGAGCTCTTTCAAAATGCCATGGCACGAAAAAAAAAAAAAAGGTTTGAACCAAAAGTTAAAATTTGAACTCACAGAAAAACGAAAGTTTGAGCTCATTACTAAATGCTTATACCTTAGTACAATCACTAATTACTTAATACTTATAAATACTAAATACTTACTATTCATTATGCTTACAGGTAAAACAACTATTGAAAACAGAAAAAAAAAATCTCTAAAACACATCACAATCAGAAATAATGAAATAATGAAATAATCATTGTTGCTTTAAATCAGAACACAACTTTCATAGACTAGAGAGGTTATCAGAAGGGGGGGGGGGGAGAAATGAGGGGGGGGAGGTGGCTGGCTAGCAAAGGCACCATAGGGACAAAGAGAGGGGGGGGAAAAGGGGGGTGGGAAGAAAGCCACCGAATTCACACCAGCTGCCCTTCCAGGCAGCCTCCAGGTCAAATGTAGGATTCGCTGAAGGCATGGAGACTTCCATAGGAGGTGATAGCAGCAATTTTGAGCTACATTGATGTTTTTGAGCCTAAAACTCGAGGTGCTTGTAACAGATGCCACTGTCTCTTCTCCACTCCATATTGCTGGATGTCAGTGCATACAACTTACAGCAGCAGTTCCTAAAGTACACAAAAGTATCTGGCAATCAGTGTTTCTTACAGGCTTCTAGGACAGTCATCTTCTCCCAAGTCATGCTTTTTGCCTAAAGTGTCCCTTCTGTCCACAATTGTGGTGGGTTTGGAAGGGTAAGGCCGAGAAGCCTCCTCCCTTCCCCCTTGTAAGGTAAAAGGGAAAAAAAAATTGAAGGGAAAGGAAAAAAAACATCACAAGCTGAATTAGCAAAGCAGTGGAGCTATATTTACAAAGCAATGTAAGGTATGCAGGGGAATGTTTACAAATTTACAATATCTACAATATATACAAAGATATACAACAGAGTAACACAGAAATGAGAGTAACCCCCCTCGGCAGAGAGGGGGTTCCCCACCTCCGCTCTCCCCTCTCTCCCCCCCCCTTCCCAGAGTGGGATAGAAAGAGAGAGAAAAGAGAGGAAAAAAAAAATGTTAGAAGCAGTTTGTGTTAATTGGAAAGGAGTTAATACAGGCCTGGTATCTGGACTTCAAGGCCGAGGCCTTGGCAGAAAGCCCAGCACAGAGACAGAGAGCTGCTGCACCGTGGAAAGGCGGAAGCAAGACTGATAGAAAAGTCCTGGAAATGTCCAGTTCACTCCCAGTTCAGAAGGTGCTTCCTCCCACTCTTCCAATGAAATTAGTTTAGACTATTCCTTCCGTTTACCAACTTCCGTCCACCATATTCCCTTTCTTAAGGGGGCAGCGTCAACCGGCCACAGTCCACCCCTTCTAAACAATTTCATTGGCTGTTCACACTGTCCATCCAATCCAAAACGATATTTACAGTTCGTGAGTAAAGTTCATAGTCCATTCCGGCTATGCTCAGATGTAGATGATTCAAAAGTCCAAGAAAATCAGAAAATGAGAAAAATGGAAAACAGTTCATTTCTTCACCGACGAAGCGAAGAAAAGGGAAACGGGGATTCTCAGGGTCTCTTAGTTGACTCAGGGCTCTCAGGGATCTCAGGGTTCGTGCACCGTAGATTCCTCGTTGATTCTTCCTTTGGACGCAATGTAGCTGTACAACAGTTTGAAATTAACCTCTTTCAGCTAAAGTTAAATTTCTTTGTGGAATACACTGAATTTCACCATTCTCTTGCATTACCCAATAAGTGTGACCCGGACCTTCAGCTGAAACCACCCCTCGGACAGGTTTAGCCTCTCCTGAGGGTGAAAATACCCAAACAGTTTTACCTAACAGATTCTTTTCTCTAACAACAGGAACTCTATCACCTTCTACTTTCCGTAGCAAATCTGAATGTGCAGGTCCAGCTCGGTTCACTGAACCTCTACTATTTACCAGCCAGGTTGCTTGTGCTAAATGTTTTTCCCGGTTTTTCAAAGATCCACCCCCCATGGCTTTAAGAGTGGTCTTCAACAAACCGTTGTAGCGTTCAGTCTTCCCTGAAGCTGGTGCATAGTAGGGAATGTGGAATATCCACTCAATACCGTGCTCTTTTGCCCAGCTCTTTACAAGGTTGTTCTTCAAATGAGTTCCGTTGTCTGACTCGATCCTCTCCGGAGTTCCGTGTCTCCACAGGATCTGTCTCTCCAGACCGAGAATGGTGTTGCGTGCAGTTGCATGTGGAACTGGATAAGTTTCCAACCATCCAGTGTTTGCCTCTACCATAGTAAGCACGTATTGCTTACCAGAACGAGAATGTGGTAGAGTGATGTAGTCAATCTGCCAAGCTTCACCATACTTGTACTTGGACCATCTGTCACCATACCACAAGGGCTTAAGTCGTTTTGCCTGCTTAATAGCAGCACAAATGTCACAGTCATGGATGACTTGTGTGATAGCATCCATGGAAATGTCTATGGATCTGTCACGAGCCCATTGGTATGTCGCATCTCTGCCTTGATGTCCTGACGAATCGTGAGCCCACCGAGCTAAGAATATCTCACCTCGGTGTTTCCAGTCGAGATCAAGATTAGAGTCCATGTCTACTTGAGAAACTCTTGCAGCTAGATCTGCCTGATGGTTGTGTTGCTGTTCCTCAGTAGCTTTGCTCTTAGGAATGTGAGCATCGATGTGTCTCACTTTCACTGGAATTCTCTCGATTCGATCAGCAATGTCCTGCCATAGGTCGGCTGCCCAAATGGGTTTTCCTTTTCTCTGCCAACCACTCTTCTTCCAGTTCTTTAGCCAAACCCATAGAGCATTGGCTACCATCCATGAGTCGGTGCAGAGATAAAGCTTTGGCCATCTCTCACGTTCAGCTACGTCGAGAGCTAGCTGGACAGCTTTTACCTCTGCGAACTGACTGGATTCTCCTTCTCCATCTTTCGCCTCTGCAACTCGGTGTGTTGGACTCCACACTGCAGACTTCCACCTTTGCTTGTTTCCGACAAGACGACAGGAACCGTCTGTGAACAAAGCATATTTCTTTTCGTCATCAGAGAGGTCATTGTAAGGAGGAGCTTCCTCAGCACGAGTTACTTTCTCCTCTGGAGGTTTAGCACAGTTGATACCTTCAGGCCAACTTGAGATCACCTCCACTAGACCAGGTCTTTCAAGATTTCCCATTCGAGCTCTCTGTGTTATCAGAGCCATCCACTTAGACCATGTTGAGTCTGTGGCATGATGTGGTGTGGAGCCTTTGCCTTTGAACATCCAATTCAAAAGTGGTAATCTGGGAGCTAAGAGAAGTTGTGATTCAGTTCCAATCACTTCAGAAGATGCTTTCACTCCTTCATAGGCAGCTAAAATTTCTTTCTCTGTTGGAGTATAGTTAGCCTCTGAACCTCTGTAACCTCGACTCCAGAAACCAAGAGGTCGTCCACGTGTCTCACCTGGAGCTTTTTGCCACAAGCACCAGGTTGGACCATTGTCACTTGCAGCCGTGTACAAAATGTTCTTAATGTCTGGACCATCTCGGACGGGTCCCAGACCCATTGCTTGAATCACCTCTTGCTTTATCTGGTCAAAGGCTGCTTGTTGTTCAGGTCCCCAGTGGAAATGGTTTCTCTTTCGAGTCACATCATACAGAGGTTTCACAATCTGACTGTATCCAGGAATGTGCAGTCTCCAAAATCCCACTATCCCTAAGAAACGTAGGGTCTCTTGCTTGTTTGTGGGACTTGCCATGGTGGAGACTCTATTTACCACATCCACTGGAATGTGTCGACGTCCATCCTGCCAGCGCTCTCCCAGAAACTGAATCTCTGTGGTAGGTCCTTTCACCTTGTCTCGCTTGATGGCAAAACCTGCATTCAGAAGAATGTCAATGATTTTGTTACCTTTCTCGAAGACTTCCTCAGCAGTTTTACCCCAGACGATGATATCATCGATGAACTGGATGTGTTCTGGAGCACCGCCTTTCTCCAGAGCATCGTGGATCACTGCATGACAGATGCTTGAGCTGTGGATCCAGCCCATTGGCAGCCTGTTGAAAGTGTACTGGATTCCTCTCCAGGTGAAAGCAAACTGAGGCCTGCATTCTTCTGCTATGGGAATAGAGAAAAATGCATTAGCAATGTCTATGGTAGCATACCATTTGGCCTCTTTGGATTCCAGCTCATACTGTAGCTCCATCATGTCTGGTACTGCTGCACTCATAGGTGGTGTCACTTCATTCAGGGCTCGGTAGTCTACCGTCAGACGCCAGTCTCCATTCTGCTTCCGCACAGGCCACACTGGACTGTTGAAAGGCGAATGAGTTTTGCTGACGACTTTCTGACTCTCCAACTGACGAATCAGATTCTGAATGGGCAACAAAGAGTCACGGTTGGTTCTGTATTGTCTGTGATGCACAGTCTGAGAAGCAACCGGCAATTTAATGTCCTGTATCTTATGTTGTCCCACAACTGCAGATTCATCAGAAAGTTCAGGTCTGGCAGACAGCTTCAATTTTTGTCCATCAATTTCTATAGAAGCTACTCCAAAAGCCCATTTGTAACCTCTAGGGTCTTTGAAACGCCCTTCTCTCAGAAAATCAATTCCCAAAATACAAGGTGCATCAGGTCCGGTCACAACTGTATGCTTCCTCCATTGTTTACCAGTTAAACTTATGTTAACCTCTACCTTACTTAACTCTTGAGATCCACCAGTGACTCCCAGAATAGTTATAGACTCTGATCCCTGATAATTTGATGGTATTATGGTGCACTGAGCTCCTGTGTCAACCAAGGCCCTGTACTTCTGAAATTGTGAAGTGCCAGGCCACTGGATGTACACATCCCAATAGATTCTATTATCTCTGTTATCCCTCTCCTCCCCCTGGCGGGAGGCAGGGCACCCCTAGTTATGGGGAACATGCGCACATGTGCATTGCACATAGTTTGCAGGGTTATAACTTTGCATGTTATAACTGGAGCCACTGTTGGAGCCATAAGAGTCGTTCTGGGGAACTGTGGAAGTAACAGCTACCCTTCTGGTATTGCTACCTTGGGTTCTGCCACTTTGCAATTCCCTCAGTCTCCTGAACAGATTAGAAGTTGGTTGGCCATCCCAGCGGTTCATGTTCTCACCAAACTGATCACGCAGAGTTATCCAAATAGTTCTACGTGATTGCCTTGGTGGTCTGTTTTGGAATGACCTGTTTTGGAATAACCTGTTTTGGAATGACCTCCTTGGAGGACGTGTATTCCTCACAGATGAAACTTGTATCCACCTGGAGGAAGAATTGAAATTATCCTTCTGTGCCAATTGGTATATGGAATCTTTCAGATCCTTCATGCAATTCTCAATTTTTCCAGACAGAGTTTCAATGGCTGAAACCAAAGAACCACGTGTCATGCTATCCTCCAATTGTCTCATTTGATCACTGAATTGGCCAACCGTAGGAGAAGCTCCACCATAACTTCTTGACACAATTCTGCTTGCCAGAATGTTTGTATAATTAGAAGGAGCAAGTTTGATGATCTTTTTAGCAAGACCAATACCCACAGGAATGTCATCAGGATTCAGAGTTTCATGTTCACCATAGAGTAGCTCTCTAACAGCAAATTCTCTCAAGCGCTTAATTCCCTCATCTATGGTAGTCCAGGGTTTAGGGTTCCATGGAAGGTCATCGCGGGAAGGGTATCTCAGGGCAACCGCCATTAAAAGGCGTATCCACAGATTAACCTTACCGAGAGCTTCGCCTAGATGTCTATCTATTCCATTGTCCCTTGAGAGAGTTCCTAACTGAGCTGCTGACTTGTCTCCAACTGTTAGAGCTGAAGCACCTGTATCATAACACCTACTAAGCCAAGCTAGAACTGGCTCCTTATCTGCCCTGGTGAAATCTTTACGGACATTTCGCAATTCCTCCCGTGGTGATGAACAGTCTGTAATATCATCTTGTTCCTCATCTCCCTGAATTCTTTGTCCATATAATCCTGCTGTCATTCTCCTAAGGATCTCTTTAAGCTGAGAACCACCTCTGCCAGCTGCCTTCCTAACTTCATCTCTATCCTGCTTTGATCTCACTAGGTTAGCTAGATCTTTAAAACAAACCTTCTCTTCCTCCTGAGCAGGATCTTTTAGAGTAGAGGGCCCCTCACCAGGATCAGTCTCCTCCTCTTCTTCTCCATCTTTGGCCTTTCCACCTCTAGTCTTTAAAGGAGCCACCTTAACTGGAGCTGTGTTTGAATTTACAGCCACCTTAATAGAAGCTGACAGGTCCTGAGATAAATCAGCTGATGGGGCAGTGACTTCCGGTCCCACCGAGGGAGTGGGCGGAAGTGATGTTGCTCCGTTAATGGCCGACGGAGAAGAAGAAGAAGGAGAAGGAGTAGGTGCCATGTTGATACCAGCCGATGCCCTTGGCTGCTTGCTAGAATCAGCAAAGTCATTTAGAGCTGCTTTACCAATTAACTTTTTAGCCTTCTTTTTAGCTGACACAGATTCTCCACAGTCCTCGTCACTAGATGACTCTGGGACTGATCGAGAGCCACGGCGTTTTCTTTTTGATCTAGTTTTAATAACAAAACAAGCTCTGGACACCTTTCTCTCCCGACACCAGGAATACAGAGAATACACATTAGTTATCACCAGCAGCAGAGTTATACACATGAAATAAATCACCTTTGGATCCCAGGCATCACCTAAAGTTACTCTTTCCTCCGGTGGAATCTTAAAACCCTTTATCTCAAGTGGGAGAGGGGTGGAGGTAACATTCCTGTATCTCACTGGCCATAGGAAATTAATACATTTTCCATACCATAATTTAACTCTATACATAACCCACATATAAATTGTCCGCACCAAATATTTGCCCAGGTAATCCAAAATCAAACCCAAACAATATCTGTAAACCAGAGCCCCAAAAATTGAAAAGAATAATCGCTCCACAAACCACAATACCTTCATGTTTGCTAATTCAGCTAGAAAACACTAAATCAATCAAGTAATAAATTAAACTAATTATCTGCCGCACGTTGGGTACGCCAATAAAAAAATGTAGTGGGTTTGGAAGGGTAAGGCCGAGAAGCCTCCTCCCTTCCCCCTTGTAAGGTAAAAGGGAAAAAAAAATTGAAGGGAAAGGAAAAAAAAACTCACAAGCTGAATTAGCAAAGCAGTGGAGCTATATTTGCAAAGCAATGTAAGGTATGCAGGGGAATGTTTACAAATTTACAATATCTACAATATATACAAAGATATACAACAGAGTAACACAGAAATGAGAGTAACCCCCCTCGGCAGAGAGGGGGTTCCCCACCTCCGCTCTCCCCTCTCTCCCCCCCCCTTCCCAGAGTGGGATAGAAAGAGAGAGAAAAGAGAGGAGAAAAAAAAATGTTAGAAGCAGTTTGTGTTAATTGGAAAGGAGTTAATACAGGCCTGGTATCTGGACTTCAAGGCCTAGGCCTTGGCAGAAAGCCCAGCACAGAGACAGAGAGCTGCTGCACCGTGGAAAGGCGGAAGCAAGACATAGAAAAGTCCTGGAAATGTCCAGTTCACTCCCTGTTCAGAAGGTGCTTCCTCCCACTCTTCCAATGAAATTAGTTTAGACTATTCCTTCCGTTTACCAACTTCCGTCCACCATATTCCCTTTCTTAAGGGGGCAGCGTCAACCGGCCACAACAATTAAAACACATGGAAAAACTTTTAAGAGTTAGTGGGGGGGTGTCCAGCAGCAGGGGGGGAGTGGGCTGCTGTTGCTATTGGCCAGGTGCCAGTGACTGCAGCTCCACGGGAGCAGGTGAGCTTAGTGGCCATGGTGGGGGAGGGGGGCTGGGGGGCGTAGATGTCAAAGAGCTTTGTTCTGGTGAAATGGCATTACTATTCTAACAGCTTTATAATGCTCTGCTAATTGATCTAAAGAATCTTTAATTAGTCCCTGTGTTGTAAGGGAAGATGTAACAATTTTGTTTACTTTTGTTGCTGCCCTGAACGATGCCATCCCTCCCTGCTCCCATGTCTTTTCATTCTACTTTTTTTTTCCCTCCAAGATGTAAGTAAATGACTCTGAGTATCAAGTTATCTTCTTTTGTTCTTTGATTACCCATACGTGCTCCTCAACAGGAGGCACCGACCCTCAGTTTCCCCTGTCGCTTACCTCTGTCCGGGGTGACCATTTGTTGTAGTATCGATGTTTTACTTCGAGCAGTGCTTTTTGGGCCAGATGTAAGCAGCTGAAGACATTTATTACATTATACAGCAAAGTTATATAGTCTAATCAGAAGGCACACTTGGCACATCTCAGTTGGGCATTTTCTACTGGCGTACGTGTAATTAAGGCATACAGTAGGTCGTAATAACAAAACTATTTTAACACGTCCAACCAAACTCTGCCCAGTTTCTCTCCTTCGGTTCCAAAGTGTTTACATTACTCTCAGAGTCAAAGGCAAAACATAGCTTTCTCTGACTCGAGCAAAGGCAAATCTTCCCCATAGTCTTCCAAAGCTATCCCAAAACACCTTCCCACATCATACTATTCTTCTACATCCACTTAAACAGGAGAGCTTCTGGAATGTAAAAGCAAATTCTAGGGAGAGCAAAACAGGGTTTCAAAGCATAAATATAACATGTATCACATAAAAACAGTAGACCTTCCTTTTTGTCTGTCATGGGAGGGGGGGTTGCCCTTCTTTGTTTCTTTGGGGTTTTTTTCTTTTTGTTTCTTAGTTTTCAATACAAATGGAAAAACCTTCAAAGAGGGCCGCACTCAGCTGCTCCCCACACACAGGGGCAAGAGAAGCCCCTAACTGGTCAGTGTTGCCACCCCTCTTAAGGGGATCGGTTGGCACCTAAGGTGCACCTGGGGGTATCAAAGGGGAATTTGGGGGCACATAGAGGGATGAGGAGGGCCTCTGGAGAGTCTCCCAAAGGATTAGTTGGATATTTAGGGTTATTTGGACCCCCGCCACAAAGGCCACTACTGCAAAGCTTTCCCCCCACCACCACAACTAACCCTAACCATCCGACTAAAATACCCACAGGAGACCTTCCATTGGTCCCCACATGCCTCTATATTCCCCTTGACTTCCCATTCAAATTAAGAAACTAAAAATAAAACCAGTGATGTTTCTTTTGTGTGTCTTGTGGGGTTTTTTAGTTTGCAAATAAGAGTAATTTCAAAGCCTTTTTGTCATCCACATTACTACTGTTCTGCAATCTCTCGATTAAGAGCACAGCTTTTTCTCTGCTGGAATACCTCAGACTAACATTTTTTTCATGGGTTTTCATCCCCTCTGAGAGCATTCAGGCAGCTTTTTTGGGCAGCATCCCCCACCCCTCACTCACCTGCTCCTCTCCTGCATCAGCACCCACCCCCATATGGTATCATGGAAGGAAAGAGACAGCTGAGGGGCTTTTTATCACCCTGACCCACGGACACCCTTCTGGGTAGGATTTGCACCTTCAGCACACAGCTGAGTTTTTGCTGCGCTTCCCTCCTCTGTGACAGCTGCTGCACAGGTCTGCATCTCCAAGCGTGTCACACCTTCTGGGATTTACTACCCCAAAATCACCTTGCAGTTGGTGCATTTCTTGCTGGCAATCAACCCATCTCTTCCATCTGTTGCTCTCATTGTTTTGTTTCAGCTTTCTGAGCCTGTGTCGGTACAAGTCCTTCTCAGGGCACCGCAAACAGAGACAGACAAAGCTTCCTTTTCTCCAATAGTTCCAGGAAGATTTCTGGCACTCCTAGGCAAACACCGACAGAGTGACGGCTGTGAGGTGACATCAGCCTGGCACTGGAGCTGGGCATTCTGAGCAGATGAGGAACCCTGGGCAACACCTACAGAGAAATCTTGGTTCCTCTGCAGAGAAGCACTGGCCTTAGAGACAAAGCTGTCTTTGATCTGGGCACCAGCTGCAGCCCAGAGTTCCAGGTATCTCTGGGTACAGTTGAGGCAGCAGCCGCCACCCCCACAGAGCCCCGCCAGCCGAACCCGGACACCCCCCGCCGGCCGCCACCTCCCCAAAGCCCCGCGCTGCCCCGCTGGCAGCCACCCCCAAAGCCCCGCGCAGCTCCAGCGGCTGCTATAGAGAAACCCCACAAAGCAGCAGAGACTAGCACTGACCTGGGACACAGAGGAGGAGCTCCGACCTCTACCAGCCACAACCCTGCACTGAGCCGTTTTAAAGCATCCGGCGCCATGTTGTTGAGGGCGGCGCTGCCACGCTGGGGGGGGGCGGTGCCTGCGTTGTCACCTCACGCTCAGCTTTCCATGAGTTTTATTCCCCGCCAAGGCAACATGTTGAGTTCTGAGCACCTGAGGAGCCCTGGGGAACACCTCTACAGAAATGTTCCTCCAAGAGCTGTCAGAAAAACGTTCGTTCCCCCAGCAGGCAGCTCTGGCTTCAGAGAAAAAGCCTTCTGTGATCATTCTGTTTAGCTCAGCACCAGCTGCAGCCGTCAGTATTACCAAACTACACAGTAATGGCCTCCTCCCGGTGCCCTCCCGGTCCCAACAGTTTCCTCCCACCAAAGGACTGGGAGAGAACTGGAAGCAACTGGGAAGAAACTGGGAGTGACTGGGAGGGCACGAGGTGGAATCTGGGAGGGAAGGAGGAGGAAACTGTCAGAGACTGAAAGAAAACTGGGAGGAAACTGGTAGAGACTGAGAGGTAGTGGAGGCTCAAGTGGGAGGCACTGGGGAGAACTGTGAGAGAGCTCCAAAGGAACTGGAAGGGACTGGGAACAACTGGGGAAAAAGACCCAAAGAGGATCCTAAATGGGCCCAAATGGCCCCAAAGTAAACAGAGCCCAAACTGGGGCGATCTGGACCAATGGAGCCAGTGGAAGCACTTCCCACCTAAACTGTACTGACCAAAGGGAGCGCGGCTCTGCTTTCCCACTCCGGGAAATCTGCCACGCTGCAAGATGAGAAGGAGACTGGGAGGGATTGAGAGGAACTGGGAAAGGACTAGGAGAGACTGGGAGGGGACTGGGAGTGACGGGGATGGGACTGGGAGGAGACTGGGAGAGGATTGGGAGGAATGGGGATGGGGATGGGGACAGGACTGAGAAGGGACTGGGAGAGACTTGGAAGGGACTGGAAGGAGATTGGGAAGGACCGGGAGGGACTGTGAGGAATTCCAAAGGGAATGGGAGGGAATGGGAAGGAAACGGGAGGAACTGGGATGGAAATTGGAAGGACTAGGGATGACTGAGAAGGACAGGGAAAGAACTGGGAGGGACTGAGATACCACTGGGACCCTCAGAAGTCTATGGCACCAGATGGGATCCATCCCAGGGCAGAGAGCTCTGGCAGATGAGCTCCTAGCCACTGTCCAACATTTGCCACCAGTCCTGCCCTAAAGGCTCGGGCCTTTGATCTAATCCTCAACAGCCACCAGTGACACCAGAATGGTGAGAAATGCCATTTCCCCAATAGATGGAGTCACCTGCTCAGACAGCAAAAAGCAGTCTCGGGGACAGGAGGCTCTTGGCAACAGCCAGCCTGCTCTTCTGACCCGAGTGCCACAGAAGGGTATAAGAGTAGATCACCTTGAAGGCCACCGCACGGACCGCAGAGGACATTCAGGTGCTCGTGCCTAACAGAAAAGATGTGTGAAAAGCAGGTGTTGCATCACTAACCTAATGTCCCTCTGTGACCAGGGGACCTTCATCCCAATCCCATCATGGGGTGGAAAAGATTTCCTGCTGGTCGCTGTAAGGCAGGACTTTAACGCTTTCCCTAGCAAGTTTCTCTGAAAAGAAAATGGGGAATGAGACTTGAAGGAGTAAGGAGGAGATGAAGAAGATGGACTGTAGCACAGGCCATCTCACCAGCTACAGACATTTTCCCCTGCCCATGTGCTCTGTGGACTAAGAAGAGTTCCCTTCTTTTGGCGTGAAAGCACTGGCTTCAATGAAAGAGCTGGCTCCTCCTGAAGGGCAAGTATGAATGGAGCTCTCAAAGTACCACACTTCAGAGCCTCCTACTTGCTAGCACTAAGACAACTGTTCATGTAGAACGACTGGCCACTCACTTCAACAAACCCCACAGAACTGGCTCCTATCAACTCTCCAGAAGACACTGCTGCACTAGCTTGGCTGCCTGACCGGCTCAGTTCAGGTGGCTTAGGATCTCACAGAGGGTACCACAATGTAGTGGTTTGAGCCTTAACTGAGAGTTAAAAGTTCAAATGGGGAAAAGGCTGAGAATCTCTTCCCCACTCCCCCCCCACCTCCTCCCTCCAAACAGGGAGAGGAGGGAAAAAAAAGGTAAGGAGCAAACCCACTAAGCAACAATCTGGAGTCAGCTTGGAAGTAGAGAGGCAAGTAATTTTTTTTTTTCCTTCAAAATATATATATATATATAGCAATAACAGGGAAAAAAGGTTCACAAGGGCAAGGAACAAAAATGGATGGGAGGGGGATAGAAAAAGAATAATACAAAACCAGTCTGTCTCTGAGAAGGCGCAGAGGCAGCAGGGAGAAGGATCAGGTCCGGCCACGTGGCTGAGGATCAGGGGAGCAGCTGCAGTAGCTCTCATCGAGCAGAGGCAGGAGCCAAAAAGGAGATCCAACAGCTATGAGGTCCTGCTTTTTTATACCCTTGCTGGGCAGGGAGGGGGAAGTGGAACAGACTCAGCTTTCCTAGGGGGAGACGCCCTTCAGGGAGTGTAAAGTACCCGCAAGCCCTCCACCCTGCTTTCTTCTTTTGTTTTCAGAAAAAGGTGTTAACCCACCACAATCCACCCCTCTGTTCCACTTCCTCTCTCCTGCCACAGCCCCTTTATGTGATTTTGACACATGGTATTTGAATCCTTGGTGCAAGTCTCTTGCTATCCCGGCTTGCTCTCTCCCAGGGCAGTCTCTCTCTCTGCTGATGGTCACTGTAGGTGGTGCTTGAACTGGGCAGGCATGTGGAGAAGAATCAGGAATCAGTCTGTCTTTGAAAGGGAAAGGAAAAAGTCAGGAACAGTCTGTTGCTGTATGGACATAGGGAACAGTCCGTTGCTGTAGGGACATCAGGAACGGGTACAGGTGAGATGATGCTCTTTGGGTTGGTGTGCAGTGGGTACGTTGGGTCCTGGATGCTGGGCTGGTGTTAAACTAGGATGGAGAAACTTAGAACAACTTATAACTATTCACATAATTACATTGATGAGTGTTGCCTCCTCTGAGTTCATCCTCTCTCAGCCAGAGTCACGTTCTGCTGTGGGATACACTGAATGTCCCCAGTTTCTAACATAACCCAGTACGTGTGACCAGGCCCCTCAGCCGAGACCACCCCTCGGGTTGGTTTGCCCCCACCAGCAGCAGGGAAAACCCACACTGACTTCCCCAGCAGGTTCTTCTCAGCAATCACAGGAACTCCATCTCCATCCACTGTTTGCAGCAGGTCGGACTGGGCAGGACCAGCTTGGTTCACAGATCCTCTGCTGTTCACTAACCAAGTGGCTTGAGCTAGGTGCTTTTCCCAGTTCCTGAAGATTCCACCCCCCATGGCTTTTAGGGTGGTCTTTAGCAAGCCATTGTAGCGCTCGACCTTCCCTGCAGCTGGTGCATGGTATGGGATGTGGTAAATCCACTCAATCCCATGTTCCTTTGCCCAGTCCCTTATGAGATGGTTCCTGAAGTGGGTTCCATTGTCTGATTCAATCCTCCCGGGGGTGCCGTGTCTCCACAGGATATGTCTCTCTAGGCCCAGGATGGTGTTGCGAGCAGTGGCATGAGGAACTGGATAGGTCTCCAGCCACCCTGTACTTGCCTCCACCATGGTCAGTACGTACTGCTTGCCACTGTGAGACCGAGGAAGGGTGATGTAGTCGATCTGCCAGGCCTCTCCATATTTATATTTCGACCATCTCCCCCCATACCACAGAGGCTTCATGCGCTTGGCCTGCTTGATGGCAGCACAGATGTCACACTCATGGATGACCTGTGAGATGGCCTCCATAGAGATGTCCACAGCTCTGTCCCGAGCCCACCGGTATGTGGCATCTCTCCCTTGGTGGCCAGAAGTGTCATGGGCCCAGCGAGCTAAGAACAGCTCACCCTTGTGTTCCCAGTCCAAGTCTATTTGGGAGATCTTAGCAGCCAGGTCTGCTTGGTGGTTGTGCTTGTGCTCCTCTGTGGCTCTGCTCTTGGGGATGTGTGCATCGATGTGCCGTACCGTGGTTGGCAGCCTGTCCAGGCGGGCGGCGATGTCTTGCCACAGGTCAGCGGCCCAAACAGGCTTCCCTTTTCTCTGCCACCCGTTCCTCCTCCATTCCTTCAGCCACCCCCACAAAGCGTTGGCTACCATCCAGGAGTCAGTGTAGAGGTACAGCACTGGCCAGTTCTCTCGTTCTGCTATATCCAGGGCCAGCTGGACAGCTTTTACCTCTGCATACTGACTGGATTCACCTTCTCCATCCCTTGCTTCTGCCACTTGCCTTGTTGGGCTCCAGACAGCTGCCTTCCATCTCCGCTTGCTTCCTACAAGCCGGCAGGACCCATCTGTGAATAGAGCATAGCCCTTCTCGTTGTCAGGGAGATCGTTATATGGGGGAGCCTCCTCAGCACGGGTCACTGTCTGCTCTGGTGGCATTCCAAAGTCAGCACCCTCTGGCCAGTTGGTGATCACTTCCACTATGCCAGGGTGTTCGAAGTTCCCCATCCGAGCTCGCTGAGTTATCAGGGCCATCCACTTACTCCAGGTAGCATCTGTGGCATGATGTGGGCTTGAGCCTCTCCCTTTGAACATCCAGGTCAGGACTGGAAGTCTCGGAGCTAGAAATAGAGGTGACTCAGTCCCAATTACCTCAGAGGCAGCCCGGACGCCCTCATAGGCAGCTAGGATTTCCTTCTCTGTCGCGGTGTAGTTGGCCTCAGAGCCTTTGTACCCCTTACTCCAGAAACCTAGGGGCCTGCCCCTGGTTTCACCAGGAGCCTTCTGCCACAAGCTCCATGTAGGACCATTCTCACCAGCCGCAGTGTACAGCACATTCTTGATATCTGGCCCAGTTCGAACAGGTCCCAGAGCCATAGCATGGACCACCTCTCGTTTGATCTGGTCAAACGCCACCTGCTGCTCAGGTCCCCACACAAAATCATTTTTCTTCCTTGTTACATGGAAGAGAGGCTTCACAATTTGACTGTACCCGGGAATGTGCATTTTCCAGAAGCCCACAAGCCCCAAAAATGACTGTGTCTCTTTCTTGTTCGTGGGCTGCACCATAGTGGCTACCCTCTTCACCACCTCCTGAGGGATGTGGCGACGGCCATCCTGCCATTGAACACCCAGGAACTGGATCTCCCTGGCAGGCCCTTTCACCTTGCTTCTCTTGATGGCAAAGCCAGCCTCCAGCAGGATGTCAATTATCCTCTTACCCTTCTGGTAAACTTCCTCTGCTGTCTCACCCCATACAATGATGTCATCAATGAACTGCAGATGCTCAGGAGCTCCACCTTTCTCCAAGGCAGTCTGGATCACCTCATGGCAGATGGTTGAGCTATGGACCCAGCCCTGAGGTAACCGATTCCATTGATACTGTGCTCCCCTCCAGGTGAAAGCAAACTGTGGCCGGCATTCTTCTGCAATGGGAATGGAGAAAAAGGCATTAGCAATGTCAATTGTGGCATACCACTTGGCCGCCTTCGATTCCAGCTCGTACTGGAGCTCCAGCATGTCCGGCACGGCAGCGCTGATCGGAGGAGTCACTTCATTCAGGCCACGGTAGTCCACAGTCAGTCTCCATTCCCCATTTGCCTTCCGCACTGGCCATATCGGGCTGTTGAAGGGGGAGTGAGCCTTGCTGTTCACGCTATGGCTCTCCAGTCGTCGAATCAGTTGGTGTATGGGGTGCAGAGAGTGTCTGTTGGTCCTGTATTGCCTGCGATGTACTATGCGAGAGGCAATAGGTAACTTCAAATCCTGCACCTTATGGCTGCCCACTATGGAGGGGTCATCTGAAAGCTCGGGCATGGTGGACAGCTGTTCTTTGCCTGCAGTCTCCACAGCTGCCACCCCAAACGCCCACTTGTGCCCCCTAGGGTCCTTGAAGCATCCCTCCCGCAGAAAGTCAATGCCAAGAATGCAAGGTGCATCTGGACCAGTCACTATGTCGTGCTTTCCCCATTCATTCCCGGTCAGGCTTATCTCAGCTTGCAGTACAGTCAAGTCTTGTGAGCCTCCTGTGACTCCTTGAATGCTTATGGACTCAGCCCCTTTGTACCCCGATGGTATCAGGGTGCATTGGGCCCCTGTGTCCACCAGAGCTCGGTACTTCAGGGCTTCTGAAGTGCCAGGCCATTTCACGTACACATCCCAGTATACTCTGTTATCCCTGGCCTCCACCTGGCTGGAGGTAGGGCACCTCTAATGCTGGCGGCAATGTCCACACTTGTCACATGGTCCTGTGTTACTAGGGGAAGGGTCTCTTGAGCGAGAGCGACCACTCCAGGAAACTGGGGCAGCTCTTCTCCTAGATGAGTTATCCCCGTGGTGCCCACCTTGCAGTTCCCGCACCCTGTTCCAGAGGGCAGAGGTGGGTTGGCCATGCCAGGTGTCCATGTCCTCTCCATGGTCACAGAGGAACCTCCACAGAGACCCCCTTGACATTCCCCGATTGGCTTGGGGTGATCTCCTAGGGGAAGGTCGCCTGTTCCTGATTGCTGAAACCTGGACCCATTCTGAAGGAGAAGGGGAAAAGGAGGCATCGCTCCCCTTTTTCAGTTCAGACATGGAGGTCTTGATCTCTTTGACAATGTCTTTAGCCATAGTTTCTATGGCTGAGATCAGGAGTTTCTGATTTACGCTGTCCTCATGTTCCCTTAAATCATTGGCAAACTCACAGACAGTTTTAGGACTTCCATCCTGTCCAGTCAAGAGTATCCCTCCTAATGTGTGAGCATATTTCTGAGGAGCACTCTGGGTGAGTTTCTTTACGAAGGGCCGTCTCATGGGCACCTCATCTGGGTCCGAAGGGAGCTGGCCATCTCCATAAATTATTTCCATCACGGCCATCTGCCTCAGATACCGAATGCCCTGTTCCATAGTTGTCCATCTAACTGGGGCCCAGGGCAGGTCATCTCTTGAGCGGTACCGGCTCTTGATGGCGTTCAGAATCCGGGCCCAGAGAGTGTGTATTCCATCAAGTTTGGCTAACTCTTTGTCCAGACCAGCATCACGAGTCAGGGAGCCTAAAAGCTTTGTCTCCCTCTTATCCAGGTCCACTGTGTCCACCCCCTTGTCCCAGCATCTCAGGGCCCAGCTTAGTATTGGCTCACCCTCTTTCCTGGCGTAGTCCAGACGAGTTTGCCTTAGTTCCTTTCTGGGCAGCGATGTAACAGTTATTTCCTGGTCTGAATCATCTTCATCCACCGCTGGATTCTGTGAGGTGCTGGGGCCTGCTGAGATTCCTTCCTCACCATCCGTGCTTGGCGATGATTTTTGATTTCTTTTCCTGTGTGTGGTGACCGGTGCTAGAGAGACTGCATTGGCAGGAGCATCAGGGGTCAACTGTGGGACTGCTGGTGGTGGGGCAAACCCTTGTGCCTGGGGCTCAGGCTGAGAGCTGGCACAGTCATTACAACCCGACCCCTCCCTCTTTGTGTCTACAGAGTGCTTACAATGCCCACAGCAGACACGCCCCCAGTCATTAAAGAGCACAAAGGAGTGTGTTATCACCCTCCAAACAGCTCTTAATGGGTTAGCTAGTCCTCCACCCAACACGGTCCCAGCAAATGCCACTATAAGGATTACATTTAGGCATATGGAGCATATTGCAACGTAGAGCAATTTTCCATCACAGGCACTTTTATCTACACCATTGGTTTCATAACTTGCTTCAGGAAAGTTTCCTATGTTAGAAAAGTTACCACTGACAGTGAAATTCAATGGATTCAAGAGATACATGCCTAACTTAATTGGTAAAGTTTTTATCCACTTGATCAGCATCTCTATCATTAACCACACCACGTGGTAAGTTATTAATTTGTAGATGTGGGTCCAAAAGATCCAGCCAAAAGCCCATGAAAAGGCTTGGACCATCAGGTTCTTTAAAATTGCCATTTCTACTTCAAGCTCCTTTTTCAGAAAAAAAGTATTGCTTTCCCAATACAAGATCAATTTCCAAGCCCCACGTTGGAGGCGCCAAAAATTGTAGTGGTTTGAGCCTTAACTGAGAGTTAAAAGCTCAAATGGGGAAAAGGCTGAGAATCTCTTCCCCACTTCCCCCCCACCTCCTCCCTCCAAACAGGGAGAGGAGGGAAAAAAAAAAGGTAAGGAGCAAACCCACTAAGCAACAATCTGGAGTCAGCTTGGAAGTAGAGAGGCAAGTAATTTTTTTTTCCTTATATATATATATATAGCAATAACAGGGGAAAAAGGGTTCACAAGGGCAAGGAACAAAAATGGATGGGAGGGGGATAGAAAAAGAATAATACAAAACCAGTCTGTCTCTGAGGAGGCGCAGAGGCAGCAGGGAGAAGGATCAGGTCCGGCCACGTGGCTGAGGATCAGGAGAGCAGCTGCAGTAGCTCTCATCCAGCAGAGGCAGGAGCCAAAAAGGAGATCCAACAGCTATGAGGTCCTGCTTTTTTATACCCTTGCTGGGCAGGGAGGGGGAAGTGGAACAGACTCAGCTTTCCTAGGGGGGAGACGCCCTTCAGGGAGTGTAAAGTACCCGCAAGCCCTCCACCCTGCTTTCTTCTTTTGTTTTCAGAAAAAGGTGTTAACCCACCACAACCACAAACAGAGACAGACAAAGCTTCCTTTTCTCCAATAGTTCCAGGAAGATTTCTGGCACTCCTAGGCAAACACCGACAGAGTGACGGCTGTGAGGTGACATCAGCCTGGCACTGGAGCTGGGCATTCTGAGCAGATGAGGAACCCTGGGCAACACCTGCAGAGAAATCTTGGTTCCTCTGCAGAGAAGCACTGGCCTTAGAGACAAAGCTGTCTTTGATCTGGGCACCAGCTGCAGCCCAGAGTTCCAGGTATCTCTGGGTACAGTTGAGGCAGCAGCCGCCACCCCCACAGAGCCCCGCCAGCCGAACCCGGACACCCCCCGCCGGCCGCCACCTCCCCAAAGCCCCGCGCTGCCCCGCTGGCAGCCACCCCCAAAGCCCCGCGCAGCTCCAGCGGCTGCTATAGAGAAACCCCACAAAGCAGCAGAGACTAGCACTGACCTGGGACACAGAGGAGGAGCTCCGACCTCTACCCTGCACTGAGCCGTTTTAAAGCATCCGGCGCCATGTTGTTGAGGGCGGCGCTGCCACGCTGGGGGGGGCGGTGCCTGCGTTGTCACCTCACGCTCAGCTTTCCATGAGTTTTATTCCCCGCCAAGGCAACATGTTGAGTTCTGAGCACCTGAGGAGCCCTGGGGAACACCTCTACAGAAATGTTCCTCCAAGAGCTGTCAGAAAAACGTTCGTTCCCCCAGCAGGCAGCTCTGGCTTCAGAGAAAAAGCCTTCTGTGATCATTCTGTTTAGCTCAGCACCAGCTGCAGCCGTCAGTATTACCAAACTACACAGTAATGGCCTCCTCCCGGTGCCCTCCCGGTCCCAACAGTTTCCTCCCACCAAAGGACTGGGAGAGAACTGGAAGCAACTGGGAAGAAACTGGGAGGGACTGGGAGGGCACGAGGTGGAATCTGGGAGGGAAGGAGGAGGAAACTGTCAGAGACTGAAAGAAAACTAGGAGGAAACTGGTAGAGACTAAGAGGTAGTGGAGGCTCAAGTGGGAGGCACTGGGGAGAACTGTGAGAGAGCTCCGAGGGAACTGGAAGGGACTGGGAACAACTGGGGAAAAAGTCCCAAAGAGGATCCTAAATGGGCCCAAATGGCCCCAAAGTAAACAGAGCCCAAACTGGGGCGATCTGGACCAATGGAGCCAGTGGAAGCACTTCCCACCTAAACTGTACTGACCAAAGGGAGCGCGGCTCTGCTTTCCCACTCCGGGAAATCTGCCACGCTGCAAGATGAGAAGGAGACTGGGAGGGATTGAGAGGAACTGGGAAAGGACTAGGAGAGACTGGGAGGGGACTGGGAGTGACGGGGATGGGACTGGGAGGAGACTGGGAGAGGATTGGGAGGAATGGGAATGGGGATGGGGACAGGACTGAGAAGGGACTGGGAGAGACTTGGAAGGGACTGGAAGGAGATTGGGAAGGACCGGGAGGGACTGTGAGGAATTCCAAAGGGAATGGGAGGGAATGGGAAGGAAACGGGAGGAACTGGGATGGAAATTGGAAGGACTAAGGGTGACTGAGAAGGACTGGGAAAGAACTGGGAGGGACTGAGATACCACTGGGACCCTCAGAAGTCTATGGCACCAGATGGGATCCATCCCAGGGCAGAGAGCTCTGGCAGATGAGCACCTAGCCACTGTCCAACATTTGCCACCAGTCCTGCCCTAAAGGCTCGGGCCTTTGATCTAATCCTCAACAGCCACCAGTGACACCAGAATGGTGAGAAATGCCATTTCCCCAATAGATGGAGTCACCTGCTCAGACAGCAAAAAGCAGTCTCGGGGACAGGAGGCTCTTGGCAACAGCCAGCCTGCTCTTCTGACCCGAGTGCCACAGAAGGGTATAAGAGTAGATCACCTTGAAGGCCACCGCACGGACCGCAGAGGACATTCAGGTGCTCGTGCCTAACAGAAAAGATGTGTGAAAAGCAGGTGTTGCATCACTAACCTAATGTCCCTCTGTGACCAGGGGACCTTCATCCCAATCCCATCATGGGGTGGAAAAGATTTCCTGCTGGTCGCTGTAAGGCAGGACTTTAACGCTTTCCCTAGCAAGTTTCTCTGAAAAGAAAATGGGGAATGAGACTTGAAGGAGTAAGGAGGAGATGAAGAAGATGGACTGTAGCACAGGCCATCTCACCAGCTACAGACATTTTCCCCTGCCCATGTGCTCTGTGGACTAAGAAGAGTTCCCTTCTTTTGGCGTGAAAGCACTGGCTTCAATGAAAGAGCTGGCTCCTCCTGAAGGGCAAGTATGAATGGAGCTCTCAAAGTACCACACTTCAGAGCCTCCTACTTGCTAGCACTAAGACAACTGTTCATGTAGAACGACTGGCCACTCACTTCAACAAACCCCACAGAACTGGCTCCTATCAACTCTCCAGAAGACACTGCTTGGCAACATACTATTGGATGCTCTCTAAAAGGTTACATCATTGTTTTCACAACTCGGTGGAATTCTTCTATCCGGTCTAATTGCTCTCTTCCCCAGATCTCGCCTCCTCCTTATCTTGCTTGCCTCCCATCTCAGAGGCAGCTGGACTTCAG
This sequence comes from Melanerpes formicivorus, assembly GCF_026170545.1. NCBI lineage: Eukaryota > Metazoa > Chordata > Aves > Piciformes > Picidae > Melanerpes > Melanerpes formicivorus. Next base: position 60,926 of record NW_027142375.1, read on the forward strand.
CATACCAAGCAATCAGCACTTTCTCACATCTCTTACTCCGCCACTATATTATCACAGAGAATTCTTCAAGGCCTGAATTGCACAGGCGTTCCTGGGACCCAAGGCCCCTCTTGCTCAAAACAATCCTCAACAACTGAGGGGACTGCAATCTTTGCAGCTTCAACTTTCCTTCTCTGCTACTTCTTTTTTCAGATGGATTTTTTTTCAAAGGGACTGCTGGACAGCAGAACAGGATGGATGGCTGGGCCCCAAGAGCAGTGGGGAACAGAGTTAAACCCAGCTGGTGGCTGGCCCGGCAGAAGTGGTGTTCCCCAGCACACAGAGGTGAGAGAGTGTCCCCAGAGAAGGGCCACAAAGCTGGTGAAGGGTCTGGATAACAAGTCTTATGAGGAGTGGCTGAAGGAACTGGGACTGTTTAATCTGCAGAAGAGGAAGCTGCGGGAATTAAGGTGTGGTCTGGCTTCAGCTCTCAACTAGTTCCACGTTGAACAAGAACAGCTTGTACTCACAGAAGGCACTGACTGCTTGGGTTCAAGGTTCCTGTAGAGCTCAGGCTATCTCTCTTCTTTAGTGAGGTCATTCTCTCACCTAGGCAGAGAGAAGAAAATGCAGCTATAAAATTAGACCGCTGGAATCGTGAGACTCGTTCTGTGTGCGACTCCAGGAGAATCCAAACCTAACCTTGGAGCTGCCCTTAAGAGCTCCTCTTTGGAAAACTCTCGCTGCCGGGCCCCACAAACCCCACACCCTCTGTCAGCAAACCGGATGTACGAGCTGAAGAGTGTCAACAGAAACTGTACGTGGACAGCTCAGGAAAATCCTGCCAGTCCCAGCACACCAGACCTGGAATGATCAAAGAAAGTCTGTTAACAACTGTCTGTGTGTCTGCTCATAGCTTGAGGAGTAACAGAGCAGGAACAATTCTCAAAAGGTTTTCACTGCATTCCTAGGGCACTTGAAGGATTGCCCTGGCTGTAGTTAATACCTAGAAATTCCTATCAAAATCTTTGCAGCACAGCAAGGAAACTAAAACAACCAACAAAGCACAGACTGCTTTATATTATCAAGCAGGAACTTGAAATCCTACTGGAATTGTGGGGTTTTTATGACAAATTGTGATGAATATACTGGTGATCTATGTTTAAAATTATAAGACTTAGAGTGCCCTGGGATTAAGGGTCAGGATCTTGTGAGGCCTGTTTTGAGAGCAAAGGGAAAGAAACATATCTTGCAGACTTGCAAGGATACTGTCTGGTTAGTTGGAGACATCACGGCTGAGGCGGAGCTTATCTTAAAGATAAACATTCAGACCTAGGAATTTGTTTTCTTCAGATAAGAAGCCTGCAAAATTGTGCACGTGAGAAAATGGATACATTGACCCTTACCACCCGAATGTGGGGAGAAGGGATTTGATCGCCTACTCTAAGACTCATTATCACATGCCTGCCTTCTGTTTAGCATAAGTTTGCTTATGTAGATGATGTAACTATAGAAGATGAAGAAAACTATTGTAAGGCTGCTGTGGAGGTGGAGTTTTGTCCCCTCTCAAGCCCAGCGCGCTGCTTTGCTTGCCTTTTATTGCACTTTATTCCCTTTTTATGATCTTTTAGTGCCAATAAAACTGTTACCAAAAACTTTTACCTGGAGTCATCTATAACGCAAATTATTCCTGTTCTTTTTTCCTTCTTTTGGTGTCGTACCACCTAGTACACATTCACCACCTAACCGAGCGTCACAGTTGTGATTCAAAGCCAAGCAAGACAAAGTGTATCGAGGGAAAGAAAAGAGAGAGAAAGCTAAAGAGTTCTCCTCCTCTTCACTTTTCCCCTTGAGAGATCCAACACTACAGGAAGGCAGGCCTGAATTTCATGAGCTCTGGGATTCAGATGAGCTCGGGAAATCATTTGGTTTGCACTTCACGGCTGTACACACACAGCTGTGTTCAGCTGTAGAACAACCTCCTTGCAACATGAAATACAGGCTTCCGAAACTGGAGCGTCTGTCCCACTGAGACTTCCACGACCCTGTGTCCAAACCCTACTGACATGTCAATTCAATTGTTCACAGCTTTTACCACAGGTCACTCTTAGCACCTGAGTTTCTGAGCCTAGATGAGACATCCTGCTGTCTGGCTCTGAGCTCAGGAGAACATGCCAAGCTGCTGGCTACCTGCAGACATCACATTGCTAGGACTGAATTGGCTCACCTTTATCTTTCCAACAGGCAGCGCCTCTCTGAATGCTGGATTCACATGAGTGTGCCTAAGGCAGATGACACAAGCAGGCTCTGTGGCCGGCACAGCCCTGAGGGCACTCGCCAGCTAGCAAACAAGCATCACACAGCAGGATGTGGGGGGAAGACAACTGGAAGGGGGAAAGTGAGAAAACTCAGGGGTAGGAATAATAGTAATACCAATAATAAGAGCAATAATAACAATAGCAGAAGTCCTAAGGAGGATAAGGAATGGAAATTAAGGCTATTGCTCACCATCAGCTGAGTGAGGTCAATCCAGTCCTGGAGAGTAGTCCACCGGCCAACCTGCCCTCCAGTCTTCTGGCTGAGCATGTGACATAGCCTTGCTAAATTAGAAAATCCTTGCTGAATATGCAATGCGCTCAGTGGGAATTAAAACGTCCCTGCATTATCAACGCTGTTTGCAGCACAAACCCAAACCCAAACCCACCCCGAGACACCCCCAGCTCCCACGGGAGCCTGCAGAGACCTCCCAAAGGGTCCGTCGGAGGTGCCCAGCTGCCTCTCCACGACCCTTGATCCTTTCAGATGGCCCCACCAGAACTTTACATATCCCCAGACCCTTTTAGGTGCCCCCAGACCTCCTCCGTCACCCCCAAAAGCCCTGCCGATGGCCCCAGACCACCTTCAGACGCCAGAAGGAACACACCTGGGAGTCCCGGGCCGGCAGCGACACCGGAAACCGCACTGCAAGCTCCCTGAATGCGCCAGGACCCCTTGCCCCGCCAAAGGACGGCGGTTCGCAGGCACCCTGGGGCACAGAACGGCATCATGCGCCGAATCAGGGCTCTCCGCGACCGGTCCGGCTCCAAAGCTGCTCTGCACGGCGCCCGCCCCCCCGGCCAGAAAAGCGGGGCGCAGCCCGCGAGGAGGGCGCGTGCGCGGGACCGGACCCGCTGCGGCGCAGGCGTCGTATCCATAGCGACGACCAGGACGCTGCACCTCTGGCGCGAGCAGAGCCGGGCTAGGGCGCAGGCGCCGTATCCATAGCGACCACCGGGACGCTGCCCCCCTGGCATGAGCAGAGCCGGGCTAGGGCGTAGGCGCTGGATCCATAGCGACGCTCGAGTCAAGCTCTCCGCTCTCCGCTCTTCCCCTAAGAATTTTCGAGCATTCAGCGCAGTTAGGCTGCAGAAATTAGCTCCCCCGGGGCAGCACACGCCGCGGCACGGCAGCACTGGCCTTAGAGACAAAGCTGTCTTTGATCTGGGTACCAGCTGCAGCTCTCAGCAGTGCCTAGCTGCAGAGCAATGGCCTGCACCTTCATCCTGATCCAGGTGGAGAGAGAACTGCCAGGAACACAGCTTCTCTGCTACGGTTGCAGCATCCCCAGGGGCCGAGCGCAGCCTTGCTGTTAGTGAGGAACACAGCCCCTGTGAGAAGCTTCTGGGGTCAGGGGACAAACAAGGGGTTTTCCACACTGGAAACAAGGGAAGTCTCTTTGCCACCCCCTTTGCCACCACCCCTAACCCTAACCCCCTAACCCCAACCCCCTAACCCTACGTCTGCCGGCCCCTGCACCCTCACCCTGGTGCTGTCCACGACGCAAACCCTAAACCCCCTGACCACCACACTATCGTTAACCCCGACCCCAAACGCAATCCTCACCCGGACCCTAAGTTGCCCATCCGCCCCTTTGCCCATCCGCCCCTTCCCCTAATCTCCGCCTGAATAATCTCTCCTCCCTACCTCCGTACTCACAAATGCTATTACTGGGCATTTAGAAAGCTTTAGCTAGCACCCCTGTCCTTCTCCTCACTTACCTGCAAAGGCTTCTAGCATGTAAAAACAAATTGCACATACTACAACACACAGTTTAGAAATATGCCATGTTCTTCCCTTAGGCAGGGGACCTTCCTTCATTTGTTTTCAGAAGGATGTTGCTACTTCCTTGCCCTGCTTTTGTTTCTTAGTTTATTAGTACTAGAAACCATATACGCATCCTACACCAAACCACAATGAAGTGCAACAAGGACTAATGCTGCAGATTCCGTGACTGGCCGTGCTCCCATTAACACCTTTCGCTTTGTCCGTCTCTGGCCACGCTCCTTGCGAAGACGTGGAACCGCAGATCGGGACTCCCGCTCGCTTCGTAGCTATTTTCTACGTCTCAGTCGTGCCCGCTCTCACTCGCACGCTCAAAGCATCAACAGAGTGTCAAACATAGGAGGAACCTCCCCTGCCTCCACACAAGCCATCCTACAATTCATTACGTCCCTAAGGGACACAGGGTTTAGGACCAACACAGTCAGTTTACAAGGTTCAGTGGCAACACTGTCAGTTCACAGGGTTCAACAGCAACACCATGAGTTTACAGGTTTCAGCAGCAACACAGACCGTTTACAGAGTTCAGCGGCGACACTTTCACTTTACAGAGTTCAGCGGCGACACTTTCAGTTTACAGAGTTCAGCGGCGACACTGTCAGTTTACAGAGTTCAGCGGCGACACTGTCAGTTTACAGAGGTCAGCGGCGACACTGTCAGTTTACAGAGGTCAGCGGCGACACTGTCAGTTTACAGAGGTCAGCGGCGACACTGTCAGTTTACAGAGGTCAGCGGCGACACTGTCAGTTTACAGAGTTCAGCGGCGACACTGTCAGTTTACAGAGTTCAGCGGCGACACTGTCAGTTTACAGAGTTCAGCGGCGACACTGTCAGTTTACAGAGTTCAGCGGCGACACTGTCAGTTTACAGAGTTCAGCGGCGACACTGTCAGTTTACAGAGTTCAGCGGCGACACTGTCAGTTTACAGAGTTCAACCGCCACACAGTCAGTTTACAGAGTTCAACCGCCACACAGTCCACTTACAGAGTTTGGCGGCAACACAGTCCGCTTACAGAGTTCAACAGCAACACTGTCCGCTCACAGAGTTCGGCAGCAACACTTTCAGCTTACAGAGTTCAGCGGCAACACAGTAGACTTACAGAGTTCGACGGCAGCACAGTCCGCTTACAGAGTTCGGCGGCAACGCTTTCAGTTTACAGAGTTCGGCGGCAACACAGTTTGTTACCGCTGAGCGTGGGAAGGAGCTTAGCCAGCTTCTGTTCAGATGGCTTTCCATTCTAATAAAAGACAGAAAACCAGACACGCCCAAGTCAGTGAATACTTAATAACCCTACAACGCATGCAAAGGAAAAAGCGTTCCTTGCATATTAGACAGACATGCTGCAAGCTTACGTATTCCGCAACCCCGTGGAGCTCGTTTCAAAGCCCCTTTTCGGGCAGATGAATACCACACTTCCACACCTCTTAAACAAGAGGGCCTTGGAGTTGGAGGAGAGGGGTCAGGGTTAGCTGGCCTACTAGGGGTCATAATCCCCTCCAAGAACATACAGGCATTTCAAACCTTCTAGGTTGATACAGAAGAACCCCAGAGAGCAGAAGAGGCTTGGACTTACCTGGAGGGGAACCCAAGGACATCCAAAAAGCCGAGCAGAGAGCCGACCTCAACGGAGCCGCCGAGGGGAACTGAGCCCGGCCGAGCCCAGTCTAAAGTAGCCGGGCTTGACGGAGCCGACATCCTTCTAGGGAAAGAAAATGCTCTCTCTTTACTGACCAGTCCTACGCATACAATTACTAGCCACACACCCATTCACAACTTTCGCTTCGTCCGTCTCTGGCCACGCTCCTCGCGAAGACGTGGAACTGCAGATCGGGACTCCCGCTCGCTTCGTAGCTACTTTCTACGTCTCTGCCGTGCCTGCTCTCACCCACACGCTCAAACATCAACAGGGTGTCAAACATAGGAGGAACCTTCCCTGCCTCCACACAAGCCATCCTACAATTCATTACATCCCTAAGGGACACAGAGTTCGGCAGCCCCACAGTTTGTTAGCTTACAGCGTTCGGCAGCCCCACAGTGAGTTTACAGCGTTCGGCAGCAACACAGTTTGTTACCGCTGTGCATGGGAAGGAGCTCAGACAGCTTCTGTTCGGAAGGCTTTCCAGTCTAATAAAAGAAAGAAAAACAGACACGCCCAAATCAGTAAATATTTAATAACCCTACAACACACGCAAAGGAAAAAGCACTCCTTGTGTATGACACGGACGCGCTGTAAGCTTACGTATTCCAGAACCCCGTGTAGCTCATTTCAAAGCCTCTTTTCAGACACATGAATACCACACTTCTACACCTCGTTAAACAAGAGAGCTAGAGAGTTGGAGGAGAGGGGTCAGGGTGACCTGGCCTCCTAGGGGTCTTAATCCCCTCCAAGACCATGCAGGCATTTCAAACATTCCAGGTTGATACAGAAGAACCCCAGAGAGCAGCAGAGGCATGGACTTACCTGGAGGGGAACCCAAGGACATCAAAAAAGCTGAGCAAAGAGCCGACCTTGGCAGAGCTTGGCACCACCAAGCCCCACCGAGCCCCGTCTAAAGTAGCCAGGCTTGACAGAGCCACCATCCTTCTAGGGAAAGAAAATTGTCTCTCTTTACTGACCGGTCCTACACATACAATTACTAGCCACACGCCCGTTGACAACTTTCGCTTCGTCCATCTCTGGCCACGCTCCTCGCGAAGACGTGGAACCACAGATCAGGACTCCCGCTCGCTTCGTAGCTATTTTCTACGTCTCAGTCGTGCCCGCTCTCACTCGCACGCTCAAAGCATCAACAGGGTGTCAACCATAGCAGGAACCTCCCCTGCCTCCACACAAGCCATCCTACAATTCATTACGTCCCTAAGGGACACAGGGTTTAGGACCAACACTGTCAGTTTACAAGGTTCAGCGGCAACACTGTCAGTTCACAGGGTTCAACAGCAACACCATGAGTTTACAGGTTTCAGCAGCAACACAGACCGTTTACAGAGTTCAGCGGCAACACTTTCACTTTACAGAATTCAGCGGCAACACTTTCACTTTACAGAGTTCAGCGGCGACACAGTCTGTTTACAGAGTTCAGCGGCGACACAGTCTGTTTACAGAGTTCAGCGGCGACACTGTCAGTTTACAGAGTTCAACTGCCACACAGTCCACTTACAGAGTTCGGCGGCAACACAGTCCGCTTACAAAGTTCAACAGCAACGCTGTCCGCTTACAGAGTTCGGCAGCAACACTTTCAGCTTACAGAGTTCGGCAGCAACACTTTCAGCTTACAGAGTTCGGCAGCAACACTTTCAGCTTACAGAGTTCGGCAGCAACACTTTCAGCTTACAGAGTTCGGCAGCAACACTTTCAGCTTACAGAGTTCGGCGGCAGCACAGTCCGCTTACAGAGTTCAGCGGCAACGCTTTCAGTTTACAGAGTTCGGCGGCAACACGGTTTGTTACCGCTGAGCGTGGGAAGGAGCTTAGCCAGCTTCTGTTCAGAAGGCTTTCCATTCTAATAAAAGACAGAAAACCAAACACGCCCAAGTCAGAGAATACTTAAAAACCCTACAACGCACGCAAAGGAAAAAGCGTTCCTTGCATATTAGACAGACACGCTGCAAGCTTACGTATTCCGCAACCCCGTGGAGCTCGTTTCGAAGCCCCTTTTCGGGCAGATGAATACCACACTTCCACACCTCTTAAACAAGAGGGCCGTGGAGCTGGAGGAGAGGGGTCAGGGTTAGCTGGCCTACTAGGGGTCATAATCCCCTCCAAGAACATACAGGCATTTCAAACCTTCTAGGTTGATACAGAAGAACCCCAGAGAGCAGAAGAGGCTTGGACTTACCTGGAGGGGAACCCAAGGACATCCAAAAAGCCGAGCAGAGAGCCAACCTCAACGGAGCCGCCGAGGGGAACTGAGCCCGGCCGAGCCCAGTCTAAAGTAGCCGGGCTTGACGGAGCCGACATCTGTCTAGGGAAAGAAAATGCTCTCTCTTTACTGACCAGTCCTACACATACAATTACTAGCCACACACCCATTCACAACTTTCGCTTCGTCCGTCTCTGGCCACGCTCCTCGCGAAGACGTGGAACTGCAGATCGGGACTCCCGCTCGCTTCGTAGCTACTTTCTACGTCTCTGCCGTGCCTGCTCTCACCCACACGCTCAAATATCAACAGGGTGTCAAACATAGGAGGAACCTCCCCTGCCTCCACACAAGCCATCCTACAATTCATTACATCCCTAAGGGACACAGAGTTCGGCAGCCCCACAGTTTGTTAGCTTACAGCGTTCGGCAGCCCCACAGTGAGTTTACAGCGTTCGGCAGCAACACAGTTTGTTACCGCTGTGCATGGGAAGGAGCTCAGACAGCTTCTGTTCGGAAGGCTTTCCAGTCTAATAAAAGAAAGAAAAACAGACACGCCCAAATCAGTAAATATTTAATAACCCTACAACACATGCAAAGGAAAAAGCACTCCTTGTGTATGACACGGACGCGCTGTAAGCTTACGTATTCCAGAACCCCGTGTAGCTCATTTCAAAGCCTCTTTTCAGACACATGAATACCACACTTCTACACCTCGTTAAACAAGAGAGCTAGAGAGTTGGAGGAGAGGGGTCAGGGTGACCTGGCCTCCTAGGGGTCTTAATCCCCTCCAAGACCATGCAGGCATTTCAAACATTCCAGGTTGATACAGAAGAACCCCAGAGAGCAGCAGAGGCATGGACTTACCTGGAGGGGAACCCAAGGACATCAAAAAAGCTGAGCAAAGAGCCAACCTTGGCAGAGCTTGGCACCACCAAGCCCCACCGAGCCCGGTCTAAAGTAGCCAGGCTTGACGGAGCCACCATCCTTCTAGGGAAAGAAAATTGTCTCTCTTTACTGACCGGTCCTACACATACAATTACTAGCCACACGCCCGTTGACAACTTTCGCTTCGTCCATCTCTGGCCACGCTCCTCGCGAAGACGTGGAACCACAGATCAGGACTCCCGCTCGCTTCGTAGCTATTTTCTACGTCTCAGTCGTGCCCGCTCTCACTCGCACACTCAAAGCATCAACAGGGTGTCAACCATAGCAGGAACCTCCCCTGCCTCCACACAAGCCATCCTACAATTCATTACGTCCCTAAGGGACACAGGGTTTAGGACCAACACAGTCAGTTTACAAGGTTCAGTGGCAACACTGTCAGTTCACAGGGTTCAACAGCAACACCATGAGTTTACAGGTTTCAGCAGCAACACAGACCGTTTACAGAGTTCAGCGGCAACACTTTCACTTTACAGAGTACAACGGCAACACAGTCTGTTTACACAGTTCAGCGGCGACACAGTCTGTTTACAGAGTTCAGCGGCGACACTGTCAGTTTACAGAGTTCAGCGGCGACACTGTCAGTTTACAGAGTTCAACTGCCACACAGTCCACTTACAGAGTTTGGCGGCAACACAGTCCGCTTACAGAGTTCAACAGCAACGCTGTCCGCTTACAGAGTTCGGCAGCAACACTTTCAGCTTACAGAGTTCGGCAGCAACACTTTCAGCTTACAGAGTTCAGCGGCAGCACAGTCCGCTTACAGAGTTCAGCGGCAACGCTTTCAGTTTACAGAGTTCGGCGGCAACACGGTTTGTTACCGCTGAGCGTGGGAAGGAGCTTAGCCAGCTTCTGTTCAGAAGGCTTTCCATTCTAATAAAAGACAGAAAACCAAACACGCCCAAGTCAGAGAATACTTAAAAACCCTACAACGCACGCAAAGGAAAAAGCGTTCCTTGCATATTAGACAGACACGCTGCAAGCTTACGTATTCCGCAACCCCGTGGAGCTCGTTTCGAAGCCCCTTTTCGGGCAGATGAATACCACACTTCCACACCTCTTAAACAAGAGGGCCGTGGAGCTGGAGGAGAGGGGTCAGGGTTAGCTGGCCTACTAGGGGTCATAATCCCCTCCAAGAACATACAGGCATTTCAAACCTTCTAGGTTGATACAGAAGAACCCCAGAGAGCAGAAGAGGCTTGGACTTACCTGGAGGGGAACCCAAGGACATCCAAAAAGCCGAGCAGAGAGCCAACCTCAACGGAGCCGCCGAGGGGAACTGAGCCCGGCCGAGCCCAGTCTAAAGTAGCCGGGCTTGACGGAGCCGACATCTGTCTAGGGAAAGAAAATGCTCTCTCTTTACTGACCAGTCCTACACATACAATTACTAGCCACACACCCATTCACAACTTTCGCTTCGTCCGTCTCTGGCCACGCTCCTCGCGAAGACGTGGAACTGCAGATCGGGACTCCCGCTCGCTTCGTAGCTACTTTCTACGTCTCTGCCGTGCCTGCTCTCACCCACACGCTCAAATATCAACAGGGTGTCAAACATAGGAGGAACCTCCCCTGCCTCCACACAAGCCATCCTACAATTCATTACATCCCTAAGGGACACAGAGTTCGGCAGCCCCACAGTTTGTTAGCTTACAGCGTTCGGCAGCCCCACAGTGAGTTTACAGCGTTCGGCAGCAACACAGTTTGTTACCGCTGTGCATGGGAAGGAGCTCAGACAGCTTCTGTTCGGAAGGCTTTCCAGTCTAATAAAAGAAAGAAAAACAGACACGCCCAAATCAGTAAATATTTGATAACCCTACAACACACGCAAAGGAAAAAGCACTCCTTGTGTATGACACGGACGCGCTGTAAGCTTACGTATTCCAGAACCCCATGTAGCTCATTTCAAAGCCTCTTTTCAGACACATGAATACCACACTTCTACACCTCGTTAAACAAGAGAGCTAGGGAGTTGGAGGAGAGGGGTCAGGGTGAGCTGGCCTCCTAGGGGTCTTAATCCCCTCCAAGACCATGCAGGCATTTCAAACATTCCAGGTTGATACAGAAGAACCCCAGAGAGCAGCAGAGGCATGGACTTACCTGGAGGGGAACCCAAGGACATCAAAAAAGCTGAGCAAAGAGCCAACCTTGGCAGAGCCTGGCACCACCAAGCCCCACCGAGCCCGGTCTAAAGTAGCCAGGCTTGACGGAGCCACCATCCTTCTAGGGAAAGAAAATTGTCTCTCTTTACTGACCGGTCCTACACATACAATTACTAGCCACATGCCCGTTGACAACTTTCGCTTCTTCCGTCTCTGGCCACGCTCCTCGCGAAGACGTGGAACCACAGATCGGGACTCCCGCTCGCTTCATAGCTATTTTCTATGTCTCAGTCGTGCCCGCTCTCACCCGCACGCTCAAAGCATCAACAGGGTGTCAAACATAGGAGGAACCTCCCCTGCCTCCACACAAGCCATCCCACAATTCATTACGTCCCTAAGGGACACAGGGTTTAGGACCAACACTGTCAGTTTACAAGGTTCAGTGGCAACACTGTCAGATCACAGGGTTCAACAGCAACACCATGAGTTTACAGGTTTCAGCAGCAACACAGACCGTTTACAGAGTTCAGCGGCGACACTGTCAGTTTACAGAGTTCAACTGCCACACAGTCCACTTACAGAGTTTGGTGGCAACACAGTCCGCTTACAGAGTTCAACAGCAACACTTTCAGCTTACAGAGTTCAGCGGCAACACAGTAGACTTACAGAGTTCGGCGGCAGCACAGTCCGCTTACAGAGTTCAGCGGCAACGCTTTCAGTTTACAGAGTTCGGCGGCAACACGGTTTGTTACCGCTGAGCGTGGGAAGGAGCTTAGCCAGCTTCTGTTCAGAAGGCTTTCCATTCTAATAAAAGACAGAAAACCAAACACGCCCAAGTCAGAGAATACTTAAAAACCCTACAACGCACGCAAAGGAAAAAGCGTTCCTTGCATATTAGACAGACACGCTGCAAGCTTACGTATTCCGCAACCCCGTGGAGCTCGTTTCGAAGCCCCTTTTCGGGCAGATGAATACCACACTTCCACACCTCTTAAACAAGAGGGCCGTGGAGCTGGAGGAGAGGGGTCAGGGTTAGCTGGCCTACTAGGGGTCATAATCCCCTCCAAGAACATACAGGCATTTCAAACCTTCTAGGTTGATACAGAAGAACCCCAGAGAGCAGAAGAGGCTTGGACTTACCTGGAGGGGAACCCAAGGACATCCAAAAAGCCGAGCAGAGAGCCAACCTCAACGGAGCCGCCGAGGGGAACTGAGCCCGGCCGAGCCCAGTCTAAAGTAGCCGGGCTTGACGGAGCCGACATCTGTCTAGGGAAAGAAAATGCTCTCTCTTTACTGACCAGTCCTACACATACAATTACTAGCCACACACCCATTCACAACTTTCGCTTCGTCCGTCTCTGGCCACGCTCCTCGCGAAGACGTGGAACTGCAGATCGGGACTCCCGCTCGCTTCGTAGCTACTTTCTACGTCTCTGCCGTGCCTGCTCTCACCCACACGCTCAAATATCAACAGGGTGTCAAACATAGGAGGAACCTCCCCTGCCTCCACACAAGCCATCCTACAATTCATTACATCCCTAAGGGACACAGAGTTCGGCAGCCCCACAGTTTGTTAGCTTACAGCGTTCGGCAGCCCCACAGTGAGTTTACAGCGTTCGGCAGCAACACAGTTTGTTACCGCTGTGCATGGGAAGGAGCTCAGACAGCTTCTGTTCGGAAGGCTTTCCAGTCTAATAAAAGAAAGAAAAACAGACACGCCCAAATCAGTAAATATTTAATAACCCTACAACACATGCAAAGGAAAAAGCACTCCTTGTGTATGACACGGACGCGCTGTAAGCTTACGTATTCCAGAACCCCGTGTAGCTCATTTCAAAGCCTCTTTTCAGACACATGAATACCACACTTCTACACCTCGTTAAACAAGAGAGCTAGAGAGTTGGAGGAGAGGGGTCAGGGTGACCTGGCCTCCTAGGGGTCTTAATCCCCTCCAAGACCATGCAGGCATTTCAAACATTCCAGGTTGATACAGAAGAACCCCAGAGAGCAGCAGAGGCATGGACTTACCTGGAGGGGAACCCAAGGACATCAAAAAAGCTGAGCAAAGAGCCAACCTTGGCAGAGCTTGGCACCACCAAGCCCCACCGAGCCCGGTCTAAAGTAGCCAGGCTTGACGGAGCCACCATCCTTCTAGGGAAAGAAAATTGTCTCTCTTTACTGACCGGTCCTACACATACAATTACTAGCCACACGCCCGTTGACAACTTTCGCTTCGTCCATCTCTGGCCACGCTCCTCGCGAAGACGTGGAACCACAGATCAGGACTCCCGCTCGCTTCGTAGCTATTTTCTACGTCTCAGTCGTGCCCGCTCTCACTCGCACACTCAAAGCATCAACAGGGTGTCAACCATAGCAGGAACCTCCCCTGCCTCCACACAAGCCATCCTACAATTCATTACGTCCCTAAGGGACACAGGGTTTAGGACCAACACAGTCAGTTTACAAGGTTCAGTGGCAACACTGTCAGTTCACAGGGTTCAACAGCAACACCATGAGTTTACAGGTTTCAGCAGCAACACAGACCGTTTACAGAGTTCAGCGGCAACACTTTCACTTTACAGAGTACAACGGCAACACAGTCTGTTTACACAGTTCAGCGGCGACACAGTCTGTTTACAGAGTTCAGCGGCGACACTGTCAGTTTACAGAGTTCAGCGGCGACACTGTCAGTTTACAGAGTTCAACTGCCACACAGTCCACTTACAGAGTTTGGCGGCAACACAGTCCGCTTACAGAGTTCAACAGCAACGCTGTCCGCTTACAGAGTTCGGCAGCAACACTTTCAGCTTACAGAGTTCGGCAGCAACACTTTCAGCTTACAGAGTTCAGCGGCAGCACAGTCCGCTTACAGAGTTCAGCGGCAACGCTTTCAGTTTACAGAGTTCGGCGGCAACACGGTTTGTTACCGCTGAGCGTGGGAAGGAGCTTAGCCAGCTTCTGTTCAGAAGGCTTTCCATTCTAATAAAAGACAGAAAACCAAACACGCCCAAGTCAGAGAATACTTAAAAACCCTACAACGCACGCAAAGGAAAAAGCGTTCCTTGCATATTAGACAGACACGCTGCAAGCTTACGTATTCCGCAACCCCGTGGAGCTCGTTTCGAAGCCCCTTTTCGGGCAGATGAATACCACACTTCCACAACTCTTAAACAAGAGGGCCGTGGAGCTGGAGGAGAGGGGTCAGGGTTAGCTGGCCTACTAGGGGTCATAATCCCCTCCAAGAACATACAGGCATTTCAAACCTTCTAGGTTGATACAGAAGAACCCCAGAGAGCAGAAGAGGCTTGGACTTACCTGGAGGGGAACCCAAGGACATCCAAAAAGCCGAGCAGAGAGCCAACCTCAACGGAGCCGCCGAGGGGAACTGAGCCCGGCCGAGCCCAGTCTAAAGTAGCCGGGCTTGACGGAGCCGACATCTGTCTAGGGAAAGAAAATGCTCTCTCTTTACTGACCAGTCCTACACATACAATTACTAGCCACACACCCATTCACAACTTTCGCTTCGTCCGTCTCTGGCCACGCTCCTCGCGAAGACGTGGAACTGCAGATCGGGACTCCCGCTCGCTTCGTAGCTACTTTCTACGTCTCTGCCGTGCCTGCTCTCACCCACACGCTCAAATATCAACAGGGTGTCAAACATAGGAGGAACCTCCCCTGCCTCCACACAAGCCATCCTACAATTCATTACATCCCTAAGGGACACAGAGTTCGGCAGCCCCACAGTTTGTTAGCTTACAGCGTTCGGCAGCCCCACAGTGAGTTTACAGCGTTCGGCAGCAACACAGTTTGTTACCGCTGTGCATGGGAAGGAGCTCAGACAGCTTCTGTTCGGAAGGCTTTCCAGTCTAATAAAAGAAAGAAAAACAGACACGCCCAAATCAGTAAATATTTGATAACCCTACAACACACGCAAAGGAAAAAGCACTCCTTGTGTATGACACGGACGCGCTGTAAGCTTACGTATTCCAGAACCCCATGTAGCTCATTTCAAAGCCTCTTTTCAGACACATGAATACCACACTTCTACACCTCGTTAAACAAGAGAGCTAGGGAGTTGGAGGAGAGGGGTCAGGGTGAGCTGGCCTCCTAGGGGTCTTAATCCCCTCCAAGACCATGCAGGCATTTCAAACATTCCAGGTTGATACAGAAGAACCCCAGAGAGCAGCAGAGGCATGGACTTACCTGGAGGGGAACCCAAGGACATCAAAAAAGCTGAGCAAAGAGCCAACCTTGGCAGAGCCTGGCACCACCAAGCCCCACCGAGCCCGGTCTAAAGTAGCCAGGCTTGACGGAGCCACCATCCTTCTAGGGAAAGAAAATTGTCTCTCTTTACTGACCGGTCCTACACATACAATTACTAGCCACATGCCCGTTGACAACTTTCGCTTCGTCCGTCTCTGGCCACGCTCCTCGCGAAGACGTGGAACCACAGATCGGGACTCCCGCTCGCTTCATAGCTATTTTCTATGTCTCAGTCGTGCCCGCTCTCACCCGCACGCTCAAAGCATCAACAGGGTGTCAAACATAGGAGGAACCTCCCCTGCCTCCACACAAGCCATCCCACAATTCATTACGTCCCTAAGGGACACAGGGTTTAGGACCAACACTGTCAGTTTACAAGGTTCAGTGGCAACACTGTCAGATCACAGGGTTCAACAGCAACACCATGAGTTTACAGGTTTCAGCAGCAACACAGACCGTTTACAGAGTTCAGCGGCGACACTGTCAGTTTACAGAGTTCAACTGCCACACAGTCCACTTACAGAGTTTGGTGGCAACACAGTCCGCTTACAGAGTTCAACAGCAACACTTTCAGCTTACAGAGTTCAGCGGCAACACAGTAGACTTACAGAGTTCGGCGGCAGCACAGTCCGCTTACAGAGTTCAGCGGCAACGCTTTCAGTTTACAGAGTTCGGCGGCAACACGGTTTGTTACCGCTGAGCGTGGGAAGGAGCTTAGCCAGCTTCTGTTCAGAAGGCTTTCCATTCTAATAAAAGACAGAAAACCAAACACGCCCAAGTCAGAGAATACTTAAAAACCCTACAACGCACGCAAAGGAAAAAGCGTTCCTTGCATATTAGACAGACACGCTGCAAGCTTACGTATTCCGCAACCCCGTGGAGCTCGTTTCGAAGCCCCTTTTCGGGCAGATGAATACCACACTTCCACACCTCTTAAACAAGAGGGCCGTGGAGCTGGAGGAGAGGGGTCAGGGTTAGCTGGCCTACTAGGGGTCATAATCCCCTCCAAGAACATACAGGCATTTCAAACCTTCTAGGTTGATACAGAAGAACCCCAGAGAGCAGAAGAGGCTTGGACTTACCTGGAGGGGAACCCAAGGACATCCAAAAAGCCGAGCAGAGAGCCAACCTCAACGGAGCCGCCGAGGGGAACTGAGCCCGGCCGAGCCCAGTCTAAAGTAGCCGGGCTTGACGGAGCCGACATCTGTCTAGGGAAAGAAAATGCTCTCTCTTTACTGACCAGTCCTACACATACAATTACTAGCCACACACCCATTCACAACTTTCGCTTCGTCCGTCTCTGGCCACGCTCCTCGCGAAGACGTGGAACTGCAGATCGGGACTCCCGCTCGCTTCGTAGCTACTTTCTACGTCTCTGCCGTGCCTGCTCTCACCCACACGCTCAAATATCAACAGGGTGTCAAACATAGGAGGAACCTCCCCTGCCTCCACACAAGCCATCCTACAATTCATTACATCCCTAAGGGACACAGAGTTCGGCAGCCCCACAGTTTGTTAGCTTACAGCGTTCGGCAGCCCCACAGTGAGTTTACAGCGTTCGGCAGCAACACAGTTTGTTACCGCTGTGCATGGGAAGGAGCTCAGACAGCTTCTGTTCGGAAGGCTTTCCAGTCTAATAAAAGAAAGAAAAACAGACACGCCCAAATCAGTAAATATTTAATAACCCTACAACACATGCAAAGGAAAAAGCACTCCTTGTGTATGACACGGACGCGCTGTAAGCTTACGTATTCCAGAACCCCGTGTAGCTCATTTCAAAGCCTCTTTTCAGACACATGAATACCACACTTCTACACCTCGTTAAACAAGAGAGCTAGAGAGTTGGAGGAGAGGGGTCAGGGTGACCTGGCCTCCTAGGGGTCTTAATCCCCTCCAAGACCATGCAGGCATTTCAAACATTCCAGGTTGATACAGAAGAACCCCAGAGAGCAGCAGAGGCATGGACTTACCTGGAGGGGAACCCAAGGACATCAAAAAAGCTGAGCAAAGAGCCAACCTTGGCAGAGCTTGGCACCACCAAGCCCCACCGAGCCCGGTCTAAAGTAGCCAGGCTTGACGGAGCCACCATCCTTCTAGGGAAAGAAAATTGTCTCTCTTTACTGACCGGTCCTACACATACAATTACTAGCCACACGCCCGTTGACAACTTTCGCTTCGTCCATCTCTGGCCACGCTCCTCGCGAAGACGTGGAACCACAGATCAGGACTCCCGCTCGCTTCGTAGCTATTTTCTACGTCTCAGTCGTGCCCGCTCTCACTCGCACACTCAAAGCATCAACAGGGTGTCAACCATAGCAGGAACCTCCCCTGCCTCCACACAAGCCATCCTACAATTCATTACGTCCCTAAGGGACACAGGGTTTAGGACCAACACAGTCAGTTTACAAGGTTCAGTGGCAACACTGTCAGTTCACAGGGTTCAACAGCAACACCATGAGTTTACAGGTTTCAGCAGCAACACAGACCGTTTACAGAGTTCAGCGGCAACACTTTCACTTTACAGAGTACAACGGCAACACAGTCTGTTTACACAGTTCAGCGGCGACACAGTCTGTTTACAGAGTTCAGCGGCGACACTGTCAGTTTACAGAGTTCAGCGGCGACACTGTCAGTTTACAGAGTTCAACTGCCACACAGTCCACTTACAGAGTTTGGCGGCAACACAGTCCGCTTACAGAGTTCAACAGCAACGCTGTCCGCTTACAGAGTTCGGCAGCAACACTTTCAGCTTACAGAGTTCGGCAGCAACACTTTCAGCTTACAGAGTTCAGCGGCAGCACAGTCCGCTTACAGAGTTCAGCGGCAACGCTTTCAGTTTACAGAGTTCGGCGGCAACACGGTTTGTTACCGCTGAGCGTGGGAAGGAGCTTAGCCAGCTTCTGTTCAGAAGGCTTTCCATTCTAATAAAAGACAGAAAACCAAACACGCCCAAGTCAGAGAATACTTAAAAACCCTACAACGCACGCAAAGGAAAAAGCGTTCCTTGCATATTAGACAGACACGCTGCAAGCTTACGTATTCCGCAACCCCGTGGAGCTCGTTTCGAAGCCCCTTTTCGGGCAGATGAATACCACACTTCCACACCTCTTAAACAAGAGGGCCGTGGAGCTGGAGGAGAGGGGTCAGGGTTAGCTGGCCTACTAGGGGTCATAATCCCCTCCAAGAACATACAGGCATTTCAAACCTTCTAGGTTGATACAGAAGAACCCCAGAGAGCAGAAGAGGCTTGGACTTACCTGGAGGGGAACCCAAGGACATCCAAAAAGCCGAGCAGAGAGCCAACCTCAACGGAGCCGCCGAGGGGAACTGAGCCCGGCCGAGCCCAGTCTAAAGTAGCCGGGCTTGACGGAGCCGACATCTGTCTAGGGAAAGAAAATGCTCTCTCTTTACTGACCAGTCCTACACATACAATTACTAGCCACACACCCATTCACAACTTTCGCTTCGTCCGTCTCTGGCCACGCTCCTCGCGAAGACGTGGAACTGCAGATCGGGACTCCCGCTCGCTTCGTAGCTACTTTCTACGTCTCTGCCGTGCCTGCTCTCACCCACACACTCAAATATCAACAGGGTGTCAAACATAGGAGGAACCTCCCCTGCCTCCACACAAGCCATCCTACAATTCATTACATCCCTAAGGGACACAGAGTTCGGCAGCCCCACAGTTTGTTAGCTTACAGCGTTCGGCAGCCCCACAGTGAGTTTACAGCGTTCGGCAGCAACACAGTTTGTTACCGCTGTGCATGGGAAGGAGCTCAGACAGCTTCTGTTCGGAAGGCTTTCCAGTCTAATAAAAGAAAGAAAAACAGACACGCCCAAATCAGTAAATATTTGATAACCCTACAACACATGCAAAGGAAAAAGCACTCCTTGTGTATGACACGGACGCGCTGTAAGCTTACGTATTCCAGAACCCCATGTAGCTCATTTCAAAGCCTCTTTTCAGACACATGAATACCACACTTCTACACCTCGTTAAACAAGAGAGCTAGGGAGTTGGAGGAGAGGGGTCAGGGTGACCTGGCCTCCTAGGGGTCTTAATCCCCTCCAAGACCATGCAGGCATTTCAAACATTCCAGGTTGATACAGAAGAACCCCAGAGAGCAGCAGAGGCATGGACTTACCTGGAGGGGAACCCAAGGACATCAAAAAAGCTGAGCAAAGAGCCAACCTTGGCAGAGCCTGGCACCACCAAGCCCCACCGAGCCCGGTCTAAAGTAGCCAGGCTTGACGGAGCCACCATCCTTCTAGGGAAAGAAAATTGTCTCTCTTTACTGACCGGTCCTACACATACAATTACTAGCCACATGCCCGTTGACAACTTTCGCTTCGTCCGTCTCTGGCCACGCTCCTCGCGAAGACGTGGAACCACAGATCGGGACTCCCGCTCGCTTCATAGCTATTTTCTATGTCTCAGTCGTGCCCGCTCTCACCCGCACGCTCAAAGCATCAACAGGGTGTCAAACATAGGAGGAACCTCCCCTGCCTCCACACAAGCCATCCCACAATTCATTACGTCCCTAAGGGACACAGGGTTTAGGACCAACACTGTCAGTTTACAAGGTTCAGTGGCAACACTGTCAGATCACAGGGTTCAACAGCAACACCATGAGTTTACAGGTTTCAGCAGCAACACAGACCGTTTACAGAGTTCAGCGGCGACACTGTCAGTTTACAGAGTTCAACTGCCACACAGTCCACTTACAGAGTTTGGTGGCAACACAGTCCGCTTACAGAGTTCAACAGCAACACTTTCAGCTTACAGAGTTCAGCGGCAACACAGTAGACTTACAGAGTTCGGCGGCAGCACAGTCCGCTTACAGAGTTCAGCGGCAACGCTTTCAGTTTACAGAGTTCGGCGGCAACACGGTTTGTTACCGCTGAGCGTGGGAAGGAGCTTAGCCAGCTTCTGTTCAGAAGGCTTTCCATTCTAATAAAAGACAGAAAACCAGACACGCCCAAGTCAGT
Organism: Melanerpes formicivorus; assembly: GCF_026170545.1. Lineage (NCBI taxonomy): Eukaryota > Metazoa > Chordata > Aves > Piciformes > Picidae > Melanerpes > Melanerpes formicivorus. The sequence goes on from NW_027142375.1 coordinate 81,156, forward strand.
GAATACTTAAAAACCCTACAACGCATGCAAAGGAAAAAGCGTTCCTTGCATATTAGACAGACACGCTGCAAGCTTACGTATTCCGCAACCCCGTGGAGCTCGTTTCAAAGCCCCTTTTCGGGCAGATGAATACCACACTTCCACACCTCTTAAACAAGAGGGCCGTGGAGTTGGAGGAGAGGGGTCAGGGTTAGCTGGCCTACTAGGGGTCATAATCCCCTCCAAGAACATACAGGCATTTCAAACCTTCTAGGTTGATACAGAAGAACCCCAGAGAGCAGAAGAGGCTTGGACTTACCTGGAGGGGAACCCAAGGACATCCAAAAAGCCGAGCAGAGAGCCGACCTCAACGGAGCCGCCGAGGGGAACTGAGCCCGGCCGAGCCCAGTCTAAAGTAGCCGGGCTTGACGGAGCCGACATCCTTCTAGGGAAAGAATATGCTCTCTCTTTACTGACCGGACTTACACATGCAATTACTAGCCACACGCCCGTTGACAACTTTCGTCGTCCGTCTCTGGCCACGCTCCTCGCAAAGACGTGGAACCGCAGATCGGGACTCCCGCTCGCTTCGTAGGTATTTCCTACGTCTCAGTCTTGCACACGCTCCCATTCACAACTTTCACTTCGTCCGTCTCTGGCCACGCTCCTCACGAAGACGTGGAACCGCAGATCGGGACTCCCACTCGCTTCGTAGGTATTTCCTACGTCTCTGCCGTGCCCGCTCTCACCCACACACTCAAACATCAACAGGGTGTCAAACATAGGAGGAACCTCCCCTGCCTCCACACAAGCCATCCTACAATTCATTACGTCCTTAAGGGACACAGAGTTCAGCAGCCGCACAGCTTGATAGCTTACAGAGTTCAGCAGCCGCACAGTTTGATAGCTTACAGAGTTCAGCAGCCGCACAGTTAGTTTACAGAGTTCAGCAGCCGCACAGTTTGTTAGTTTACAGAGTTTGGCAGCCGCACAGTTTGATAGTTTACAGAGTTCGGCAGCCGCACAGTTTGATAGTTTACAGAGTTCGGCAGCCGCACAGTTTGTTTGTTTACAGCGTTCGGCAGCAGCACAGTGAGTTTACAGCGTTCGGCAGCAGCACAGTTTGTTACCGCTGTGCATGGGAAGGAGCTCAGACAGCTTCTGTTCGGAAGGCTTTCCATTCTAATAAAAGAAAGAAAAACAGACACGCCCAAATCAGTAAATATTTAATAACCCTACAACACACGCAAAGGAAAAAGCACTCCTTGTGTATGACACGGACGCGCTGTAAGCTTACGTATTCCAGAACCCCGTGTAGCTCATTTCAAAGCCTCTTTTCAGACACATGAATACCACACTTCTACACCTCGTTAAACAAGAGAGCTAGGGAGTTGGAGGAGAGGGGTCAGGGTGAGCTGGCCTCCTAGGGGTCTTAATCCCCTCCAAGACCATGCAGGCATTTCAAACATTCCAGGTTGATACAGAAGAACCCCAGAGAGCAGCAGAGGCATGGACTTACCTGGAGGGGAACCCAAGGACATCAAAAAAGCTGAGCAAAGAGCCAACCTTGGCAGAGCCTGGCACCACCAAGAGGAGCTGAGCCCCACCAAGCCCGGTCTAAAGCAGCCAGGCTTGATGGAGCCACCATCCTTCTAGGGAAAGAAAAATGTCTCTCTTTACTGACCGGTCCTACACATACAATTATTAGCCACACACCCGTTGACAACTTTCGCTTCGTCCGTCTCTGTCCACGCTCCTCACGAAGACGTGGAACCGCAGATCGGTACTCCTGCTCGCTTCGTAGCTATTTTCTACGTCTCGGTCTTGCACACGCTCCCCGCACGCTCATAACATCAGTGTCAAACATTTAAAGTACTCTGAGGAACTTCCCCTGATTCCACACAAACCATCCTACAATTCATTAAGATCTCAAGGGATCCATTTCACAGAGCGCACCGTTGTTTCACAGAGCGCACCGTTGTTTCACAGAGCGCACCGTTGTTTCACAGAGCGCACCGTTGTTTCACAGAGCGCACCGTTGTTTCACAGAGCGCACCGTTGTTTCACAGAGCGCACCGTTGTTTCACAGAGCGCACCGTTGTTTCACAGAGCGCACCGTTGTTTCACAGAGCGCACCGTTGTTTCACAGAGCGCACCGTTGTTTCACAGAGCGCACCGTTGTTTCACAGAGCGCACCGTTGTTTCACAGAGCGCACCGTTGTTTCACAGAGCGCACCGTTGTTTCACAGAGCGCACCGTTGTTTCACAGAGCGCACCGTTGTTTCACAGAGCGCACCGTTGTTTCACAGAGCGCACCGTTGTTTCACAGAGCGCACCGTATGAGCCGCCACAGGGAACCGAGACACGCTGCCCTCTAAGACAAAAAAATCAAAGTGAAAAAAAAAAGCCCTCTCTTTATAGATAGTCAAGAATGGTATTAATTGCTATGACAAAAGGCTTTGAAATCACCCCCACTGGATCTCTTCCATTAGATGCAAAAACTTCTAGAGTTGTAGAAGCACATTCTAAGTAGAACAAAACGGATATTGCAGACATACCTATAAAAGGTGTATGAATTAAAAACCAGGGACCTTCCCTTGTGTGTAATCAGGAAGGCATTTGTCATTTTTTTTTTTAATTTGTCGTGGACTTACTTGCTCTTTTGTTTTTACTTTGAACGCAAAGCCCTCTGAACAGAGCCCAGCAAAGCTGCTTCCCCATGCACGAAGGCAGGAGAAGCCCCTAACTGGGCTGCCACAATACCTTTCAAGGGGTTCTGATGGCATCTGAGATAGCGCCGAGGAGCCGAGCCGCCGAGCCGAGCCGAGGAGCCAAGCAGCCGAGCCGAGGAGCCGAGCCGAGCCGAGGAGCCGAGCCGAGCCGAGGAGCCGAGCCGAGCCGAGGAGCCGAGCCGAGGAGCCGAGCCGAGCCCCGCACCATTTCACTTCAGAGGGCCCCGCACCATTTCACTTCACATCAGCATTGCAGCGCTTCATCATTGCAGAGAGCCCCACACCATTTCATTTCACTTCAGCACTGCACCATTTCATTTCAGAGAGCCCACCATTCCATTTCAGGTCATCGTTTCATCATTTCATTTCACAGGGCCCCACACCCTTTCATTTCAGGTCAGCATTGCAGTATTTCAGCATTTCATTTCACAGAGCCCCACACCATTTCATTTCACTTCAGCATTGCAGCATTTCATTTCACAGAGCCCCACACCATTTCATTTCACGTCAGCATTGCAGCATTTCATTTCAGAGAGCCCACCGTTTCATTTCAGGACATCGTTACATCATTTCATTTCACAGAGCCCCACACCATTTCATTTCACATCAGCATTGCAGTGCTTCATCATTGCAGAGAGCCCCACACCCTTTCATTTCAGGTCAGCATTGCAGTATTTCAGCATTTCATTTCACAGAGCCCCACACCATTTCATTTCACTTCAGCATTGCAGCATTTCATTTCACAGAGCCCCACACCATTTCATTTCACGTCAGCATTGCAGCATTTCATTTCAGAGAGCCCACCGTTTCATTTCAGGACATCGTTACATCATTTCATTTCACAGAGCCCCACACCATTTCATTTCACATCAGCATTGCAGCGCTTCATCATTGCAGAGAGCCCCACACCATTTCATTTCACTTCAGCACTGCACCATTTCATTTCAGAGAGCCCACCGTTTCATTTCAGGTCATCGTTTCATCATTTCATTTCACAGGGCCCCACACCATTTCACTTCAGGTCACCATTGCAGCATTTCACCTCTTTTCAGTTCAGAGAGCCCCACACCATTTCATTTCACGTCAGCATTGCAGCATTTCATTTCAGAGAGCCCACCGTTTCATTTCAGGACATCGTTTCATCATTTCATTTCACAGAGCCCCACATCATTTCATTTCACATCAGCACTGCAGCGCTCCATCATTTCAGAGAGCCCCACACCATTTCATTTCACGTCACCATTGCAGCATTTCACCTCTTTTCATTTCAGAGAGCCCCACACCATTTCCTTTCAGGTCAGCATTGCACCATTTCATTTCAGAGAGCCCACCGTTTCATTTCAGGTCATCGTTTCATCATTTCATTTCACAGGGCCCCACACCCTTTCATTTCAGGTCAGCATTGCAGTATTTCAGCATTTCATTTCACAGAGCCCCACACCATTTCATTTCACGTCAGCATTGCACCATTTCATTTCGGAAAGCCCACCGTTTCATTTCAGGACATCGTTTCATCATTTCATTTCACAGAGCCCCACACCATTTCATTTCACATCAGCATTGCAGCACTTCATCATTTCAGAGAGCCCCACACCATTTCATTTCAGGTCACCATTGCAGCATTTCACCTCTTTTCAGTTCAGAGAGCCCCACACCCTTTCATTTCAGGTCATCGTTTCATCTCATGACGTCCCACACCTGAGCCGCTGCATGTCATCTGTTTCTTAGTTTTTAAATAGAAACCCTTTTCCCCTCCAAACGCACACCAAAACCAAATAAAACAACAATGACCGGTCCTAAACACACAAATAGTGGCCACGCTCCCATTCACAAGTTTCACTTTTAGGTTCTTTTAGCAACTTCCTCTGCTTCCCCACAGACAATCCTACAATACATTACGTTGTTACGGGATCCCCCGATCCCACGCGCTTTACCCTTATTCCTCTTTTCTGCCGAGGGGAGCCGAGCCGCCTCTCGCGTCTCTCAGAGCGCTGAGGCAACTCACCCCAAGACTAAAAATCGAACTGAAAATCTCTCCCCTTTATATTGATAGACAATAATGGTATTAATTGCAATTTGAAAAGGTTTTGAAGTCATCCCCACTGGACCTCCTCTATTAGATGCAAATGCTTCTGGAATGCAGAAGCAAATTCTAAAGTAGAGCAAAACAAATGTTGAGAACATACCTACAAAAGGTGTATCAATTAAAAACAGGGGACCTTCCTTTGTGTGTATCAAGGGACATCTGTCTTTATTATTTCTTGTTTTATTTGTTGTGGAATTATTTGTTCTTTGTTTTTAATTTGAATGGAAAGCCCTCTGAACAGAGCTTAGCAAAACTCCTTCCCCCATACACGAGGGCAACAGAGGCCCCTATGTGGGCTGTTAACACGCCTTTTAAGGGGTTCTGATGGCAACTGAGGTGGGTCTGAGGGTATCACTGGAGAATTTGGGGCCATATGGAGGGATGTGGGGAGCCTCCAGAAGGCTCCAAGAGAATCTTTTAGTCGGACCTTTAGGGTTACTTGCCGACAGCCAACCACAACAGCCAGAACAGCTACTACTACTACGGTGCCTGCCACCAGACAACCACAATCACGACAACCACCACCACCACAACAAATACTATGGCACCTGCCGCCAGCCAACCACAACCACCGCAACGGTGCCTGCTGCCAGCCAACCACAACCACGACAACCGCCAGAAAAACAGCAACTGCTACGGCGCCTGCCACCAGCCAACCACAGCAACCACCAGAAAAACAGCAACTACTACGGCGCCTGCCACCAGCCAACCACAACCACGACAAATACCAGAACAATGACGACTACTACGGCGCTTGCCGCCAGCCAACCACAACTAGCCCTAACCATCCCACTAGAATAGAATTAGAATAAACCAAACCAGGCTGGAAGAGACCTTCAAGATCATCGTGTCCAACCCATCAACCAATCCAACCCACCCAAACAGCTAACCCATGGCACCAAGCACCCCGTCAAGTCTCCTTCTGAACACCTTCAATGACGGCGACTCCACCACCTCCCCGGGCAACCCGTTCCATAGTGCAATCACTCTTTCTGTATAGAACTTCTTCCTAACATCCAACCTGAACCTCCCCTGGCGCAGCTTGAGACTGTGTCCTCTTGTTCTGGTACTGGGTGCCTGGGAGAAGAGACCATCATCAGCCTGTCTACAACCTCCCTTCAGGTAGTTGTAGAGAGTGATAAGGTCACCCCTAAGTCTCCTCTTCTCCAGGCTAAGCAGCCCCAGCTCCCTCAGCCTCTCCTCATAGGGCTTGTGTTCCAAACCCCTCACCAACTTTGTTGCTCTTCTCTGGACTCGTTCCAGCAAGTCAACATCCTTCCTAAACTGAGGGGCCCAGAACTGGACACAGTACTCGAGGTGTGGCCTAACCAGTGCAGTGTACAGGGGCAGAATGACCTCCCTGCTCCTGCTGGCCACACTGTTCTTGATGCAGGCCAGGATGCCATTGGCCCTCTTGGCTGCCTGGGCACACTGCAGGCTCATGTTAAGCCTACCATCAACCAGCACCCCCAGATCCCTCTCTGCCTGGCTGCTCTCTAGCCACTCTGACCCCAGCCTGTAGCTCTGCATGGGGTTGTTGTGGCCAATGTGCAGAACCCGGCATTTGGATGTGTAATACCCACTGGAGACCCTCCATTGGCATCCACACGCCCCTAAATTCCCTTTGGGTAGCCCCACACCCACCACAGATGCACAGAGACCCCCTTAGGAGAGGTGGCAACACTGACCAGTTAGGGGGCTATCTCATGCTGCTGTGCATGGGAAGCGCCTCAGCCGGCCTCTGTTCAGAAGGTTTTTCATTCAAATTAAAAAAAAAACAAAACAAAAACACACACAAACAAAAAAACCCACAAACAACCAAGCCAATGAATATTTAAAAATCCTAGAACACACACAAAGGAAAATCCATTCTTTGTGTATTATAGATATACACTGCAAGTTTACGTAACACAGAACCCCATGTAGCTCATTTCAAAGCCTCTTTTGAGACTAATTCTGTATTTCTACACCTCGTTAAACAGGACAGCTATGGAGTTGGAGGAGGGTCAGGGTTAGCTGGCCGCTTAGGGGTTTTAATCCCCTCCAAGAACATGCAGGCATTTCAAATGTTCCAGGCTGATACAGAAGAGCCCCAGAGAGCAGAGGAGGTTGACACTTACCTGGAGGAGAGCCCAAGGAAGCCAGAAAAAAGCTGAGCAAAGAGCCATCCTCAGCAGAGCCGGGCACCACCGAGGGGAGCTGAGTCCCACTGGGCTCAGTCTGAAGTAGCCAGGCTTGCAGAGCCACCATCCTTTCAGGGAAAGAAAATGCTCTCGCTTTGCTGAAAGGTCCTAAACATACAATTACTGGCCACGCTCACATTTAAAATTTTCACTTCGTGTGTCTCTGGCCATGCTTATCACAGAACTGCAGGTCAGGACTCCAACTCGCTTTGGAGATTTTTTCCTACATCTCAACCGTGCCCACGCTCAGCTGCACGCTCCACACAAACTACGTTTCTAACATTTTAAGGTCTTTTAGGAACTTCCCCTGGTTCCACACAGATAACACTACGATACCTTAAATTCTCAGGGGATCCCCCTGTTCCCATATGCTTGGCCCCAGCTTCCATTTTGTATAATGCAACACGGTACCACCTTTTCAGCATAGAAAATAAGCAAAAAGCCCTATTATACACACAAAAGAAAATCCACTCTGTATTACGGAAGCACACTGTATACTTATATATTTCAGAACCCCATGTAGCTCATTTCAAAGCCTCCTTTCATACAAATCAATACTATTCTTCTACATCTACTTGAACAGGAGAGCTACGGAGTTGGATGGATTGAGACTCCCTCTCGCTTCATAGTTTTTTGGGTTTTTTTTCCTTCTGTGTCTCGATCATGCACACTCAGCCACACGCTCTAAACAAGGTTTCTAACATTAAGTTCCTTAGGGAACTATCCCTGCTTCCCCACGGACAATGTTTACAATACTTTAAGTTCTTAGAGGATCTGCCGACCCCATACACTTAACATCTGTAATACTTCAAGTTAAGCAGTACCTGTAATAAAAGAATAACAGAAACAATGCTTATACTACTTTTGGAACTCCCTGGTTCTGACCCAAGAGCTCTTTTACCTCGGACAGCAGTTTGCCTCTCCCGTGTAAGGGGTCCCGTTACAGCTTATGCATTGCCCCTTTCCCTTCAAAGCATACGTTTTTCTGCCTGGTGGCCCTTGTCCGTTCCTGCGCTGACCTGAGAGAGTTTAAGGAGCTCTGCCCGAGAAGCCTCGGAGGGGGCACCCGGAGAGATCCCGTTCCTCGGCAGGTCCCGCTGCGGTGGCAAGAAAATGATCTGTGGAAAAAGACAAACTCCACAACTCAAATAAGTTGGAGTTTTACATGCTTTATTACAGTGCTGGACAGACGTGGGATCTCTACTGAAGCCATGTGCCAAACAACTTCACATGCTCAGGTTATTTCTATAATACAGGAAGTGGTAGTGTTTCAGTGCCAGAAATCTACTGCCTTTTTTTGTGTTTTCTGTGGGTTACTGCGTATGTTTTTCATCTTTTTTTTAAAATCAGTCACTTAACTATCCCTTGTTGTTATTTTGCTCCTTCGATGCTCACAGTTTACCATTCTTATTTCATATAAAAGGTTAATCTTTTCCCATGTTAATTCTTATTTTATACAAAAAGGTTAATTTTTCTTATCAGGCTCAGCCAGCCTCCGTTCAGAGGGTTTTCCTTTCACATAAAAAACAATCGACAACAAAATCGATACGTTTTAAAAAGCCACTCTTTGCATATTATAGATACACACTGCACATTTATATATTTGAGAACCCCACGTACCCCATTTCAAAGCCTCCTTTCTTACAAATTAACACTGTAGTATAGATGTTTTACTTACTTTGAGCAGTGCTTTCTGGGCCAGATGTAAGCAGCTGAAGACATTTATTACATTATACAGCAAAGTTATATAGTCTAATCAGAAGGCACACGTGGCACATCTCAGTTGGGCATTTTCTACTGGCATACGTGTAATTAAGGCATACAGTAGGTCGTAACAACAAAACTATTTTAACACGTCCAACCAAACTCTGCCCAGTTTCTCTCCTTCGGTTCCAAAGTGTTTACATTACTCTCAGAGTCAAAGGCAAAACATAGCTTTCTCTGACTCGAGCAAAGGCAAATCTTCCCCGTAGTCTTCCAAAGCTATCCCAAAACACCTTCCCACATCATACTATTCTTCTACATCCACTTAAACAGGAGAGCTTCTGGAATGTAAAAGCAAATTCTAGGGAGAGCAAAACAGGGTTTCAAAGCATAAATATAACATGTGTATCACATAAAAACAGTAGACCTTCCTTTTTGTCTGTCATGGGAGGGGGGGGTTGCCCTTCTTTGTTCCTTTGGGGTTTTTTTCTTTTTGTTTCTTAGTTTTCAATACAAATGGAAAAACCTTCAAAGAGGGCCGCACTCAGCTGCTCCCCACACACAGGGGCAAGAGAAGCCCCTAACTGGTCAGTGTTGCCACCCCTCTTAAGGGGATCGGTTGGCACCTAAGGTGCACCTGGGGGTATCAAAGGGGAATTTGGGGGCACATAGAGGGATGAGGAGGGCCTCTGGAGAGTCTCCCAAAGGATTAGTTGGATATTTAGGGTTATTTGGACCCCCGCCACAAAGGCCACTACTGCAAAGCTTTCCCCCCACCACCACAACTAACCCTAACCATCCGACTAAAATACCCACAGGAGACCTTCCATTAGTCCCCACATGCCTCTATATTCCCCTTGACTTCCCATTCAAATTAAGAAACTAAAAATAAAACCAGTGATGTTTCTTTTGTGTGTCTTGTGGGGTTTTTTAGTTTGCAAATAAGAGTCATTTCAAAGCCTTTTTGCATCCACATTACTACTGTTCTGCAATCTCTCGATTAAGAGCACAGCTTTTTCTCTGCTGGAATACCTCACACTAACATTTTTTTCATGGGTTTTCATCCCCTCTGAGAGCATTCAGGCAGCTTTTTTGGGCAGCATCCCCCGCCCCTCACTCACCTGCTCCTCTCCTGCATCAGCACCCACCCCCATGTGGTATCATGGAAGGAAAGAGAGACAGCTGAGGGGCTGCCCCGCTTTTTATCACCCCGACCCACGGATGCCCTTCTCAGTAGGATTTGCACCTTCAGCACGCAGCTGAGTTTTTGCTGCGCTTCCCTCCTCTGTGACAGCTGCTGCGCAGGTCTGCATCTCCAAGCGTGTCACACCTTCAGGGATTTACTACCCCATAATCACCTCGCAGTTGGTGCATTTCTTGCTGGCAATCAACCCATCTCTTCCATCTGTTGCTCTCATTGTTTTGTTTCAGCTTTCTGAGCCTGTGTCGGTACAAGTCCTTCTCAGGGCACTGCAAACAGAGACAGACAAAGCTTCCTTTTCTCCAATAGTTCCAGGAAGATTTCCGGCACTTCTAGGCAAGCACCGACAGAGTGACGGCTGTGAGGGGACATCAGCCTGGCACTGGAGCTGGGCATTCTGAGCAGATGAGGAACCCTGGGCAACACCTGCAGAGAAATCTTGGTTTCTCTGCAGAGAAGCACTGGCCTTAGAGACAAAGCTGTCTTTGATCTGGGCACCAGCTGCAGCTCCCAGCGGTGCCTAGCTGCAGAGCAATGGCCTGCACCTTCATCCTGATCCAGGTGGAGAGAGAACTGCCAGGAGCACAACTTCTCTGCTACGGTTGCAGCATCCCCAGGGGCCGAGCGCAGCCTTGCTGTTAGTGAGGAACACAGCCCCTGTGAGAAGCTCCTGGGGTCAGGGGACAAACAAGAGGTTGTCCACACTGGAAACAAGGGAAGTCTCTTTGCCACTCCCATTATACCCATCAGAGGACTTCTGCTTGCTTACCTACCTGCTCGGTTGGAGTCTACACTGGAAGAAGTTTCAGCTCCTCGGTAAAAGCGTGGACTGAGCAGTTTCTTTTTCAGCCTTTCCTTCCTGACTGACAGATCAAACCCTACCTGGAGCCCACACAAGCCAAGCAGGAGATCCCCTGCTAGGCTGGCAGGGCGAGGCTGTACCGTCGCAGCAGCCGTAGCCCTTGTGCCGACCGTGTCGCTGCAGCACGTCTTGCTTGCCCGGTTAATGAAGTGGAAAGCAAAGAGTCAATCTGTAAAGAATAAAGCAAAAAGCAAAGAACAGATCTCAGTTACTCACATTGTAAAGCTCTGAGGAGGTTAGCATGCATTCAATAAAAATACCACAAAATCATTTGTTCTCCCTTCAGCGTTCATTTAACTCACAGAGCTGTGAACTGATGCTGTCCCAAAACACACACTCAGCATCTGGTGGTACTTGGAGCACCAAGAAGAGAGTTTGGCATGCTGGGAGAACACTTCCCCACTGAGGGAAGATCTGGGGCCCCACTGGGAGACTTGGGAAGGCACTGGGAGCACTAGAAAAGGATTTTGGAGTTACTGGGAAGAAGAGGGAGAACACAGGGGCCATGCTGGGAGCAATCAGGAAAGCAGAATAGAATACAGACTTAACCAGGTTGCAAAAGACCTTCCAGAACACTGAGTCCAACCTATCACCCACCACCATCTAGTCAACCAAACCATGGTACTCAGTGCCTCATCCAGTCTTACTTTAAACACTTGCAGTGATGGTGACTCCATCACCTCCCAGGGCAGCTCATTCCTCATGAGTGCAACACAAAGGAGACTTACTTGTGGTCTTCTTCTCCAAAGCACAACGTATAGACTGCTCCTGATGTAGACATACACACACACCACACATGTGGAGAACAGCAAGAGTCCTGCAGACAAGACTCCTAACAGGAGTGGGGAAACACTGGGTGTACCAGAAAAGAAAAGAGATAAAGGGCCAATTCTGTTATCACTTACAGCTCCACACTTCCGTCATTATTGCGTGCACTAGAAGCACAGAGTTACAGGTATCTCTAGGTACAGTTGAGGCAGCAGCCGCCACCCCCCCAAAGCCCCGCGCTGCCCCGCGGGCCGCCGCCGCCGCGGCCAGCCCCCAAAGCCTCGCGCAGCCCCGCCTGGGGCCACCCCCCCAAGCCCCGCGCAGCACCGCGGGCGGTCACCCCCCCAAAGCCCCGCGCAGCACCGCCGGCGGCCACCCCCCCAAAGCCCCGCGCAGCACCGCCTGCGGCCACCCCCCCAAAGCCCCGCGCAGCACCGCCGGCGGCCACCCCCCCAAGCCACGCGCAGCTCCAGCGGCTGCTATAGAGAAACCCCACAAAGCAGCAGAGACTAGCACTGACCTGGGACACAGCAGAAGAGCTCCAACCTCTACCAGCCACGACCCTGCACTGAGCCATTTTAAAGCATCCGGCGCCATGTTGTTGAGGGCGGTGCCACGCTGGGGGGTGGGGTTCAGGCTGGGGGGGCGATGCTACGCTGAGGGGGCGGTGCCACGCTGGGGGGCGGTGCCACATGGGGGGAGGCGGTGCCGCGCTGGGGGAGGCGGTGCCGCGCTGGGGGAGGCGGTGCCGCGCTGGGGGAGGCGGTGCCGCGCTGGGAAGGGCGGTGCCGCGCTGGGAAGGGCGGTGCCGCGCTGGGAAGGGCGGTGCCGCGCTGGGAAGGGCGGTGCCGCGCTGGGAAGGGCGGTGCCGCGCTGGGAAGGGCGGTGCCGCGCTGGGGGGGGCGGTGCCTGCTTTGTCACTTCACGCTCAGCTTTCCATGGGTTTTATTCCCCTCCAAGATTGTTGAGTTATGAGCAGCTGAGGAGCCCTGGGGAACACCTGTACAGAAATGTTCTTCCAAGAGCTGTCAGAAAAATCTGACTGAGAAGGACTGGGAAAGAACTGGGAGGGACTGGGATACCACTGGGACCCTCACAAGTCTATGGCACCAGATGGGATCCATCCCAGGGCAGAGAGCTCTGGCAGATGAGCTCCAAGCCACTGCCCAACATTTGCCACCAGTCCTGCATGACCACAGAGGTCCCAGGTGGCTGGAAGCTGCCAGTGTGATGCCATTCACGAGAAGGGCTGGAGGGAAGAACCTGGGAACTCCAGGCCTGTAAGCCTGACCTCAGTGCCTGGCAAGACTATGGAGCAGATCGTCCTGGGGGCAATCACAGCAAACCTGCAGGACGGGCAAGGGCTCAGGCCCAGCCAGCAAAGATTTGGTGGGAGGGGCAGGTCCTGCCTCACCAACCTGATCTCCTTCTATGCCCAGGTGACTGCCTGGTAGGTGTGGGGAAGGCTGTGGATGTAGTCTGCCTGGACTTCAGCAAGGCCTTTGACACTGTCTGCCACAACAACCACCTGGCCAAGCAGAACAGCCCACATCCTGGACAGGAGCACTCTGTGCTGGGTTAGGAACTGGCTGGAGTCCTGGGCCCAGAGAGTGGTGGTGAATGGTGCCACATGCAGCTGGCAGCCGGGCACTAGTGGTGTCCCCCAGGGATCAGTGCTGGGTCCCATCCTGTTCAATATCTGTATTGATGATCTGGATGAGGGGAGCGAGTCCATCATCAATAACTTTGCAGATGACACCAAGCTGGGGGCAGGAGTTGATCTGCTGGAAGGTAGGAGAGCTCAGCAGAGGGACCCTGACAGGCTGGACAGATGGGCAGAGTTTGGAAAGCATGCACGGACTCCCTGGTTGGTGAAGCAGGAATTGTTTAGTGGTACAGAACAAGCAGTGTATGTAGGAAAAATCAAGCAGGCTAAGCAATTCCCTGGCGTTCTTGCACCACTGCTGCTAATTGAGTTTTCTCCTTTGATATGCAGCTCTCCATTATTATCTTCATCCCATATCAGGTTGAGCTTCTCCGGCACGGAGGCGAGCGTCCTTCTGTCTCGCGCTTCAGGCTGTTTACTGCAGTCAGCTCTTCTTTATCATCAGACCGTTCTTCCGTCGTCCGCAGCCTGTTGTTCTTTCCTGTCCTGAAACCTTCCATACAGACTTTCTGCTTTCCTCCAGGCAGAGTCCAAGGGCATGCTATTGAACACATGCAAGTGCCAGGTTCTACACATTACCACAACAACCCCAGGCATTGCTACAGGCTGGGGTCAGACTAGCTGGAGAGGAACCAGGCTGGAAAGGGAGCGGTAAGGGGGTGGCAAAGGGCTGGGAGGGGCTCAGGACAGTACTGGGAGGTACTGGGAGGCTGTGGAAGGACTCTGGGGGGGAGGGTTACTGGGGGGGAGTGAGGAGGCACTGGGAAAATTCTAAGGGTTAACTGGGAGGTACTGGGAAGGGCTCTGAATGGCACTGGGAAGAACTCAGAGACTGTGGAAAGACTCTGGGGCAGTGTGGAGGGGCTGAGGGGGGCACTTGGGGTTATGAGGAGATACTCACAGTGCTCCCAGTGCTCTCCCAGTTGTCTCCCAGTTGCTCCCAGTTGGGTTCCTGCTGCTTCCAGTTGTCTCCCATGGCTCCAGAACTGACTTCAGCTGCTGCAGGTATGGCTCCCAGTCCCTCCCAGTGCCTCTCAGCCCCTACCAGCTTCCTCCCAGACTGGGAAAGGACTGGGAGGCACTGGGAGGGGTTCAGGACAGTACTGGAAGGTACTGGGAGGCTGTGGAAGACCTGTGGTGGGGGTAAGGTTACGGGGGGGAGAGTAAGGGGACACTGGGAAAATTCTAAGGGTTAACTGGGAGGTACTGGGAAGGGCTCTACATGGCACTGGGAAGAACTCGGAGACTGTGGAAAGACTTTGGGGCGGTCTGGAGGGGCTCAGGGGGGCACTGGGGGTCATGGGGAGATACTCCCAGTGCTCTCCCAGTTGTCTCCCAGTTCCTCCCAGGGACCCCTAGTGCTCCCAGTTGGGTTCCTGCTGCTTCCAGTTGTGTCCCAGGGCTCCAGCAATGCCTCCAGCTGGTCCAGGCATGTCTCCCAGTGCCTCCTGGTCTCTACTGGTCTCCTCCCATACTGGGATAGGACTAGAAGGGATTGGGAGGTACTGGGAGGGACAGGAATAAACAGGGGGGGACTGGGAGGGGACTGGGAAGGGAGTGGGACAGTGTGGGAGGGGACTTGGAGGGACAGGGAGGGGACATAGTGGGAATGGACTGGGAGGCTGTAAAGGGCTGTGGGAGGGAAATGGGGGACTGAGGGGGGGTACTGGGAATTCCTGGGTCATGCTCCCAGTGCTCCCAGTTGTCTCCCAGTGGGGATGCTACTGCTTCCAATTGTCCACCAGGGCTCTTGCCAGGTAGTGCAGGTATGACTGGGAGGGGACTGGAAAGGGATGGGGAAGGCACTGGTTGGGGACTGTGAAGGGACTGGGATGGAATGGGAGGAACTGGGATGGACTGGGAGGGGCTGGGATGGACTGGGGGGGCACTGGGAAGAGACTGGGATGGGAGTGGGAAAGGACAGGGAGCAACTGGGTGCACTGGAATGGGAGGGAACTGGGAGAGACTGGGAAGGACTGGGAGTGCACTGCGACGGGACTGGGAGGGGAGTGGGGAGCCAGTGGGAGGGGATTGGGAGGGAACTAAGAAGGGAATGGGAAAGGAAAAGAGTTGGAAGGGACTGGGAAGGGACAGGGAGGGGATTGGAAAACGACTGGGAGGGTACTGGAAAGGGCTCAGGACAATAGTGGGAAGGACTGGGAGGCTGTTAACAGCTCTGGAGGGGAATTGGGGGGGGCAGTGGGAGGCTGTGGAAGGATCTGGGGTAGGGAGGGTTGCTGGGGGGGAGTGAGGGGGCACTGGGGAAGTCTAAGGGTTAACTGGGAGGTACTGGGAAGGGCTCTACATGGCACTGGAAAGAACTCAGAGACTGTGGAAAGACTTTAGGGCGGTCTGGAGGGGCTCAGGGGGGCACTGGGGGTCATGGGGAGATTCTCCCAGTTGTCTCCCAGTTCCTCCCAGGGACCCCTAGTGCTCCCAGTTGGGTTTCTGCTGCTTCCAGTTGTGTCCCAGGGCTCCAGCAATGCCTCCAGCTGGTCCAGGTATGCCTCCCAGTGCCTCCTGGTCCCTACTGGTCTCCTCCCATACTGGGATAGGACTAGAAGGGATTGGGAGGTACTGGGAGAGACAGGAATAAACAGGGAGGGACTGGGAGGGGACTGGGAAGGGAGTGGGACAGTGTGGGAGGGGACGTGGAGGGACAGGGAGGGGACATAGTGGGAATGGACTGGGAGGCTGTAAAGGGCTGTGGAGGGAAATGGGGGACTGAGGGGGGGTACTGGAAATTCCTGGGTCATGCTCCCAGTGCTCCCAGTTGTTTCCCAGTTGTCTCCCAGTGTTCCCAGTGGGGATGCTACTGTTTCCAATTGTCCACCAGGGCTCTTGCCAGGTAGTGCATGTATGACTGGGAGGGAACTGGAAAGGGATGGGGAAGGGACTGGTTGGGGACTGTGAAGGGACTTGAAGAGGACTGGGAGGGGCACTGGGAGGGGAGTGGGAGGGCCACTGGGCAGGACTGGGAGGGACTGGGGAGGAACTGGCAGGGACTGGCAAGGACTGGGAAGGGACTGAGAAAGGATTGGGAGGAAATGGGTTGAATGGGAGGGGATTGGGAAGGACTGGGGAAAACTAGGAAGGGACTAGTAGGGGACATGGAAGGGACTGGGATGGAATGGGAGGAACTGGGATGGACTGGGAGGGGCTGGGATGGACTGGGGGGGCACTGAGAAGAGACTGGGATGGGAGTGGGAAAGGACAGGGAGGAACTGGGTGTACTGGGATGGGAGTGGGAGGGAACCGGGAGAGACTGGGAAGGACTGGGAATGCAGTGCGACGGGACTGGGAGGGGAGTGGCAAGTGACTGGGAGGGGAGTGGGGAGCCAGTGGGAGGGAAATGGGAGGGAATTAAGAAGGGAATGGGAAGGGAAAAAAGTTGGAAGGGACTGGGAATGGAATGGGTAGGGAGTGTGAAGGGAGTGGGAAGGAACAGGGAGGGCACCGGGACAAACTGGGAGGGGACTGGCAATGGCACTGGGAGGACCTGAGTGAAATGGGAGGGGACTGAGAGGGAATGGGAGGAACTGGGAAGGATGGGGAGGGAACTATGAGGGGAATGGGAATGGACTGGGACAAACTGGGAGGGGACTGGTTGGGAAGTGGATGAACTGTGAAGGGACTGGGAAGTGACAGTGAAGGGACAGGAAGGGACTGGGAAGGGACAGGGAGGGCACTGGGACAAACTGGGAAGGGACTGGGGGGGGGGACTGGGAGGGGACTGCTTAGGCACTGGGATGGGAATGTAAAAGGGACAGGGAAAAGAGTTGGAAGGGACTGAGAAGGGACAGTGCGGGGAGTTTGAGGGACAGGGTGGACCAGGAGGGAATGGAAGGGACTGGGAGGGTACTGGGAAGGGTCTGGAAAAAGCCTGGGAGAAACTGGGAGGGGACTTGGAGGGAACTGGGAGTGGACTGGGAGGGAATGGGAGGGCACTGGGAAGGACTGGGCGGACTGGGAGGGGACCGGGAGGGAATGGGTGGAACTGGGATGGAGTGGGAGGGAACTGGGAGGGCCTGGGAAGGGACAAGGAAGGGGAGTGGGAAGAGATTGGCACAAACTGGGAGGGGACTGGGAGGGAACTGGGAAGGGAAAAGGAGGGCAGTGCAAAGGGACTGGGAAGGGACAGGAAGGGACTGGGACGGGACTGGGAAGGGCCTGGGACAAATTGGGAGGGGACTTGGAGGGAACTGGGAGGACCCAGGAAGGGACAGGGAGGGGAGTGGGAAGGGACAGGGAGGGGAGTGGGAAGGGACAGGGAGGGGCCTGGAACTAAGTGGGAGGGGACTGGGATGGGAACGGGAAGGGAACTGGGAAGGGAACGGGAAGGGAGTGGGAGGGAACTGGGAAGAGACTGGGACAAACTGGAAGGGGACTGGGAGGGAAGTGGGAGGGAACTGGAAGTGTAATGCAAAGGGACTGGGAGGGGAATGAGAAGGGACAGGGAGGGGAGTGGGAAGGGACAGGGAAGGGCCTGGAACTAAGTGGGAGGGGACTGGGATGGAACTGGGAAGGGAAAAGGAAGGGACATGGAAAGGACAAGGAGAGAAGAAGGAGGGAACAAGGAGAGGACAAGGAGAGGACAAGGAGGGGAGTGAGAAGGGACAGGGACAAACTGGGAAGGAAGGGCCAAGAACTAAGTGGGAGGGGACTTGGAGGACCTGGGAGGGCACTTGGAAGGACTGGGAGGGGACCGGGAGGGAGTGGGAGGAAACTTGGAGGGCCTGGGAAGGGACTGGAAAGGGACTGGGAGGAAATGGGTGGACTGGGAGGGGACTGGGAAGGGAACTGGGAAGGGAACGGGAAGGGACCTGGGAAGGGAGTGGGAGGGAACTGGGAAGAGACTGGGACAAACTGGAAGGGGACTGGGAGGGAACTGGAAGGGTAATGCAAAGGGACTGAGAGGGGAGTGGGAGAGACTGGGTGGAGTGGGATGGACTGGGATGGAACTGAGTAGGCACTGGGATAAACTTTGAAGGGACTGGGATAGGCCTGTGACAATCTGGGAGGGGACTTGGAGGGCACTGGCAGGGGACTGGGGGGGGACTGGAATGAGACAGAGAGAAACTGGGAGGTGACTGGGAGGGAACTCTGAAGGGACTGGGAACGGACAGTGAGGGCACTGGGACAAACTGGTAGGGGACCGGGAAGGCACTGGGAGGGGACTGGGATGGAACTAAGAAGGGACTGGGAAAGGCCTGGGACAGAGTGGGAGGAGACTGGGAGGGGATTGCGATGGGACTGGGAAGGAACTGGGAGGGGATGACGTACTCTGCAAAGGGTATGGGAAGAGAGTGGGAGGGCCTGAGTAAAATGGGAGGGGATTGGGAAGGGACTGGGATGGATAGCGAGGGGCTTGTAGGGACTGGGAAGGACTGGGAAAGCACCGGGTGGGGAATGCGAAGGGACTGGGAGGGGACAGGGAAGGGCCTTAGAGGGCACTGGGAAGGGAATGGGAACAGACCGGGAGGGGACTGGGATGGACAGGGATGGGCTGGGATGGACAGGGAGGGGCTTGGAGGGACTGGGAGAGAATGGGAGGGGTCTGGAAGAGAATGGGAGGGGACTGGGAGTGCACTGGGAAGGGACTGGGAGTGCACTGGGAAGGGACTGGGAGTGCACTGGGAAGGGACTGGGAGGGGACAGGGAGGAAAGTGAGAATGGACTGGTAAGGGCCTGGGACAAACTGGGAGGGAACTAGGAGGGGAGTGGGAGGGACTGGGTGGACTGGGAGGGAATTGGGAGGGACAGGGCAGGACTGGGAGCTTGCTGGGAGGGACTGGAAAGGGCCTGGGCGAAACTGGGAGGGAACTGTGAAGAGACTGGGAAGGTATGGGGAGGGCACTGGGACGGACTGGGAGGGAACTGGGAAGGGACAGTGAGGGAGTGGGAGGGACTGGGTGGAACAGGAGGGAATGGGAGGGACTGGGATGGAGTGGGAGGGACTGGGAAGGGGCTGGGAAGGGACAGGGAGGGAACTGGGACAAAGTGGGAGGGGACTGGGAGTGCACTGGGAGGACCAGAGTGAAATGGGAGGGGACGGGGAGGGAATGGGAGGGCACTGGGAATGGACCAGGAGGGGACTGAGAGGGAATGGGAGGAACTGGGAATGACTGGGAGGGCACTGGGCAGACTGGGAGGGGACGGGGAGGGAATGGGAGGGGCTGGGATGGACAGGAATGGGGGGGGAGAGACTGGGAAGGACTGGGACGGAATGGGAGGGAACTGGGAAGGGAATGGGAAGGGACTGGGAGGGCCCGGGATGGAGTGGGATGGACTGGGATAGGACGGGGAAGGGACTGGGTGGGAATGGGATGGACTGGAAAGGACCTGGAGGGAACTGGCAAGGGACTAAGAAGAACTGGGAGGTAGTGGGAGAAATTGGGAGGGACTGGAAGGAAACTGGGAAGGGACTTGGCTGGGAATGGGAGAGTACTGCGAAGGGACTGGGATGCAGTGGGAAAGGACTGGGAATGAAACTGGGAAGGGACTGGGAAGGGACTGGGACAGTGTGGGAAGGGACTTGGTAGGGATAGCAAAGCGATTGTTACAGACTGGGACAAGCTGGGAGGGACAGGGACAAACAGGGAAGGGACTGGGAGAACACATTGCAGTACTGGGAGCCCTTGAGGGAGATCTTGGAGTTCCTGGGAGCACTGTTGTTGCTGCGAGGTCACCGAGAATAGGATCGGAGAGGTTTTACTGGCAGCACCGCGTGGGACAGGAGGTCACTCACTGCGTTCCTGGGAGCACTGGAGAGGGATTTTGCAGTTCCCGGGAGCACTGGCAGAGACTGGGAGGCGCTGGGTTCACCCTGGGATCGCTGGGCGAGTCTGGGGGCATTGGGGTCAGCCTGCAAGAGCTGGGAGAGACAGGAGAACAGCTCGTGAACTGGGAGCAGACTGCTCCTGACCGCGGCAAATCGACACCCACCCCCGCCCCCTCGCTGCTGCCCACCCCCAGACCCGTGGCAGAGTCCTGCAGCAGGGACAAAACAACTCCAGAGAGCAGCAGAGTCGACACTGAGCTGATGCGGAGCAGAGAAAGCAGAGGGGACGAGGGTTACGCTGGCTAGGTCAGAGCCGAGGGGGGCGAGGGCGGCGCCATCGTGGGAAGGGCAGGCGCTGTCACGGGGAGGACGGCGCCATCTTGGGAAGGGCAGGCGCTGTCACGGGGAGGACGGCGCCATCTTGGGAAGGGCAGGCGCTGTCACGGGGAGGACGGCGCCATCTTGGCAAGGGCAGGCGCTGTCACGGGGAGGACGGCGCCGAAGGGAGCCGAGCCGAGCCGAGGAGCCGAAGGGAGCCGAGCCGAGCCGAGGAGCCGAAGGGAGCCGAGCCGAGCCGAGGAGCCGAAGGGAGCCGAGCCGAGCCGAGGAGCCGAAGGGAGCCGAGCCGAGCCGAGGAGCCGAAGGGAGCCGAGCCGAGCCGAGGAGCCGAAGGGAGCCGAGCCGAGCCGAGGAGCCGAAGGGAGCCGAGCCGAGCCGAGGAGCCGAAGGGAGCCGAGCCGAGCCGAGGCGCCGAAGGGAGCCGAGCCGAGCCGAGGCGCCGAAGGGAGCCGAGCCGAGCCGAGGCGCCGAAGGGAGCCGAGCCGAGCCGAGGCGCCGAAGGGAGCCGAGCCGAGCCGAGGCGCCGAAGGGAGCCGAGCCCAGCCGAGGCGCCGAAGGGAGCCGAGCCCAGCCGAGGCGCCGAAGGGAGCCGAGCCCAGCCGAGGAGCCGAAGGGAGCCGAGCCCAGCCGAGGAGCCGAAGGGAGCCGAGCCCAGCCGAGCCGCCGAAGGGAGCCGAGCCCAGCCGAGCCGACGAAGGGAGCCGAGCCCAGCCGAGGGTTATATAAAAGGTTAATCTTTTCCCATGTTAATTCTTATTTTATACAGAACGGTTAATTTTTCCTATCAGGCTCAGCCAGCCTCTGTTCAGAGGGTTTTCCATTCACATAAAAAATAACCAATCGACAACAAAATCGATACTTTTAAAAAGCCACTCTTTGCATATGATAGATACACACTGCACATTTATATATTTGAGAACCCCACGTACCCCATTTCAAAGCCTCCCTTCTTACGAATTAACACTGTAGTATAGAGGTTTTACTTCGAGCAGTGCTTTCTGGGCCAGATGTAAGCAGCTGAAGACATTTATTACATTATACAGCAAAGTCATATAGTCTAATCAGAAGGCACACGTGGCACATCTCAGTTGGGCATTTTCTGCTGGCATACAATAGGTTGCAATGAAACTATTTTAACACATCCAACCTGTTATAAAATATGCATCCTTTTTTTTTTTTAATATATATAATCCTTCTCTTAAAACGATTTTGAATACAAAGAAACAAAAATCTCATTCTATAATATC
This sequence comes from Melanerpes formicivorus, assembly GCF_026170545.1. NCBI lineage: Eukaryota > Metazoa > Chordata > Aves > Piciformes > Picidae > Melanerpes > Melanerpes formicivorus. The sequence continues at coordinate 102,704 of NW_027142375.1, forward strand.
CCTATATCAAACTCTTATCCTAACACCTTAGTACCTTAGTACAATCACTAATTACTTAATACTTATAAACACTAAATACTTACTATTCATTATGCTTACAGGTAAAACAACTATTAAAAACAAAAAAAAAATCTCTAAAACACATCACAATCAGAAATAATGAAATAATCATTGTTGCTTTAAATCAGAACACAACTTTCATAGGCTAGAGAGGTTATCAGAAAGGGGGGGAGAAATGGGGGGGGGGGGAGGCGGCCGGCTAGCAAAGGCACCATAGGGACAAAGAGAGGGGGGGGAAAGGGGGGTGGGGAGAAAGCCACCGAATTCACACCAGCTGCCCTTCCAGGCAGCCTCGAGGTCAAATGTAGGATTCCCTGAAGGCATGGAGACTTCCATAGGAGGCGATAGCAGCAATTTTGAGCTACATTGATGTTTTTGAGCCTAAAACTCAAGGTGCTTGTAGCAGATGCCACTGTCTCTTCTCCACTCCATATTGCTGGATGTCAGTGCATACAACTTACAGCAGCAGTTCCTAAAGTACACAAAAGTATCTGGCAATCAGTGTTTCTTACAGGCTTCTAGGACAGTCATCTTCTCCCAAGTCATGCTTTTTGCCTAAAGTGTCCCTTCTGTCCACAATTAAAACACATGGAAAAACTTTTAAGGGTTAGTGGGAGGGTGTCCAGCAGCAGTGGGGGAGTGGGCTGCTGTTGCTATTGGCCAGGTGCCAGTGACTGCAGCTCCAGGGGTGCAGGTGAGCTTAGTGGCCATGGTGGGGGAGAAGGGCTGGGGGGCGTAGATGTCAAAGAAGAGCTTTGTTCTGGTGAAATGGCATTACTATTCTAACAGCTTTATAATGCTCTGCTAATTGATCTAAAGAATCTTTAATTAGTCCCTGTGTTGTAAGGGAAGATGTAACAATTTTGTTTACTTTTGTTGCCGCCATCCCTCCCCGCTCCCATGTCTTTTCATTCTACATTGTTGCCCTTTTTTTTCCGTCCAAGATGTAAGTAAATGACTCTGAGTATCAAGTTATCTTCTTTTGTTCTTTCATTACCCATACGTGCTCCTCAACAGGAGGCACCGACGCTCAGTTTCCCCAGTCACTTACCTCTGTCCGGGGTGACCATTTGTTGTAGTATTGATGTTTTAATTACTTCGAGCAGTGCTTTCTGGGCCAGATGTAAGCAGCTGAAGACATTTATTACATTATACAGCAAAGTTATATAGTCTAATCAGAAGGCACACGTGGCACATCTCAGTTGGGCATTTTCTACTGGCATACGTGCAATTAAGGCATACAGTAGGTCGTAACAACAAAACTATTTTAACACGTCCAACCAAACTCTGCCCAGTTTCTCTCCTTCGGTTCCAAAGTGTTTACATTACTCTCAGAGTCAAAGGCAAAACATAGCTTTCTCTGACTCGAGCAAAGGCAAATCTTCCCCGTAGTCTTCCAAAGCTATCCCAAAACACCTTCCCACATCATACTATTCTTCTACATCCACTTAAACAGGAGAGCTTCTGGAATGTAAAAGCAAATTCTAGGGAGAGCAAAACAGGGTTTCAAAGCATAAATATAACATGTGTATCACATAAAAACAGTAGACCTTCCTTTTTGTCTGTCATGGGGGGGGGGGGGTTGCCCTTCTTTGTTCCTTTGGGGTTTTTTTCTTTTTGTTTCTTAGTTTTCAATACAAATGGAAAAACCTTCAAAGAGGGCCGCACTCAGCTGCTCCCCACACACAGGGGCAAGAGAAGCCCCTAACTGGTCAGTGTTGCCACCCCTCTTAAGGGGATCGGTTGGCACCTAAGGTGCACCTGGGGGTATCAAAGGGGAATTTGGGGGCACATAGAGGGATGAGGAGGGCCTCTGGAGAGTCTCCCAAAGGATTAGTTGGATATTTAGGGTTATTTGGACCCCCGCCACAAAGGCCACTACTGCAAAGCTTTCCCCCCACCACCACAACTAACCCTAACCATCCGACTAAAATACCCACAGGAGACCTTCCATTAGTCCCCACATGCCTCTATATTCCCCTTGACTTCCCATTCAAATTAAGAAACTAAAAATAAAACCAGTGATGTTTCTTCTGTGTGTCTTGTGGGGTTTTTTAGTTTGCAAATAAGAGTCATTTCAAAGCCTTTTTGCATCCACATTACTACTGTTCTGCAATCTCTCGATTAAGAGCACAGCTTTTTCTCTGCTGGAATACCTCACACTAACACTTAAATTTTTTTCATGGGTTTTCATCCCCTCTGAGAGCATTCAGGCAGCTTTTTTGGGCAGCATCCCCCGCCCCTCACTCACCTGCTCCTCTCCTGCATCAGCACCCACCCCCATGTGGTATCATGGAAGGAAAGAGAGACAGCTGAGGGGCTGCCCCGCTTTTTATCACCCCGACCCACGGATGCCCTTCTCAGTAGGATTTGCACCTTCAGCACGCAGCTGAGTTTTTGCTGCGCTTCCCTCCTCTGTGACAGCTGCTGCGCAGGTCTGCATCTCCAAGCGTGTCACACCTTCAGGGATTTACTACCCCATAATCACCTTGCAGTTGGTGCATTTCTTGCTGGCAATCAACCCATCTCTTCCATCTGTTGCTCTCATTGTTTTGTTTCAGCTTTCTGAGCCTGTGTCGGTACAAGTCCTTCTCAGGGCACTGCAAACAGAGACAGACAAAGCTTCCTTTTCTCCAATAGTTCCAGGAAGATTTCCGGCACTTCTAGGCAAGCACCGACAGAGTGACGGCTGTGAGGGGACATCAGCCTGGCACTGGAGCTGGGCATTCTGAGCAGATGAGGAACCCTGGGCAACACCTACAGAGAAATCTTGGTTTCTCTGCAGAGAAGCACTGGCCTTAGAGACAAAGCTGTCTTTGATCTGGGCACCAGCTGCAGCTCCCAGCGGTGCCTAGCTGCAGAGCAATGGCCTGCACCTTCATCCTGATCCAGGTGGAGAGAGAACTGCCAGGAGCACAACTTCTCTGCTACGGTTGCAGCATCCCCAGGGGCCGAGCGCAGCCTTGCTGTTAGTGAGGAACACAGCCCCTGTGAGAAGCTCCTGGGGTCAGGGGACAAACAAGAGGTTGTCCACACTGGAAACAAGGGAAGTCTCTTTGCCACTCCCATTATACCCATCAGAGGACTTCTGCTTGCTTACCTACCTGCTCGGTTGGAGTCTACACTGGAAGAAGTTTCAGCTCCTCGGTAAAAGCGTGGACTGAGCAGTTTCTTTTTCAGCCTTTCCTTCCTGACTGACAGATCAAACCCTACCTGGAGCCCACACAAGCCAAGCAGGAGATCCCCTGCTAGGCTGGCAGGGCGAGGCTGTACCGTCGCAGCAGCCGTAGCCCTTGTGCCGACCGTGTCGCTGCTGCACGTCTTGCTTGCCCGGTTAATGAAGTGGAAAGCAAAGAGTCAATCTGTAAAGAATAAAGCAAAAAGCAAAGAACAGATCTCAGTTACTCACATTGTAAAGCTCTGAGGAGGTTAGCATGCATTCAATAAAAATACCACAAAATCATTTGTTCTCCCTTCAGCGTTCATTTAACTCACAGAGCTGTGAACTGATGCTGTCCCAAAACACACACTCAGCATCTGGTGGTACTTGGAGCACCAAGAAGAGAGTTTGGCATGCTGGGAGAACACTTCCCCACTGAGGGAAGATCTGGGGCCCCACTGGGAGACTTGGGAAGGCACTGGGAGCACTAGAAAAGGATTTTGGAGTTACTGGGAAGAAGAGGGAGAACACAGGGGCCATGCTGGGAGCAATCAGGAAAGCAGAATAGAATACAGACTTAACCAGGTTGCAAAAGACCTTCCAGAACACTGAGTCCAACCTATCACCCACCACCATCTAGTCAACCAAACCATGGTACTCAGTGCCTCATCCAGTCTTACTTTAAACACTTGCAGTGATGGTGACTCCATCACCTCCCAGGGCAGCTCATTCCTCATGAGTGCAACACAAAGCAGACTTACTTGTGGTCTTGTTCTCCAAAGCACAACGTATAGACTGCTCCTGATGTAGACATACACACACACCCCACATGTGGAGAACAGCAAGAGTCCTGCAGACAAGACTCCTAACAGGAGTGGGGAAACACTGGGTGTACTAGAAAAGAAAAAGAGATAAAGGGCCAATTCTGTTATCACTTACAGCTCCACACTTCCGTCATTATTGCATGCACTAGAAGCACAGAGTTACAGGTATCTCTAGGTACAGTTGAGGCAGCAGCCGCCACCCCCCCAAAGCCCCGCGCTGCCCCGCCGGCCGCCGCCGCCGCGGCCAGCCCCCAAAGCCTCGCGCAGCCCCGCCTGGGGCCACCCCCACAAGCCCCGCGCAGCACCGCCTGCGGCCACCCCCCCAAAGCCCCGCGCAGCACCGCCGGCGGCCACCCCCCCAAGCCACGCGCAGCTCCAGCGGCTGCTATAGAGAAACCCCACAAAGCAGCAGAGACTAGCACTGACCTGGGACACAGCAGAAGAGCTCCAACCTCTACCAGCCACGACCCTGCACTGAGCCATTTTAAAGCATCCGGCGCCATGTTGTTGAGGGCGGTGCCACGCTGGGGGGTGGGGTTCAGGCTGGGGAGGGGCGATGTACGCTGAGGGGGCGGTGCCACGCTGGGGGGCGGTGCCACATGGGTGGAGGCGGTGCCGCGCTGGGGGAGGCGGTGCCGCGCTGGGGGAGGCGGTGCCGCGCTGGGGGAGGCGGTGCCGCGCTGGGGGAGGCGGTGCCGCGCTGGGGGAGGCGGTGCCACGCTGGGGGAGGCGGTGCCGCGCTGGGGGAGGCGGTGCCGCGCTGGGGGAGGCGGTGCCGCGCTGGGGGAGGCGGTGCCGCGCTGGGGGAGGCGGTGCCGCGCTGGGAAGGGCGGTGCCACGCTGGGGGGGGGGGCGGTGCCACGCTGGGGGGGGGCGGTGCCTGCTTTGTCACTTCACGCTCAGCTTTCCATGGGTTTTATTCCCCTCCAAGATTGTTGAGTTATGAGCAGCTGAGGAGCCCTGGGGAACACCTGTACAGAAATGTTCTTCCAAGAGCTGTCAGAAAAATCTGACTGAGAAGGACTGGGAAAGAACTGGGAGGGACTGGGATACCACTGGGACCCTCACAAGTCTATGGCACCAGATGGGATCCATCCCAGGGCAGAGAGCTCTGGCAGATGAGCTCCAAGCCACTGCCCAACATTTGCCACCAGTCCTGCATGACCACAGAGGTCCCAGGTGGCTGGAAGCTGCCAGTGTGATGCCATTCACGAGAAGGGCTGGAGGGAAGAACCTGGGAACTCCAGGCCTGTAAGCCTGACCTCAGTGCCTGGCAAGACTATGGAGCAGATCGTCCTGGGGGCAATCACAGCAAAGCTGCAGGACGGGCAAGGGCTCAGGCCCAGCCAGCAAAGATTTGGTGGGAGGGGCAGGTCCTGCCTCACCAACCTGATCTCCTTCTATGCCCAGGTGACTGCCTGGTAGGTGTGGGGAAGGCTGTGGATGTAGTCTGCCTGGACTTCAGCAAGGCCTTTGACACTGTCTGCCACAACAACCACCTGGCCAAGCAGAACAGCCCACATCCTGGACAGGAGCACTCTGTGCTGGGTTAGGAACTGGCTGGAGTCCTGGGCCCAGAGAGTGGTGGTGAATGGTGCCACATGCAGCTGGCAGCCGGGCACTAGTGGTGTCCCCCAGGGATCAGTGCTGGGTCCCATCCTGTTCAATATCTGTATTGATGATCTGGATGAGGGGAGCGAGTCCATCATCAATAACTTTGCAGATGACACCAAGCTGGGGGCAGGAGTTGATCTGCTGGAAGGTAGGAGAGCTCAGCAGAGGGACCCTGACAGGCTGGACAGATGGGCAGAGTTTGGAAAGCATGCACGGACTCCCTGGTTGGTGAAGCAGGAATTGTTTAGTGGTACAGAACAAGCAGTGTATGTAGGAAAAATCAAGCAGGCTAAGTAATTCCCTGGCATTCTTGCACCACTGCTGCTAATTGAGTTTTCTCCTTTGATATGCAGCTCTCCATTATTATCTTCATCCCATATCAGGTTGAGCTTCTCCGGCACGGAGGCGAGCGTCCTTCTGTCTCGCGCTTCAGGCTGTTTACTGCAGTCAGCTCTTCTTTATCATCAGACCGTTCTTCCGTCGTCCGCAGCCTGTTGTTCTTTCCTGTCCTGAAACCTTCCATAGATACTTTCTGCTTTCCTCCAGGCAGAGTCCAAGGGCATGATATTGAACACATCCAAGTGCCAGGTTCTACACATTACCACAACAACCCCAGGCATTGCTACAGGCTGGGGTCAGACTAGCTGGAGAGGAACCAGGCTGGAAAGGGAGCGGTAAGGGAGTGGCAAAGGGCTGGGAGGGGCTCAGGACAGTACTGGGAGGTACTGGGAGGCTGTGGAAGGACTCTGGGGGGGAGGGTTACTGGGGGGGAGTGAGGAGGCACTGGGAAAATTCTAAGGGTTAACTGGGAGGTACTGGGAAGGGCTCTGAATGGCACTGGGAAGAACTCAGAGACTGTGGAAAGACTCTGGGGCAGTGTGGAGGGGCTGAGGGGGGCACTTGGGGTTATGAGGAGATACTCACAGTGCTCCCAGTGCTCTCCCAGTTGTCTCCCAGTTGCTCCCAGTTGGGTTCCTGCTGCTTCCAGTTGTCTCCCATGGATCCAGAACTGACTTCAGCTGCTGCAGGTATGGCTCCCAGTCCCTCCCAGTGCCTCTCAGCCCCTACCAGCTTCCTCCCAGACTGGGAAAGGACTGGGAGGCACTGGGAGGGGTTCAGGACAGTACTGGAAGGTACTGGGAGGCTGTGGAAGACCTGTGGTGGGGGTAAGGTTACGGGGGGGAGAGTAAGGGGACACTGGGAAAATTCTAAGGGTTAACTGGGAGGTACTGGGAAGGGCTCTACATGGCACTGGGAAGAACTCGGAGACTGTGGAAAGACTTTGGGGCGGTCTGGAGGGGCTCAGGGGGGCACTGGGGGTCATGGGGAGATACTCCCAGTGCTCTCCCAGTTGTCTCCCAGTTCCTCCCAGGGACCCCTAGTGCTCCCAGTTGGGTTCCTGCTGCTTCCAGTTGTGTCCCAGGGCTCCAGCAATGCCTCCAGCTGGTCCAGGCATGTCTCCCAGTGCCTCCTGGTCCCTACTGGTCTCCTCCCATACTGGGATAGGACTAGAAGGGATTGGGAGGTACTGGGAGGGACAGGAATAAACAGGGGGGGACTGGGAGGGGACTGGGAAGGGAGTGGGACAGTGTGGGAGGGGACTTGGAGGGACAGGGAGGGGACATAGTGGGAATGGACTGGGAGGCTGTAAAGGGCTGTGGGAGGGAAATGGGGGACTGAGGGGGGTACTGGGAATTCCTGGGTCATGCTCCCAGTGCTCCCAGTTGTCTCCCAGTGGGGATGCTACTGCTTCCAATTGTCCACCAGGGCTCTTGCCAGGTAGTGCAGGTATGACTGGGAGGGGACTGGAAAGGGATGGGGAAGGCACTGGTTGGGGACTGTGAAGGGACTGGGATGGAATGGGAGGAACTGGGATGGACTGGGAGGGGCTGGGATGGACTGGGGGGGCACTGGGAAGAGACTGGGATGGGAGTGGGAAAGGACAGGGAGCAACTGGGTGCACTGGAATGGGAGGGAACTGGGAGAGACTGGGAAGGACTGGGAGTGCACTGCGACGGGACTGGGAGGGGAGTGGGGAGCCAGTGGGAGGGGATTGGGAGGGAACTAAGAAGGGAATGGGAAAGGAAAAGAGTTGGAAGGGACTGGGAAGGGACAGGGAGGGGATTGGAAAACGACTGGGAGGGTACTGGAAAGGGCTCAGGACAATAGTGGGAAGGACTGGGAGGCTGTTAACAGCTCTGGAGGGGAATTGGGGGGGGCAGTGGGAGGCTGTGGAAGGATCTGGGGTAGGGAGGGTTACTGGGGGGGAGTGTGGGGGCACTGGGGAAGTCTAAGGGTTAACTGGGAGGTACTAGGAAGGGCTCTACATGGCACTGGGAAGAACTCAGAGACTGTGGAAAGACTTTGGGGCGGTCTGGAGGGGCTCAGGGGGGCACTGGGGGTCATGGGGAGATTCTCCCAGTTGTCTCCCAGTTCCTCCCAGGGACCCCTAGTGCTCCCAGTTGGGTTTCTGCTGCTTCCAGTTGTGTCCCAGGGCTCCAGCAATGCCTCCAGCTGGTCCAGGTATGCCTCCCAGTGCCTCCTGGTCCCTACTGGTCTCCTCCCATACTGGGATAGGACTAGAAGGGATTGGGAGGTACTGGGAGAGACAGGAATAAACAGGGAGGGACTGGGAGGGGACTGGGAAGGGAGTGGGACAGTGTGGGAGGGGACGTGGAGGGACAGGGAGGGGACATAGTGGGAATGGACTGGGAGGCTGTAATGGGCTGTGGAGGGAAATGGGGGACTGAGGGGGGGTACTGGAAATTCCTGGGTCATGCTCCCAGTGCTCCCAGTTGTTTCCCAGTTGTCTCCCAGTGTTCCCAGTGGGGATGCTACTGTTTCCAATTGTCCACCAGGGCTCTTGCCAGGTAGTGCATGTATGACTGGGAGGGAACTGGAAAGGGATGGGGAAGGGACTGGTTGGGGACTGTGAAGGGACTTGAAGAGGACTGGGAGGGGCACTGGGAGGGGAGTAGGAGGGCCACTGGGCAGGACTGGGAGGGACTGGGGAGGAACTGGCAGGGACTGGCAAGGACTGGGAAGGGACTGAGAAAGGATTGGGAGGAAATGGGTTGAATGGGAGGGGATTGGGAAGGACTGGGGAAAACTAGGAAGGGACTAGTAGGGGACATGGAAGGGACTGGGATGGAATGGGAGGAACTGGGATGGACTGGGAGGGGCTGGGATGGACTGGGGGGGCACTGAGAAGAGACTGGGATGGGAGTGGGAAAGGACAGGGAGGAACTGGGTGTACTGGGATGGGAGTGGGAGGGAACCGGGAGAGACTGGGAAGGACTGGGAATGCAGTGCGACGGGACTGGGAGGGGAGTGGCAAGTGACTGGGAGGGGAGTGGGGAGCCAGTGGGAGGGAAATGGGAGGGAATTAAGAAGGGAATGGGAAGGGAAAAAAGTTGGAAGGGACTGGGAATGGAATGGGTAGGGAGTGTGAAGGGAGTGGGAAGGAACAGGGAGGGCACCGGGACAAACTGGGAGGGGACTGGCAATGGCACTGGGAGGACCTGAGTGAAATGGGAGGGGACTGAGAGGGAATGGGAGGAACTGGGAAGGATGGGGAGGGAACTATGAGGGGAATGGGAATGGACTGGGACAAACTGGGAGGGGACTGGTTGGGAAGTGGATGAACTGTGAAGGGACTGGGAAGTGACAGTGAACGGACAGGAAGGGACTGGGAAGGGACAGGGAGGGCACTGGGACAAACTGGGAAGGGACTGGGGGGGGGACTGGGAGGAGACTGCTTAGGCACTGGGAAGGGAATGTAAAAGGGACAGGGAAAAGAGTTGGAAGGGACTGAGAAGGGAGAGTGCGGGGAGTTTGAGGGACAGGGTGGACCAGGAGGGAATGGAAGGGACTGGGAGGGTACTGGGAAGGGTCTGGAAAAAGCCTGGGAGAAACTGGGAGGGGACTTGGAGGGAACTGGGAGTGGACTGGGAGGGAATGGGAGGGCACTGGGAAGGACTGGGCAGACTGGGAGGGGACCGGGAGGGAATGGGTGGAACTGGGATGGAGTGGGAGGGAACTGGGAGGGCCTGGGAAGGGACAAGGAAGGGGAGTGGGAAGAGATTGGCACAAACTGGGAGGGGATTGGGAGGGAACTGGGAAGGGAAAAGGAGGGCAGTGCAAAGGGACTGGGAAGGGACAGGAAGGGACTGGGACGGGACTGGGAAGGGCCTGGGACAAATTGGGAGGGGACTTGGAGGGAACTGGGAGGACCCAGGAAGGGACAGGGAGGGGAGTGGGAAGGGACAGGGACGGGACAAGGAAGGGACAGGGAGGGGAGTGAGAGGGAGTGGGAGGGAACTGAGAAGGGAATGGGACGGGCCTGGAACTAACTGGGAGGGGACTTGGAGGACCTGGGAGGGCACTTGGAAGGACTGGGAGGGCACCAGGAGGGAGTGGGAGGAAACTGGGAGTGCCTGGGAAGGGACTGGAAAGGGCCTGGGACAAATTGGAGGGGACTGGGATGGAACTGGGAAGGGAAAAGGAAGGGACAAGAAGGGTAGAAGGAGGGGACAAGGAGGGGACTGGGAGGGGAGTGGGAGGACAAGGAGGGTACTGAGAAGGGACAGGGACAAACTAGGAAGGGCCTGGAACGAAGTGGGAGGGGACTTGGAGGACCTGGGAGGGCACTTGGAAGGAATGGGAGGGGACCGGGAGGGAGTGGGAGGAAACTTGGAGGGCCTGGGAAGGGACTGGAAAGGGCCTGGGACAAACTGGGAGGGGACTGGGATGGAACTGGGAAGGGAAAAGGAAGGGACAGGGAGGGGACAAGGAGGGGACAAGGAGGGGAGTGAGAAGGGACTGGGAGGGGAGTGAGAAGGGACTGGGAGGGGAGTGAGAAGGGACTGGGACAAACTGGGAAGGGCCTGGAACTAAGTGGGAGGGGACTTGGAGGGAACTGGGAGGGAATGGGAGGGCCTGGGAAGGAACTGGAAAGGGCCTGGGAGGGACTGAGAAGGGACTGGGTAGGTCCTGGGACAAACTGGGAGGGAACTGGGAATGCACAAGGAAGGGCAGTGGGAAGGGACTGGGAGGGGATTGGGATGGGACTGGGAGGGACCTGAGAAGGGACTGGGACAAACTGGGAAGGGCCTGGAACTAACTGGGAGGGGACTTGGAGGGAACTGGGAGGACCTGGGAGGGCACTGGGAAGGACCGGGAAGGAATGGGAGGGGGTGGGATGGAGTGGGAGGAAACTTGGAGGGCCTGGGAAGGGACTGGAAGAAACTGGGTGGACTGGGAGGGGACTGGAAGGGGACTGGGATGGAACAAGGAAGGGACAAGGAAGCAACACGGAGGCAACAAGAAAGGGACAAGGAAGCGACAGGGAGGGGAGTGGGAAGCGACAGGGAGGGGAGTGGGAAGCGACAGGGAGGGGAGTGGGAAGCGACAGGGAGGGGAGTGGGAAGCGACAGGGAGGGGAGTGGGAAGGGAACTGAGAAGGGACAGGGAAGGGCCTAGAACTAAGTGGGAGGGGACTTGGAGGACCTGGGAGGGCACTTGGAAGAACTGGGAGGGGACCGGGAGGGAGTGGGAGGAAACTGGGAGGGCCTGGGAAGGGACTGGAAAGGGCCTAGGACAAACTGAGAGGGGACTGGGATTTAACTGGGAAGGGAAAAGGAAGAGACATGGAAAGGACAAGGAGAGGAGAAGGAGGAGACAAGGAGAACAAAGAGAGTACAAGGAGGGGAGTGGGAAGGGACTGGGAGGGGAGTGGGAAGGGACTGGGAGGACCTGGGAGGGCACTTGGAAGGACTGGGAGGGGACCGGGAGGGCCTGGGAAGGGACTGGGAGGAAATGGGTGGACTGGGAGGGGACTGGGAAGGGACAAGGAGGAGACAAGGAGGGAATTGGGGAGGGACGGAGGGGAGTGGGAAGGGACTGGGAAGGGACAGGGAGGGGATTAGGATGAGACTGGGACAAACTGGGAAGAGACTGGGACAAACTGGAAGGGGACAGGGAGGGAAGTGGGAGGGAACTGGAAGGGTAATGCAAAGGGACTGGGAGGGGAGTGGGAGAGACTGGGTGGAGTGGGATGGACTGGGATGGAACTGAGTAGGCACTGGGATAAACTTTGAAGGGACTGGGAAGGGCCTGGAACTAACTGGGAGGGGACTTGGAGGGAACTGGGAAGACCTGGGAGGGAATGGGAGGGAACGGGAGGGACTGGGAAGAGACGGGAAAGGGCCTGGGAGGAACTGGGTGGACTGGGAGGGGACTAGGACAAACTGGGAGGGGACTGGAAGGGAACTGGAAAGTAACAAGGAATGGACAGGGAGGGGAGTGGGAAGGGACTGGGAGGGGATTGGGAAGGGACTGGGACAAAGTGGGAAGGGACTGGGACAAAGTGGGAAGGGACTGGGACACACTGGGAGCAGACTTGGAGGGAAGTGGGAGGACCCGAGTGAAATGGGAGGGCACTGGGAGGGACTGGGAGGGCAGTGGGAAAGACTGGGTGACCACTGGAAAGGGAATGGGAAGAGACTGGGAGGGGCCTGGGAGGAACTGGGTGGACTGGGAGGGGACCGGGAGGGAATGGGAGGGACTGGTAGGAAACTGGGAGGACCAGGAAAGGGACTGGGACAAACTGGGAGGCGACTGGGAGGGCACTGGAAGGCTAATGGAAAGGGAGCGGGAGGGGAGTGAGAGGGTATTGGAAAGGGACTGGGAAGGGAGTGGGGGGGAGTGGGAGGGAATGGGTGGACTGGGTCAAACTGGGAAGGGACTGGGAAGGGCCTGGAACTAAGTGGGAAGGGACTTGGAGGGAACTGGGAGGGAATGGGAGGAATCTGGGAGGGCCTGGGAAGGGACTGGAGGAAGTGGGTGGACTGGAGGGGAATGGGATGGAGTGGGAGGACACTGGGAACGGCCTAGGAAGGCCCTGGAACTAAGTGGGAGGGGACTTGGAGGGAACTGGGAGGCAATGGGAGGGCCTGGGAAGGAACTGGAAAGGGCCTGGGAGGGACTGAGAAGGGACTGGGTAGGTCCTGGGACAAACTGGGAGGGAACTGGGAATGCACAAGGAAGGGCAGTGGGAAGGGACTGGGAGGGGATTGGGATGGGACTGGGAGGGACCTGAGAAGGGACTGGGAAGGGCCTGGAACTAAGTGGGAGGGGACTTGGAGGGAACTGGGAGGACCTAGGAGGGCACTGGGAAGGACTGGGAAGGGCCTGGAACTAAGTGGGAGGGGACTTGGAGGGAACTGGGAGGACCTAGGAGGGCACTGGGAAGGACCGGGAAGGAATGGGAGGAAACTTGGAAGGCCTGGGAAGGGACTGGAAAGGGACTGGGAGAAACTGGGTGGACTGGGAGGGGACTGGAAGGGGACTGGGAAGGTCCTGGGACAAAATGGGAGGGGACTGGGATGGAACAAGGAAGGGACAAGGAAGCAACACGGAGGAGACAAGGAGGCGACAAGAAAGGGACAAGGAAGCAACACAGAGGCGACAGGGAAGGGACAGGGAGGGGAGTGGGAAGGGACAGGGAGGGGAGTGGGAAGGGACAGGGAGGGGAGTGGGAAGGGACAGGGAGGGGAGTGGGAAGGGACAGGGAGGGGAGTGGGAAGGGACAGGGAGGGGCCTGGAACTAAGTGGGAGGGGACTGGGATGGGAACGGGAAGGGAACTGGGAAGGGAACTGGGAAGGGAACGGGAAGGGAGTGGGAGGGAACTGGGAAGAGACTGGGACAAACTGGAAGGGGACTGGGAGGGAAGTGGGAGGGAACTGGAAGTGTAATGCAAAGGGACTGGGAGGGGAATGAGAAGGGACAGGGAGGGGAGTGGGAAGGGACAGGGAAGGGCCTGGAACTAAGTGGGAGGGGACTGGGATGGAACTGGGAAGGGAAAAGGAAGGGACATGGAAAGGACAAGGAGAGAAGAAGGAGGGAACAAGGAGAGGACAAGGAGAGGACAAGGAGGGGAGTGAGAAGGGACAGGGACAAACTGGGAAGGAAGGGCCAAGAACTAAGTGGGAGGGGACTTGGAGGACCTGGGAGGGCACTTGGAAGGACTGGGAGGGGACCGGGAGGGAGTGGGAGGAAACTTGGAGGGCCTGGGAAGGGACTGGAAAGGGACTGGGAGGAAATGGGTGGACTGGGAGGGGACTGGGAAGGGAACTGGGAAGGGAACGGGAAGGGAACGGGAAGGGACCTGGGAAGGGAGTGGGAGGGAACTGGGAAGAGACTGGGACAAACTGGAAGGGGACTGGGAGGGAACTGGAAGGGTAATGCAAAGGGACTGAGAGGGGAGTGGGAGAGACTGGGTGGAGTGGGATGGACTGGGATGGAACTGAGTAGGCACTGGGATAAACTTTGAAGGGACTGGGATAGGCCTGTGACAATCTGGGAGGGGACTTGGAGGGCACTGGCAGGGGACTGGGGGGGGACTGGAATGAGACAGAGAGAAACTGGGAGGTGACTGGGAGGGAACTCTGAAGGGACTGGGAACGGACAGTGAGGGCACTGGGACAAACTGGTAGGGGACCGGGAAGGCACTGGGAGGGGACTGGGATGGAACTAAGAAGGGACTGGGAAAGGCCTGGGACAGAGTGGGAGGAGACTGGGAGGGGATTGCGATGGGACTGGGAAGGAACTGGGAGGGGATGACGTACTCTGCAAAGGGTATGGGAAGAGAGTGGGAGGGCCTGAGTAAAATGGGAGGGGATTGGGAAGGGACTGGGATGGATAGCGAGGGGCTTGTAGGGACTGGGAAGGACTGGGAAAGCACCGGGTGGGGAATGCGAAGGGACTGGGAGGGGACAGGGAAGGGCCTTAGAGGGCACTGGGAAGGGAATGGGAACAGACCGGGAGGGGACTGGGATGGACAGGGATGGGCTGGGATGGACAGGGAGGGGCTTGGAGGGACTGGGAGAGAACGGGAGGGGTCTGGAAGAGAATGGGAGGGGACTGGGAGTGCACTGGGAAGGGACTGGGAGTGCACTGGGAAGGGACTGGGAGTGCACTGGGAAGGGACTGGGAGTGCACTGGGAAGGGACTGGGAGTGCACTGGGAAGGGACTGGGAGGGGACAGGGAGGAAAGTGAGAATGGACTGGTAAGGGCCTGGGACAAACTGGGAGGGAACTGGGAGGGGAGTGGGAGGGACTGGGTGGACTGGGAGGGAATTGGGAGGGACAGGGCAGGACTGGGAGCTTGCTGGGAGGGACTGGAAAGGGCCTGGGCGAAACTGGGAGGGAACTGTGAAGAGACTGGGAAGGTATGGGGAGGGCACTGGGACGGACTGGGAGGGAACTGGGAAGGGACAGTGAGGGAGTGGGAGGGACTGGGTGGAACAGGAGGGAATGGGAGGGACTGGGATGGAGTGGGAGGGACTGGGAAGGGGCTGGGAAGGGACAGGGAGGGAACTGGGACAAAGTGGGAGGGGACTGGGAGTGCACTGGGAGGACCAGAGTGAAATGGGAGGGGACGGGGAGGGAATGGGAGGGCACTGGGAATGGACCAGGAGGGGACTGAGAGGGAATGGGAGGAACTGGGAATGACTGGGAGGGCACTGGGCAGACTGGGAGGGGACGGGGAGGGAATGGGAGGGGCTGGGATGGACAGGAATGGGGGGGGAGAGACTGGGAAGGACTGGGACGGAATGGGAGGGAACTGGGAAGGGAATGGGAAGGGACTGGGAGGGCCCGGGATGGAGTGGGATGGACTGGGATAGGACGGGGAAGGGACTGGGTGGGAATGGGATGGACTGGAAAGGACCTGGAGGGAACTGGCAAGGGACTAAGAAGAACTGGGAGGTAGTGGGAGAAATTGGGAGGGACTGGAAGGAAACTGGGAAGGGACTTGGCTGGGAATGGGAGAGTACTGCGAAGGGACTGGGATGCAGTGGGAAAGGACTGGGAATGAAACTGGGAAGGGACTGGGAAGGGACTGGGACAGTGTGGGAAGGGACTTGGTAGGGATAGCAAAGCGATTGTTACAGACTGGGACAAGCTGGGAGGGACAGGGACAAACAGGGAAGGGACTGGGAGAACACATTGCAGTACTGGGAGCCCTTGAGGGAGATCTTGGAGTTCCTGGGAGCACTGTTGTTGCTGCGAGGTCACCGAGAATAGGATCGGAGAGGTTTTACTGGCAGCACCGCGTGGGACAGGAGGTCACTCACTGCGTTCCTGGGAGCACTGGAGAGGGATTTTGCAGTTCCCGGGAGCACTGGCAGAGACTGGGAGGCGCTGGGTTCACCCTGGGATCGCTGGGCGAGTCTGGGGGCATTGGGGTCAGCCTGCAAGAGCTGGGAGAGACAGGAGAACAGCTCGTGAACTGGGAGCAGACTGCTCCTGACCGCGGCAAATCGACACCCACCCCCAGACCCGTGGCAGAGTCCTGCAGCAGGGACAAAACAACTCCAGAGAGCAGCAGAGTCTACACAGAGCTGATGCGGAGCGGAGAAAGCAGAGGGGACGAGGGTTACGCTGGCTAGGTCAGAGCCGAGGGGGCGAGGGCGGCGCCATCTTGGGAAGGGCAGGCGCTGTCACGGGGAGGACGGCGCCATCTTGGGAAGGGCAGGCGCTGTCACGGGGAGGGCGGCGCCATCTTGGGAAGGGCAGGCGCTGTCACGGGGAGGGCGGCGCCGAAGGGAGCCGAGCCGAGCCGAGGAGCCGAGCCGAGGAGCCGAAGGGAGCCGAGCCGAGGAGCCGAAGGGAGCCGAGCCGAGCCGAGGAGCCGAAGGGAGCCGAGCCGAGCCGAGGAGCCGAAGGGAGCCGAGCCGAGCCGAGGAGCCGAAGGGAGCCGAGCCGAGCCGAGGAGCCGAAGGTAGCCGAGCCGAGCCGAGGAGCCGAAGGGAGCCGAGCCGAGCCGAGGAGCCGAAGGGAGCCGAGCCGAGCCGAGGAGCCGAAGGGAGCCGAGCCGAGGAGCCGAAGGGAGCCGAGCCCAGCCGAGGAGCCGAAGGGAGCCGAGCCCAGCCGAGGCGCCGAAGGGAGCCGAGCCCAGCCGAGGCGCCGAAGGGAGCCGAGCCGAGCCGAGCCGCCGAAGGGAGCCGAGCCGAGCCGAGCCGCCGAAGGGAGCCGAGCCCAGCCGAGCCGCCGAAGGGAGCCGAGCCCAGCCGAGCCGCCGAAGGGAGCCGAGCCCAGCCGAGCCGCCGAAGGGAGCCGAGCCCAGCCGAGGCGCCGAAGGGAGCCGAGCCCAGCCGAGCCGCCGAAGGGAGCCGAGCCCAGCCGAGGCGCCGAAGGGAGCCGAGCCCAGCCGGGGGTTATATAAAAGGTTAATCTTTTCCCATGTTAATTCTTATTTTATACAGAACGGTTAATTTTTCCTATCAGGCTCAGCCAGCCTCTGTTCAGAGGGTTTTCCATTCACATAAAAAATAACCAATCGACAACAAAATCGATACTTTTAAAAAGCCACTCTTTGCATATGATAGATACACACTGCACATTTATATATTTGAGAACCCCACGTACCCCATTTCAAAGCCTCCCTTCTTACGAATTAACACTGTAGTATAGAGGTTTTACTTCGAGCAGTGCTTTCTGGGCCAGATGTAAGCAGCTGAAGACATTTATTACATTATACAGCAAAGTCATATAGTCTAATCAGAAGGCACACGTGGCACATCTCAGTTGGGCATTTTCTGCTGGCATACAATAGGTTGCAATGAAACTATTTTAACACATCCAACCTGTTATAAAATATGCATCCTTTTTTTTTTTAATATATATAATCCTTCTCTTAAAACGATTTTGAATACAAAGAAACAAAAATCTCATTCTATAATATCCCTATATCAAACTCTTATCCTAACACCTTAGTACCTTAGTACAATCACTAATTACTTAATACTTATAAACACTAAATACTTACTATTCATTATGCTTACAGGTAAAACAACTATTAAAAACAAAAAAAAAAAAAATCTCTAAAACACATCACAATCAGAAATAATGAAATAATCATTGTTGCTTTAAATCAGAACACAACTTTCATAGACTAGAGAGGTTATCAGAAAGGGGGGGAGAAATGGGGGGGGGGGGAGGCGGCCGGCTAGCAAAGGCACCATAGGGACAAAGAGAGGGGGGGGAAAGGGGGGTGGGGAGAAAGCCACCGAATTCACACCAGCTGCCCTTCCAGGCAGCCTCGAGGTCAAATGTAGGATTCCCTGAAGGCATGGAGACTTCCATAGGAGGCGATAGCAGCAATTTTGAGCTACATTGATGTTTTTGAGCCTAAAACTCAAGGTGCTTGTAGCAGATGCCACTGTCTCTTCTCCACTCCATATTGCTGGATGTCAGTGCATACAACTTACAGCAGCAGTTCCTAAAGTACACAAAAGTATCTGGCAATCAGTGTTTCTTACAGGCTTCTAGGACAGTCATCTTCTCCCAAGTCATGCTTTTTGCCTAAAGTGTCCCTTCTGTCCACAATTAAAACACATGGAAAAACTTTTAAGAGTTAGTGGGAGGGTGTCCAGCAGCAGGGGGGGAGTGGGCTGCTGTTGCTATTGGCCAGGTGCCAGTGACTGCAGCTCCAGGGGTGCAGGTGAGCTTAGTGGCCATGGTGGGGGAGAAGGGCTGGGGGGCGTAGATGTCAAAGAAGAGCTTTGTTCTGGTGAAATGGCATTACTATTCTAACAGCTTTATAATGCTCTGCTAATTGATCTAAAGAATCTTTAATTAGTCCCTGTGTTGTAAGGGAAGATGTAACAATTTTGTTTACTTTTGTTGCCGCCATCCCTCCCCGCTCCCATGTCTTTTCATTCTACATTGTTGCCCTTTTTTTTCCCTCCAAGATGTAAGTAAATGACTCTGAGTATCAAGTTATCTTCTTTTGTTCTTTCATTACCCATACGTGCTCCTCAACAGGAGGCACCGACGCTCAGTTTCCCCAGTCACTTACCTCTGTCCGGGGTGACCATTTGTTGTAGTATTGATGTTTTAATTACTTCGAGCAGTGCTTTCTGGGCCAGATGTAAGCAGCTGAAGACATTTATTACATTATACAGCAAAGTTATATAGTCTAATCAGAAGGCACACCTCAATTGGGCATTTTCTACTGGCATACGTGCAATTAAGGCATACAGTAGGTCGTAACAACAAAACTATTTTAACACGTCCAACCAAACTCTGCCCAGTTTCTCTCCTTCGGTTCCAAAGTGTTTACATTACTCTCAGAGTCAAAGGCAAAACATAGCTTTCTCTGACTCGAGCAAAGGCAAATCTTCCCCGTAGTCTTCCAAAGCTATCCCAAAACACCTTCCCACATCATACTATTCTTCTACATCCACTTAAACAGGAGAGCTTCTGGAATGTAAAAGCAAATTCTAGGGAGAGCAAAACAGGGTTTCAAAGCATAAATATAACATGTGTATCACATAAAAACAGTAGACCTTCCTTTTTGTCTGTCATGGGAGGGGGGGGTTGCCCTTCTTTGTTCCTTTGGGGTTTTTTTCTTTTTGTTTCTTAGTTTTCAATACAAATGGAAAAACCTTCAAAGAGGGCCGCACTCAGCTGCTCCCCACACACAGGGGCAAGAGAAGCCCCTAACTGGTCAGTGTTGCCACCCCTCTTAAGGGGATCGGTTGGCACCTAAGGTGCACCTGGGGGTATCAAAGGGGAATTTGGGGGCACATAGAGGGATGAGGAGGGCCTCTGGAGAGTCTCCCAAAGGATTAGTTGGATATTTAGGGTTATTTGGACCCCCGCCACAAAGGCCACTACTGCAAAGCTTTCCCCCCACCACCACAACTAACCCTAACCATCCGACTAAAATACCCACAGGAGACCTTCCATTAGTCCCCACATGCCTCTATATTCCCCTTGACTTCCCATTCAAATTAAGAAACTAAAAATAAAACCAGTGATGTTTCTTCTGTGTGTCTTGTGGGGTTTTTTAGTTTGCAAATAAGAGTCATTTCAAAGCCTTTTTGCATCCACATTACTACTGTTCTGCAATCTCTCGATTAAGAGCACAGCTTTTTCTCTGCTGGAATACCTCACACTAACACTTAAATTTTTTTCATGGGTTTTCATCCCCTCTGAGAGCATTCAGGCAGCTTTTTTGGGCAGCATCCCCCGCCCCTCACTCACCTGCTCCTCTCCTGCATCAGCACCCACCCCCATGTGGTATCATGGAAGGAAAGAGAGACAGCTGAGGGGCTGCCCCGCTTTTTATCACCCCGACCCACGGATGCCCTTCTCAGTAGGATTTGCACCTTCAGCACGCAGCTGAGTTTTTGCTGCGCTTCCCTCCTCTGTGACAGCTGCTGCGCAGGTCTGCATCTCCAAGCGTGTCACACCTTCAGGGATTTACTACCCCATGATCACCTTGCAGTTGGTGCATTTCTTGCTGGCAATCAACCCATCTCTTCCATCTGTTGCTCTCATTGTTTTGTTTCAGCTTTCTGAGCCTGTGTCGGTACAAGTCCTTCTCAGGGCACTGCAAACAGAGACAGACAAAGCTTCCTTTTCTCCAATAGTTCCAGGAAGATTTCCGGCACTTCTAGGCAAGCACCGACAGAGTGACGGCTGTGAGGGGACATCAGCCTGGCACTGGAGCTGGGCATTCTGAGCAGATGAGGAACCCTGGGCAACACCTACAGAGAAATCTTGGTTTCTCTGCAGAGAAGCACTGGCCTTAGAGACAAAGCTGTCTTTGATCTGGGCACCAGCTGCAGCTCCCAGCGGTGCCTAGCTGCAGAGCAATGGCCTGCACCTTCATCCTGATCCAGGTGGAGAGAGAACTGCCAGGAGCACAACTTCTCTGCTACGGTTGCAGCATCCCCAGGGGCCGAGCGCAGCCTTGCTGTTAGTGAGGAACACAGCCCCTGTGAGAAGCTCCTGGGGTCAGGGGACAAACAAGAGGTTGTCCACACTGGAAACAAGGGAAGTCTCTTTGCCACTCCCATTATACCCATCAGAGGACTTCTGCTTGCTTACCTACCTGCTCGGTTGGAGTCTACACTGGAAGAAGTTTCAGCTCCTCGGTAAAAGCGTGGACTGAGCAGTTTCTTTTTCAGCCTTTCCTTCCTGACTGACAGATCAAACCCTACCTGGAGCCCACACAAGCCAAGCAGGAGATCCCCTGCTAGGCTGGCAGGGCGAGGCTGTACCGTCGCAGCAGCCGTAGCCCTTGTGCCGACCGTGTCGCTGCTGCACGTCTTGCTTGCTCGGTTAATGAAGTGGAAAGCAAAGAGTCAATCTGTAAAGAATAAAGCAAAAAGCAAAGAACAGATCTCAGTTACTCACATTGTAAAGCTCTGAGGAGGTTAGCATGCATTCAATAAAAATACCACAAAATCATTTGTTCTCCCTTCAGCGTTCATTTAACTCACAGAGCTGTGAACTGATGCTGTCCCAAAACACACACTCAGCATCTGGTGGTACTTGGAGCACCAAGAAGAGAGTTTGGCATGCTGGGAGAACACTTCCCCACTGAGGGAAGATCTGGGGCCCCACTGGGAGACTTGGGAAGGCACTGGGAGCACTAGAAAAGGATTTTGGAGTTACTGGGAAGAAGAGGGAGAACACAGGGGCCATGCTGGGAGCAATCAGGAAAGCAGAATAGAATACAGACTTAACCAGGTTGCAAAAGACCTTCCAGAACACTGAGTCCAACCTATCACCCACCACCATCTAGTCAACCAAACCATGGTACTCAGTGCCTCATCCAGTCTTACTTTAAACACTTGCAGTGATGGTGACTCCATCACCTCCCAGGGCAGCTCATTCCTCATGAGTGCAACACAAAGCAGACTTACTTGTGGTCTTGTTCTCCAAAGCACAACGTATAGACTGCTCCTGATGTAGACATACACACACACCCCACATGTGGAGAACAGCAAGAGTCCTGCAGACAAGACTCCTAACAGGAGTGGGGAAACACTGGGTGTACTAGAAAAGAAAAAGAGATAAAGGGCCAATTCTGTTATCACTTACAGCTCCACACTTCCGTCATTATTGCATGCACTAGAAGCACAGAGTTACAGGTATCTCTAGGTACAGTTGAGGCAGCAGCCGCCACCCCCCCAAAGCCCCGCGCTGCCCCGCCGGCCGCCGCCGCCGCGGCCAGCCCCCAAAGCCTCGCGCAGCCCCGCCTGGGGCCACCCCCACAAGCCCCGCGCAGCACCGCCTGCGGCCACCCCCCCAAAGCCCCGCGCAGCACCGCCGGCGGCCACCCCCCCAAGCCACGCGCAGCTCCAGCGGCTGCTATAGAGAAACCCCACAAAGCAGCAGAGACTAGCACTGACCTGGGACACAGCAGAAGAGCTCCAACCTCTACCAGCCACGACCCTGCACTGAGCCATTTTAAAGCATCCGGCGCCATGTTGTTGAGGGCGGTGCCACGCTGGGGGGTGGGGTTCAGGCTGGGGAGGGGCGATGTACGCTGAGGGGGCGGTGCCACGCTGGGGGGCGGTGCCACATGGGTGGAGGCGGTGCCGCGCTGGGGGAGGCGGTGCCGCGCTGGGGGAGGCGGTGCCGCGCTGGGGGAGGCGGTGCCACGCAGGGAAGGGCGGTGCCACCCTGGGGGGGGGCGGTGCAACCCTGGGGGGGGGGGCGGTGCAACCCTGGGGGGGGGCGGTGCCTGCTTTGTCACTTCACGCTCAGCTTTCCATGGGTTTTATTCCCCTCCAAGATTGTTGAGTTATGAGCAGCTGAGGAGCCCTGGGGAACACCTGTACAGAAATGTTCTTCCAAGAGCTGTCAGAAAAATCTGACTGAGAAGGACTGGGAAAGAACTGGGAGGGACTGGGATACCACTGGGACCCTCACAAGTCTATGGCACCAGATGGGATCCATCCCAGGGCAGAGAGCTCTGGCAGATGAGCTCCAAGCCACTGCCCAACATTTGCCACCAGTCCTGCATGACCACAGAGGTCCCAGGTGGCTGGAAGCTGCCAGTGTGATGCCATTCACGAGAAGGGCTGGAGGGAAGAACCTGGGAACTCCAGGCCTGTAAGCCTGACCTCAGTGCCTGGCAAGACTATGGAGCAGATCGTCCTGGGGGCAATCACAGCAAAGCTGCAGGACGGGCAAGGGCTCAGGCCCAGCCAGCAAAGATTTGGTGGGAGGGGCAGGTCCTGCCTCACCAACCTGATCTCCTTCTATGCCCAGGTGACTGCCTGGTAGGTGTGGGGAAGGCTGTGGATGTAGTCTGCCTGGACTTCAGCAAGGCCTTTGACACTGTCTGCCACAACAACCACCTGGCCAAGCAGAACAGCCCACATCCTGGACAGGAGCACTCTGTGCTGGGTTAGGAACTGGCTGGAGTCCTGGGCCCAGAGAGTGGTGGTGAATGGTGCCACATGCAGCTGGCAGCCGGGCACTAGTGGTGTCCCCCAGGGATCAGTGCTGGGTCCATCCTGTTCAATATCTGTATTGATGATCTGGATGAGGGGAGCGAGTCCATCATCAATAACTTTGCAGATGACACCAAGCTGGGGGCAGGAGTTGATCTGCTGGAAGGTAGGAGAGCTCAGCAGAGGGACCCTGACAGGCTGGACAGATGGGCAGAGTTTGGAAAGCATGCACGGACTCCCTGGTTGGTGAAGCAGGAATTGTTTAGTGGTACAGAACAAGCAGTGTATGTAGGAAAAATCAAGCAGGCTAAGCAATTCCCTGGCATTCTTGCACCACTGCTGCTAATTGAGTTTTCTCCTTTGATATGCAGCTCTCCATTATTATCTTCATCCCATATCAGGTTGAGCTTCTCCGGCACGGAGGCGAGCGTCCTTCTGTCTCGCGCTTCAGGCTGTTTACTGCAGTCAGCTCTTCTTTATCATCAGACCGTTCTTCCGTCGTCCGCAGCCTGTTGTTCTTTCCTGTCCTGAAACCTTCCATAGATACTTTCTGCTTTCCTCCAGGCAGAGTCCAAGGGCATGATATTGAACACATCCAAGTGCCAGGTTCTACACATTACCACAACAACCCCAGGCATTGCTACAGGCTGGGGTCAGACTAGCTGGAGAGGAACCAGGCTGGAAAGGGAGCGGTAAGGGAGTGGCAAAGGGCTGGGAGGGGCTCAGGACAGTACTGGGAGGTACTGGGAGGCTGTGGAAGGACTCTGGGGGGGAGGGTTACTGGGGGGGAGTGAGGAGGCACTGGGAAAATTCTAAGGGTTAACTGGGAGGTACTGGGAAGGGCTCTGAATGGCACTGGGAAGAACTCAGAGACTGTGGAAAGACTCTGGGGCAGTGTGGAGGGGCTGAGGGGGGCACTTGGGGTTATGAGGAGATACTCACAGTGCTCCCAGTGCTCTCCCAGTTGTCTCCCAGTTGCTCCCAGTTGGGTTCCTGCTGCTTCCAGTTGTCTCCCATGGCTCCAGAACTGACTTCAGCTGCTGCAGGTATGGCTCCCAGTCCCTCCCAGTGCCTCTCAGCCCCTACCAGCTTCCTCCCAGACTGGGAAAGGACTGGGAGGCACTGGGAGGGGTTCAGGACAGTACTGGAAGCTACTGGTAGGCTGTGGAAGACCTGTGGTGGGGGTAAGGTTACGGGGGGGAGAGTAAGGGGACACTGGGAAAATTCTAAGGGTTAACTGGGAGGTACTGGGAAGGGCTCTACATGGCACTGGGAAGAACTCGGAGACTGTGGAAAGACTTTGGGGCGGTCTGGAGGGGCTCAGGGGGGCACTGGGGGTCATGGGGAGATACTCCCAGTGCTCTCCCAGTTGTCTCCCAGTTCCTCCCAAGGACCCCTAGTGCTCCCAGTTGGGTTCCTGCTGCTTCCAGTTGTGTCCCAGGGCTCCAGCAATGCCTCCAGCTGGTCCAGGCATGTCTCCCAGTGCCTCCTGGTCCCTACTGGTCTCCTCCCATACTGGGATAGGACTAGAAGGGATTGGGAGGTACTGGGAGGGACAGGAATAAACAGGGGGGGACTGGGAGGGGACTGGGAAGGGAGTGGGACAGTGTGGGAGGGGACTTGGAGGGACAGGGAGGGGACATAGTGGGAATGGACTGGGAGGCTGTAAAGGGCTGTGGGAGGGAAATGGGGGACTGAGGGGGGGTACTGGGAATTCCTGGGTCATGCTCCCAGTGCTCCCAGTTGTCTCCCAGTGGGGATGCTACTGCTTCCAATTGTCCACCAGGGCTCTTGCCAGGTAGTGCAGGTATGACTGGGAGGGGACTGGAAAGGGATGGGGAAGGCACTGGTTGGGGACTGTGAAGGGACTGGGATGGAATGGGAGGAACTGGGATGGACTGGGAGGGGCTGGGATGGACTGGGGGGGCACTGGGAAGAGACTGGGATGGGAGTGGGAAAGGACAGGGAGCAACTGGGTGCACTGGAATGGGAATGGGAGGGAACTGGGAGAGACTGGGAAGGACTGGGAGTGCACTGCGACGGGACTGGGAGGGGAGTGGGGAGCCAGTGGGAGGGGATTGGGAGGGAACTAAGAAGGGAATGGGAAAGGAAAAGAGTTGGAAGGGACTGGGAAGGGACAGGGAGGGGATTGGAAAACGACTGGGAGGGTACTGGAAAGGGCTCAGGACAATAGTGGGAAGGACTGGGAGGCTGTTAACAGCTCTGGAGGGGAATTGGGGGGGGCAGTGGGAGGCTGTGGAAGGATCTGGGGTAGGGAGGGTTACTGGGGGGGAGTGTGGGGGCACTGGGGAAGTCTAAGGGTTAACTGGGAGGTACTAGGAAGGGCTCTACATGGCACTGGGAAGAACTCAGAGACTGTGGAAAGACTTTGGGGCGGTCTGGAGGGGCTCAGGGGGGCACTGGGGGTCATGGGGAGATTCTCCCAGTTGTCTCCCAGTTCCTCCCAGGGACCCCTAGTGCTCCCAGTTGGGTTTCTGCTGCTTCCAGTTGTGTCCCAGGGCTCCAGCAATGCCTCCAGCTGGTCCAGGTATGCCTCCCAGTGCCTCCTGGTCCCTACTGGTCTCCTCCCATACTGGGATAGGACTAGAAGGGATTGGGAGGTACTGGGAGAGACAGGAATAAACAGGGAGGGACTGGGAGGGGACTGGGAAGGGAGTGGGACAGTGTGGGAGGGGACGTGGAGGGACAGGGAGGGGACATAGTGGGAATGGACTGGGAGGCTGTAATGGGCTGTGGAGGGAAATGGGGGACTGAGGGGGGTACTGGAAATTCCTGGGTCATGCTCCCAGTGCTCCCAGTTGTTTCCCAGTTGTCTCCCAGTGTTCCCAGTGGGGATGCTACTGTTTCCAATTGTCCACCAGGGCTCTTGCCAGGTAGTGCATGTATGACTGGGAGGGAACTGGAAAGGGATGGGGAAGGGACTGGTTGGGGACTGTGAAGGGACTTGAAGAGGACTGGGAGGGGCACTGGGAGGGGAGTAGGAGGGCCACTGGGCAGGACTGGGAGGGACTGGGGAGGAACTGGCAGGGACTGGCAAGGACTGGGAAGGGACTGAGAAAGGATTGGGAGGAAATGGGTTGAATGGGAGGGGATTGGGAAGGACTGGGGAAAACTAGGAAGGGACTAGTAGGGGACATGGAAGGGACTGGGATGGAATGGGAGGAACTGGGATGGACTGGGAGGGGCTGGGATGGACTGGGGGGGCACTGAGAAGAGACTGGGATGGGAGTGGGAAAGGACAGGGAGGAACTGGGTGTACTGGGATGGGAGTGGGAGGGAACCGGGAGAGACTGGGAAGGACTGGGAATGCAGTGCGACGGGACTGGGAGGGGAGTGGCAAGTGACTGGGAGGGGAGTGGGGAGCCAGTGGGAGGGAAATGGGAGGGAATTAAGAAGGGAATGGGAAGGGAAAAAAGTTGGAAGGGACTGGGAATGGAATGGGTAGGGAGTGTGAAGGGAGTGGGAAGGAACAGGGAGGGCACCGGGAAAAACTGGGAGGGGACTGGCAATGGCACTGGGAGGACCTGAGTGAAATGGGAGGGGACTGAGAGGGAATGGGAGGAACTGGGAAGGATGGGGAGGGAACTATGAGGGGAATGGGAATGGACTGGGACAAACTGGGAGGGGACTGGTTGGGAAGTGGATGAACTGTGAAGGGACTGGGAAGTGACAGTGAAGGGACAGGAAGGGACTGGGAAGGGACAGGGAGGGCACTGGGACAAACTGGGAAGGGACTGGGGGGGGGACTGGGAGGGGACTGCTTAGGCACTGGGATGGGAATGTAAAAGGGACAGGGAAAAGAGTTGGAAGGGACTGAGAAGGGACAGTGCGGGGAGTTTGAGGGACAGGGTGGACCAGGAGGGAATGGAAGGGACTGGGAGGGTACTGGGAAGGGTCTGGAAAAAGCCTGGGAGAAACTGGGAGGGGACTTGGAGGGAACTGGGAGTGGACTGGGAGGGAATGGGAGGGCACTGGGAAGGACTGGGCAGACTGGGAGGGGACCGGGAGGGAATGGGTGGAACTGGGATGGAGTGGGAGGGAACTGGGAGGGCCTGGGAAGGGACAAGGAAGGGGAGTGGGAAGAGATTGGCACAAACTGGGAGGGGACTGGGAGGGAACTGGGAAGGGAAAAGGAGGGCAGTGCAAAGGGACTGGGAAGGGACAGGAAGGGACTGGGACGGGACTGGGAAGGGCCTGGGACAAATTGGGAGGGGACTTGGAGGGAACTGGGAGGACCCAGGAAGGGACAGGGAGGGGAGTGGGAAGGGACAGGGACGGGACAAGGAAGGGACAGGGAGGGGAGTGAGAGGGAGTGGGAGGGAACTGAGAAGGGAATGGGACGGGCCTGGAACTAACTGGGAGGGGACTTGGAGGACCTGGGAGGGCACTTGGAAGGACTGGGAGGGCACCAGGAGGGAGTGGGAGGAAACTGGGAGTGCCTGGGAAGGGACTGGAAAGGGCCTGGGACAAATTGGAGGGGACTGGGATGGAACTGGGAAGGGAAAAGGAAGGGACAAGAAGGGTAGAAGGAGGGGACAAGGAGGGGACTGGGAGGGGAGTGGGAGGACAAGGAGGGTACTGAGAAGGGACAGGGACAAACTAGGAAGGGCCTGGAACGAAGTGGGAGGGGACTTGGAGGACCTGGGAGGGCACTTGGAAGGAATGGGAGGGGACCGGGAGGGAGTGGGAGGAAACTTGGAGGGCCTGGGAAGGGACTGGAAAGGGCCTGGGACAAACTGGGAGGGGACTGGGATGGAACTGGGAAGGGAAAAGGAAGGGACAGGGAGGGGACAAGGAGGGGACAAGGAGGGGAGTGAGAAGGGACTGGGAGGGGAGTGAGAAGGGACTGGGAGGGGAGTGAGAAGGGACTGGGACAAACTGGGAAGGGCCTGGAACTAAGTGGGAGGGGACTTGGAGGGAACTGGGAGGGAATGGGAGGGCCTGGGAAGGAACTGGAAAGGGCCTGGGAGGGACTGAGAAGGGACAGGGTAGGTCCTGGGACAAACTGGGAGGGAACTGGGAATGCACAAGGAAGGGCAGTGGGAAGGGACTGGGAGGGGATTGGGATGGGACTGGGAGGGACCTGAGAAGGGACTGGGACAAACTGGGAAGGGCCTGGGAAGGGCCTGGAACTAACTGGGAGGGGACTTGGAGGGAACTGGGAGGACCTGGGAGGGCACTGGGAAGGACCGGGAAGGAATGGGAGGGGGTGGGATGGAGTGGGAGGAAACTTGGAGGGCCTGGGAAGGGACTGGAAGAAACTGGGTGGACTGGGAGGGGACTGGAAGGGGACTGGGATGGAACAAGGAAGGGACAAGGAAGCAACACGGAGGCAACAAGAAAGGGACAAGGAAGCGACACGGAGGCGACAAGGAAGGGACAGGGAGGGGAGTGGGCAGGGACAGGGAGGGGAGTGGGCAGGGACAGGGAGGGGAGTGGGCAGGGACAGGGAGGGGAGTGGGCAGGGACAGGGAGGGGAGTGGGCAGGGACAGGGAGGGGAGTGGGCAGGGAACTGAGAAGGGACAGGGAAGGGCCTAGAACTAAGTGGGAGGGGACTTGGAGGACCTGGGAGGGCACTTGGAAGAACTGGGAGGGGACCGGGAGGGAGTGGGAGGAAACTGGGAGGGCCTGGGAAGGGACTGGAAAGGGCCTAGGACAAACTGAGAGGGGACTGGGATTTAACTGGGAAGGGAAAAGGAAGAGACATGGAAAGGACAAGGAGAGGAGAAGGAGGAGACAAGGAGAACAAAGAGAGTACAAGGAGGGGAGTGGGAAGGGACTGGGAGGGGAGTGGGAAGGGACTGGGAGGACCTGGGAGGGCACTTGGAAGGACTGGGAGGGGACCGGGAGGGCCTGGGAAGGGACTGGGAGGAAATGGGTGGACTGGGAGGGGACTGGGAAGGGACAAGGAGGAGACAAGGAGGGAATTGGGGAGGGACGGAGGGGAGTGGGAAGGGACTGGGAAGGGACAGGGAGGGGATTAGGATGAGACTGGGACAAACTGGGAAGAGACTGGGACAAACTGGAAGGGGACAGGGAGGGAAGTGGGAGGGAACTGGAAGGGTAATGCAAAGGGACTGGGAGGGGAGTGGGAGAGACTGGGTGGAGTGGGATGGACTGGGATGGAACTGAGTAGGCACTGGGATAAACTTTGAAGGGACTGGGAAGGGCCTGGAACTAACTGGGAGGGGACTTGGAGGGAACTGGGAAGACCTGGGAGGGAATGGGAGGGAACGGGAGGGACTGGGAAGAGACGGGAAAGGGCCTGGGAGGAACTGGGTGGACTGGGAGGGGACTAGGACAAACTGGGAGGGGACTGGAAGGGAACTGGAAAGTAACAAGGAATGGACAGGGAGGGGAGTGGGAAGGGACTGGGAGGGGATTGGGAAGGGACTGGGACAAAGTGGGAAGGGACTGGGACAAAGTGGGAAGGGACTGGGACAAAGTGGGAAGGGACTGGGACACACTGGGAGCAGACTTGGAGGGAAGTGGGAGGACCCGAGTGAAATGGGAGGGCACTGGGAGGGACTGGGAGGGCAGTGGGAAAGACTGGGTGACCACTGGAAAGGGAATGGGAAGAGACTGGGAGGGGCCTGGGAGGAACTGGGTGGACTGGGAGGGGACCGGGAGGGAATGGGAGGGACTGGTAGGAAACTGGGAGGACCAGGAAAGGGACTGGGACAAACTGGGAGGCGACTGGGAGGGCACTGGAAGGCTAATGGAAAGGGAGCGGGAGGGGAGTGAGAGGGTATTGGAAAGGGACTGGGAAGGGAGTGGGGGGGAGTGGGAGGGAATGGGTGGACTGGGTCAAACTGGGAAGGGACTGGGAAGGGCCTGGAACTAAGTGGGAAGGGACTTGGAGGGAACTGGGAGGGAATGGGAGGAATCTGGGAGGGCCTGGGAAGGGACTGGAGGAAGTGGGTGGACTGGAGGGGAATGGGATGGAGTGGGAGGACACTGGGAACGGCCTAGGAAGGCCCTGGAACTAAGTGGGAGGGGACTTGGAGGGAACTGGGAGGCAATGGGAGGGCCTGGGAAGGAACTGGAAAGGGCCTGGGAGGGACTGAGAAGGGACTGGGTAGGTCCTGGGACAAACTGGGAGGGAACTGGGAATGCACAAGGAAGGGCAGTGGGAAGGGACTGGGAGGGGATTGGGATGGGACTGGGAGGGACCTGAGAAGGGACTGGGAAGGGCCTGGAACTAAGTGGGAGGGGACTTGGAGGGAACTGGGAGGACCTAGGAGGGCACTGGGAAGGACCGGGAAGGAATGGGAGGAAACTTGGAAGGCCTGGGAAGGGACTGGAAAGGGACTGGGAGAAACTGGGTGGACTGGGAGGGGACTGGAAGGGGACTGGGAAGGTCCTGGGACAAAATGGGAGGGGACTGGGATGGAACAAGGAAGGGACAAGGAAGCAACACGGAGGAGACAAGGAGGCGACAAGAAAGGGACAAGGAAGCAACACAGAGGCGACAGGGAAGCGACACGGAGGTGACAGGGAAGGGACAGGGAGGGGAGTGGGAAGGGACAGGGAGGGGAGTGGGAAGGGACAGGGAGGGGAGTGGGAAGGGACAGGGAGGGGCCTGGAACTAAGTGGGAGGGGACTGGGATGGGAACGGGAAGGGAACTGGGAAGGGAACTGGAAGGGAGTGGGAGGGAACTGGGAAGAGACTGGGACAAACTGGAAGGGGACTGGGAGGGAAGTGGGAGGGAACTGGAAGGGTAATGCAAAGGGACTGGGAGGGGAATGAGAAGGGACAGGGAGGGGAGTGGGAAGGGACAGGGAAGGGCCTGGAACTAAGTGGGAGGGGACTGGGATGGGAACGGGAAGGGAACTGGGAAGGGAACTGGGAAGGGACCTGGGAAGGGAACGGGAAGGGAGTGGGAGGGAACTGGGAAGAGACTGGGACAAACTGGAAGGGGACTGGGAGGGAAGTGGGAGGGAACTGGAAGGGTAATGCAAAGGGACTGGGAGGGGAATGAGAAGGGACAGGGAGGGGAGTGGGAAGGGACAGGGAAGGGCCTGGAACTAAGTGGGAGGGAACTGGGATGGAACTGGGAAGGGAAAAGGAAGGGACATGGAAAGGACAAGGAGAGAAGAAGGAGGGAACAAGGAGAGGACAAGGAGGGGAGTGAGAAGGGACAGGGACAAACTGGGAAGGAAGGGCCAAGAACTAAGTGGGAGGGGACTTGGAGGACCTGGGAGGGCACTTGGAAGGACTGGGAGGGGACCGGGAGGGAGTGGGAGGAAACTTGGAGGGCCTGGGAAGGGACTGGAAAGGGACTGGGAGGAAATGGGTGGACTGGGAGGGGACTGGGAAGGGGACTGGGAAGGGAACTGGGAAGGGAACGGGAAGGGACCTGGGAAGGGACCTGGGAAGGGACCTGGGAAGGGACTGGGAGGGAACTGGGAAGAGACTGGGACAAACTGGAAGGGGACTGGGAGGGGACTGGGATGGAACAAGGAAGGGACAAGGAAGCAACACGGAGGAGACAAGGAGGCGACAAGAAAGGGACAAGGAAGCAACACAGAGGCGACAGGGAAGCGACACGGAGGTGACAGGGAAGGGACAGGGAGGGGAGTGGGAAGGGACAGGGAGGGGAGTGGGAAGGGACAGGGAGGGGAGTGGGAAGGGACAGGGAGGGGCCTGGAACTAAGTGGGAGGGGACTGGGATGGACAGGGATGGGCTGGGATGGACAGGGAGGGGCTTGGAGGGACTGGGAGAGAATGGGAGGGGTCTGGAAGAGAATGGGAGGGGACTGGGAGTGCACTGGGAAGGGACTGGGAGTGCACTGGGAAGGGACTGGGAGTGCACTGGGAAGGGACTGGGAGGGGACAGGGAGGAAAGTGAGAATGGACTGGTAAGGGCCTGGGACAAACTGGGAGGGAACTAGGAGGGGAGTGGGAGGGACTGGGTGGACTGGGAGGGAATTGGGAGGGACAGGGCAGGACTGGGAGCTTGCTGGGAGGGACTGGAAAGGGCCTGGGCGAAACTGGGAGGGAACTGTGAAGAGACTGGGAAGGTATGGGGAGGGCACTGGGACGGACTGGGAGGGAACTGGGAAGGGACAGTGAGGGAGTGGGAGGGACTGGGTGGAACAGGAGGGAATGGGAGGGACTGGGATGGAGTGGGAGGGACTGGGAAGGGGCTGGGAAGGGACAGGGAGGGAACTGGGACAAAGTGGGAGGGGACTGGGAGTGCACTGGGAGGACCAGAGTGAAATGGGAGGGGACGGGGAGGGAATGGGAGGGCACTGGGAATGGACCAGGAGGGGACTGAGAGGGAATGGGAGGAACTGGGAATGACTGGGAGGGCACTGGGCAGACTGGGAGGGGACGGGGAGGGAATGGGAGGGGCTGGGATGGACAGGAATGGGGGGGGAGAGACTGGGAAGGACTGGGACGGAATGGGAGGGAACTGGGAAGGGAATGGGAAGGGACTGGGAGGGCCCGGGATGGAGTGGGATGGACTGGGATAGGACGGGGAAGGGACTGGGTGGGAATGGGATGGACTGGAAAGGACCTGGAGGGAACTGGCAAGGGACTAAGAAGAACTGGGAGGTAGTGGGAGAAATTGGGAGGGACTGGAAGGAAACTGGGAAGGGACTTGGCTGGGAATGGGAGAGTACTGCGAAGGGACTGGGATGCAGTGGGAAAGGACTGGGAATGAAACTGGGAAGGGACTGGGAAGGGACTGGGACAGTGTGGGAAGGGACTTGGTAGGGATAGCAAAGCGATTGTTACAGACTGGGACAAGCTGGGAGGGACAGGGACAAACAGGGAAGGGACTGGGAGAACACATTGCAGTACTGGGAGCCCTTGAGGGAGATCTTGGAGTTCCTGGGAGCACTGTTGTTGCTGCGAGGTCACCGAGAATAGGATCGGAGAGGTTTTACTGGCAGCACTGCGTGGGACAGGAGGTCACTCACTGCGTTCCTGGGAGCACTGGAGAGGGATTTTGCAGTTCCCGGGAGCACTGGCAGAGACTGGGAGGCGCTGGGTTCACCCTGGGATCGCTGGGCGAGTCTGGGGGCATTGGGGTCAGCCTGCAAGAGCTGGGAGAGACAGGAGAACAGCTCGTGAACTGGGAGCAGACTGCTCCTGACCGCGGCAAATCGACACCCACCCCCGCCCCCTCGCTGCTGCCCACCCCCAGACCCGTGGCAGAGTCCTGCAGCAGGGACAAAACAACTCCAGAGAGCAGCAGAGTCGACACTGAGCTGATGCGGAGCAGAGAAAGCAGAGGGGACGAGGGTTACGCTGGCTAGGTCAGAGCCGAGGGGGCGAGGGCGGCGCCATCTTGGGAAGGGCAGGCGCTGTCACGGGGAGGACGGCGCCATCTTGGGAAGGGCAGGCGCTGTCACGGGGAGGGCGGCGCCGAAGGGAGCCGAGCCGAGCCGAGGAGCCGAAGGGAGCCGAGCCGAGCCGAGGAGCCGAAGGGAGCCGAGCCGAGCCGAGGAGCCGAAGGGAGCCGAGCCGAGCCGAGGAGCCGAAGGGAGCCGAGCCGAGCCGAGGAGCCGAATCGAGCCGAGCCGAGCCGAGGAGCCGAAGGGAGCCGAGCCGAGCCGAGGAGCCGAAGGGAGCCGAGCCGAGCCGAGGAGCCGAAGGGAGCCGAGCCGAGCCGAGGAGCCGAAGGGAGCCGAGCCGAACCGAGGCGCCGAAGGGAGCCGAGCCGAGCCGAGGCGCCGAAGGGAGCCGAGCCGAGCCGAGGCGCCGAAGGGAGCCGAGCCCAGCCGAGGCGCCGAAGGGAGCCGAGCCCAGCCGAGGCGCCGAAGGGAGCCGAGCCCAGCCGAGCCGCCGAAGGGAGCCGAGCCCAGCCGAGCCGCCGAAGGGAGCCGAGCCCAGCCGAGCCGCCGAAGGGAGCCGAGCCCAGCCGAGCCGCCGAAGGGAGCCGAGCCCAGCCGAGGGTTATATAAAAGGTTAATCTTTTCCCATGTTAATTCTTATTTTATACAGAACGGTTAATTTTTCCTATCAGGCTCAGCCAGCCTCTGTTCAGAGGGTTTTCCATTCACATAAAAAATAACCAATCGACAACAAAATCGATACTTTTAAAAAGCCACTCTTTGCATATGATAGATACACACTGCACATTTATATATTTGAGAACCCCACGTACCCCATTTCAAAGCCTCCCTTCTTACGAATTAACACTGTAGTATAGAGGTTTTACTTCGAGCAGTGCTTTCTGGGCCAGATGTAAGCAGCTGAAGACATTTATTACATTATACAGCAAAGACATATAGTCTCATCAGAAGGCACACGTGGCACATCTCAGTTGGGCATTTTCTGCTGGCATACAATAGGTTGCAATAAAACTATTTTAACACATCCAACCTGTTATAAAATATGCATCCTTTTTTTTTTTAATATATATAATCCTTCTCTTAAAACGATTTTGAATACAAAGAAACAAAAATCTCATTCTATAATATCCCTATATCAAACTCTTATCCTAACACCTTAGTACCTTAGTACAATCACTAATTACTTAATACTTATAAACACTAAATACTTACTATTCATTATGCTTACAGGTAAAACAACTATTAAAAACAAAAAAAAAAATCTCTAAAACACATCACAATCAGAAATAATGAAATAATCATTGTTGCTTTAAATCAGAACACAACTTTCATAGACTAGAGAGGTTATCAGAAAGGGGGGGAGAAATGGGGGGGGGGGGAGGCGGCCGGCTAGCAAAGGCACCATAGGGACAAAGAGAGGGGGGGGAAAGGGGGGTGGGGAGAAAGCCACCGAATTCACACCAGCTGCCCTTCCAGGCAGCCTCGAGGTCAAATGTAGGATTCCCTGAAGGCATGGAGACTTCCATAGGAGGCGATAGCAGCAATTTTGAGCTACATTGATGTTTTTGAGCCTAAAACTCAAGGTGCTTGTAGCAGATGCCACTGTCTCTTCTCCACTCCATATTGCTGGATGTCAGTGCATACAACTTACAGCAGCAGTTCCTAAAGTACACAAAAGTATCTGGCAATCAGTGTTTCTTACAGGCTTCTAGGACAGTCATCTTCTCCCAAGTCATGCTTTTTGCCTAAAGTGTCCCTTCTGTCCACAATTAAAACACATGGAAAAACTTTTAAGGGTTAGTGGGAGGGTGTCCAGCAGCAGTGGGGGAGTGGGCTGCTGTTGCTATTGGCCAGGTGCCAGTGACTGCAGCTCCAGGGGTGCAGGTGAGCTTAGTGGCCATGGTGGGGGAGAAGGGCTGGGGGGCGTAGATGTCAAAGAAGAGCTTTGTTCTGGTGAAATGGCATTACTATTCTAACAGCTTTATAATGCTCTGCTAATTGATCTAAAGAATCTTTAATTAGTCCCTGTGTTGTAAGGGAAGATGTAACAATTTTGTTTACTTTTGTTGCCGCCATCCCTCCCCGCTCCCATGTCTTTTCATTCTACATTGTTGCCCTTTTTTTTCCCTCCAAGATGTAAGTAAATGACTCTGAGTATCAAGTTATCTTCTTTTGTTCTTTCATTACCCATACGTGCTCCTCAACAGGAGGCACCGACGCTCAGTTTCCCCAGTCACTTACCTCTGTCCGGGGTGACCATTTGTTGTAGTATTGATGTTTTAATTACTTCGAGCAGTGCTTTCTGGGCCAGATGTAAGCAGCTGAAGACATTTATTACATTATACAGCAAAGTTATATAGTCTAATCAGAAGGCACACGTGGCACATCTCAGTTGGGCATTTTCTACTGGCATACGTGCAATTAAGGCATACAGTAGGTCGTAACAACAAAACTATTTTAACACGTCCAACCAAACTCTGCCCAGTTTCTCTCCTTCGGTTCCAAAGTGTTTACATTACTCTCAGAGTCAAAGGCAAAACATAGCTTTCTCTGACTCGAGCAAAGGCAAATCTTCCCCGTAGTCTTCCAAAGCTATCCCAAAACACCTTCCCACATCATACTATTCTTCTACATCCACTTAAACAGGAGAGCTTCTGGAATGTAAAAGCAAATTCTAGGGAGAGCAAAACAGGGTTTCAAAGCATAAATATAACATGTGTATCACATAAAAACAGTAGACCTTCCTTTTTGTCTGTCATGGGGGGGGGGGGTTGCCCTTCTTTGTTCCTTTGGGGTTTTTTTCTTTTTGTTTCTTAGTTTTCAATACAAATGGAAAAACCTTCAAAGAGGGCCGCACTCAGCTGCTCCCCACACACAGGGGCAAGAGAAGCCCCTAACTGGTCAGTGTTGCCACCCCTCTTAAGGGGATCGGTTGGCACCTAAGGTGCACCTGGGGGTATCAAAGGGGAATTTGGGGGCACATAGAGGGATGAGGAGGGCCTCTGGAGAGTCTCCCAAAGGATTAGTTGGATATTTAGGGTTATTTGGACCCCCGCCACAAAGGCCACTACTGCAAAGCTTTCCCCCCACCACCACAACTAACCCTAACCATCCGACTAAAATACCACAGGAGACCTTCCATTAGTCCCCACATGCCTCTATATTCCCCTTGACTTCCCATTCAAATTAAGAAACTAAAAATAAAACCAGTGATGTTTCTTTTGTGTGTCTTGTGGGGTTTTTTAGTTTGCAAATAAGAGTCATTTCAAAGCCTTTTTGCATCCACATTACTACTGTTCTGCAATCTCTCGATTAAGAGCACAGCTTTTTCTCTGCTGGAATACCTCACACTAACACTTAAATTTTTTTCATGGGTTTTCATCCCCTCTGAGAGCATTCAGGCAGCTTTTTTGGGCAGCATCCCCCGCCCCTCACTCACCTGCTCCTCTCCTGCATCAGCACCCACCCCCATGTGGTATCATGGAAGGAAAGAGAGACAGCTGAGGGGCTGCCCCGCTTTTTATCACCCCGACCCACGGATGCCCTTCTCAGTAGGATTTGCACCTTCAGCACGCAGCTGAGTTTTTGCTGCGATTCTCTTCTCTGTGACAGCTGCTGCGCAGGTCTGCATCTCCAAGCATGTCACACCTTCAGGGATTTACTACCCCATAATCACCTTGCAGTTGGTGCATTTCTTGCTGGCAATCAACCCATCTCTTCCATCTGTTGCTCTCATTGTTTTGTTTCAGCTTTCTGAGCCTGTGTCGGTACAAGTCCTTCTCAGGGCACTGCAAACAGAGACAGACAAAGCTTCCTTTTCTCCAATAGTTCCAGGAAGATTTCCGGCACTTCTAGGCAAGCACCGACAGAGTGACGGCTGTGAGGGGACATCAGCCTGGCACTGGAGCTGGGCATTCTGAGCAGATGAGGAACCCTGGGCAACACCTACAGAGAAATCTTGGTTTCTCTGCAGAGAAGCACTGGCCTTAGAGACAAAGCTGTCTTTGATCTGGGCACCAGCTGCAGCTCCCAGCGGTGCCTAGCTGCAGAGCAATGGCCTGCACCTTCATCCTGATCCAGGTGGAGAGAGAACTGCCAGGAGCACAACTTCCCTGCTACGGTTGCAGCATCCCCAGGGGCCGAGCGCAGCCTTGCTGTTAGTGAGGAACACAGCCCCTGTGAAAAGCTCCTGGGGTCAGGGGACAAACAAGAGGTTGTCCACACTGGAAACAAGGGAAGTCTCTTTGCCACTCCCATTATACCCATCAGAGGACTTCTGCTTGCTTACCTACCTGCTCGGTTGGAGTCTACACTGGAAGAAGTTTCAGCTCCTCGGTAAAAGCGTGGACTGAGCAGTTTCTTTTTCAGCCTTTCCTTCCTGACTGACAGATCAAACCCTACCTGGAGCCCACACAAGCCAAGCAGGAGATCCCCTGCTAGGCTGGCAGGGCGAGGCTGTACCGTCGCAGCAGCCGTAGCCCTTGTGCCGACCGTGTCGCTGCTGCACGTCTTGCTTGCTCGGTTAATGAAGTGGAAAGCAAAGAGTCAATCTGTAAAGAATAAAGCAAAAAGCAAAGAACAGATCTCAGTTACTCACATTGTAAAGCTCTGAGGAGGTTAGCATGCATTCAATAAAAATACCACAAAATCATTTGTTCTCCCTTCAGCGTTCATTTAACTCACAGAGCTGTGAACTGATGCTGTCCCAAAACACACACTCAGCATCTGGTGGTACTTGGAGCACCAAGAAGAGAGTTTGGCATGCTGGGAGAACACTTCCCCACTGAGGGAAGATCTGGGGCCCCACTGGGAGACTTGGGAAGGCACTGGGAGCACTAGAAAAGGATTTTGGAGTTACTGGGAAGAAGAGGGAGAACACAGGGGCCATGCTGGGAGCAATCAGGAAAGCAGAATAGAATACAGACTTAACCAGGTTGCAAAAGACCTTCCAGAACACTGAGTCCAACCTATCACCCACCACCATCTAGTCAACCAAACCATGGTACTCAGTGCCTCATCCAGTCTTACTTTAAACACTTGCAGTGATGGTGACTCCATCACCTCCCAGGGCAGCTCATTCCTCATGAGTGCAACACAAAGCAGACTTACTTGTGGTCTTGTTCTCCAAAGCACAACGTATAGACTGCTCCTGATGTAGACATACACACACACCCCACATGTGGAGAACAGCAAGAGTCCTGCAGACAAGACTCCTAATAGGAGTGGGGAAACACTGGGTGTACTAGAAAAGAAAAGAGATAAAGGGCCAATTCTGTTATCACTTACAGCTCCACACTTCCGTCATTATTGCATGCACTAGAAGCACAGAGTTACAGGTATCTCTAGGTACAGTTGAGGCAGCAGCCGCCACCCCCCCAAAGCCCCGCGCTGCCCCGCCGGCGGCCAGCCCCCAAAGCCTCGCGCAGCCCCGCCTGGGGCCACCCCCCCAAGCCCCGCGCAGCACCGCCTGCGGCCACCCCCCCAAAGCCCCGCGCAGCACCGCCGGCAGCCACCCCCCCAAGCCACGCGCAGCTCCAGCGGCTGCTATAGAGAAACCCCACAAAGCAGCAGAGACTAGCACTGACCTGGGACACAGCAGAAGAGCTCCAACCTCTACCAGCCACGACCCTGCACTGAGCCATTTTAAAGCATCCGGCGCCATGTTGTTGAGGGCGGTGCCACGCTGGGGGGTGGGGTTCAGGCTGGGGGGGCGATGCTACGCTGAGGGGGCGGTGCCACGCTGGGGGGCGGTGCCGCGCTGGGGGAGGCGGTGCCGCGCTGGGAAGGGCGGTGCCACGCTGGGAAGGGCGGTGCCACGCAGGGAAGGGCGGTGCCACCCTGGGGGGGGGCGGTGCAACCCTGGGGGGGGGGGCGGTGCAACCCTGGGGGGGGGCGGTGCCTGCTTTGTCACTTCACGCTCAGCTTTCCATGGGTTTTATTCCCCTCCAAGATTGTTGAGTTATGAGCAGCTGAGGAGCCCTGGGGAACACCTGTACAGAAATGTTCTTCCAAGAGCTGTCAGAAAAATCTGACTGAGAAGGACTGGGAAAGAACTGGGAGGGACTGGGATACCACTGGGACCCTCACAAGTCTATGGCACCAGATGGGATCCATCCCAGGGCAGAGAGCTCTGGCAGATGAGCTCCAAGCCACTGCCCAACATTTGCCACCAGTCCTGCATGACCACAGAGGTCCCAGGTGGCTGGAAGCTGCCAGTGTGATGCCATTCACGAGAAGGGCTGGAGGGAAGAACCTGGGAACTCCAGGCCTGTAAGCCTGACCTCAGTGCCTGGCAAGACTATGGAGCAGATCGTCCTGGGGGCAATCACAGCAAAGCTGCAGGACGGGCAAGGGCTCAGGCCCAGCCAGCAAAGATTTGGTGGGAGGGGCAGGTCCTGCCTCACCAACCTGATCTCCTTCTATGCCCAGGTGACTGCCTGGTAGGTGTGGGGAAGGCTGTGGATGTAGTCTGCCTGGACTTCAGCAAGGCCTTTGACACTGTCTGCCACAACAACCACCTGGCCAAGCAGAACAGCCCACATCCTGGACAGGAGCACTCTGTGCTGGGTTAGGAACTGGCTGGAGTCCTGGGCCCAGAGAGTGGTGGTGAATGGTGCCACATGCAGCTGGCAGCCGGGCACTAGTGGTGTCCCCCAGGGATCAGTGCTGGGTCCCATCCTGTTCAATATCTGTATTGATGATCTGGATGAGGGGAGCGAGTCCATCATCAATAACTTTGCAGATGACACCAAGCTGGGGGCAGGAGTTGATCTGCTGGAAGGTAGGAGAGCTCAGCAGAGGGACCCTGACAGGCTGGACAGATGGGCAGAGTTTGGAAAGCATGCACGGACTCCCTGGTTGGTGAAGCAGGAATTGTTTAGTGGTACAGAACAAGCAGTGTATGTAGGAAAAATCAAGCAGGCTAAGCAATTCCCTGGCATTCTTGCACCACTGCTGCTAATTGAGTTTTCTCCTTTGATATGCAGCTCTCCATTATTATCTTCATCCCATATCAGGTTGAGCTTCTCCGGCACGGAGGCGAGCGTCCTTCTGTCTCGCGCTTCAGGCTGTTTACTGCAGTCAGCTCTTCTTTATCATCAGACCGTTCTTCCGTCGTCCGCAGCCTGTTGTTCTTTCCTGTCCTGAAACCTTCCATAGATACTTTCTGCTTTCCTCCAGGCAGAGTCCAAGGGCATGATATTGAACACATCCAAGTGCCAGGTTCTACACATTACCACAACAACCCCAGGCATTGCTACAGGCTGGGGTCAGACTAGCTGGAGAGGAACCAGGCTGGAAAGGGAGCGGTAAGGGAGTGGCAAAGGGCTGGGAGGGGCTCAGGACAGTACTGGGAGGTACTGGGAGGCTGTGGAAGGACTCTGGGGGGGGAGGGTTACTGGGGGGGAGTGAGGAGGCACTGGGAAAATTCTAAGGGTTAACTGGGAGGTACTGGGAAGGGCTCTGAATGGCACTGGGAAGAACTCAGAGACTGTGGAAAGACTCTGGGGCAGTGTGGAGGGGCTGAGGGGGGCACTTGGGGTTATGAGGAGATACTCACAGTGCTCCCAGTGCTCTCCCAGTTGTCTCCCAGTTGCTCCCAGTTGGGTTCCTGCTGCTTCCAGTTGTCTCCCATGGCTCCAGAACTGACTTCAGCTGCTGCAGGTATGGCTCCCAGTCCCTCCCAGTGCCTCTCAGCCCCTACCAGCTTCCTCCCAGACTGGGAAAGGACTGGGAGGCACTGGGAGGGGTTCAGGACAGTACTGGAAGGTACTGGGAGGCTGTGGAAGACCTGTGGTGGGGGTAAGGTTACGGGGGGGAGAGTAAGGGGACACTGGGAAAATTCTAAGGGTTAACTGGGAGGTACTGGGAAGGGCTCTACATGGCACTGGGAAGAACTCAGAGACTGTGGAAAGACTTTGGGGCGGTCTGGAGGGGCTCAGGGGGGCACTGGGGGTCATGGGGAGATACTCCCAGTGCTCTCCCAGTTGTCTCCCAGTTCCTCCCAGGGACCCCTAGTGCTCCCAGTTGGGATCCTGCTGCTTCCAGTTGTGTCCCAGGGCTCCAGCAATGCCTCCAGCTGGTCCAGGCATGTCTCCCAGTGCCTCCTGGTCCCTACTGGTCTCCTCCCATACTGGGATAGGACTAGAAGGGATTGGGAGGTACTGGGAGGGACAGGAATAAACAGGGAGGGACTGGGAGGGGACTGGGAAGGGAGTGGGACAGTGTGGGAGGGGACTTGGAGGGACAGGGAGGGGACATAGTGGGAATGGACTGGGAGGCTGTAAAGGGCTGTGGGAGGGAAATGGGGGACTGAGGGGGGTACTGGGAATTCCTGGGTCATGCTCCCAGTGCTCCCAGTTGTCTCCCAGTGGGGATGCTACTGCTTCCAATTGTCCACCAGGGCTCTTGCCAGGTAGTGCAGGTATGACTGGGAGGGGACTGGAAAGGGATGGGGAAGGCACTGGTTGGGGACTGTGAAGGGACTGGGATGGAATGGGAGGAACTGGGATGGACTGGGAGGGGCTGGGATGGACTGGGGGGGCACTGGGAAGAGACTGGGATGGGAGTGGGAAAGGACAGGGAGCAACTGGGTGCACTGGAATGGGAATGGGAGGGAACTGGAAGAGACTGGGAAGGACTGGGAGTGCACTGCGACGGGACTGGGAGGGGAGTGGGGAGCCAGTGGGAGGGGATTGGGAGGGAACTAAGAAGGGAATGGGAAAGGAAAAGAGTTGGAAGGGACTGGGAAGGGACAGGGAGGGGATTGGAAAACGACTGGGAGGGTACTGGAAAGGGCTCAGGACAATAGTGGGAAGGACTGGGAGGCTGTTAACAGCTCTGGAGGGGAATTGGGGGGGGCAGTGGGAGGCTGTGGAAGGATCTGGGGTAGGGAGGGTTACTGGGGGGGAGTGAGGGGGCACTGGGGAAGTCTAAGGGTTAACTGGGAGGTACTGGGAAGGGCTCTACATGGCACTGGAAAGAACTCAGAGACTGTGGAAAGACTTTGGGGCGGTCTGGAGGGGCTCAGGGGGGCACTGGGGGTCATGGGGAGATTCTCCCAGTTGTCTCCCAGTTCCTCCCAGGGACCCCTAGTGCTCCCAGTTGGGTTTCTGCTGCTTCCAGTTGTGTCCCAGGGCTCCAGCAATGCCTCCAGCTGGTCCAGGTATGCCTCCCAGTGCCTCCTGGTCCCTACTGGTCTCCTCCCATAC
Organism: Melanerpes formicivorus; assembly: GCF_026170545.1. Taxonomy (NCBI): domain Eukaryota; kingdom Metazoa; phylum Chordata; class Aves; order Piciformes; family Picidae; genus Melanerpes; species Melanerpes formicivorus. Next base: position 145,163 of record NW_027142375.1, read on the forward strand.
TGGGATAGGACTAGAAGGGATTGGGAGGTACTGGGAGAGACAGGAATAAACAGGGAGGGACTGGGAGGGGACTGGGAAGGGAGTGGGACAGTGTGGGAGGGGACGTGGAGGGACAGGGAGGGGACATAGTGGGAATGGACTGGGAGGCTGTAAAGGGCTGTGGAGGGAAATGGGGGACTGAGGGGGGGTACTGGGAATTCCTGGGTCATGCTCCCAGTGCTCCCAGTTGTTTCCCAGTTGTCTCCCAGTGTTCCCAGTGGGGATGCTACTGTTTCCAATTGTCCACCAGGGCTCTTGCCAGGTAGTGCATGTATGACTGGGAGGGAACTGGAAAGGGATGGGGAAGGGACTGGTTGGGGACTGTGAAGGGACTTGAAGAGGACTGGGAGGGGCACTGGGAGGGGAGTGGGAGGGCCACTGGGCAGGACTGGGAGGGACTGGGGAGGAACTGGCAGGGACTGGCAAGGACTGGGAAGGGACTGAGAAAGGATTGGGAGGAAATGGGTTGAATGGGAGGGGATTGGGAAGGACTGGGGAAAACTAGGAAGGGACTAGTAGGGGACATGGAAGGGACTGGGATGGAATGGGAGGAACTGGGATGGACTGGGAGGGGCTGGGATGGACTGGGGGGGCACTGAGAAGAGACTGGGATGGGAGTGGGAAAGGACAGGGAGGAACTGGGTGTACTGGGATGGGAGTGGGAGGGAACCGGGAGAGACTGGGAAGGACTGGGAATGCAGTGCGACGGGACTGGGAGGGGAGTGGCAAGTGACTGGGAGGGGAGTGGGGAGCCAGTGGGAGGGAAATGGGAGGGAATTAAGAAGGGAATGGGAAGGGAAAAAAGTTGGAAGGGACTGGGAATGGAATGGGTAGGGAGTGTGAAGGGAGTGGGAAGGAACAGGGAGGGCACCGGGAAAAACTGGGAGGGGACTGGCAATGGCACTGGGAGGACCTGAGTGAAATGGGAGGGGACTGAGAGGGAATGGGAGGAACTGGGAAGGATGGGGAGGGAACTATGAGGGGAATGGGAATGGACTGGGACAAACTGGGAGGGGACTGGTTGGGAAGTGGATGAACTGTGAAGGGACTGGGAAGTGACAGTGAAGGGACAGGAAGGGACTGGGAAGGGACAGGGAGGGCACTGGGACAAACTGGGAAGGGACTGGGGGGGGGACTGGGAGGGGACTGCTTAGGCACTGGGATGGGAATGTAAAAGGGACAGGGAAAAGAGTTGGAAGGGACTGAGAAGGGACAGTGCGGGGAGTTTGAGGGACAGGGTGGACCAGGAGGGAATGGAAGGGACTGGGAGGGTACTGGGAAGGGTCTGGAAAAAGCCTGGGAGAAACTGGGAGGGGACTTGGAGGGAACTGGGAGTGGACTGGGAGGGAATGGGAGGGCACTGGGAAGGACTGGGCGGACTGGGAGGGGACCGGGAGGGAATGGGTGGAACTGGGATGGAGTGGGAGGGAACTGGGAGGGCCTGGGAAGGGACAAGGAAGGGGAGTGGGAAGAGATTGGCACAAACTGGGAGGGGACTGGGAGGGAACTGGGAAGGGAAAAGGAGGGCAGTGCAAAGGGACTGGGAAGGGACAGGAAGGGACTGGGAGGGACTGGGAAGGGCCTGGGACAAATTGGGAGGGGACTTGGAGGGAACTGGGAGGACCCAGGAAGGGACAGGGAGGGGAGTGGGAAGGGACAGGGACGGGACAAGGAAGGGACAGGGAGGGGAGTGAGAGGGAGTGGGAGGGAGTGGGAGGGAACTGAGAAGGGAATGGGACGGGCCTGGAACTAACTGGGAGGGGACTTGGAGGACCTGGGAGGGCACTTGGAAGGACTGGGAGGGCACCGGGAGGGAGTGGGAGGAAACTGGGAGTGCCTGGGAAGGGACTGGAAAGGGCCTGGGACAAATTGGAGGGGACTGGGATGGAACTGGGAAGGGAAAAGGAAGGGACAAGAAGGGTAGAAGGAGGGGACAAGGAGGGGACTGGGAGGGGAGTGGGAGGACAAGGAGGGTACTGAGAAGGGACAGGGACAAACAAGGAAGGGCCTGGAACGAAGTGGGAGGGGACTTGGAGGACCTGGGAGGGCACTTGGAAGGAATGGGAGGGGACCGGGAGGGAGTGGGAGGAAACTTGGAGGGCCTGGGAAGGGACTGGAAAGGGCCTGGGACAAACTGGGAGGGGACTGGGATGGAACTGGGAAGGGAAAAGGAAGGGACAGGGAGGGGACAAGGAGGGGACAAGGAGGGGAGTGAGAAGGGACTGGGAGGGGAGTGAGAAGGGACTGGGAGGGGAGTGAGAAGGGACTGGGAGGGGAGTGAGAAGGGCCTGGAACTAAGTGGGAGGGGACTTGGAGGGAACTGGGAGGGAATGGGAGGGCCTGGGAAGGAACTGGAAAGGGCCTGGGAGGGACTGAGAAGGGACTGGTAGGTCCTGGGACAAACTGGGAGGGAACTGGGAATGCACAAGGAAGGGCAGTGGGAAGGGACTGGGAGGGGATTGGGATGGGACTGGGAGGGACCTGAGAAGGGACTGGGACAAACTGGGAAGGGACTGGGAAGGGCCTGGAACTAACTGGGAGGGGACTTGGAGGGAACTGGGAGGACCTGAGAGGGCACTGGGAAGGACCGGGAAGGAATGGGAGGGGGTGGGATGGAGTGGGAGGAAACTTGGAGGGCCTGGGAAGGGACTGGAAGAAACTGGGTGGACTGGGAGGGGACTGGAAGGGGACTGGGATGGAACAAGGAAGGGACAAGGAAGCAACACGGAGGCAACAAGAAAGGGACAAGGAAGCGACACGGAGGCGACAAGGAAGGGACAGGGAGGGGAGTGGGAAGGGACAGGGAGGGGAGTGGGAAGGGACAGGGAGGGGAGTGGGAAGGGAACTGAGAAGGGACAGGGAAGGGCCTAGAACTAAGTGGGAGGGGACTTGGAGGACCTGGGAGGGCACTTGGAAGAACTGGGAGGGGAGTGGGAGGGAGTGGGAGGAAACTGGGAGGGCCTGGGAAGGGACTGGAAAGGGCCTAGGACAAACTGAGAGGGGACTGGGATTTAACTGGGAAGGGAAAAGGAAGAGACATGGAAAGGACAAGGAGAGGAGAAGGAGGAGACAAGGAGAACAAAGAGAGTACAAGGAGGGGAGTGGGAAGGGACTGGGAGGGGAGTGGGAAGGGACTGGGAGGACCTGGGAGGGCACTTGGAAGGACTGGGAGGGGACCGGGAGGGCCTGGGAAGGGACTGGGAGGAAATGGGTGGACTGGGAGGGGACTGGGAAGGGACAAGGAGGAGACAAGGAGGGAATTGGGGAGGGACGGAGGGGAGTGGGAAGGGACTGGGAAGGGACAGGGAGGGGATTAGGATGAGACTGGGACAAACTGGGAAGAGACTGGGACAAACTGGAAGGGGACAGGGAGGGAAGTGGGAGGGAACTGGAAGGGTAATGCAAAGGGACTGGGAGGGGAGTGGGAGAGACTGGGTGGAGTGGGATGGACTGGGATGGAACTGAGTAGGCACTGGGATAAACTTTGAAGGGACTGGGAAGGGCCTGGAACTAACTGGGAGGGGACTTGGAGGGAACTGGGAAGACCTGGGAGGGAATGGGAGGGAACGGGAGGGACTGGGAAGAGACGGGAAAGGGCCTGGGAGGAACTGGGTGGACTGGGAGGGGACTAGGACAAACTGGGAGGGGACTGGAAGGGAACTGGAAAGTAACAAGGAATGGACAGGGAGGGAAGTGGGAGGGAACTGGAAGGGTAATGCAAAGGGACTGGGAGGGGAGTGGGAGAGACTGGGTGGAGTGGGATGGACTGGGATGGAACTGAGTAGGCACTGGGATAAACTTTGAAGGGACTGGGAAGGGCCTGGAACTAACTGGGAGGGGACTTGGAGGGAACTGGGAAGACCTGGGAGGGAATGGGAGGGAACGGGAGGGACTGGGAAGAGACGGGAAAGGGCCTGGGAGGAACTGGGTGGACTGGGAGGGGACTAGGACAAACTGGGAGGGGACTGGAAGGGAACTGGAAAGTAACAAGGAATGGACAAGGAGGGGAGTGGGAAGGGACTGGGACAAAGTGGGAAGGGACTGGGACAAAGTGGGAAGGGACTGGGACAAAGTGGGAAGGGACTGGGACACACTGGGAGCAGACTTGGAGGGAAGTGGGAGGACCCGAGTGAAATGGGAGGGCACTGGGAGGGACTGGGAGGGCAGTGGGAAAGACTGGGTGACCACTGGAAAGGGAATGGGAAGAGACTGGGAGGGGCCTGGGAGGAACTGGGTGGACTGGGAGGGGACCGGGAGGGAATGGGAGGGACTGGTAGGAAACTGGGAGGACCAGGAAAGGGACTGGGACAAACTGGGAGGCGACTGGGAGGGCACTGGAAGGCTAATGGAAAGGGAGCGGGAGGGGAGTGAGAGGGTATTGGAAAGGGACTGGGAAGGGAGTGGGGGGGAGTGGGAGGGAATGGGTGGACTGGGTCAAACTGGGAAGGGACTGGGAAGGGCCTGGAACTAAGTGGGAAGGGACTTGGAGGGAACTGGGAGGGAATGGGAGGAATCTGGGAGGGCCTGGGAAGGGACTGGAGGAAGTGGGTGGACTGGAGGGGAATGGGATGGAGTGGGAGGACACTGGGAACGACCTAGGAAGGCCCTGGAACTAAGTGGGAGGGGACTTGGAGGGAACTGGGAGGCAATGGGAGGGCCTGGGAAGGAACTGGAAAGGGCCTGGGAGGGACTGAGAAGGGACTGGGTAGGTCCTGGGACAAACTGGGAGGGAACTGGGAATGCACAAGGAAGGGCAGTGGGAAGGGACTGGGAGGGGATTGGGATGGGACTGGGAGGGACCTGAGAAGGGACTGGGAAGGGCCTGGAACTAAGTGGGAGGGGACTTGGAGGGAACTGGGAGGACCTAGGAGGGCACTGGGAAGGACCGGGAAGGAATGGGAGGAAACTTGGAAGGCCTGGGAAGGGACTGGAAAGGGACTGGGAGAAACTGGGTGGACTGGGAGGGGACTGGAAGGGGACTGGGAAGGTCCTGGGACAAAATGGGAGGGGACTGGGATGGAACAAGGAAGGGACAAGGAAGCAACACAGAGGCGACAGGGAAGCGACACGGAGGTGACAGGGAAGGGACAGGGAGGGGAGTGGGAAGGGACAGGGAGGGGAGTGGGAAGGGACAGGGAGGGGCCTGGAACTAAGTGGGAGGGGACTGGGATGGACAGGGATGGGCTGGGATGGACAGGGAGGGGCTTGGAGGGACTGGGAGAGAATGGGAGGGGTCTGGAAGAGAATGGGAGGGGACTGGGAGTGCACTGGGAAGGGACTGGGAGTGCACTGGGAAGGGACTGGGAGGGGACAGGGAGGAAAGTGAGAATGGACTGGTAAGGGCCTGGGACAAACTGGGAGGGAACTGGGAGGGGAGTGGGAGGGACTGGGTGGACTGGGAGGGAATTGGGAGGGACAGGGCAGGACTGGGAGCTTGCTGGGAGGGACTGGAAAGGGCCTGGGCGAAACTGGGAGGGAACTGTGAAGAGACTGGGAAGGTATGGGGAGGGCACTGGGACGGACTGGGAGGGAACTGGGAAGGGACAGTGAGGGAGTGGGAGGGACTGGGTGGAACAGGAGGGAATGGGAGGGACTGGGATGGAGTGGGAGGGACTGGGAAGGGGCTGGGAAGGGACAGGGAGGGAACTGGGACAAAGTGGGAGGGGACTGGGAGTGCACTGGGAGGACCAGAGTGAAATGGGAGGGGACGGGGAGGGAATAGAAGGGCACTGGGAATGGACCAGGAGGGGACTGAGAGGGAATGGGAGGAACTGGGAATGACTGGGAGGGCACTGGGCAGACTGGGAGGGGACGGGGAGGGAATGGGAGGGGCTGGGATGGACAGGAATGGGGGGGGAGAGACTGGGAAGGACTGGGACGGAATGGGAGGGAACTGGGAAGGGAATGGGAAGGGACTGGGAGGGCCCGGGATGGAGTGGGATGGACTGGGATAGGACGGGGAAGGGACTGGGTGGGAATGGGATGGACTGGAAAGGACCTGGAGGGAACTGGCAAGGGACTAAGAAGAACTGGGAGGTAGTGGGAGAAATTGGGAGGGACTGGAAGGAAACTGGGAAGGGACTTGGCTGGGAATGGGAGAGTACTGCGAAGGGACTGGGATGCAGTGGGAAAGGACTGGGAATGAAACTGGGAAGGGACTGGGAAGGGACTGGGACAGTGTGGGAAGGGACTTGGTAGGGATAGCAAAGCGATTGTTACAGACTGGGACAAGCTGGGAGGGACAGGGACAAACAGGGAAGGGACTGGGAAATACTGGGGGGGACTGGGAGAACACATTGCAGTACTGGGAGCCTTTGAGGGAGATCTTGGAGTTCCTGGGAGCACTGTTGTTGCTGCGAGGTCACCGAGAATAGGATCGGAGAGGTTATACTGGCAGCACCGCGTGGGACAGGAGGTCACTCACTGCGTTCCTGGGAGCACTGGAGAGGGATTTTGCAGTTCCCGGGAGCACTGGCAGAGACTGGGAGGCGCTGGGTTCACCCTGGGATCGCTGGGCGAGTCTGGGGGCATTGGGGTCAGCCTGCAAGAGCTGGGAGAGACAGGAGAACAGCTCGTGAACTGGGAGCAGACTGCTCCTGACCGCGGCAAATCGACACCCACCCCCGCCCCCTCGCTGCTGCCCACCCCCAGACCCGTGGCAGAGTCCTGCAGCAGGGACAAAACAACTCCAGAGAGCAGCAGAGTCGACACTGAGCTGATGCGGAGCAGAGAAAGCAGAGGGGACGAGGGTTACGCTGGCTAGGTCAGAGCCGAGGGGGCGAGGGCGGCGCCATCTTGGGAAGGGCAGGCGCTGTCACGGGGAGGACGGCGCCATCTTGGGAAGGGCAGGCGCTGTCACGGGGAGGACGGCGCCATCTTGGGAAGGGCAGGCGCTGTCACGGGGAGGACGGCGCCATCTTGGGAAGGGCAGGCGCTGTCACGGGGAGGACGGCGCCATCTTGGGAAGGGCAGGCGCTGTCACGGGGAGGGCGGCGCCGAAGGGAGCCGAGCCGAGCCGAGGAGCCGAAGGGAGCCGAGCCGAGCCGAGGAGCCGAAGGGAGCCGAGCCGAGCCGAGGAGCCGAAGGGAGCCGAGCCGAGCCGAGGAGCCGAAGGGAGCCGAGCCGAGCCGAGGAGCCGAAGGGAGCCGAGCCGAGCCGAGGAGCCGAAGGGAGCCGAGCCGAGCCGAGGAGCCGAAGGGAGCCGAGCCGAGCCGAGGAGCCGAAGGGAGCCGAGCCGAGCCGAGGAGCCGAAGGGAGCCGAGCCGAGCCGAGGAGCCGAAGGGAGCCGAGCCGAGCCGAGGAGCCCTAGGGAGCCGAGCCGAGCCGAGGAGCCGAAGGGAGCCGAGCCGAGCCGAGGAGCCGAAGGGAGCCGAGCCGAGCCGAGGAGCCGAAGGGAGCCGAGCCGAGCCGAGGAGCCGAATCGAGCCGAGCCGAGCCGAGGAGCCGAAGGGAGCCGAGCCGAGCCGAGGCGCCGAAGGGAGCCGAGCCGAGCCGAGGCGCCGAAGGGAGCCGAGCCGAGCCGAGGCGCCGAAGGGAGCCGAGCCGAGCCGAGGCGCCGAAGGGAGCCGAGCCGAGGAGCCGAAGGGAGCCGAGCCGAGCCGAGGAGCCGAAGGGAGCCGAGCCGAGGAGCCGAAGGGAGCCGAGCCGAGCCGAGGAGCCGAAGGGAGCCGAGCCGAGCCGAGGAGCCGAAGGGAGCCGAGCCCAGCCGAGGCGCCGAAGGGAGCCGAGCCCAGCCGAGCCGCCGAAGGGAGCCGAGCCCAGCCGAGCCGCCGAAGGGAGCCGAGCCCAGCCGAGCCGCCGAAGGGAGCCGAGCCCAGCCGAGCCGCCGAAGGGAGCCGAGCCCAGACGAGCCGCCGAAGGGAGCCGAGCCCAGCCGAGCCGCCGAAGGGAGCCGAGCCCAGCCGAGGCGCCGAAGGGAGCCGAGCCCAGCCGGGGGTTATATAAAAGGTTAATCTTTTCCCATGTTAATTCTTATTTTATACAGAACGGTTAATTTTTCCTATCAGGCTCAGCCAGCCTCTGTTCAGAGGGTTTTCCATTCACATAAAAAATAACCAATCGACAACAAAATCGATACTTTTAAAAAGCCACTCTTTGCATATGATAGATACACACTGCACATTTATATATTTGAGAACCCCACGTACCCCATTTCAAAGCCTCCCTTCTTACGAATTAACACTGTAGTATAGAGGTTTTACTTCGAGCAGTGCTTTCTGGGCCAGATGTAAGCAGCTGAAGACATTTATTACATTATACAGCAAAGTCATATAGTCTAATCAGAAGGCACACGTGGCACATCTCAGTTGGGCATTTTCTGCTGGCATACAATAGGTTGCAATGAAACTATTTTAACACATCCAACCTGTTATAAAATATGCATCCTTTTTTTTTTTAATATATATAATCCTTCTCTTAAAACGATTTTGAATACAAAGAAACAAAAATCTCATTCTATAATATCCCTATATCAAACTCTTATCCTAACACCTTAGTACCTTAGTACAATCACTAATTACTTAATACTTATAAACACTAAATACTTACTATTCATTATGCTTACAGGTAAAACAACTATTAAAAACAAAAAAAAAAAAAATCTCTAAAACACATCACAATCAGAAATAATGAAATAATCATTGTTGCTTTAAATCAGAACACAACTTTCATAGACTAGAGAGGTTATCAGAAAGGGGGGGAGAAATGGGGGGGGGGGAGGCGGCCGGCTAGCAAAGGCACCATAGGGACAAAGAGAGGGGGGGGAAAGGGGGGTGGGGAGAAAGCCACCGAATTCACACCAGCTGCCCTTCCAGGCAGCCTCGAGGTCAAATGTAGGATTCCCTGAAGGCATGGAGACTTCCATAGGAGGCGATAGCAGCAATTTTGAGCTACATTGATGTTTTTGAGCCTAAAACTCAAGGTGCTTGTAGCAGATGCCACTGTCTCTTCTCCACTCCATATTGCTGGATGTCAGTGCATACAACTTACAGCAGCAGTTCCTAAAGTACACAAAAGTATCTGGCAATCAGTGTTTCTTACAGGCTTCTAGGACAGTCATCTTCTCCCAAGTCATGCTTTTTGCCTAAAGTGTCCCTTCTGTCCACAATTAAAACACATGGAAAAACTTTTAAGAGTTAGTGGGAGGGTGTCCAGCAGCAGGGGGGGAGTGGGCTGCTGTTGCTATTGGCCAGGTGCCAGTGACTGCAGCTCCAGGGGTGCAGGTGAGCTTAGTGGCCATGGTGGGGGAGAAGGGCTGGGGGGCGTAGATGTCAAAGAAGAGCTTTGTTCTGGTGAAATGGCATTACTATTCTAACAGCTTTATAATGCTCTGCTAATTGATCTAAAGAATCTTTAATTAGTCCCTGTGTTGTAAGGGAAGATGTAACAATTTTGTTTACTTTTGTTGCCGCCATCCCTCCCCGCTCCCATGTCTTTTCATTCTACATTGTTGCCCTTTTTTTTCCCTCCAAGATGTAAGTAAATGACTCTGAGTATCAAGTTATCTTCTTTTGTTCTTTCATTACCCATACGTGCTCCTCAACAGGAGGCACCGACGCTCAGTTTCCCCAGTCACTTACCTCTGTCCGGGGTGACCATTTGTTGTAGTATTGATGTTTTAATTACTTCGAGCAGTGCTTTCTGGGCCAGATGTAAGCAGCTGAAGACATTTATTACATTATACAGCAAAGTTATATAGTCTAATCAGAAGGCACACGTGGCACATCTCAGTTGGGCATTTTCTACTGGCATACGTGCAATTAAGGCATACAGTAGGTCGTAACAACAAAACTATTTTAACACGTCCAACCAAACTCTGCCCAGTTTCTCTCCTTCGGTTCCAAAGTGTTTACATTACTCTCAGAGTCAAAGGCAAAACATAGCTTTCTCTGACTCGAGCAAAGGCAAATCTTCCCCGTAGTCTTCCAAAGCTATCCCAAAACACCTTCCCACATCATACTATTCTTCTACATCCACTTAAACAGGAGAGCTTCTGGAATGTAAAAGCAAATTCTAGGGAGAGCAAAACAGGGTTTTAAAGCATAAATATAACATGTGTATCACATAAAAACAGTAGACCTTCCTTTTTGTCTGTCATGGGGGGGGGGGGGTTGCCCTTCTTTGTTCCTTTGGGGTTTTTTTCTTTTTGTTTCTTAGTTTTCAATACAAATGGAAAAACCTTCAAAGAGGGCCGCACTCAGCTGCTCCCCACACACAGGGGCAAGAGAAGCCCCTAACTGGTCAGTGTTGCCACCCCTCTTAAGGGGATCGGTTGGCACCTAAGGTGCACCTGGGGGTATCAAAGGGGAATTTGGGGGCACATAGAGGGATGAGGAGGGCCTCTGGAGAGTCTCCCAAAGGATTAGTTGGATATTTAGGGTTATTTGGACCCCCGCCACAAAGGCCACTACTGCAAAGCTTTCCCCCCACCACCACAACTAACCCTAACCATCCGACTAAAATACCCACAGGAGACCTTCCATTAGTCCCCACATGCCTCTATATTCCCCTTGACTTCCCATTCAAATTAAGAAACTAAAAATAAAACCAGTGATGTTTCTTCTGTGTGTCTTGTGAGGTTTTTTAGTTTGCAAATAAGAGTCATTTCAAAGCCTTTTTGCATCCACATTACTACTGTTCTGCAATCTCTCGATTAAGAGCACAGCTTTTTCTCTGCTGGAATACCTCACACTAACACTTAAATTTTTTTCATGGGTTTTCATCCCCTCTGAGAGCATTCAGGCAGCTTTTTTGGGCAGCATCCCCCGCCCCTCACTCACCTGCTCCTCTCCTGCATCAGCACCCACCCCCATGTGGTATCATGGAAGGAAAGAGAGACAGCTGAGGGGCTGCCCCGCTTTTTATCACCCCGACCCACGGATGCCCTTCTCAGTAGGATTTGCACCTTCAGCACGCAGCTGAGTTTTTGCTGCGCTTCCCTCCTCTGTGACAGCTGCTGCGCAGGTCTGCATCTCCAAGCGTGTCACACCTTCAGGGATTTACTACCCCATAATCACCTTGCAGTTGGTGCATTTCTTGCTGGCAATCAACCCATCTCTTCCATCTGTTGCTCTCATTGTTTTGTTTCAGCTTTCTGAGCCTGTGTCGGTACAAGTCCTTCTCAGGGCACTGCAAACAGAGACAGACAAAGCTTCCTTTTCTCCAATAGTTCCAGGAAGATTTCCGGCACTTCTAGGCAAGCACCGACAGAGTGACGGCTGTGAGGGGACATCAGCCTGGCACTGGAGCTGGGCATTCTGAGCAGATGAGGAACCCTGGGCAACACCTACAGAGAAATCTTGGTTTCTCTGCAGAGAAGCACTGGCCTTAGAGACAAAGCTGTCTTTGATCTGGGCACCAGCTGCAGCTCCCAGCGGTGCCTAGCTGCAGAGCAATGGCCTGCACCTTCATCCTGATCCAGGTGGAGAGAGAACTGCCAGGAGCACAACTTCTCTGCTACGGTTGCAGCATCCCCAGGGGCCGAGCGCAGCCTTGCTGTTAGTGAGGAACACAGCCCCTGTGAGAAGCTCCTGGGGTCAGGGGACAAACAAGAGGTTGTCCACACTGGAAACAAGGGAAGTCTCTTTGCCACTCCCATTATACCCATCAGAGGACTTCTGCTTGCTTACCTACCTGCTCGGTTGGAGTCTACACTGGAAGAAGTTTCAGCTCCTCGGTAAAAGCGTGGACTGAGCAGTTTCTTTTTCAGCCTTTCCTTCCTGACTGACAGATCAAACCCTACCTGGAGCCCACACAAGCCAAGCAGGAGATCCCCTGCTAGGCTGGCAGGGCGAGGCTGTACCGTCGCAGCAGCCGTAGCCCTTGTGCCGACCGTGTCGCTGCTGCACGTCTTGCTTGCTCGGTTAATGAAGTGGAAAGCAAAGAGTCAATCTGTAAAGAATAAAGCAAAAAGCAAAGAACAGATCTCAGTTACTCACATTGTAAAGCTCTGAGGAGGTTAGCATGCATTCAATAAAAATACCACAAAATCATTTGTTCTCCCTTCAGCGTTCATTTAACTCACAGAGCTGTGAACTGATGCTGTCCCAAAACACACACTCAGCATCTGGTGGTACTTGGAGCACCAAGAAGAGAGTTTGGCATGCTGGGAGAACACTTCCCCACTGAGGGAAGATCTGGGGCCCCACTGGGAGACTTGGGAAGGCACTGGGAGCACTAGAAAAGGATTTTGGAGTTACTGGGAAGAAGAGGGAGAACACAGGGGCCATGCTGGGAGCAATCAGGAAAGCAGAATAGAATACAGACTTAACCAGGTTGCAAAAGACCTTCCAGAACACTGAGTCCAACCTATCACCCACCACCATCTAGTCAACCAAACCATGGTACTCAGTGCCTCATCCAGTCTTACTTTAAACACTTGCAGTGATGGTGACTCCATCACCTCCCAGGGCAGCTCATTCCTCATGAGTGCAACACAAAGCAGACTTACTTGTGGTCTTGTTCTCCAAAGCACAACGTATAGACTGCTCCTGATGTAGACATACACACACACCCCACATGTGGAGAACAGCAAGAGTCCTGCAGACAAGACTCCTAACAGGAGTGGGGAAACACTGGGTGTACTAGAAAAGAAAAAGAGATAAAGGGCCAATTCTGTTATCACTTACAGCTCCACACTTCCGTCATTATTGCATGCACTAGAAGCACAGAGTTACAGGTATCTCTAGGTACAGTTGAGGCAGCAGCCGCCACCCCCCCAAAGCCCCGCGCTGCCCCGCCGGCCGCCGCCGCCGCGGCCAGCCCCCAAAGCCTCGCGCAGCCCCGCCTGGGGCCACCCCCACAAGCCCCGCGCAGCACCGCCTGCGGCCACCCCCCCAAAGCCCCGCGCAGCACCGCCGGCGGCCACCCCCCCAAGCCACGCGCAGCTCCAGCGGCTGCTATAGAGAAACCCCACAAAGCAGCAGAGACTAGCACTGACCTGGGACACAGCAGAAGAGCTCCAACCTCTACCAGCCACGACCCTGCACTGAGCCATTTTAAAGCATCCGGCGCCATGTTGTTGAGGGCGGTGCCACGCTGGGGGGTGGGGTTCAGGCTGGGGAGGGGCGATGTACGCTGAGGGGGCGGTGCCACGCTGGGGGGCGGTGCCACATGGGTGGAGGCGGTGCCGCGCTGGGGGAGGCGGTGCCGCGCTGGGGGAGGCGGTGCCGCGCTGGGGGAGGCGGTGCCGCGCTGGGGGAGGCGGTGCCGCGCTGGGGGAGGCGGTGCCGCGCTGGGGGAGGCGGTGCCGCGCTGGGGGAGGCGGTGCCGCGCTGGGGGAGGCGGTGCCGCGCTGGGGGAGGCGGTGCCGCGCTGGGGGAGGCGGTGCCGCGCTGGGGGAGGCGGTGCCGCGCTGGGGGAGGCGGTGCCACGCTGGGGGAGGCGGTGCCACGCAGGGAAGGGCGGTGCCACGCTGGGGGGGGGGCGGTGCCACGCTGGGGGGGGGCGGTGCCTGCTTTGTCACTTCACGCTCAGCTTTCCATGGGTTTTATTCCCCTCCAAGATTGTTGAGTTATGAGCAGCTGAGGAGCCCTGGGGAACACCTGTACAGAAATGTTCTTCCAAGAGCTGTCAGAAAAATCTGACTGAGAAGGACTGGGAAAGAACTGGGAGGGACTGGGATACCACTGGGACCCTCACAAGTCTATGGCACCAGATGGGATCCATCCCAGGGCAGAGAGCTCTGGCAGATGAGCTCCAAGCCACTGCCCAACATTTGCCACCAGTCCTGCATGACCACAGAGGTCCCAGGTGGCTGGAAGCTGCCAGTGTGATGCCATTCACGAGAAGGGCTGGAGGGAAGAACCTGGGAACTCCAGGCCTGTAAGCCTGACCTCAGTGCCTGGCAAGACTATGGAGCAGATCGTCCTGGGGGCAATCACAGCAAACCTGCAGGACGGGCAAGGGCTCAGGCCCAGCCAGCAAAGATTTGGTGGGAGGGGCAGGTCCTGCCTCACCAACCTGATCTCCTTCTATGCCCAGGTGACTGCCTGGTAGGTGTGGGGAAGGCTGTGGATGTAGTCTGCCTGGACTTCAGCAAGGCCTTTGACACTGTCTGCCACAACAACCACCTGGCCAAGCAGAACAGCCCACATCCTGGACAGGAGCACTCTGTGCTGGGTTAGGAACTGGCTGGAGTCCTGGGCCCAGAGAGTGGTGGTGAATGGTGCCACATGCAGCTGGCAGCCGGGCACTAGTGGTGTCCCCCAGGGATCAGTGCTGGGTCCCATCCTGTTCAATATCTGTATTGATGATCTGGATGAGGGGAGCGAGTCCATCATCAATAACTTTGCAGATGACACCAAGCTGGGGGCAGGAGTTGATCTGCTGGAAGGTAGGAGAGCTCAGCAGAGGGACCCTGACAGGCTGGACAGATGGGCAGAGTTTGGAAAGCATGCACGGACTCCCTGGTTGGTGAAGCAGGAATTGTTTAGTGGTACAGAACAAGCAGTGTATGTAGGAAAAATCAAGCAGGCTAAGCAATTCCCTGGCATTCTTGCACCACTGCTGCTAATTGAGTTTTCTCCTTTGATATGCAGCTCTCCATTATTATCTTCATCCCATATCAGGTTGAGCTTCTCCGGCACGGAGGCGAGCGTCCTTCTGTCTCGCGCTTCAGGCTGTTTACTGCAGTCAGCTCTTCTTTATCATCAGACCGTTCTTCCGTCGTCCGCAGCCTGTTGTTCTTTCCTGTCCTGAAACCTTCCATAGATACTTTCTGCTTTCCTCCAGGCAGAGTCCAAGGGCATGATATTGAACACATCCAAGTGCCAGGTTCTACACATTACCACAACAACCCCAGGCATTGCTACAGGCTGGGGTCAGACTAGCTGGAGAGGAACCAGGCTGGAAAGGGAGCGGTAAGGGAGTGGCAAAGGGCTGGGAGGGGCTCAGGACAGTACTGGGAGGTACTGGGAGGCTGTGGAAGGACTCTGGGGGGGAGGGTTACTGGGGGGGAGTGAGGAGGCACTGGGAAAATTCTAAGGGTTAACTGGGAGGTACTGGGAAGGGCTCTGAATGGCACTGGGAAGAACTCAGAGACTGTGGAAAGACTCTGGGGCAGTGTGGAGGGGCTGAGGGGGGCACTTGGGGTTATGAGGAGATACTCACAGTGCTCCCAGTGCTCTCCCAGTTGTCTCCCAGTTGCTCCCAGTTGGGTTCCTGCTGCTTCCAGTTGTCTCCCATGGCTCCAGAACTGACTTCAGCTGCTGCAGGTATGGCTCCCAGTCCCTCCCAGTGCCTCTCAGCCCCTACCAGCTTCCTCCCAGACTGGGAAAGGACTGGGAGGCACTGGGAGGGGTTCAGGACAGTACTGGAAGGTACTGGTAGGCTGTGGAAGACCTGTGGTGGGGGTAAGGTTACGGGGGGGAGAGTAAGGGGACACTGGGAAAATTCTAAGGGTTAACTGGGAGGTACTGGGAAGGGCTCTACATGGCACTGGGAAGAACTCGGAGACTGTGGAAAGACTTTGGGGCGGTCTGGAGGGGCTCAGGGGGGCACTGGGGGTCATGGGGAGATACTCCCAGTGCTCTCCCAGTTGTCTCCCAGTTCCTCCCAGGGACCCCTAGTGCTCCCAGTTGGGTTCCTGCTGCTTCCAGTTGTGTCCCAGGGCTCCAGCAATGCCTCCAGCTGGTCCAGGCATGTCTCCCAGTGCCTCCTGGTCCCTACTGGTCTCCTCCCATACTGGGATAGGACTAGAAGGGATTGGGAGGTACTGGGAGGGACAGGAATAAACAGGGGGGGACTGGGAGGGGACTGGGAAGGGAGTGGGACAGTGTGGGAGGGGACTTGGAGGGACAGGGAGGGGACATAGTGGGAATGGACTGGGAGGCTGTAAAGGGCTGTGGGAGGGAAATGGGGGACTGAGGGGGGGTACTGGGAATTCCTGGGTCATGCTCCCAGTGCTCCCAGTTGTCTCCCAGTGGGGATGCTACTGCTTCCAATTGTCCACCAGGGCTCTTGCCAGGTAGTGCAGGTATGACTGGGAGGGGACTGGAAAGGGATGGGGAAGGCACTGGTTGGGGACTGTGAAGGGACTGGGATGGAATGGGAGGAACTGGGATGGACTGGGAGGGGCTGGGATGGACTGGGGGGGCACTGGGAAGAGACTGGGATGGGAGTGGGAAAGGACAGGGAGCAACTGGGTGCACTGGAATGGGAATGGGAGGGAACTGGGAGAGACTGGGAAGGACTGGGAGTGCACTGCGACGGGACTGGGAGGGGAGTGGGGAGCCAGTGGGAGGGGATTGGGAGGGAACTAAGAAGGGAATGGGAAAGGAAAAGAGTTGGAAGGGACTGGGAAGGGACAGGGAGGGGATTGGAAAACGACTGGGAGGGTACTGGAAAGGGCTCAGGACAATAGTGGGAAGGACTGGGAGGCTGTTAACAGCTCTGGAGGGGAATTGGGGGGGGCAGTGGGAGGCTGTGGAAGGATCTGGGGTAGGGAGGGTTACTGGGGGGGAGTGTGGGGGCACTGGGGAAGTCTAAGGGTTAACTGGGAGGTACTAGGAAGGGCTCTACATGGCACTGGGAAGAACTCAGAGACTGTGGAAAGACTTTGGGGCGGTCTGGAGGGGCTCAGGGGGGCACTGGGGGTCATGGGGAGATTCTCCCAGTTGTCTCCCAGTTCCTCCCAGGGACCCCTAGTGCTCCCAGTTGGGTTTCTGCTGCTTCCAGTTGTGTCCCAGGGCTCCAGCAATGCGTCCAGCTGGTCCAGGTATGCCTCCCAGTGCCTCCTGGTCCCTACTGGTCTCCTCCCATACTGGGATAGGACTAGAAGGGATTGGGAGGTACTGGGAGAGACAGGAATAAACAGGGAGGGACTGGGAGGGGACTGGGAAGGGAGTGGGACAGTGTGGGAGGGGACGTGGAGGGACAGGGAGGGGACATAGTGGGAATGGACTGGGAGGCTGTAATGGGCTGTGGAGGGAAATGGGGGACTGAGGGGGGGTACTGGAAATTCCTGGGTCATGCTCCCAGTGCTCCCAGTTGTTTCCCAGTTGTCTCCCAGTGTTCCCAGTGGGGATGCTACTGTTTCCAATTGTCCACCAGGGCTCTTGCCAGGTAGTGCATGTATGACTGGGAGGGAACTGGAAAGGGATGGGGAAGGGACTGGTTGGGGACTGTGAAGGGACTTGAAGAGGACTGG
This sequence comes from Melanerpes formicivorus, assembly GCF_026170545.1. NCBI lineage: Eukaryota > Metazoa > Chordata > Aves > Piciformes > Picidae > Melanerpes > Melanerpes formicivorus. Next base: position 162,348 of record NW_027142375.1, read on the forward strand.
GAGGGGCACTGGGAGGGGAGTAGGAGGGCCACTGGGCAGGACTGGGAGGGACTGGGGAGGAACTGGCAGGGACTGGCAAGGACTGGGAAGGGACTGAGAAAGGATTGGGAGGAAATGGGTTGAATGGGAGGGGATTGGGAAGGACTGGGGAAAACTAGGAAGGGACTAGTAGGGGACATGGAAGGGACTGGGATGGAATGGGAGGAACTGGGATGGACTGGGAGGGGCTGGGATGGACTGGGGGGGCACTGAGAAGAGACTGGGATGGGAGTGGGAAAGGACAGGGAGGAACTGGGTGTACTGGGATGGGAGTGGGAGGGAACCGGGAGAGACTGGGAAGGACTGGGAATGCAGTGCGACGGGACTGGGAGGGGAGTGGCAAGTGACTGGGAGGGGAGTGGGGAGCCAGTGGGAGGGAAATGGGAGGGAATTAAGAAGGGAATGGGAAGGGAAAAAAGTTGGAAGGGACTGGGAATGGAATGGGTAGGGAGTGTGAAGGGAGTGGGAAGGAACAGGGAGGGCACCGGGACAAACTGGGAGGGGACTGGCAATGGCACTGGGAGGACCTGAGTGAAATGGGAGGGGACTGAGAGGGAATGGGAGGAACTGGGAAGGATGGGGAGGGAACTATGAGGGGAATGGGAATGGACTGGGACAAACTGGGAGGGGACTGGTTGGGAAGTGGATGAACTGTGAAGGGACTGGGAAGTGACAGTGAAGGGACAGGAAGGGACTGGGAAGGGACAGGGAGGGCACTGGGACAAACTGGGAAGGGACTGGGGGGGGACTGGGAGGGGACTGCTTAGGCACTGGGATGGGAATGTAAAAGGGACAGGGAAAAGAGTTGGAAGGGACTGAGAAGGGACAGTGCGGGGAGTTTGAGGGACAGGGTGGACCAGGAGGGAATGGAAGGGACTGGGAGGGTACTGGGAAGGGTCTGGAAAAAGCCTGGGAGAAACTGGGAGGGGACTTGGAGGGAACTGGGAGTGGACTGGGAGGGAATGGGAGGGCACTGGGAAGGACTGGGCGGACTGGGAGGGGACCGGGAGGGAATGGGTGGAACTGGGATGGAGTGGGAGGGAACTGGGAGGGCCTGGGAAGGGACAAGGAAGGGGAGTGGGAAGAGATTGGCACAAACTGGGAGGGGACTGGGAGGGAACTGGGAAGGGAAAAGGAGGGCAGTGCAAAGGGACTGGGAAGGGACAGGAAGGGACTGGGACGGGACTGGGAAGGGCCTGGGACAAATTGGGAGGGGACTTGGAGGGAACTGGGAGGACCCAGGAAGGGACAGGGAGGGGAGTGGGAAGGGACAGGGACGGGACAAGGAAGGGACAGGGAGGGGAGTGAGAGGGAGTGGGAGGGAACTGAGAAGGGAATGGGACGGGCCTGGAACTAACTGGGAGGGGACTTGGAGGACCTGGGAGGGCACTTGGAAGGACTGGGAGGGCACCAGGAGGGAGTGGGAGGAAACTGGGAGTGCCTGGGAAGGGACTGGAAAGGGCCTGGGACAAATTGGAGGGGACTGGGATGGAACTGGGAAGGGAAAAGGAAGGGACAAGAAGGGTAGAAGGAGGGGACAAGGAGGGGACTGGGAGGGGAGTGGGAGGACAAGGAGGGTACTGAGAAGGGACAGGGACAAACTAGGAAGGGCCTGGAACGAAGTGGGAGGGGACTTGGAGGACCTGGGAGGGCACTTGGAAGGAATGGGAGGGGACCGGGAGGGAGTGGGAGGAAACTTGGAGGGCCTGGGAAGGGACTGGAAAGGGCCTGGGACAAACTGGGAGGGGACTGGGATGGAACTGGGAAGGGAAAAGGAAGGGACAGGGAGGGGACAAGGAGGGGACAAGGAGGGGAGTGAGAAGGGACTGGGAGGGGAGTGAGAAGGGACTGGGAGGGGAGTGAGAAGGGACTGGGACAAACTGGGAAGGGCCTGGAACTAAGTGGGAGGGGACTTGGAGGGAACTGGGAGGGAATGGGAGGGCCTGGGAAGGAACTGGAAAGGGCCTGGGAGGGACTGAGAAGGGACAGGGTAGGTCCTGGGACAAACTGGGAGGGAACTGGGAATGCACAAGGAAGGGCAGTGGGAAGGGACTGGGAGGGGATTGGGATGGGACTGGGAGGGACCTGAGAAGGGACTGGGACAAACTGGGAAGGGCCTGGGAAGGGCCTGGAACTAACTGGGAGGGGACTTGGAGGGAACTGGGAGGACCTGGGAGGGCACTGGGAAGGACCGGGAAGGAATGGGAGGGGGTGGGATGGAGTGGGAGGAAACTTGGAGGGCCTGGGAAGGGACTGGAAGAAACTGGGTGGACTGGGAGGGGACTGGAAGGGGACTGGGATGGAACAAGGAAGGGACAAGGAAGCAACACGGAGGCAACAAGAAAGGGACAAGGAAGCGACACGGAGGCGACAAGGAAGGGACAGGGAGGGGAGTGGGCAGGGACAGGGAGGGGAGTGGGCAGGGACAGGGAGGGGAGTGGGCAGGGAACTGAGAAGGGACAGGGAAGGGCCTAGAACTAAGTGGGAGGGGACTTGGAGGACCTGGGAGGGCACTTGGAAGAACTGGGAGGGGAGTGGGAGGGAGTGGGAGGAAACTGGGAGGGCCTGGGAAGGGACTGGAAAGGGCCTAGGACAAACTGAGAGGGGACTGGGATTTAACTGGGAAGGGAAAAGGAAGAGACATGGAAAGGACAAGGAGAGGAGAAGGAGGAGACAAGGAGAACAAAGAGAGTACAAGGAGGGGAGTGGGAAGGGACTGGGAGGGGAGTGGGAAGGGACTGGGAGGACCTGGGAGGGCACTTGGAAGGACTGGGAGGGGACCGGGAGGGCCTGGGAAGGGACTGGGAGGAAATGGGTGGACTGGGAGGGGACTGGGAAGGGACAAGGAGGAGACAAGGAGGGAATTGGGGAGGGACGGAGGGGAGTGGGAAGGGACTGGGAAGGGACAGGGAGGGGATTAGGATGAGACTGGGACAAACTGGGAAGAGACTGGGACAAACTGGAAGGGGACAGGGAGGGAAGTGGGAGGGAACTGGAAGGGTAATGCAAAGGGACTGGGAGGGGAGTGGGAGAGACTGGGTGGAGTGGGATGGACTGGGATGGAACTGAGTAGGCACTGGGATAAACTTTGAAGGGACTGGGAAGGGCCTGGAACTAACTGGGAGGGGACTTGGAGGGAACTGGGAAGACCTGGGAGGGAATGGGAGGGAACGGGAGGGACTGGGAAGAGACGGGAAAGGGCCTGGGAGGAACTGGGTGGACTGGGAGGGGACTAGGACAAACTGGGAGGGGACTGGAAGGGAACTGGAAAGTAACAAGGAATGGACAGGGAGGGGAGTGGGAAGGGACTGGGAGGGGATTGGGAAGGGACTGGGACAAAGTGGGAAGGGACTGGGACAAAGTGGGAAGGGACTGGGACACACTGGGAGCAGACTTGGAGGGAAGTGGGAGGACCCGAGTGAAATGGGAGGGCACTGGGAGGGACTGGGAGGGCAGTGGGAAAGACTGGGTGACCACTGGAAAGGGAATGGGAAGAGACTGGGAGGGGCCTGGGAGGAACTGGGTGGACTGGGAGGGGACCGGGAGGGAATGGGAGGGACTGGTAGGAAACTGGGAGGACCAGGAAAGGGACTGGGACAAACTGGGAGGCGACTGGGAGGGCACTGGAAGGCTAATGGAAAGGGAGCGGGAGGGGAGTGAGAGGGTATTGGAAAGGGACTGGGAAGGGAGTGGGGGGGAGTGGGAGGGAATGGGTGGACTGGGTCAAACTGGGAAGGGACTGGGAAGGGCCTGGAACTAAGTGGGAAGGGACTTGGAGGGAACTGGGAGGGAATGGGAGGAATCTGGGAGGGCCTGGGAAGGGACTGGAGGAAGTGGGTGGACTGGAGGGGAATGGGATGGAGTGGGAGGACACTGGGAACGGCCTAGGAAGGCCCTGGAACTAAGTGGGAGGGGACTTGGAGGGAACTGGGAGGCAATGGGAGGGCCTGGGAAGGAACTGGAAAGGGCCTGGGAGGGACTGAGAAGGGACTGGGTAGGTCCTGGGACAAACTGGGAGGGAACTGGGAATGCACAAGGAAGGGCAGTGGGAAGGGACTGGGAGGGGATTGGGATGGGACTGGGAGGGACCTGAGAAGGGACTGGGAAGGGCCTGGAACTAAGTGGGAGGGGACTTGGAGGGAACTGGGAGGACCTAGGAGGGCACTGGGAAGGACCGGGAAGGAATGGGAGGAAACTTGGAAGGCCTGGGAAGGGACTGGAAAGGGACTGGGAGAAACTGGGTGGACTGGGAGGGGACTGGAAGGGGACTGGGAAGGTCCTGGGACAAAATGGGAGGGGACTGGGATGGAACAAGGAAGGGACAAGGAAGCAACACGGAGGAGACAAGGAGGCGACAAGAAAGGGACAAGGAAGCAACACAGAGGCGACAGGGAAGCGACACGGAGGTGACAGGGAAGGGACAGGGAGGGGAGTGGGAAGGGACAGGGAGGGGAGTGGGAAGGGACAGGGAGGGGAGTGGGAAGGGACAGGGAGGGGAGTGGGAAGGGACAGGGAGGGGAGTGAGAAGGGACAGGGAGGGGAGTGGGAAGGGACAGGGAGGGGCCTGGAACTAAGTGGGAGGGGACTGGGATGGGAACGGGAAGGGAACTGGGAAGGGAACTGGAAGGGAGTGGGAGGGAACTGGGAAGAGACTGGGACAAACTGGAAGGGGACTGGGAGGGAAGTGGGAGGGAACTGGAAGGGTAATGCAAAGGGACTGGGAGGGGAATGAGAAGGGACAGGGAGGGGAGTGGGAAGGGACAGGGAAGGGCCTGGAACTAAGTGGGAGGGGACTGGGATGGGAACGGGAAGGGAACTGGGAAGGGACCTGGGAAGGGAACGGGAAGGGAGTGGGAGGGAACTGGGAAGAGACTGGGACAAACTGGAAGGGGACTGGGAGGGAAGTGGGAGGGAACTGGAAGGGTAATGCAAAGGGACTGGGAGGGGAATGAGAAGGGACAGGGAGGGGAGTGGGAAGGGACAGGGAAGGGCCTGGAACTAAGTGGGAGGGAACTGGGATGGAACTGGGAAGGGAAAAGGAAGGGACATGGAAAGGACAAGGAGAGAAGAAGGAGGGAACAAGGAGAGGACAAGGAGGGGAGTGAGAAGGGACAGGGACAAACTGGGAAGGAAGGGCCAAGAACTAAGTGGGAGGGGACTTGGAGGACCTGGGAGGGCACTTGGAAGGACTGGGAGGGGACCGGGAGGGAGTGGGAGGAAACTTGGAGGGCCTGGGAAGGGACTGGAAAGGGACTGGGAGGAAATGGGTGGACTGGGAGGGGACTGGGAAGGGAACTGGGAAGGGAACGGGAAGGGAACGGGAAGGGAACGGGAAGGGAACGGGAAGGGACCTGGGAAGGGACCTGGGAAGGGAGTGGGAAGGAACTGGGAAGAGACTGGGACAAACTGGAAGGGGACTGGGAGGGGACTGGGATGGAACAAGGAAGGGACAAGGAAGCAACACGGAGGAGACAAGGAGGCGACAAGAAAGGGACAAGGAAGCAACACAGAGGCGACAGGGAAGCGACACGGAGGTGACAGGGAAGGGACAGGGAGGGGAGTGGGAAGGGACAGGGAGGGGAGTGGGAAGGGACAGGGAGGGGCCTGGAACTAAGTGGGAGGGGACTGGGATGGACAGGGATGGGCTGGGATGGACAGGGAGGGGCTTGGAGGGACTGGGAGAGAATGGGAGGGGTCTGGAAGAGAATGGGAGGGGACTGGGAGTGCACTGGGAAGGGACTGGGAGTGCACTGGGAAGGGACTGGGAGGGGACAGGGAGGAAAGTGAGAATGGACTGGTAAGGGCCTGGGACAAACTGGGAGGGAACTGGGAGGGGAGTGGGAGGGACTGGGTGGACTGGGAGGGAATTGGGAGGGACAGGGCAGGACTGGGAGCTTGCTGGGAGGGACTGGAAAGGGCCTGGGCGAAACTGGGAGGGAACTGTGAAGAGACTGGGAAGGTATGGGGAGGGCACTGGGACGGACTGGGAGGGAACTGGGAAGGGACAGTGAGGGAGTGGGAGGGACTGGGTGGAACAGGAGGGAATGGGAGGGACTGGGATGGAGTGGGAGGGACTGGGAAGGGGCTGGGAAGGGACAGGGAGGGAACTGGGACAAAGTGGGAGGGGACTGGGAGTGCACTGGGAGGACCAGAGTGAAATGGGAGGGGACGGGGAGGGAATGGGAGGGCACTGGGAATGGACCAGGAGGGGACTGAGAGGGAATGGGAGGAACTGGGAATGACTGGGAGGGCACTGGGCAGACTGGGAGGGGACGGGGAGGGAATGGGAGGGGCTGGGATGGACAGGAATGGGGGGGGAGAGACTGGGAAGGACTGGGACGGAATGGGAGGGAACTGGGAAGGGAATGGGAAGGGACTGGGAGGGCCCGGGATGGAGTGGGATGGACTGGGATAGGACGGGGAAGGGACTGGGTGGGAATGGGATGGACTGGAAAGGACCTGGAGGGAACTGGCAAGGGACTAAGAAGAACTGGGAGGTAGTGGGAGAAATTGGGAGGGACTGGAAGGAAACTGGGAAGGGACTTGGCTGGGAATGGGAGAGTACTGCGAAGGGACTGGGATGCAGTGGGAAAGGACTGGGAATGAAACTGGGAAGGGACTGGGACAGTGTGGGAAGGGACTTGGTAGGGATAGCAAAGCGATTGTTACAGACTGGGACAAGCTGGGAGGGACAGGGACAAACAGGGAAGGGACTGGGAGAACACATTGCAGTACTGGGAGCCCTTGAGGGAGATCTTGGAGTTCCTGGGAGCACTGTTGTTGCTGCGAGGTCACCGAGAATAGGATCGGAGAGGTTTTACTGGCAGCACCGCGTGGGACAGGAGGTCACTCACTGCGTTCCTGGGAGCACTGGAGAGGGATTTTGCAGTTCCCGGGAGCACTGGCAGAGACTGGGAGGCGCTGGGTTCACCCTGGGATCGCTGGGCGAGTCTGGGGGCATTGGGGTCAGCCTGCAAGAGCTGGGAGAGACAGGAGAACAGCTCGTGAACTGGGAGCAGACTGCTCCTGACCGCGGCAAATCGACACCCACCCCCAGACCCGTGGCAGAGTCCTGCAGCAGGGACAAAACAACTCCAGAGAGCAGCAGAGTCTACACTGAGCTGATGCGGAGCAGAGAAAGCAGAGGGGACGAGGGTTACGCTGGCTAGGTCAGAGCCGAGGGGGCGAGGGCGGCGCCATCTTGGGAAGGGCAGGCGCTGTCACGGGGAGGACGGCGCCATCTTGGGAAGGGCAGGCGCTGTCACGGGGAGGGCGGCGCCATCTTGGGAAGGGCAGGCGCTGTCACGGGGAGGGCGGCGCCGAAGGGAGCCGAGCCGAGCCGAGGAGCCGAGCCGAGGAGCCGAAGGGAGCCGAGCCGAGCCGAGGAGCCGAAGGGAGCCGAGCCGAGCCGAGGAGCCGAAGGGAGCCGAGCCGAGCCGAGGAGCCGAAGGGAGCCGAGCCGAGCCGAGGAGCCGAAGGGAGCCGAGCCGAGCCGAGGAGCCGAAGGGAGCCGAGCCCAGCCGAGGCGCCGAAGGGAGCCGAGCCCAGCCGAGGCGCCGAAGGGAGCCGAGCCCAGCCGAGGCGCCGAAGGGAGCCGAGCCGAGCCGAGGAGCCGAAGGGAGCCGAGCCGAGCCGAGGAGCCGAAGGGAGCCGAGCCGAGCCGAGGCGCCGAAGGGAGCCGAGCCCAGCCGAGGCGCCGAAGGGAGCCGAGCCCAGCCGAGGCGCCGAAGGGAGCCGAGCCGAGCCGAGGCGCCGAAGGGAGCCGAGCCGAGCCGAGGAGCCGAAGGGAGCCGAGCCGAGGAGCCGAAGGGAGCCGAGCCCAGCCGAGGAGCCGAAGGGAGCCGAGCCCAGCCGAGGCGCCGAAGGGAGCCGAGCCGAGCCGAGGCGCCGAAGGGAGCCGAGCCGAGCCGAGCCGCCGAAGGGAGCCGAGCCCAGCCGAGCCGCCGAAGGGAGCCGAGCCCAGCCGAGCCGCCGAAGGGAGCCGAGCCCAGCCGAGCCGCCGAAGGGAGCCGAGCCCAGCCGAGGCGCCGAAGGGAGCCGAGCCCAGCCGAGCCGCCGAAGGGAGCCGAGCCCAGCCGAGCCGCCGAAGGGAGCCGAGCCCAGCCGAGGGTTATATAAAAGGTTAATCTTTTCCCATGTTAATTCTTATTTTATACAGAACGGTTAATTTTTCCTATCAGGCTCAGCCAGCCTCTGTTCAGAGGGTTTTCCATTCACATAAAAAATAACCAATCGACAACAAAATCGATACTTTTAAAAAGCCACTCTTTGCATATGATAGATACACACTGCACATTTATATATTTGAGAACCCCACGTACCCCATTTCAAAGCCTCCCTTCTTACGAATTAACACTGTAGTATAGAGGTTTTACTTCGAGCAGTGCTTTCTGGGCCAGATGTAAGCAGCTGAAGACATTTATTACATTATACAGCAAAGTCATATAGTCTAATCAGAAGGCACACGTGGCACATCTCAGTTGGGCATTTTCTGCTGGCATACAATAGGTTGCAATGAAACTATTTTAACACATCCAACCTGTTATAAAATATGCATCCTTTTTTTTTTTTAATATATATAATCCTTCTCTTAAAACGATTTTGAATACAAAGAAACAAAAATCTCATTCTATAATATCCCTATATCAAACTCTTATCCTAACACCTTAGTACCTTAGTACAATCACTAATTACTTAATACTTATAAACACTAAATACTTACTATTCATTATGCTTACAGGTAAAACAACTATTAAAAACAAAAAAAAAAAAATCTCTAAAACACATCACAATCAGAAATAATGAAATAATCATTGTTGCTTTAAATCAGAACACAACTTTCATAGACTAGAGAGGTTATCAGAAAGGGGGGGAGAAATGGGGGGGGGGGGAGGCGGCCGGCTAGCAAAGGCACCATAGGGACAAAGAGAGGGGGGGGGAAAGGGGGGTGGGGAGAAAGCCACCGAATTCACACCAGCTGCCCTTCCAGGCAGCCTCGAGGTCAAATGTAGGATTCCCTGAAGGCATGGAGACTTCCATAGGAGGCGATAGCAGCAATTTTGAGCTACATTGATGTTTTTGAGCCTAAAACTCAAGGTGCTTGTAGCAGATGCCACTGTCTCTTCTCCACTCCATATTGCTGGATGTCAGTGCATACAACTTACAGCAGCAGTTCCTAAAGTACACAAAAGTATCTGGCAATCAGTGTTTCTTACAGGCTTCTAGGACAGTCATCTTCTCCCAAGTCATGCTTTTTGCCTAAAGTGTCCCTTCTGTCCACAATTAAAACACATGGAAAAACTTTTAAGAGTTAGTGGGAGGGTGTCCAGCAGCAGGGGGGGAGTGGGCTGCTGTTGCTATTGGCCAGGTGCCAGTGACTGCAGCTCCAGGGGTGCAGGTGAGCTTAGTGGCCATGGTGGGGGAGAAGGGCTGGGGGGCGTAGATGTCAAAGAAGAGCTTTGTTCTGGTGAAATGGCATTACTATTCTAACAGCTTTATAATGCTCTGCTAATTGATCTAAAGAATCTTTAATTAGTCCCTGTGTTGTAAGGGAAGATGTAACAATTTTGTTTACTTTTGTTGCCGCCATCCCTCCCCGCTCCCATGTCTTTTCATTCTACATTGTTGCCCTTTTTTTTCCCTCCAAGATGTAAGTAAATGACTCTGAGTATCAAGTTATCTTCTTTTGTTCTTTCATTACCCATACGTGCTCCTCAACAGGAGGCACCGACGCTCAGTTTCCCCAGTCACTTACCTCTGTCCGGGGTGACCATTTGTTGTAGTATTGATGTTTTAATTACTTCGAGCAGTGCTTTCTGGGCCAGATGTAAGCAGCTGAAGACATTTATTACATTATACAGCAAAGTTATATAGTCTAATCAGAAGGCACACCTCAATTGGGCATTTTCTACTGGCATACGTGCAATTAAGGCATACAGTAGGTCGTAACAACAAAACTATTTTAACACGTCCAACCAAACTCTGCCCAGTTTCTCTCCTTCGGTTCCAAAGTGTTTACATTACTCTCAGAGTCAAAGGCAAAACATAGCTTTCTCTGACTCGAGCAAAGGCAAATCTTCCCCGTAGTCTTCCAAAGCTATCCCAAAACACCTTCCCACATCATACTATTCTTCTACATCCACTTAAACAGGAGAGCTTCTGGAATGTAAAAGCAAATTCTAGGGAGAGCAAAACAGGGTTTCAAAGCATAAATATAACATGTGTATCACATAAAAACAGTAGACCTTCCTTTTTGTCTGTCATGGGAGGGGGGGGTTGCCCTTCTTTGTTCCTTTGGGTTTTTTTTCTTTTTGTTTCTTAGTTTTCAATACAAATGGAAAAACCTTCAAAGAGGGCCGCACTCAGCTGCTCCCCACACACAGGGGCAAGAGAAGCCCCTAACTGGTCAGTGTTGCCACCCCTCTTAAGGGGATCGGTTGGCACCTAAGGTGCACCTGGGGGTATCAAAGGGGAATTTGGGGGCACATAGAGGGATGAGGAGGGCCTCTGGAGAGTCTCCCAAAGGATTAGTTGGATATTTAGGGTTATTTGGACCCCCGCCACAAAGGCCACTACTGCAAAGCTTTCCCCCCACCACCACAACTAACCCTAACCATCCGACTAAAATACCCACAGGAGACCTTCCATTAGTCCCCACATGCCTCTATATTCCCCTTGACTTCCCATTCAAATTAAGAAACTAAAAATAAAACCAGTGATGTTTCTTCTGTGTGTCTTGTGAGGTTTTTTAGTTTGCAAATAAGAGTCATTTCAAAGCCTTTTTGCATCCACATTACTACTGTTCTGCAATCTCTCGATTAAGAGCACAGCTTTTTCTCTGCTGGAATACCTCACACTAACACTTAAATTTTTTTCATGGGTTTTCATCCCCTCTGAGAGCATTCAGGCAGCTTTTTTGGGCAGCATCCCCCGCCCCTCACTCACCTGCTCCTCTCCTGCATCAGCACCCACCCCCATGTGGTATCATGGAAGGAAAGAGAGACAGCTGAGGGGCTGCCCCGCTTTTTATCACCCCGACCCACGGATGCCCTTCTCAGTAGGATTTGCACCTTCAGCACGCAGCTGAGTTTTTGCTGCGCTTCCCTCCTCTGTGACAGCTGCTGCGCAGGTCTGCATCTCCAAGCGTGTCACACCTTCAGGGATTTACTACCCCATGATCACCTTGCAGTTGGTGCATTTCTTGCTGGCAATCAACCCATCTCTTCCATCTGTTGCTCTCATTGTTTTGTTTCAGCTTTCTGAGCCTGTGTCGGTACAAGTCCTTCTCAGGGCACTGCAAACAGAGACAGACAAAGCTTCCTTTTCTCCAATAGTTCCAGGAAGATTTCCGGCACTTCTAGGCAAGCACCGACAGAGTGACGGCTGTGAGGGGACATCAGCCTGGCACTGGAGCTGGGCATTCTGAGCAGATGAGGAACCCTGGGCAACACCTACAGAGAAATCTTGGTTTCTCTGCAGAGAAGCACTGGCCTTAGAGACAAAGCTGTCTTTGATCTGGGCACCAGCTGCAGCTCCCAGCGGTGCCTAGCTGCAGAGCAATGGCCTGCACCTTCATCCTGATCCAGGTGGAGAGAGAACTGCCAGGAGCACAACTTCTCTGCTACGGTTGCAGCATCCCCAGGGGCCGAGCGCAGCCTTGCTGTTAGTGAGGAACACAGCCCCTGTGAGAAGCTCCTGGGGTCAGGGGACAAACAAGAGGTTGTCCACACTGGAAACAAGGGAAGTCTCTTTGCCACTCCCATTATACCCATCAGAGGACTTCTGCTTGCTTACCTACCTGCTCGGTTGGAGTCTACACTGGAAGAAGTTTCAGCTCCTCGGTAAAAGCGTGGACTGAGCAGTTTCTTTTTCAGCCTTTCCTTCCTGACTGACAGATCAAACCCTACCTGGAGCCCACACAAGCCAAGCAGGAGATCCCCTGCTAGGCTGGCAGGGCGAGGCTGTACCGTCGCAGCAGCCGTAGCCCTTGTGCCGACCGTGTCGCTGCTGCACGTCTTGCTTGCTCGGTTAATGAAGTGGAAAGCAAAGAGTCAATCTGTAAAGAATAAAGCAAAAAGCAAAGAACAGATCTCAGTTACTCACATTGTAAAGCTCTGAGGAGGTTAGCATGCATTCAATAAAAATACCACAAAATCATTTGTTCTCCCTTCAGCGTTCATTTAACTCACAGAGCTGTGAACTGATGCTGTCCCAAAACACACACTCAGCATCTGGTGGTACTTGGAGCACCAAGAAGAGAGTTTGGCATGCTGGGAGAACACTTCCCCACTGAGGGAAGATCTGGGGCCCCACTGGGAGACTTGGGAAGGCACTGGGAGCACTAGAAAAGGATTTTGGAGTTACTGGGAAGAAGAGGGAGAACACAGGGGCCATGCTGGGAGCAATCAGGAAAGCAGAATAGAATACAGACTTAACCAGGTTGCAAAAGACCTTCCAGAACACTGAGTCCAACCTATCACCCACCACCATCTAGTCAACCAAACCATGGTACTCAGTGCCTCATCCAGTCTTACTTTAAACACTTGCAGTGATGGTGACTCCATCACCTCCCAGGGCAGCTCATTCCTCATGAGTGCAACACAAAGCAGACTTACTTGTGGTCTTGTTCTCCAAAGCACAACGTATAGACTGCTCCTGATGTAGACATACACACACACCCCACATGTGGAGAACAGCAAGAGTCCTGCAGACAAGTCTCCTAACAGGAGTGGGGAAACACTGGGTGTACTAGAAAAGAAAAAGAGATAAAGGGCCAATTCTGTTATCACTTACAGCTCCACACTTCCGTCATTATTGCATGCACTAGAAGCACAGAGTTACAGGTATCTCTAGGTACAGTTGAGGCAGCAGCCGCCACCCCCCCAAAGCCCCGCGCTGCCCCGCCGGCCGCCGCCGCCGCGGCCAGCCCCCAAAGCCTCGCGCAGCCCCGCCTGGGGCCACCCCCACAAGCCCCGCGCAGCACCGCCTGCGGCCACCCCCCCAAAGCCCCGCGCAGCACCGCCGGCGGCCACCCCCCCAAGCCACGCGCAGCTCCAGCGGCTGCTATAGAGAAACCCCACAAAGCAGCAGAGACTAGCACTGACCTGGGACACAGCAGAAGAGCTCCAACCTCTACCAGCCACGACCCTGCACTGAGCCATTTTAAAGCATCCGGCGCCATGTTGTTGAGGGCGGTGCCACGCTGGGGGGTGGGGTTCAGGCTGGGGAGGGGCGATGTACGCTGAGGGGGCGGTGCCACGCTGGGGGGCGGTGCCACATGGGTGGAGGCGGTGCCGCGCTGGGGGAGGCGGTGCCACGCTGGGGGAGGCGGTGCCGCGCTGGGGGAGGCGGTGCCGCGCTGGGGGAGGCGGTGCCACGCTGGGGGAGGCGGTGCCGCGCTGGGAAGGGCGGTGCCACGCTGGGGGGGGGCGGTGCCACGCTGGGGGGGGGCGGTGCCTGCTTTGTCACTTCACGCTCAGCTTTCCATGGGTTTTATTCCCCTCCAAGATTGTTGAGTTATGAGCAGCTGAGGAGCCCTGGGGAACACCTGTACAGAAATGTTCTTCCAAGAGCTGTCAGAAAAATCTGACTGAGAAGGACTGGGAAAGAACTGGGAGGGACTGGGATACCACTGGGACCCTCACAAGTCTATGGCACCAGATGGGATCCATCCCAGGGCAGAGAGCTCTGGCAGATGAGCTCCAAGCCACTGCCCAACATTTGCCACCAGTCCTGCATGACCACAGAGGTCCCAGGTGGCTGGAAGCTGCCAGTGTGATGCCATTCACGAGAAGGGCTGGAGGGAAGAACCTGGGAACTCCAGGCCTGTAAGCCTGACCTCAGTGCCTGGCAAGACTATGGAGCAGATCGTCCTGGGGGCAATCACAGCAAACCTGCAGGACGGGCAAGGGCTCAGGCCCAGCCAGCAAAGATTTGGTGGGAGGGGCAGGTCCTGCCTCACCAACCTGATCTCCTTCTATGCCCAGGTGACTGCCTGGTAGGTGTGGGGAAGGCTGTGGATGTAGTCTGCCTGGACTTCAGCAAGGCCTTTGACACTGTCTGCCACAACAACCACCTGGCCAAGCAGAACAGCCCACATCCTGGACAGGAGCACTCTGTGCTGGGTTAGGAACTGGCTGGAGTCCTGGGCCCAGAGAGTGGTGGTGAATGGTGCCACATGCAGCTGGCAGCCGGGCACTAGTGGTGTCCCCCAGGGATCAGTGCTGGGTCCCATCCTGTTCAATATCTGTATTGATGATCTGGATGAGGGGAGCGAGTCCATCATCAATAACTTTGCAGATGACACCAAGCTGGGGGCAGGAGTTGATCTGCTGGAAGGTAGGAGAGCTCAGCAGAGGGACCCTGACAGGCTGGACAGATGGGCAGAGTTTGGAAAGCATGCACGGACTCCCTGGTTGGTGAAGCAGGAATTGTTTAGTGGTACAGAACAAGCAGTGTATGTAGGAAAAATCAAGCAGGCTAAGCAATTCCCTGGCATTCTTGCACCACTGCTGCTAATTGAGTTTTCTCCTTTGATATGCAGCTCTCCATTATTATCTTCATCCCATATCAGGTTGAGCTTCTCCGGCACGGAGGCGAGCGTCCTTCTGTCTCGCGCTTCAGGCTGTTTACTGCAGTCAGCTCTTCTTTATCATCAGACCGTTCTTCCGTCGTCCGCAGCCTGTTGTTCTTTCCTGTCCTGAAACCTTCCATAGATACTTTCTGCTTTCCTCCAGGCAGAGTCCAAGGGCATGATATTGAACACATCCAAGTGCCAGGTTCTACACATTACCACAACAACCCCAGGCATTGCTACAGGCTGGGGTCAGACTAGCTGGAGAGGAACCAGGCTGGAAAGGGAGCGGTAAGGGAGTGGCAAAGGGCTGGGAGGGGCTCAGGACAGTACTGGGAGGTACTGGGAGGCTGTGGAAGGACTCTGGGGGGGAGGGTTACTGGGGGGGAGTGAGGAGGCACTGGGAAAATTCTAAGGGTTAACTGGGAGGTACTGGGAAGGGCTCTGAATGGCACTGGGAAGAACTCAGAGACTGTGGAAAGACTCTGGGGCAGTGTGGAGGGGCTGAGGGGGGCACTTGGGGTTATGAGGAGATACTCACAGTGCTCCCAGTGCTCTCCCAGTTGTCTCCCAGTTGGGTTCCTGCTGCTTCCAGTTGTCTCCCATGGCTCCAGAACTGACTTCAGCTGCTGCAGGTATGGCTCCCAGTCCCTCCCAGTGCCTCTCAGCCCCTACCAGCTTCTTCCCAGACTGGGAAAGGACTGGGAGGCACTGGGAGGGGTTCAGGACAGTACTGGAAGCTACTGGTAGGCTGTGGAAGACCTGTGGTGGGGGTAAGGTTACGGGGGGGAGAGTAAGGGGACACTGGGAAAATTCTAAGGGTTAACTGGGAGGTACTGGGAAGGGCTCTACATGGCACTGGGAAGAACTCGGAGACTGTGGAAAGACTTTGGGGCGGTCTGGAGGGGCTCAGGGGGGCACTGGGGGTCATGGGGAGATACTCCCAGTGCTCTCCCAGTTGTCTCCCAGTTCCTCCCAGGGACCCCTAGTGCTCCCAGTTGGGTTCCTGCTGCTTCCAGTTGTGTCCCAGGGCTCCAGCAATGCCTCCAGCTGGTCCAGGCATGTCTCCCAGTGCCTCCTGGTCCCTACTGGTCTCCTCCCATACTGGGATAGGACTAGAAGGGATTGGGAGGTACTGGGAGGGACAGGAATAAACAGGGGGGGACTGGGAGGGGACTGGGAAGGGAGTGGGACAGTGTGGGAGGGGACTTGGAGGGACAGGGAGGGGACATAGTGGGAATGGACTGGGAGGCTGTAAAGGGCTGTGGGAGGGAAATGGGGGACTGAGGGGGGTACTGGGAATTCCTGGGTCATGCTCCCAGTGCTCCCAGTTGTCTCCCAGTGGGGATGCTACTGCTTCCAATTGTCCACCAGGGCTCTTGCCAGGTAGTGCAGGTATGACTGGGAGGGGACTGGAAAGGGATGGGGAAGGCACTGGTTGGGGACTGTGAAGGGACTGGGATGGAATGGGAGGAACTGGGATGGACTGGGAGGGGCTGGGATGGACTGGGGGGGCACTGGGAAGAGACTGGGATGGGAGTGGGAAAGGACAGGGAGCAACTGGGTGCACTGGAATGGGAATGGGAGGGAACTGGGAGAGACTGGGAAGGACTGGGAGTGCACTGCGACGGGACTGGGAGGGGAGTGGGGAGCCAGTGGGAGGGGATTGGGAGGGAACTAAGAAGGGAATGGGAAAGGAAAAGAGTTGGAAGGGACTGGGAAGGGACAGGGAGGGGATTGGAAAACGACTGGGAGGGTACTGGAAAGGGCTCAGGACAATAGTGGGAAGGACTGGGAGGCTGTTAACAGCTCTGGAGGGGAATTGGGGGGGGCAGTGGGAGGCTGTGGAAGGATCTGGGGTAGGGAGGGTTACTGGGGGGGAGTGTGGGGGCACTGGGGAAGTCTAAGGGTTAACTGGGAGGTACTAGGAAGGGCTCTACATGGCACTGGGAAGAACTCAGAGACTGTGGAAAGACTTTGGGGCGGTCTGGAGGGGCTCAGGGGGGCACTGGGGGTCATGGGGAGATTCTCCCAGTTGTCTCCCAGTTCCTCCCAGGGACCCCTAGTGCTCCCAGTTGGGTTTCTGCTGCTTCCAGTTGTGTCCCAGGGCTCCAGCAATGCCTCCAGCTGGTCCAGGTATGCCTCCCAGTGCCTCCTGGTCCCTACTGGTCTCCTCCCATACTGGGATAGGACTAGAAGGGATTGGGAGGTACTGGGAGAGACAGGAATAAACAGGGAGGGACTGGGAGGGGACTGGGAAGGGAGTGGGACAGTGTGGGAGGGGACGTGGAGGGACAGGGAGGGGACATAGTGGGAATGGACTGGGAGGCTGTAATGGGCTGTGGAGGGAAATGGGGGACTGAGGGGGGTACTGGAAATTCCTGGGTCATGCTCCCAGTGCTCCCAGTTGTTTCCCAGTTGTCTCCCAGTGTTCCCAGTGGGGATGCTACTGTTTCCAATTGTCCACCAGGGCTCTTGCCAGGTAGTGCATGTATGACTGGGAGGGAACTGGAAAGGGATGGGGAAGGGACTGGTTGGGGACTGTGAAGGGACTTGAAGAGGACTGGGAGGGGCACTGGGAGGGGAGTAGGAGGGCCACTGGGCAGGACTGGGAGGGACTGGGGAGGAACTGGCAGGGACTGGCAAGGACTGGGAAGGGACTGAGAAAGGATTGGGAGGAAATGGGTTGAATGGGAGGGGATTGGGAAGGACTGGGGAAAACTAGGAAGGGACTAGTAGGGGACATGGAAGGGACTGGGATGGAATGGGAGGAACTGGGATGGACTGGGAGGGGCTGGGATGGACTGGGGGGGCACTGAGAAGAGACTGGGATGGGAGTGGGAAAGGACAGGGAGGAACTGGGTGTACTGGGATGGGAGTGGGAGGGAACCGGGAGAGACTGGGAAGGACTGGGAATGCAGTGCGACGGGACTGGGAGGGGAGTGGCAAGTGACTGGGAGGGGAGTGGGGAGCCAGTGGGAGGGAAATGGGAGGGAATTAAGAAGGGAATGGGAAGGGAAAAAAGTTGGAAGGGACTGGGAATGGAATGGGTAGGGAGTGTGAAGGGAGTGGGAAGGAACAGGGAGGGCACCGGGACAAACTGGGAGGGGACTGGCAATGGCACTGGGAGGACCTGAGTGAAATGGGAGGGGACTGAGAGGGAATGGGAGGAACTGGGAAGGATGGGGAGGGAACTATGAGGGGAATGGGAATGGACTGGGACAAACTGGGAGGGGACTGGTTGGGAAGTGGATGAACTGTGAAGGGACTGGGAAGTGACAGTGAAGGGACAGGAAGGGACTGGGAAGGGACAGGGAGGGCACTGGGACAAACTGGGAAGGGACTGGGGGGGGGACTGGGAGGGGACTGCTTAGGCACTGGGAAGGGAATGTAAAAGGGACAGGGAAAAGAGTTGGAAGGGACTGAGAAGGGACAGTGCGGGGAGTTTGAGGGACAGGGTGGACCAGGAGGGAATGGAAGGGACTGGGAGGGTACTGGGAAGGGTCTGGAAAAAGCCTGGGAGAAACTGGGAGGGGACTTGGAGGGAACTGGGAGTGGACTGGGAGGGAATGGGAGGGCACTGGGAAGGACTGGGCAGACTGGGAGGGGACCGGGAGGGAATGGGTGGAACTGGGATGGAGTGGGAGGGAACTGGGAGGGCCTGGGAAGGGACAAGGAAGGGGAGTGGGAAGAGATTGGCACAAACTGGGAGGGGACTGGGAGGGAACTGGGAAGGGAAAAGGAGGGCAGTGCAAAGGGACTGGGAAGGGACAGGAAGGGACTGGGACGGGACTGGGAAGGGCCTGGGACAAATTGGGAGGGGACTTGGAGGGAACTGGGAGGACCCAGGAAGGGACAGGGAGGGGAGTGGGAAGGGACAGGGACGGGACAAGGAAGGGACAGGGAGGGGAGTGAGAGGGAGTGGGAGGGAACTGAGAAGGGAATGGGACGGGCCTGGAACTAACTGGGAGGGGACTTGGAGGACCTGGGAGGGCACTTGGAAGGACTGGGAGGGCACCAGGAGGGAGTGGGAGGAAACTGGGAGTGCCTGGGAAGGGACTGGAAAGGGCCTGGGACAAATTGGAGGGGACTGGGATGGAACTGGGAAGGGAAAAGGAAGGGACAAGAAGGGTAGAAGGAGGGGACAAGGAGGGGACTGGGAGGGGAGTGGGAGGACAAGGAGGGTACTGAGAAGGGACAGGGACAAACTAGGAAGGGCCTGGAACGAAGTGGGAGGGGACTTGGAGGACCTGGGAGGGCACTTGGAAGGAATGGGAGGGGACCGGGAGGGAGTGGGAGGAAACTTGGAGGGCCTGGGAAGGGACTGGAAAGGGCCTGGGACAAACTGGGAGGGGACTGGGATGGAACTGGGAAGGGAAAAGGAAGGGACAGGGAGGGGACAAGGAGGGGACAAGGAGGGGAGTGAGAAGGGACTGGGAGGGGAGTGAGAAGGGACTGGGACAAACTGGGAAGGGCCTGGAACTAAGTGGGAGGGGACTTGGAGGGAACTGGGAGGGAATGGGAGGGCCTGGGAAGGAACTGGAAAGGGCCTGGGAGGGACTGAGAAGGGACAGGGTAGGTCCTGGGACAAACTGGGAGGGAACTGGGAATGCACAAGGAAGGGCAGTGGGAAGGGACTGGGAGGGGATTGGGATGGGACTGGGAGGGACCTGAGAAGGGACTGGGACAAACTGGGAAGGGCCTGGGAAGGGCCTGGAACTAACTGGGAGGGGACTTGGAGGGAACTGGGAGGACCTGGGAGGGCACTGGGAAGGACCGGGAAGGAATGGGAGGGGGTGGGATGGAGTGGGAGGAAACTTGGAGGGCCTGGGAAGGGACTGGAAGAAACTGGGTGGACTGGGAGGGGACTGGAAGGGGACTGGGATGGAACAAGGAAGGGACAAGGAAGCAACACGGAGGCAACAAGAAAGGGACAAGGAAGCGACACGGAGGCGACAAGGAAGGGACAGGGAGGGGAGTGGGCAGGGACAGGGAGGGGAGTGGGCAGGGACAGGGAGGGGAGTGGGCAGGGACAGGGAGGGGAGTGGGCAGGGACAGGGAGGGGAGTGGGCAGGGACAGGGAGGGGAGTGGGCAGGGAACTGAGAAGGGACAGGGAAGGGCCTAGAACTAAGTGGGAGGGGACTTGGAGGACCTGGGAGGGCACTTGGAAGAACTGGGAGGGGAGTGGGAGGGAGTGGGAGGAAACTGGGAGGGCCTGGGAAGGGACTGGAAAGGGCCTAGGACAAACTGAGAGGGGACTGGGATTTAACTGGGAAGGGAAAAGGAAGAGACATGGAAAGGACAAGGAGAGGAGAAGGAGGAGACAAGGAGAACAAAGAGAGTACAAGGAGGGGAGTGGGAAGGGACTGGGAGGGGAGTGGGAAGGGACTGGGAGGACCTGGGAGGGCACTTGGAAGGACTGGGAGGGGACCGGGAGGGCCTGGGAAGGGACTGGGAGGAAATGGGTGGACTGGGAGGGGACTGGGAAGGGACAAGGAGGAGACAAGGAGGGAATTGGGGAGGGACGGAGGGGAGTGGGAAGGGACTGGGAAGGGACAGGGAGGGGATTAGGATGAGACTGGGACAAACTGGGAAGAGACTGGGACAAACTGGAAGGGGACAGGGAGGGAAGTGGGAGGGAACTGGAAGGGTAATGCAAAGGGACTGGGAGGGGAGTGGGAGAGACTGGGTGGAGTGGGATGGACTGGGATGGAACTGAGTAGGCACTGGGATAAACTTTGAAGGGACTGGGAAGGGCCTGGAACTAACTGGGAGGGGACTTGGAGGGAACTGGGAAGACCTGGGAGGGAATGGGAGGGAACGGGAGGGACTGGGAAGAGACGGGAAAGGGCCTGGGAGGAACTGGGTGGACTGGGAGGGGACTAGGACAAACTGGGAGGGGACTGGAAGGGAACTGGAAAGTAACAAGGAATGGACAGGGAGGGGAGTGGGAAGGGACTGGGAGGGGATTGGGAAGGGACTGGGACAAAGTGGGAAGGGACTGGGACAAAGTGGGAAGGGACTGGGACACACTGGGAGCAGACTTGGAGGGAAGTGGGAGGACCCGAGTGAAATGGGAGGGCACTGGGAGGGACTGGGAGGGCAGTGGGAAAGACTGGGTGACCACTGGAAAGGGAATGGGAAGAGACTGGGAGGGGCCTGGGAGGAACTGGGTGGACTGGGAGGGGACCGGGAGGGAATGGGAGGGACTGGTAGGAAACTGGGAGGACCAGGAAAGGGACTGGGACAAACTGGGAGGCAACTGGGAGGGCACTGGAAGGCTAATGGAAAGGGAGCGGGAGGGGAGTGAGAGGGTATTGGAAAGGGACTGGGAAGGGAGTGGGGGGGAGTGGGAGGGAATGGGTGGACTGGGTCAAACTGGGAAGGGACTGGGAAGGGCCTGGAACTAAGTGGGAAGGGACTTGGAGGGAACTGGGAGGGAATGGGAGGAATCTGGGAGGGCCTGGGAAGGGACTGGAGGAAGTGGGTGGACTGGAGGGGAATGGGATGGAGTGGGAGGACACTGGGAACGGCCTAGGAAGGCCCTGGAACTAAGTGGGAGGGGACTTGGAGGGAACTGGGAGGCAATGGGAGGGCCTGGGAAGGAACTGGAAAGGGCCTGGGAGGGACTGAGAAGGGACTGGGTAGGTCCTGGGACAAACTGGGAGGGAACTGGGAATGCACAAGGAAGGGCAGTGGGAAGGGACTGGGAGGGGATTGGGATGGGACTGGGAGGGACCTGAGAAGGGACTGGGAAGGGCCTGGAACTAAGTGGGAGGGGACTTGGAGGGAACTGGGAGGACCTAGGAGGGCACTGGGAAGGACCGGGAAGGAATGGGAGGAAACTTGGAAGGCCTGGGAAGGGACTGGAAAGGGACTGGGAGAAACTGGGTGGACTGGGAGGGGACTGGAAGGGGACTGGGAAGGTCCTGGGACAAAATGGGAGGGGACTGGGATGGAACAAGGAAGGGACAAGGAAGCAACACGGAGGAGACAAGGAGGCGACAAGAAAGGGACAAGGAAGCAACACAGAGGCGACAGGGAAGCGACACGGAGGTGACAGGGAAGGGACAGGGAGGGGAGTGGGAAGGGACAGGGAGGGGAGTGGGAAGGGACAGGGAGGGGAGTGGGAAGGGACAGGGAGGGGCCTGGAACTAAGTGGGAGGGGACTGGGATGGGAACGGGAAGGGAACTGGGAAGGGAACTGGAAGGGAGTGGGAGGGAACTGGGAAGAGACTGGGACAAACTGGAAGGGGACTGGGAGGGAAGTGGGAGGGAACTGGAAGGGTAATGCAAAGGGACTGGGAGGGGAATGAGAAGGGACAGGGAGGGGAGTGGGAAGGGACAGGGAAGGGCCTGGAACTAAGTGGGAGGGGACTGGGATGGGAACGGGAAGGGAACTGGGAAGGGAACTGGGAAGGGACCTGGGAAGGGAACGGGAAGGGAGTGGGAGGGAACTGGGAAGAGACTGGGACAAACTGGAAGGGGACTGGGAGGGAAGTGGGAGGGAACTGGAAGGGTAATGCAAAGGGACTGGGAGGGGAATGAGAAGGGACAGGGAGGGGAGTGGGAAGGGACAGGGAAGGGCCTGGAACTAAGTGGGAGGGAACTGGGATGGAACTGGGAAGGGAAAAGGAAGGGACATGGAAAGGACAAGGAGAGAAGAAGGAGGGAACAAGGAGAGGACAAGGAGGGGAGTGAGAAGGGACAGGGACAAACTGGGAAGGAAGGGCCAAGAACTAAGTGGGAGGGGACTTGGAGGACCTGGGAGGGCACTTGGAAGGACTGGGAGGGGACCGGGAGGGAGTGGGAGGAAACTTGGAGGGCCTGGGAAGGGACTGGAAAGGGACTGGGAGGAAATGGGTGGACTGGGAGGGGACTGGGAAGGGGACTGGGAAGGGAACTGGGAAGGGAACGGGAAGGGAACGGGAAGGGACCTGGGAAGGGACCTGGGAAGGGACCTGGGAAGGGACCTGGGAAGGGACTGGGACAAACTGGAAGGGGACTGGGAGGGGACTGGGATGGAACAAGGAAGGGACAAGGAAGCAACACGGAGGAGACAAGGAGGCGACAAGAAAGGGACAAGGAAGCAACACAGAGGCGACAGGGAAGCGACACGGAGGTGACAGGGAAGGGACAGGGAGGGGAGTGGGAAGGGACAGGGAGGGGAGTGGGAAGGGACAGGGAGGGGCCTGGAACTAAGTGGGAGGGGACTGGGATGGACAGGGATGGGCTGGGATGGACAGGGAGGGGCTTGGAGGGACTGGGAGAGAATGGGAGGGGTCTGGAAGAGAATGGGAGGGGACTGGGAGTGCACTGGGAAGGGACTGGGAGTGCACTGGGAAGGGACTGGGAGTGCACTGGGAAGGGACTGGGAGGGGACAGGGAGGAAAGTGAGAATGGACTGGTAAGGGCCTGGGACAAACTGGGAGGGAACTGGGAGGGGAGTGGGAGGGACTGGGTGGACTGGGAGGGAATTGGGAGGGACAGGGCAGGACTGGGAGCTTGCTGGGAGGGACTGGAAAGGGCCTGGGCGAAACTGGGAGGGAACTGTGAAGAGACTGGGAAGGTATGGGGAGGGCACTGGGACGGACTGGGAGGGAACTGGGAAGGGACAGTGAGGGAGTGGGAGGGACTGGGTGGAACAGGAGGGAATGGGAGGGACTGGGATGGAGTGGGAGGGACTGGGAAGGGGCTGGGAAGGGACAGGGAGGGAACTGGGACAAAGTGGGAGGGGACTGGGAGTGCACTGGGAGGACCAGAGTGAAATGGGAGGGGACGGGGAGGGAATGGGAGGGCACTGGGAATGGACCAGGAGGGGACTGAGAGGGAATGGGAGGAACTGGGAATGACTGGGAGGGCACTGGGCAGACTGGGAGGGGACGGGGAGGGAATGGGAGGGGCTGGGATGGACAGGAATGGGGGGGGAGAGACTGGGAAGGACTGGGACGGAATGGGAGGGAACTGGGAAGGGAATGGGAAGGGACTGGGAGGGCCCGGGATGGAGTGGGATGGACTGGGATAGGACGGGGAAGGGACTGGGTGGGAATGGGATGGACTGGAAAGGACCTGGAGGGAACTGGCAAGGGACTAAGAAGAACTGGGAGGTAGTGGGAGAAATTGGGAGGGACTGGAAGGAAACTGGGAAGGGACTTGGCTGGGAATGGGAGAGTACTGCGAAGGGACTGGGATGCAGTGGGAAAGGACTGGGAATGAAACTGGGAAGGGACTGGGAAGGGACTGGGACAGTGTGGGAAGGGACTTGGTAGGGATAGCAAAGCGATTGTTACAGACTGGGACAAGCTGGGAGGGACAGGGACAAACAGGGAAGGGACTGGGAGAACACATTGCAGTACTGGGAGCCCTTGAGGGAGATCTTGGAGTTCCTGGGAGCACTGTTGTTGCTGCGAGGTCACCGAGAATAGGATCGGAGAGGTTTTACTGGCAGCACTGCGTGGGACAGGAGGTCACTCACTGCGTTCCTGGGAGCACTGGAGAGGGATTTTGCAGTTCCCGGGAGCACTGGCAGAGACTGGGAGGCGCTGGGTTCACCCTGGGATCGCTGGGCGAGTCTGGGGGCATTGGGGTCAGCCTGCAAGAGCTGGGAGAGACAGGAGAACAGCTCGTGAACTGGGAGCAGACTGCTCCTGACCGCGGCAAATCGACACCCACCCCCGCCCCCTCGCTGCTGCCCACCCCCAGACCCGTGGCAGAGTCCTGCAGCAGGGACAAAACAACTCCAGAGAGCAGCAGAGTCGACACTGAGCTGATGCGGAGCAGAGAAAGCAGAGGGGACGAGGGTTACGCTGGCTAGGTCAGAGCCGAGGGGGCGAGGGCGGCGCCATCTTGGGAAGGGCAGGCGCTGTCACGGGGAGGACGGCGCCATCTTGGGAAGGGCAGGCGCTGTCACGGGGAGGGCGGCGCCGAAGGGAGCCGAGCCGAGCCGAGGAGCCGAAGGGAGCCGAGCCGAGCCGAGGAGCCGAAGGGAGCCGAGCCGAGCCGAGGAGCCGAAGGGAGCCGAGCCGAGCCGAGGAGCCGAAGGGAGCCGAGCCGAGCCGAGGAGCCGAAGGGAGCCGAGCCGAGCCGAGGAGCCGAAGGGAGCCGAGCCGAGCCGAGGAGCCGAATCGAGCCGAGCCGAGCCGAGGAACCGAAGGGAGCCGAGCCGAGCCGAGGAGCCGAAGGGAGCCGAGCCGAGCCGAGGAGCCGAAGGGAGCCGAGCCGAGCCGAGGAGCCGAAGGGAGCCGAGCCGAGCCGAGGAGCCGAAGGGAGCCGAGCCGAACCGAGGCGCCGAAGGGAGCCGAGCCGAGCCGAGGCGCCGAAGGGAGCCGAGCCGAACCGAGGCGCCGAAGGGAGCCGAGCCCAGCCGAGGCGCCGAAGGGAGCCGAGCCCAGCCGAGCCGCCGAAGGGAGCCGAGCCCAGCCGAGCCGCCGAAGGGAGCCGAGCCCAGCCGAGGGTTATATAAAAGGTTAATCTTTTCCCATGTTAATTCTTATTTTATACAGAACGGTTAATTTTTCCTATCAGGCTCAGCCAGCCTCTGTTCAGAGGGTTTTCCATTCACATAAAAAATAACCAATCGACAAGAAAATCGATACTTTTAAAAAGCCACTCTTTGCATATGATAGATACACACTGCACATTTATATATTTGAGAACCCCACGTACCCCATTTCAAAGCCTCCCTTCTTACGAATTAACACTGTAGTATAGAGGTTTTACTTCGAGCAGTGCTTTCTGGGCCAGATGTAAGCAGCTGAAGACATTTATTACATTATACAGCAAAGACATATAGTCTCATCAGAAGGCACACGTGGCACATCTCAGTTGGGCATTTTCTGCTGGCATACAATAGGTTGCAATAAAACTATTTTAACACATCCAACCTGTTATAAAATATGCATCTTTTTTTTTTTAATATATATAATCCTTCTCTTAAAACGATTTTGAATACAAAGAAACAAAAATCTCATTCTATAATATCCCTATATCAAACTCTTATCCTAACACCTTAGTACCTTAGTACAATCACTAATTACTTAATACTTATAAACACTAAATACTTACTATTCATTATGCTTACAGGTAAAACAACTATTAAAAACAAAAAAAAAAATCTCTAAAACACATCACAATCAGAAATAATGAAATAATCATTGTTGCTTTAAATCAGAACACAACTTTCATAGACTAGAGAGGTTATCAGAAAGGGGGGGAGAAATGGGGGGGGGGGAGGCGGCCGGCTAGCAAAGGCACCATAGGGACAAAGAGAGGGGGGGGAAAGGGGGGTGGGGAGAAAGCCACCGAATTCACACCAGCTGCCCTTCCAGGCAGCCTCGAGGTCAAATGTAGGATTCCCTGAAGGCATGGAGACTTCCATAGGAGGCGATAGCAGCAATTTTGAGCTACATTGATGTTTTTGAGCCTAAAACTCAAGGTGCTTGTAGCAGATGCCACTGTCTCTTCTCCACTCCATATTGCTGGATGTCAGTGCATACAACTTACAGCAGCAGTTCCTAAAGTACACAAAAGTATCTGGCAATCAGTGTTTCTTACAGGCTTCTAGGACAGTCATCTTCTCCCAAGTCATGCTTTTTGCCTAAAGTGTCCCTTCTGTCCACAATTAAAACACATGGAAAAACTTTTAAGGGTTAGTGGGAGGGTGTCCAGCAGCAGTGGGGGAGTGGGCTGCTGTTGCTATTGGCCAGGTGCCAGTGACTGCAGCTCCAGGGGTGCAGGTGAGCTTAGTGGCCATGGTGGGGGAGAAGGGCTGGGGGGCGTAGATGTCAAAGAAGAGCTTTGTTCTGGTGAAATGGCATTACTATTCTAACAGCTTTATAATGCTCTGCTAATTGATCTAAAGAATCTTTAATTAGTCCCTGTGTTGTAAGGGAAGATGTAACAATTTTGTTTACTTTTGTTGCCGCCATCCCTCCCCGCTCCCATGTCTTTTCATTCTACATTGTTGCCCTTTTTTTTCCCTCCAAGATGTAAGTAAATGACTCTGAGTATCAAGTTATCTTCTTTTGTTCTTTCATTACCCATACGTGCTCCTCAACAGGAGGCACCGACGCTCAGTTTCCCCAGTCACTTACCTCTGTCCGGGGTGACCATTTGTTGTAGTATTGATGTTTTAATTACTTCGAGCAGTGCTTTCTGGGCCAGATGTAAGCAGCTGAAGACATTTATTACATTATACAGCAAAGTTATATAGTCTAATCAGAAGGCACACGTGGCACATCTCAGTTGGGCATTTTCTACTGGCATACGTGTAATTAAGGCATACAGTAGGTCGTAACAACAAAACTATTTTAACACGTCCAACCAAACTCTGCCCAGTTTCTCTCCTTCGGTTCCAAAGTGTTTACATTACTCTCAGAGTCAAAGGCAAAACATAGCTTTCTCTGACTCGAGCAAAGGCAAATCTTCCCCGTAGTCTTCCAAAGCTATCCCAAAACACCTTCCCACATCATACTATTCTTCTACATCCACTTAAACAGGAGAGCTTCTGGAATGTAAAAGCAAATTCTAGGGAGAGCAAAACAGGGTTTCAAAGCATAAATATAACATGTGTATCACATAAAAACAGTAGACCTTCCTTTTTGTCTGTCATGGGGGGGGGGGGTTGCCCTTCTTTGTTCCTTTGGGGTTTTTTTCTTTTTGTTTCTTAGTTTTCAATACAAATGGAAAAACCTTCAAAGAGGGCCGCACTCAGCTGCTCCCCACACACAGGGGCAAGAGAAGCCCCTAACTGGTCAGTGTTGCCACCCCTCTTAAGGGGATCGGTTGGCACCTAAGGTGCACCTGGGGGTATCAAAGGGGAATTTGGGGGCACATAGAGGGATGAGGAGGGCCTCTGGAGAGTCTCCCAAAGGATTAGTTGGATATTTAGGGTTATTTGGACCCCCGCCACAAAGGCCACTACTGCAAAGCTTTCCCCCCACCACCACAACTAACCCTAACCATCCGACTAAAATACCACAGGAGACCTTCCATTAGTCCCCACATGCCTCTATATTCCCCTTGACTTCCCATTCAAATTAAGAAACTAAAAATAAAACCAGTGATGTTTCTTTTGTGTGTCTTGTGGGGTTTTTTAGTTTGCAAATAAGAGTCATTTCAAAGCCTTTTTGCATCCACATTACTACTGTTCTGCAATCTCTCGATTAAGAGCACAGCTTTTTCTCTGCTGGAATACCTCACACTAACACTTAAATTTTTTTCATGGGTTTTCATCCCCTCTGAGAGCATTCAGGCAGCTTTTTTGGGTAGCATCCCCCGCCCCTCACTCACCTGCTCCTCTCCTGCATCAGCACCCACCCCCATGTGGTATCATGGAAGGAAAGAGAGACAGCTGAGGGGCTGCCCCGCTTTTTATCACCCCGACCCACGGATGCCCTTCTCAGTAGGATTTGCACCTTCAGCACGCAGCTGAGTTTTTGCTGCGATTCTCTTCTCTGTGACAGCTGCTGCGCAGGTCTGCATCTCCAAGCATGTCACACCTTCAGGGATTTACTACCCCATAATCACCTTGCAGTTGGTGCATTTCTTGCTGGCAATCAACCCATCTCTTCCATCTGTTGCTCTCATTGTTTTGTTTCAGCTTTCTGAGCCTGTGTCGGTACAAGTCCTTCTCAGGGCACTGCAAACAGAGACAGACAAAGCTTCCTTTTCTCCAATAGTTCCAGGAAGATTTCCGGCACTTCTAGGCAAGCACCGACAGAGTGACGGCTGTGAGGGGACATCAGCCTGGCACTGGAGCTGGGCATTCTGAACAGATGAGGAACCCTGGGCAACACCTACAGAGAAATCTTGGTTTCTCTGCAGAGAAGCACTGGCCTTAGAGACAAAGCTGTCTTTGATCTGGGCACCAGCTGCAGCTCCCAGCGGTGCCTAGCTGCAGAGCAATGGCCTGCACCTTCATCCTGATCCAGGTGGAGAGAGAACTGCCAGGAGCACAACTTCCCTGCTACGGTTGCAGCATCCCCAGGGGCCGAGCGCAGCCTTGCTGTTAGTGAGGAACACAGCCCCTGTGAAAAGCTCCTGGGGTCAGGGGACAAACAAGAGGTTGTCCACACTGGAAACAAGGGAAGTCTCTTTGCCACTCCCATTATACCCATCAGAGGACTTCTGCTTGCTTACCTACCTGCTCGGTTGGAGTCTACACTGGAAGAAGTTTCAGCTCCTCGGTAAAAGCGTGGACTGAGCAGTTTCTTTTTCAGCCTTTCCTTCCTGACTGACAGATCAAACCCTACCTGGAGCCCACACAAGCCAAGCAGGAGATCCCCTGCTAGGCTGGCAGGGCGAGGCTGTACCGTCGCAGCAGCCGTAGCCCTTGTGCCGACCGTGTCGCTGCTGCACGTCTTGCTTGCTCGGTTAATGAAGTGGAAAGCAAAGAGTCAATCTGTAAAGAATAAAGCAAAAAGCAAAGAACAGATCTCAGTTACTCACATTGTAAAGCTCTGAGGAGGTTAGCATGCATTCAATAAAAATACCACAAAATCATTTGTTCTCCCTTCAGCGTTCATTTAACTCACAGAGCTGTGAACTGATGCTGTCCCAAAACACACACTCAGCATCTGGTGGTACTTGGAGCACCAAGAAGAGAGTTTGGCATGCTGGGAGAACACTTCCCCACTGAGGGAAGATCTGGGGCCCCACTGGGAGACTTGGGAAGGCACTGGGAGCACTAGAAAAGGATTTTGGAGTTACTGGGAAGAAGAGGGAGAACACAGGGGCCATGCTGGGAGCAATCAGGAAAGCAGAATAGAATACAGACTTAACCAGGTTGCAAAAGACCTTCCAGAACACTGAGTCCAACCTATCACCCACCACCATCTAGTCAACCAAACCATGGTACTCAGTGCCTCATCCAGTCTTACTTTAAACACTTGCAGTGATGGTGACTCCATCACCTCCCAAGGCAGCTCATTCCTCATGAGTGCAACACAAAGCAGACTTACTTGTGGTCTTGTTCTCCAAAGCACAACGTATAGACTGCTCCTGATGTAGACATACACACACACCCCACATGTGGAGAACAGCAAGAGTCCTGCAGACAAGACTCCTAATAGGAGTGGGGAAACACTGGGTGTACTAGAAAAGAAAAGAGATAAAGGGCCAATTCTGTTATCACTTACAGCTCCACACTTCCGTCATTATTGCATGCACTAGAAGCACAGAGTTACAGGTATCTCTAGGTACAGTTGAGGCAGCAGCCGCCACCCCCCCAAAGCCCCGCGCTGCCCCGCCGGCGGCCAGCCCCCAAAGCCTCGCGCAGCCCCGCCTGGGGCCACCCCCCCAAGCCCCGCGCAGCACCGCCTGCGGCCACCCCCCCAAAGCCCCGCGCAGCACCGCCGGCAGCCACCCCCCCAAGCCACGCGCAGCTCCAGCGGCTGCTATAGAGAAACCCCACAAAGCAGCAGAGACTAGCACTGACCTGGGACACAGCAGAAGAGCTCCAACCTCTACCAGCCACGACCCTGCACTGAGCCATTTTAAAGCATCCGGCGCCATGTTGTTGAGGGCGGTGCCACGCTGGGGGGTGGGGTTCAGGCTGGGGGGGCGATGCTACGCTGAGGGGGCGGTGCCACGCTGGGGGGCGGTGCCGCGCTGGGGGAGGCGGTGCCGCGCTGGGAAGGGCGGTGCCACGCTGGGAAGGGCGGTGCCACGCAGGGAAGGGCGGTGCCACCCTGGGGGGGGGGCGGTGCAACCCTGGGGGGGGGGCGGTGCAACCCTGGGGGGGGGCGGTGCCTGCTTTGTCACTTCACGCTCAGCTTTCCATGGGTTTTATTCCCCTCCAAGATTGTTGAGTTATGAGCAGCTGAGGAGCCCTGGGGAACACCTGTACAGAAATGTTCTTCCAAGAGCTGTCAGAAAAATCTGACTGAGAAGGACTGGGAAAGAACTGGGAGGGACTGGGATACCACTGGGACCCTCACAAGTCTATGGCACCAGATGGGATCCATCCCAGGGCAGAGAGCTCTGGCAGATGAGCTCCAAGCCACTGCCCAACATTTGCCACCAGTCCTGCATGACCACAGAGGTCCCAGGTGGCTGGAAGCTGCCAGTGTGATGCCATTCACGAGAAGGGCTGGAGGGAAGAACCTGGGAACTCCAGGCCTGTAAGCCTGACCTCAGTGCCTGGCAAGACTATGGAGCAGATCGTCCTGGGGGCAATCACAGCAAACCTGCAGGACGGGCAAGGGCTCAGGCCCAGCCAGCAAAGATTTGGTGGGAGGGGCAGGTCCTGCCTCACCAACCTGATCTCCTTCTATGCCCAGGTGACTGCCTGGTAGGTGTGGGGAAGGCTGTGGATGTAGTCTGCCTGGACTTCAGCAAGGCCTTTGACACTGTCTGCCACAACAACCACCTGGCCAAGCAGAACAGCCCACATCCTGGACAGGAGCACTCTGTGCTGGGTTAGGAACTGGCTGGAGTCCTGGGCCCAGAGAGTGGTGGTGAATGGTGCCACATGCAGCTGGCAGCCGGGCACTAGTGGTGTCCCCCAGGGATCAGTGCTGGGTCCCATCCTGTTCAATATCTGTATTGATGATCTGGATGAGGGGAGCGAGTCCATCATCAATAACTTTGCAGATGACACCAAGCTGGGGGCAGGAGTTGATCTGCTGGAAGGTAGGAGAGCTCAGCAGAGGGACCCTGACAGGCTGGACAGATGGGCAGAGTTTGGAAAGCATGCACGGACTCCCTGGTTGGTGAAGCAGGAATTGTTTAGTGGTACAGAACAAGCAGTGTATGTAGGAAAAATCAAGCAGGCTAAGCAATTCCCTGGCATTCTTGCACCACTGCTGCTAATTGAGTTTTCTCCTTTGATATGCAGCTCTCCATTATTATCTTCATCCCATATCAGGTTGAGCTTCTCCGGCACGGAGGCGAGCGTCCTTCTGTCTCGCGCTTCAGGCTGTTTACTGCAGTCAGCTCTTCTTTATCATCAGACCGTTCTTCCGTCGTCCGCAGCCTGTTGTTCTTTCCTGTCCTGAAACCTTCCATAGATACTTTCTGCTTTCCTCCAGGCAGAGTCCAAGAGCATGATATTGAACACATCCAAGTGCCAGGTTCTACACATTACCACAACAACCCCAGGCATTGCTACAGGCTGGGGTCAGACTAGCTGGAGAGGAACCAGGCTGGAAAGGGAGCGGTAAGGGAGTGGCAAAGGGCTGGGAGGGGCTCAGGACAGTACTGGGAGGTACTGGGAGGCTGTGGAAGGACTCTGGGGGGGAGGGTTACTGGGGGGGAGTGAGGAGGCACTGGGAAAATTCTAAGGGTTAACTGGGAGGTACTGGGAAGGGCTCTGAATGGCACTGGGAAGAACTCAGAGACTGTGGAAAGACTCTGGGGCAGTGTGGAGGGGCTGAGGGGGGCACTTGGGGTTATGAGGAGATACTCACAGTGCTCCCAGTGCTCTCCCAGTTGTCTCCCAGTTGCTCCCAGTTGGGTTCCTGCTGCTTCCAGTTGTCTCCCATGGCTCCAGAACTGACTTCAGCTGCTGCAGGTATGGCTCCCAGTCCCTCCCAGTGCCTCTCAGCCCCTACCAGCTTCCTCCCAGACTGGGAAAGGACTGGGAGGCACTGGGAGGGGTTCAGGACAGTACTGGAAGGTACTGGGAGGCTGTGGAAGACCTGTGGTGGGGGTAAGGTTACGGGGGGGAGAGTAAGGGGACACTGGGAAAATTCTAAGGGTTAACTGGGAGGTACTGGGAAGGGCTCTACATGGCACTGGGAAGAACTCAGAGACTGTGGAAAGACTTTGGGGCGGTCTGGAGGGGCTCAGGGGGGCACTGGGGGTCATGGGGAGATACTCCCAGTGCTCTCCCAGTTGTCTCCCAGTTCCTCCCAGGGACCCCTAGTGCTCCCAGTTGGGATCCTGCTGCTTCCAGTTGTGTCCCAGGGCTCCAGCAATGCCTCCAGCTGGTCCAGGCATGTCTCCCAGTGCCTCCTGGTCCCTACTGGTCTCCTCCCATACTGGGATAGGACTAGAAGGGATTGGGAGGTACTGGGAGGGACAGGAATAAACAGGGAGGGACTGGGAGGGGACTGGGAAGGGAGTGGGACAGTGTGGGAGGGGACTTGGAGGGACAGGGAGGGGACATAGTGGGAATGGACTGGGAGGCTGTAAAGGGCTGTGGGAGGGAAATGGGGGACTGAGGGGGGGTACTGGGAATTCCTGGGTCATGCTCCCAGTGCTCCCAGTTGTCTCCCAGTGGGGATGCTACTGCTTCCAATTGTCCACCAGGGCTCTTGCCAGGTAGTGCAGGTATGACTG
Organism: Melanerpes formicivorus; assembly: GCF_026170545.1. Classification (NCBI taxonomy): domain Eukaryota; kingdom Metazoa; phylum Chordata; class Aves; order Piciformes; family Picidae; genus Melanerpes; species Melanerpes formicivorus. Next base: position 195,242 of record NW_027142375.1, read on the forward strand.
AGAGGGGACTGGAAAGGGATGGGGAAGGCACTGGTTGGGGACTGTGAAGGGACTGGGATGGAATGGGAGGAACTGGGATGGACTGGGAGGGGCTGGGATGGACTGGGGGGGCACTGGGAAGAGACTGGGATGGGAGTGGGAAAGGACAGGGAGCAACTGGGTGCACTGGAATGGGAATGGGAGGGAACTGGAAGAGACTGGGAAGGACTGGGAGTGCACTGCGACGGGACTGGGAGGGGAGTGGGGAGCCAGTGGGAGGGGATTGGGAGGGAACTAAGAAGGGAATGGGAAAGGAAAAGAGTTGGAAGGGACTGGGAAGGGACAGGGAGGGGATTGGAAAACGACTGGGAGGGTACTGGAAAGGGCTCAGGACAATAGTGGGAAGGACTGGGAGGCTGTTAACAGCTCTGGAGGGGAACTGGGGGGGGCAGTGGGAGGCTGTGGAAGGATCTGGGGTAGGGAGGGTTACTGGGGGGGAGTGAGGGGGCACTGGGGAAGTCTAAGGGTTAACTGGGAGGTACTGGGAAGGGCTCTACATGGCACTGGAAAGAACTCAGAGACTGTGGAAAGACTTTGGGGCGGTCTGGAGGGGCTCAGGGGGGCACTGGGGGTCATGGGGAGATTCTCCCAGTTGTCTCCCAGTTCCTCCCAGGGACCCCTAGTGCTCCCAGTTGGGTTTCTGCTGCTTCCAGTTGTGTCCCAGGGCTCCAGCAATGCCTCCAGCTGGTCCAGGTATGCCTCCCAGTGCCTCCTGGTCCCTACTGGTCTCCTCCCATACTGGGATAGGACTAGAAGGGATTGGGAGGTACTGGGAGAGACAGGAATAAACAGGGAGGGACTGGGAGGGGACTGGGAAGGGAGTGGGACAGTGTGGGAGGGGACGTGGAGGGACAGGGAGGGGACATAGTGGGAATGGACTGGGAGGCTGTAAAGGGCTGTGGAGGGAAATGGGGGACTGAGGGGGGTACTGGGAATTCCTGGGTCATGCTCCCAGTGCTCCCAGTTGTTTCCCAGTTGTCTCCCAGTGTTCCCAGTGGGGATGCTACTGTTTCCAATTGTCCACCAGGGCTCTTGCCAGGTAGTGCATGTATGACTGGGAGGGAACTGGAAAGGGATGGGGAAGGGACTGGTTGGGGACTGTGAAGGGACTTGAAGAGGACTGGGAGGGGCACTGGGAGGGGAGTGGGAGGGCCACTGGGCAGGACTGGGAGGGACTGGGGAGGAACTGGCAGGGACTGGCAAGGACTGGGAAGGGACTGAGAAAGGATTGGGAGGAAATGGGTTGAATGGGAGGGGATTGGGAAGGACTGGGGAAAACTAGGAAGGGACTAGTAGGGGACATGGAAGGGACTGGGATGGAATGGGAGGAACTGGGATGGACTGGGAGGGGCTGGGATGGACTGGGGGGGCACTGAGAAGAGACTGGGATGGGAGTGGGAAAGGACAGGGAGGAACTGGGTGTACTGGGATGGGAGTGGGAGGGAACCGGGAGAGACTGGGAAGGACTGGGAATGCAGTGCGACGGGACTGGGAGGGGAGTGGCAAGTGACTGGGAGGGGAGTGGGGAGCCAGTGGGAGGGAAATGGGAGGGAATTAAGAAGGGAATGGGAAGGGAAAAAAGTTGGAAGGGACTGGGAATGGAATGGGTAGGGAGTGTGAAGGGAGTGGGAAGGAACAGGGAGGGCACCGGGAAAAACTGGGAGGGGACTGGCAATGGCACTGGGAGGACCTGAGTGAAATGGGAGGGGACTGAGAGGGAATGGGAGGAACTGGGAAGGATGGGGAGGGAACTATGAGGGGAATGGGAATGGACTGGGACAAACTGGGAGGGGACTGGTTGGGAAGTGGATGAACTGTGAAGGGACTGGGAAGTGACAGTGAAGGGACAGGAAGGGACTGGGAAGGGACAGGGAGGGCACTGGGACAAACTGGGAAGGGACTGGGGGGGGGACTGGGAGGGGACTGCTTAGGCACTGGGATGGGAATGTAAAAGGGACAGGGAAAAGAGTTGGAAGGGACTGAGAAGGGACAGTGCGGGGAGTTTGAGGGACAGGGTGGACCAGGAGGGAATGGAAGGGACTGGGAGGGTACTGGGAAGGGTCTGGAAAAAGCCTGGGAGAAACTGGGAGGGGACTTGGAGGGAACTGGGAGTGGACTGGGAGGGAATGGGAGGGCACTGGGAAGGACTGGGCGGACTGGGAGGGGACCGGGAGGGAATGGGTGGAACTGGGATGGAGTGGGAGGGAACTGGGAGGGCCTGGGAAGGGACAAGGAAGGGGAGTGGGAAGAGATTGGCACAAACTGGGAGGGGACTGGGAGGGAACTGGGAAGGGAAAAGGAGGGCAGTGCAAAGGGACTGGGAAGGGACAGGAAGGGACTGGGAGGGACTGGGAAGGGCCTGGGACAAATTGGGAGGGGACTTGGAGGGAACTGGGAGGACCCAGGAAGGGACAGGGAGGGGAGTGGGAAGGGACAGGGACGGGACAAGGAAGGGACAGGGAGGGGAGTGAGAGGGAGTGGGAGGGAGTGGGAGGGAACTGAGAAGGGAATGGGACGGGCCTGGAACTAACTGGGAGGGGACTTGGAGGACCTGGGAGGGCACTTGGAAGGACTGGGAGGGCACCGGGAGGGAGTGGGAGGAAACTGGGAGTGCCTGGGAAGGGACTGGAAAGGGCCTGGGACAAATTGGAGGGGACTGGGATGGAACTGGGAAGGGAAAAGGAAGGGACAAGAAGGGTAGAAGGAGGGGACAAGGAGGGGACTGGGAGGGGAGTGGGAGGACAAGGAGGGTACTGAGAAGGGACAGGGACAAACAAGGAAGGGCCTGGAACGAAGTGGGAGGGGACTTGGAGGACCTGGGAGGGCACTTGGAAGGAATGGGAGGGGACCGGGAGGGAGTGGGAGGAAACTTGGAGGGCCTGGGAAGGGACTGGAAAGGGCCTGGGACAAACTGGGAGGGGACTGGGATGGAACTGGGAAGGGAAAAGGAAGGGACAGGGAGGGGACAAGGAGGGGACAAGGAGGGGAGTGAGAAGGGACTGGGAGGGGAGTGAGAAGGGACTGGGAGGGGAGTGAGAAGGGACTGGGAGGGGAGTGAGAAGGGCCTGGAACTAAGTGGGAGGGGACTTGGAGGGAACTGGGAGGGAATGGGAGGGCCTGGGAAGGAACTGGAAAGGGCCTGGGAGGGACTGAGAAGGGACTGGTAGGTCCTGGGACAAACTGGGAGGGAACTGGGAATGCACAAGGAAGGGCAGTGGGAAGGGACTGGGAGGGGATTGGGATGGGACTGGGAGGGACCTGAGAAGGGACTGGGACAAACTGGGAAGGGACTGGGAAGGGCCTGGAACTAACTGGGAGGGGACTTGGAGGGAACTGGGAGGACCTGAGAGGGCACTGGGAAGGACCGGGAAGGAATGGGAGGGGGTGGGATGGAGTGGGAGGAAACTTGGAGGGCCTGGGAAGGGACTGGAAGAAACTGGGTGGACTGGGAGGGGACTGGAAGGGGACTGGGATGGAACAAGGAAGGGACAAGGAAGCAACACGGAGGCAACAAGAAAGGGACAGGGAGGGGAGTGGGAAGGGACAGGGAGGGGAGTGGGAAGGGACAGGGAGGGGAGTGGGAAGGGACAGGGAGGGGAGTGGGAAGGGAACTGAGAAGGGACAGGGAAGGGCCTAGAACTAAGTGGGAGGGGACTTGGAGGACCTGGGAGGGCACTTGGAAGAACTGGGAGGGGAGTGGGAGGGAGTGGGAGGAAACTGGGAGGGCCTGGGAAGGGACTGGAAAGGGCCTAGGACAAACTGAGAGGGGACTGGGATTTAACTGGGAAGGGAAAAGGAAGAGACATGGAAAGGACAAGGAGAGGAGAAGGAGGAGACAAGGAGAACAAAGAGAGTACAAGGAGGGGAGTGGGAAGGGACTGGGAGGGGAGTGGGAAGGGACTGGGAGGACCTGGGAGGGCACTTGGAAGGACTGGGAGGGGACCGGGAGGGCCTGGGAAGGGACTGGGAGGAAATGGGTGGACTGGGAGGGGACTGGGAAGGGACAAGGAGGAGACAAGGAGGGAATTGGGGAGGGACGGAGGGGAGTGGGAAGGGACTGGGAAGGGACAGGGAGGGGATTAGGATGAGACTGGGACAAACTGGGAAGAGACTGGGACAAACTGGAAGGGGACAGGGAGGGAAGTGGGAGGGAACTGGAAGGGTAATGCAAAGGGACTGGGAGGGGAGTGGGAGAGACTGGGTGGAGTGGGATGGACTGGGATGGAACTGAGTAGGCACTGGGATAAACTTTGAAGGGACTGGGAAGGGCCTGGAACTAACTGGGAGGGGACTTGGAGGGAACTGGGAAGACCTGGGAGGGAATGGGAGGGAACGGGAGGGACTGGGAAGAGACGGGAAAGGGCCTGGGAGGAACTGGGTGGACTGGGAGGGGACTAGGACAAACTGGGAGGGGACTGGAAGGGAACTGGAAAGTAACAAGGAATGGACAGGGAGGGAAGTGGGAGGGAACTGGAAGGGTAATGCAAAGGGACTGGGAGGGGAGTGGGAGAGACTGGGTGGAGTGGGATGGACTGGGATGGAACTGAGTAGGCACTGGGATAAACTTTGAAGGGACTGGGAAGGGCCTGGAACTAACTGGGAGGGGACTTGGAGGGAACTGGGAAGACCTGGGAGGGAATGGGAGGGAACGGGAGGGACTGGGAAGAGACGGGAAAGGGCCTGGGAGGAACTGGGTGGACTGGGAGGGGACTAGGACAAACTGGGAGGGGACTGGAAGGGAACTGGAAAGTAACAAGGAATGGACAAGGAGGGGAGTGGGAAGGGACTGGGACAAAGTGGGAAGGGACTGGGACACACTGGGAGCAGACTTGGAGGGAAGTGGGAGGACCCGAGTGAAATGGGAGGGCACTGGGAGGGACTGGGAGGGCAGTGGGAAAGACTGGGTGACCACTGGAAAGGGAATGGGAAGAGACTGGGAGGGGCCTGGGAGGAACTGGGTGGACTGGGAGGGGACCGGGAGGGAATGGGAGGGACTGGTAGGAAACTGGGAGGACCAGGCAAGGGACTGGGACAAACTGGGAGGCGACTGGGAGGGCACTGGAAGGCTAATGGAAAGGGAGCGGGAGGGGAGTGAGAGGGTATTGGAAAGGGACTGGGAAGGGAGTGGGGGGGAGTGGGAGGGAATGGGTGGACTGGGTCAAACTGGGAAGGGACTGGGAAGGGCCTAGAACTAAGTGGGAAGGGACTTGGAGGGAACTGGGAGGGAATGGGAGGAATCTGGGAGGGCCTGGGAAGGGACTGGAGGAAGTGGGTGGACTGGAGGGGAATGGGATGGAGTGGGAGGACACTGGGAACGACCTAGGAAGGCCCTGGAACTAAGTGGGAGGGGACTTGGAGGGAACTGGGAGGCAATGGGAGGGCCTGGGAAGGAACTGGAAAGGGCCTGGGAGGGACTGAGAAGGGACTGGGTAGGTCCTGGGACAAACTGGGAGGGAACTGGGAATGCACAAGGAAGGGCAGTGGGAAGGGACTGGGAGGGGATTGGGATGGGACTGGGAGGGACCTGAGAAGGGACTGGGAAGGGCCTGGAACTAAGTGGGAGGGGACTTGGAGGGAACTGGGAGGACCTAGGAGGGCACTGGGAAGGACCGGGAAGGAATGGGAGGAAACTTGGAAGGCCTGGGAAGGGACTGGAAAGGGACTGGGAGAAACTGGGTGGACTGGGAGGGGACTGGAAGGGGACTGGGAAGGTCCTGGGACAAAATGGGAGGGGACTGGGATGGAACAAGGAAGGGACAAGGAAGCAACACAGAGGCGACAGGGAAGCGACACGGAGGTGACAGGGAAGGGACAGGGAGGGGAGTGGGAAGGGACAGGGAGGGGAGTGGGAAGGGACAGGGAGGGGCCTGGAACTAAGTGGGAGGGGACTGGGATGGACAGGGATGGGCTGGGATGGACAGGGAGGGGCTTGGAGGGACTGGGAGAGAATGGGAGGGGTCTGGAAGAGAATGGGAGGGGACTGGGAGTGCACTGGGAAGGGACTGGGAGTGCACTGGGAAGGGACTGGGAGGGGACAGGGAGGAAAGTGAGAATGGACTGGTAAGGGCCTGGGACAAACTGGGAGGGAACTGGGAGGGGAGTGGGAGGGACTGGGTGGACTGGGAGGGAATTGGGAGGGACAGGGCAGGACTGGGAGCTTGCTGGGAGGGACTGGAAAGGGCCTGGGCGAAACTGGGAGGGAACTGTGAAGAGACTGGGAAGGTATGGGGAGGGCACTGGGACGGACTGGGAGGGAACTGGGAAGGGACAGTGAGGGAGTGGGAGGGACTGGGTGGAACAGGAGGGAATGGGAGGGACTGGGATGGAGTGGGAGGGACTGGGAAGGGGCTGGGAAGGGACAGGGAGGGAACTGGGACAAAGTGGGAGGGGACTGGGAGTGCACTGGGAGGACCAGAGTGAAATGGGAGGGGACGGGGAGGGAATAGAAGGGCACTGGGAATGGACCAGGAGGGGACTGAGAGGGAATGGGAGGAACTGGGAATGACTGGGAGGGCACTGGGCAGACTGGGAGGGGACGGGGAGGGAATGGGAGGGGCTGGGATGGACAGGAATGGGGGGGGGAGAGACTGGGAAGGACTGGGACGGAATGGGAGGGAACTGGGAAGGGAATGGGAAGGGACTGGGAGGGCCCGGGATGGAGTGGGATGGACTGGGATAGGACGGGGAAGGGACTGGGTGGGAATGGGATGGACTGGAAAGGACCTGGAGGGAACTGGCAAGGGACTAAGAAGAACTGGGAGGTAGTGGGAGAAATTGGGAGGGACTGGAAGGAAACTGGGAAGGGACTTGGCTGGGAATGGGAGAGTACTGCGAAGGGACTGGGATGCAGTGGGAAAGGACTGGGAATGAAACTGGGAAGGGACTGGGAAGGGACTGGGACAGTGTGGGAAGGGACTTGGTAGGGATAGCAAAGCGATTGTTACAGACTGGGACAAGCTGGGAGGGACAGGGACAAACAGGGAAGGGACTGGGAAATACTGGGGGGGACTGGGAGAACACATTGCAGTACTGGGAGCCTTTGAGGGAGATCTTGGAGTTCCTGGGAGCACTGTTGTTGCTGCGAGGTCACCGAGAATAGGATCGGAGAGGTTATACTGGCAGCACCGCGTGGGACAGGAGGTCACTCACTGCGTTCCTGGGAGCACTGGAGAGGGATTTTGCAGTTCCCGGGAGCACTGGCAGAGACTGGGAGGCGCTGGGTTCACCCTGGGATCGCTGGGCGAGTCTGGGGGCATTGGGGTCAGCCTGCAAGAGCTGGGAGAGACAGGAGAACAGCTCGTGAACTGGGAGCAGACTGCTCCTGACCGCGGCAAATCGACACCCACCCCCGCCCCCCTCGCTGCTGCCCACCCCCAGACCCGTGGCAGAGTCCTGCAGCAGGGACAAAACAACTCCAGAGAGCAGCAGAGTCGACACTGAGCTGATGCGGAGCAGAGAAAGCAGAGGGGACGAGGGTTACGCTGGCTAGGTCAGAGCCGAGGGGGCGAGGGCGGCGCCATCTTGGGAAGGGCAGGCGCTGTCACGGGGAGGACGGCGCCATCTTGGGAAGGGCAGGCGCTGTCACGGGGAGGACGGCGCCATCTTGGGAAGGGCAGGCGCTGTCACGGGGAGGACGGCGCCATCTTGGGAAGGGCAGGCGCTGTCACGGGGAGGACGGCGCCATCTTGGGAAGGGCAGGCGCTGTCACGGGGAGGGCGGCGCCGAAGGGAGCCGAGCCGAGCCGAGGAGCCGAAGGGAGCCGAGCCGAGCCGAGGAGCCGAAGGGAGCCGAGCCGAGCCGAGGAGCCGAAGGGAGCCGAGCCGAGCCGAGGAGCCGAAGGGAGCCGAGCCGAGCCGAGGAGCCGAAGGGAGCCGAGCCGAGCCGAGGAGCCGAAGGGAGCCGAGCCGAGCCGAGGAGCCGAAGGGAGCCGAGCCGAGCCGAGGAGCCGAAGGGAGCCGAGCCGAGCCGAGGAGCCCTAGGGAGCCGAGCCGAGCCGAGGAGCCGAAGGGAGCCGAGCCGAGCCGAGGAGCCGAAGGGAGCCGAGCCGAGCCGAGGAGCCGAATCGAGCCGAGCCGAGCCGAGGAGCCGAATCGAGCCGAGCCGAGCCGAGGAGCCGAAGGGAGCCGAGCCGAGCCGAGGCGCCGAAGGGAGCCGAGCCGAGCCGAGGCGCCGAAGGGAGCCGAGCCGAGCCGAGGCGCCGAAGGGAGCCGAGCCGAGGAGCCGAAGGGAGCCGAGCCGAGCCGAGGAGCCGAAGGGAGCCGAGCCGAGCCGAGGAGCCGAAGGGAGCCGAGCCCAGCCGAGGCGCCGAAGGGAGCCGAGCCCAGCCGAGGCGCCGAAGGGAGCCGAGCCCAGCCGAGCCGCCGAAGGGAGCCGAGCCCAGCCGAGCCGCCGAAGGGAGCCGAGCCCAGCCGAGCCGCCGAAGGGAGCCGAGCCCAGACGAGCCGCCGAAGGGAGCCGAGCCCAGCCGAGCCGCCGAAGGGAGCCGAGCCCAGCCGAGGCGCCGAAGGGAGCCGAGCCCAGCCGGGGGTTATATAAAAGGTTAATCTTTTCCCATGTTAATTCTTATTTTATACAGAACGGTTAATTTTTCCTATCAGGCTCAGCCAGCCTCTGTTCAGAGGGTTTTCCATTCACATAAAAAATAACCAATCGACAACAAAATCGATACTTTTAAAAAGCCACTCTTTGCATATGATAGATACACACTGCACATTTATATATTTGAGAACCCCACGTACCCCATTTGAAAGCCTCCCTTCTTACGAATTAACACTGTAGTATAGAGGTTTTACTTCGAGCAGTGCTTTCTGGGCCAGATGTAAGCAGCTGAAGACATTTATTACATTATACAGCAAAGTCATATAGTCTAATCAGAAGGCACACGTGGCACATCTCAGTTGGGCATTTTCTGCTGGCATACAATAGGTTGCAATAAAACTATTTTAACACATCCAACCTGTTATAAAATATGCATCCTTTTTTTTTTTTAATATATATAATCCTTCTCTTAAAACGATTTTGAATACAAAGAAACAAAAATCTCATTCTATAATATCCCTATATCAAACTCTTATCCTAACACCTTAGTACCTTAGTACAATCACTAATTACTTAATACTTATAAACACTAAATACTTACTATTCATTATGCTTACAGGTAAAACAACTATTAAAAACAAAAAAAAAAATCTCTAAAACACATCACAATCAGAAATAATGAAATAATCATTGTTGCTTTAAATCAGAACACAACTTTCATAGACTAGAGAGGTTATCAGAAAGGGGGGGAGAAATGGGGGGGGGGGGGAGGCGGCCGGCTAGCAAAGGCACCATAGGGACAAAGAGAGGGGGGGGAAAGGGGGGTGGGGAGAAAGCCACCGAATTCACACCAGCTGCCCTTCCAGGCAGCCTCGAGGTCAAATGTAGGATTCCCTGAAGGCATGGAGACTTCCATAGGAGGCGATAGCAGCAATTTTGAGCTACATTGATGTTTTTGAGCCTAAAACTCAAGGTGCTTGTAGCAGATGCCACTGTCTCTTCTCCACTCCATATTGCTGGATGTCAGTGCATACAACTTACAGCAGCAGTTCCTAAAGTACACAAAAGTATCTGGCAATCAGTGTTTCTTACAGGCTTCTAGGACAGTCATCTTCTCCCAAGTCATGCTTTTTGCCTAAAGTGTCCCTTCTGTCCACAATTAAAACACATGGAAAAACTTTTAAGAGTTAGTGGGAGGGTGTCCAGCAGCAGGGGGGGAGTGGGCTGCTGTTGCTATTGGCCAGGTGCCAGTGACTGCAGCTCCAGGGGTGCAGGTGAGCTTAGTGGCCATGGTGGGGGAGAAGGGCTGGGGGGCGTAGATGTCAAAGAAGAGCTTTGTTCTGGTGAAATGGCATTACTATTCTAACAGCTTTATAATGCTCTGCTAATTGATCTAAAGAATCTTTAATTAGTCCCTGTGTTGTAAGGGAAGATGTAACAATTTTGTTTACTTTTGTTGCCGCCATCCCTCCCCGCTCCCATGTCTTTTCATTCTACATTGTTGCCCTTTTTTTTCCCTCCAAGATGTAAGTAAATGACTCTGAGTATCAAGTTATCTTCTTTTGTTCTTTCATTACCCATACGTGCTCCTCAACAGGAGGCACCGACGCTCAGTTTCCCCAGTCACTTACCTCTGTCCGGGGTGACCATTTGTTGTAGTATTGATGTTTTAATTACTTCGAGCAGTGCTTTCTGGGCCAGATGTAAGCAGCTGAAGACATTTATTACATTATACAGCAAAGTTATATAGTCTAATCAGAAGGCACACGTGGCACATCTCAGTTGGGCATTTTCTACTGGCATACGTGTAATTAAGGCATACAGTAGGTCGTAACAACAGAACTATTTTAACACGTCCAACCAAACTCTGCCCAGTTTCTCTCCTTCGGTTCCAAAGTGTTTACATTACTCTCAGAGTCAAAGGCAAAACATAGCTTTCTCTGACTCGAGCAAAGGCAAATCTTCCCCGTAGTCTTCCAAAGCTATCCCAAAACACCTTCCCACATCATACTATTCTTCTACATCCACTTAAACAGGAGAGCTTCTGGAATGTAAAAGCAAATTCTAGGGAGAGCAAAACAGGGTTTCAAAGCATAAATATAACATGTGTATCACATAAAAACAGTAGACCTTCCTTTTTGTCTGTCATGGGAGGGGGGGGTTGCCCTTCTTTGTTCCTTTGGGGTTTTTTTCTTTTTGTTTCTTAGTTTTCAATACAAATGGAAAAACCTTCAAAGAGGGCCGCACTCAGCTGCTCCCCACACACAGGGGCAAGAGAAGCCCCTAACTGGTCAGTGTTGCCACCCCTCTTAAGGGGATCGGTTGGCACCTAAGGTGCACCTGGGGGTATCAAAGGGGAATTTGGGGGCACATAGAGGGATGAGGAGGGCCTCTGGAGAGTCTCCCAAAGGATTAGTTGGATATTTAGGGTTATTTGGACCCCCGCCACAAAGGCCACTACTGCAAAGCTTTCCCCCCACCACCACAACTAACCCTAACCATCCGACTAAAATACCCACAGGAGACCTTCCGTTAGTCCCCACATGCCTCTATATTCCCCTTGACTTCCCATTCAAATTAAGAAACTAAAAATAAAACCAGTGATGTTTCTTTTGTGTGTCTTGTGGGGTTTTTTAGTTTGCAAATAAGAGTCATTTCAAAGCCTTTTTGCATCCACATTACTACTGTTCTGCAATCTCTCGATTAAGAGCACAGCTTTTTCTCTGCTGGAATACCTCACACTAACACTTAAATTTTTTTCATGGGTTTTCATCCCCTCTGAGAGCATTCAGGCAGCTTTTTTGGGCAGCATCCCCCGCCCCTCACTCACCTGCTCCTCTCCTGCATCAGCACCCACCCCCATGTGGTATCATGGAAGGAAAGAGAGACAGCTGAGGGGCTGCCCCGCTTTTTATCACCCCGACCCACGGATGCCCTTCTCAGTAGGATTTGCACCTTCAGCACGCAGCTGAGTTTTTGCTGCACTTCCCTCCTCTGTGACAGCTGCTGCGCAGGTCTGCATCTCCAAGCGTGTCACACCTTCAGGGATTTACTACCCCATAATCACCTTGCAGTTGGTGCATTTCTTGCTGGCAATCAACCCATCTCTTCCATCTGTTGCTCTCATTGTTTTGTTTCAGCTTTCTGAGCCTGTGTCGGTACAAGTCCTTCTCAGGGCACTGCAAACAGAGACAGACAAAGCTTCCTTTTCTCCAATAGTTCCAGGAAGATTTCCGGCACTTCTAGGCAAGCACCGACAGAGTGACGGCTGTGAGGGGACATCAGCCTGGCACTGGAGCTGGGCATTCTGAGCAGATGAGGAACCCTGGGCAACACCTGCAGAGAAATCTTGGTTTCTCTGCAGAGAAGCACTGGCCTTAGAGACAAAGCTGTCTTTGATCTGGGCACCAGCTGCAGCTCCCAGCGGTGCCTAGCTGCAGAGCAATGGCCTGCACCTTCATCCTGATCCAGGTGGAGAGAGAACTGCCAGGAGCACAACTTCTCTGCTACGGTTGCAGCATCCCCAGGGGCCGAGCGCAGCCTTGCTGTTAGTGAGGAACACAGCCCCTGTGAGAAGCTCCTGGGGTCAGGGGACAAACAAGAGGTTGTCCACACTGGAAACAAGGGAAGTCTCTTTGCCACTCCCATTATACCCATCAGAGGACTTCTGCTTGCTTACCTACCTGCTCGGTTGGAGTCTACACTGGAAGAAGTTTCAGCTCCTCGGTAAAAGCGTGGACTGAGCAGTTTCTTTTTCAGCCTTTCCTTCCTGACTGACAGATCAAACCCTACCTGGAGCCCACACAAGCCAAGCAGGAGATCCCCTGCTAGGCTGGCAGGGCGAGGCTGTACCGTCGCAGCAGCCGTAGCCCTTGTGCCGACCGTGTCGCTGCTGCACGTCTTGCTTGCTCGGTTAATGAAGTGGAAAGCAAAGAGTCAATCTGTAAAGAATAAAGCAAAAAGCAAAGAACAGATCTCAGTTACTCACATTGTAAAGCTCTGAGGAGGTTAGCATGCATTCAATAAAAATACCACAAAATCATTTGTTCTCCCTTCAGCGTTCATTTAACTCACAGAGCTGTGAACTGATGCTGTCCCAAAACACACACTCAGCATCTGGTGGTACTTGGAGCACCAAGAAGAGAGTTTGGCATGCTGGGAGAACACTTCCCCACTGAGGGAAGATCTGGGGCCCCACTGGGAGACTTGGGAAGGCACTGGGAGCACTAGAAAAGGATTTTGGAGTTACTGGGAAGAAGAGGGAGAACACAGGGGCCATGCTGGGAGCAATCAGGAAAGCAGAATAGAATACAGACTTAACCAGGTTGGAAAAGACCTTCCAGAACACTGAGTCCAACCTATCACCCACCACCATCTAATCAACTAAACCATGGTACTCAGTGCCTCATCCAGTCTTACTTTAAACACTTGCAGTGATGGTGACTCCATCACCTCCCAGGGCAGCTCATTCCTCATGAGTGCAACACAAAGCAGACTTACTTGTGGTCTTGTTCTCCAAAGCACAACGTATAGACTGCTCCTGATGTAGACATACACACACACCCCACATGTGGAGAACAGCAAGAGTCCTGCAGACAAGACTCCTAACAGGAGTGGGGAAACACTGGGCGTACTAGAAAAGAAAAAGAGATAAAGGGCCAATTCTGTTATCACTTACAGCTCCACACTTCCGTCATTATTGCATGCATTAGAAGCACAGAGTTACAGGTATCTCTGGGTACAGTTGAGGCAGCAGCCGCCACCCCCCCAAAGCCCCGCGCAGCACCGCCGGCGGCCACCCCCCCAAAGCCTCGCGCAGCACCACGGGCGGCCACCCCCCCCAAAGCCCCGCGCAGCACCGCGGGCGGCCACACCCCCAAGCCCCGTGCAGCTCCAGCGGCTGCTATAGAGAAACCCCACAAAGCAGCAGAGACTGGCACTGACCCGGGACACAGCAGAAGAGCTCCAACCTCTACCAGCCACGACCCTGCACTGAGCCGTTTTAAAGCATCCGGCGCCATGTTGTTGAGGGCGGTGCCACGCTGGGGGGTGGGGTTCAGGCTGGGGGGGCGATGCTACGCTGAGGGGGCGGTGCCACGCTGGGGGGCGGTGCCACATGGGTGGAGGCGGTGCCGCGCTGGGGGGCGGTGCCGCGCTGGGAAGGGCGGTGCCACCCTGGGAAGGGCGGTGCCACCCTGGGAAGGGGCGGTGCCACCCTGGGAAGGGGCGGTGCCACCCTGGGGGGGGGCGGTGCCACCCTGGGGGGGGGCGGTGCCACCCTGGGGGGGGGGCGGTGCAACCCTGGGGGGGGGGCGGTGCCACCCTGGGGGGGGGCGGTGCCTGCTGTGTCACTTCACGCTCAGCTTTCCATGGGTTTTATTCCCCTCCAAGATTGTTGAGTTATCAGCAGCTGAGGAGCCCTGGGGAACACCTGTACAGAAATGTTCTTCCAAGAGCTGTCAGAAAAATCTGACTGAGAAGGACTGGGAAAGAACTGGGAGGGACTGGGATACCACTGGGACCCTCACAAGTCTATGGCACCAGATGGGATCCATCCCAGGGCAGAGAGCTCTGGCAGATGAGCTCCAAGCCACTGCCCAACATTTGCCACCAGTCCTGCATGACCACAGAGGTCCCAGGTGGCTGGAAGCTGCCAGTGTGATGCCATTCACGAGAAGGGCTGGAGGGAAGAACCTGGGAACTCCAGGCCTGTAAGCCTGACCTCAGTGCCTGGCAAGACTATGGAGCAGATCGTCCTGGGGGCAATCACAGCAAACCTGCAGGACGGGCAAGGGCTCAGGCCCAGCCAGCAAAGATTTGGTGGGAGGGGCAGGTCCTGCCTCACCAACCTGATCTCCTTCTATGCCCAGGTGACTGCCTGGTAGGTGTGGGGAAGGCTGTGGATGTAGTCTGCCTGGACTTCAGCAAGGCCTTTGACACTGTCTGCCACAACAACCACCTGGCCAAGCAGAACAGCCCACATCCTGGACAGGAGCACTCTGTGCTGGGTTAGGAACTGGCTGGAGTCCTGGGCCCAGAGAGTGGTGGTGAATGGTGCCACATGCAGCTGGCAGCCGGGCACTAGTGGTGTCCCCCAGGGATCAGTGCTGGGTCCCATCCTGTTCAATATCTGTATTGATGATCTGGATGAGGGGAGCAAGTCCATCATCAATAACTGCAGATGACACCAAGCTGGGGGCAGGAGTTGATCTGCTGGAAGGTAGGAGAGCTCAGCAGAGGGACCCTGACAGGCTGGACAGATGGGCAGAGTTTGGAAAGCATGCACGGACTCCCTGGTTGGTGAAGCAGGAATTGTTTAGTGGTACAGAACAAGCAGTGTATGTAGGAAAAACCAAGCAGGCTAAGCAATTCCCTGGCATTCTTGCACCACTGCTGCTAATTGAGTTTTCTCCTTTGATATGCAGCTCTCCATTATTATCTTCATCCCATAGCAGGTTGAGCTTCTCCAGCACGGAGGCGAGCGTCCTTCTGTCTCGCGCTTCAGGCTGTTTACTGCAGTCAGCTCTTCTTTATCATCAGACCGTTCTTCCGTCGTCAGCAGCCTGTTGTTCTTTCCTGTCGTGAAACCTTCCATAGATACTTTCTGCTTTCCTCCAGGCAGAGTCCAAGGGCATGAGATTGAACACATCCAAGTGCCAGGTTCTACACATTACCACAACAACCCCAGGCATTGCTACAGGCTGGGGTCAGACTAGCTGGATAGGAACCAGGCTGGAAAGGGACCTGAGGGTGCTGGTTGACACCAGCTGAACATGAGCCAGCAGTGTGCCCAGGTGGCCAAGAAGGCCAAATACATCCTGGCCTGCATCAGGAACAGTGTGGCCAGCAGGAGCAGGGAGGTCATTCTGCCCTGTGCTCAGCACTGGTCAGGCCACACCTTGAGTTCTGGGTCCAGTTCCTGGGCCCCTCAGTTTAGGAAAGATGTTGAGATGCTGGAAGGTGTCCAGAGAAGGGCAACAAAGCTGGGGAGGGGTCTGGAGCACAGCCCTGTGAGGCAAGGCTGAGGGAGCTGGGGTTGCTTAGCCTGGAGAAGAGGAGGCTCAGGGGAGACCTTCTTGCTCTCTACAACTACCTGAGGGCAGATTGTAGCCAGGTGGGGTTTGGTCTGTTCACCCAGGCACCCAGTACCAGAACAAGAGGACGCAGTCTCAGGCTGTGCCAGGGAAGGTTTAAGCTAGAGGTGAGGACAAAGTTCATCCCAGAAAGAGGAACTGGCCATTGGAATGTGCTGCCCAGGGAGGTGGTGGAGTCCCCATCCCTGGAGGTGTTCCAAAAAAGAACTGGATGTGGCAGCTGGAGCCATGGTTTAATTGTGAGGAGGGGATAGGGATGCAGACATAGGAGGGAATTGATGAGATCTGAGGTCTCTTCAAACCTGGTTGATTATGTGAGACTGGGAGGTACTAGGAGGAACTGGGGGTTACTGGGAAGTACTAGAAGGTACTGGGAGGCTGTGGAAGGACTCTGGGGGGGAGTGAGGGGCACTGGAGAACTATAAGGGTTAACTGGGAGGTACTGGGAAGGGCTCTGAATGGCACTGGGAAAAACTCAGAGACTGTGGAGAGACTTTGGGGCGGTCTGCAGGGGGTGAAGGGGTCACTGGGGGTTATGGGGAGATACTCACAGTGCTCCCAGTGCTCTCCCAGTTGTCTCCCAGTTCCTCCCAGTGCTCCCAGTTGAGTTCCTGATGCTTCCAGTTGTATCCCAGGGCTCCAGAACTGACTCCAGGTGCTGCAGGTATGGCTCCCAGTCCCTCCCAGTGCCTCTCAGCCCCTGCCAGCCTCCTCCCAGACTGGGAAAGGACTGGGAGGCACTGGGAGGGGCTCAGGACAGTAGTGGGGAGGTACTGGGAGACTGTGGAAGGACTCTGGGGAGGAATTGGGGATGCTCAGTGGGGTACAGAGGGTCACTGGGAGGCTGTGGAAGGACTTCCTCGGTGGAACTGGGAGGGCTCAGGGGGGCACTGGGGGTTACTGGAAGGTACTGGGAGGTAGTGGGGAGTACTGGGAGGCTGTGAAAGGACTCTGGGAGGGGAGGGTTACTGTGGGGGGAGTGAGGGGGCACTGGGGAAGTCTAAGGGTTAACTGGGAGGTACTGGGAAGGGCTCTGAATGGCACTGGGAAGAACTCAGAGACTGTGGAAAGACTTTGGGGCGGTCCAGTTGTGTCCCAGGGCTCCAGCAATGCCTCCAGCTGGTCCAGGTATGTCTCCCAGTGCCTCCTGGTCCCTACTGGTCTCCTCCCATACTGGGATAGGACTAGAAGGGATTGGGAGGTACTGGGAGGGACAGGAATAAACAGGGAGGGACTGGGAAGGGAGTGGGACAGTATGGGAGGGGACATGGAGGGACAGGGAGGGGACATAGTGGGAATGGACTGGGAGGGACTGGCAGGGACTGAGAGGGCACTTTCACAGCTGTCTCCCAGTTTTGTCCCAGTTGGGTTCCTGCTGCTTCCAGTTGTCTCCCAGGGCTCCAGGTCTGACTCCAGGTGCTGCAGGTACGGCTCCCAGACTCTCCCAGAAACTTCCAGTCCCTACCAGTCTCCTCCCAGACTGGGAAAGGTGTAGGAGAAAATGGGATGGACTGGGAGGCTGTAAAGGGCTGTGGGAGGGAAATGGGGGACTGAGGGGGGTACTGGGAATTCCTGGGTCATGCTCCCAGTGCTCCCAGTTGTCTCCCAGTGGGGATGCTACTGCTTCCAATTGTCCACCAGGGCTCTTGCCAGGTAGTGCAGGTAGAACTGGGAGGGTACTGGAAAGGGATGGGGAAGGGACTGGTTGGGGACTGTGAAGGGACTGGGATGGAATGGGAGGAACTGGGAGGGGCGGGGATGGACTGGGGGGGCACTGGGAAGAGACTGGGATGGGAGTGGGAAAGGACAGGGAGGAACTGGGTGTACTGGAATGGGAGGGAACTGGGAGAGACTGGGAAGGACTGGGAGTGCACTGCGACGGGACTGGGAGGGGAGTGGGGAGCCAGTGGGAGGGGATTGGGAGGGAACTAAGAAGGGAATGGGAAGGGAAAAGAGTTGGAAGGGACTGGGATGGAGTGGGATGGATCAGGGAGGGAATTGGAAAGGGCTCAGGACAGTACTGTGAAGGACAGGGAGGCTGTTAAGGGCTCTGGGGGGGCACTGGGAGGTACTGGGAGGCTGTGAAAAGATCTGGGGGGGGAGGGTTACTGGGGGGAGTGAGGGGGCGCTGGAGAACTATAAGGGTTAACTGGGAGGTACTGGGAAGGGCTCTGAATGGCACTGGGAAGAACTCAGAGACTCTGGAAAGACTTTGAGGAGGTCTGGAGGGGCTGAGGGGGGCACTGGGGGTTATGTGGAGATACTCACAGTGCTCCCAGTGCTCTCCCAGTTGTCTCCCAGTTGTTCCCAGTGCTCCCAGTTGAGTTCCTGCTGCTTCCAGTTGTCTCCCAGGGCTCCAGCAATGCATCCAGCTGGTCCAGGCATGTCTCCCAGTGCCTCCTGGTCCCTACTGGTCTCCTCCCATACTGGGATAGGACTAGAAGGGATTGGGAGGTACTGTAAGGGACAGGAATAAACAGGGAGGGACTGGGAGGGGATGGGAAGGGAGTGGGACAGTATGGTAGGGGACTTGGAGGGACAGGGAGGGGACATAGTGTGAATGGACTGGGAGGGACTGGCAGGGACTGGGATGGAGTGGGATGGGACAGTAAGGGGATTGGGAAGGGACAGGGAAGGGACAGGGAGGGGATTGGGATGGGACTGAGTGAACTGGGAAGGGAATGAAAGGGACTGGGATGGACTGTTAGGGGCTTGGGTGGACTGGGATTGACAGGGAGGGCAGTGGTAGGGAATGGGAGGGATGGGAGGGGACTGGGAAGGAACTGGGAAGGGCCTGGGTCAAACTGGAAGGGGACTTGGAGGGAACTGGGAGGACCTGAGTGAAATTGGAGGGGACTGGGAGGGAGCGGGAGGAAACTGGGAGGGAATTGGTAGGGAACAGTGAAGGGACTGGGAGGGCACTGGAAGGGTTTTGGAAAGGGAGTGGGAAAGGACAGGGAGGAACTGGGTGTAGTGGAATGGGAATGGGAGGGAACTGGGAGAGAATGCGAAGGACTGGGAGTGCACTGCGATGGGACTGGCTGGCCACGCCCCCTCCCAAATAAGGGAGGGAGAGTGAAACGGAGGAGGACGGCTGGCCACACCCACAAAGGGAGGGCAGTGAAGAAGCGAGGTGGGGGGCTGGCCACGCCACCCCCCCAAATAAGGGAGGGAGAAAGTGAAGCGGAGGCGGGTGGCTGGCCATGCCCCCTCCCCCCACCAAGCTAAAAGGGGGAGGGAGCTTCTGGCGCGGTGCGGCCAATAGGAGGGAGGGGAAAGTGCAAAGGCGGGAAAGGGGTTAGGGGTGGGCGGCAAAAGGGGAGGGGAGGGTGGGAAAGGAATAAGGAAGGGGAAGGGAGGAGAGAGGAAGAGAGGGGGGACCAGTATGTACCAGTATGTACCAGTATGGAGCCAGGGCTAGACCAGTCTGGACCGGTCTGGACCAGTTTGGACCAGTCTGGACCAGTCTGGACCAGTCTGGACCATTTTGGAACAGTATGGATCAGTTTGGACCAGTGTAGACTGGTTTGGACCGGTTTGGACCAGTCTGGAGTGTTTTGGACCGGTTTGGACCGGTCTGGACCGGTCTGGACCAGTCTGGACCGGTTTGACCGGTCTGGACCGGTTTGGACCGGTCTGGACCAGTTTGGACCGGTCTGGACCGGTTTGGACCGGTCTGGACCGGTCTGGGCCGGTCTGGACCGGTTTGGACCGGTCTGGGCCGGTCTGGGCCGGTCTGGACCAGTTTGGACCGGTCTGGACCGGTTTGGACCGGTTTGGACCGGTCTGGGCCGGTTTGGACCGGTCTGGACCGGTCCGGACCGGTCTGGACCGGTTTGGACCGGTTTGGACCGGTCTGGGCCGGTCTGGGCCGGTTTGGACCGGTCTGGACCGGTCTGGACCGGTTTTGACCGGTTTGGACCGGTCTGGACCGGTTTGGACCGGTCTGGGCCGGTTTGGACCGGTCTGGGCCGGTTTTGACCGGTCCGGACCGGTCTGGACCGGTCCGGACCGGCTTGGACCGGTCTGGACCGGTCTGGACCGGTCCGGACCGGCTTGGACCGGTCTGGACCAGTCTGGACCGGCTTGGACCAGTCTGGACTGGTCTGGCCCGGTCTGGACCGGTTTGGACCAGTCTGGACCAGCTTGGACCGGTTTGGACCGGTCTGGACCAGTTTGGACCGGTCTGGACCGGCTTGGACCGGTTTGGACCGGTCTGGATCAGTATCGAGCTTGGGTGGCCACTAATGACCCCCCCCAGCCTCTCCCTCCCACCCCTCCTCCTCCTCTCCCCTCCCATTCTCCCTTTTCCGCGCTCCCCGCGGCCCCACTCCACTCTCTGATGTCACCGCGCGGGGCAGCCCTGGTGCCCTCCTCCCAACTCCCGCCTGGGTGCTCCGCCCCCTTGCTCTGACGTAATCAGCAGCCATCGCCTCTCTGCCCCAGCTGCTCAGGCCACGCCCCCCGTGACATAGTCTGCGCTATTCCCCGCCCCCCCATAGCCATCCTGCTGCCCTCCTCCAGCCCCGCCCCCTCCTATAGCCATCCAATTGTCGCTCTCCAGCCCTGCCTCCAGTCCTCCAGTCCCACCTCCTGCAACCTCCCTCAGCCCTTTCCCCGCCCCCTCCATAACCATCCTATTTCACTCAAACCCCGCCCCCTTGTGACGCAGCTGTCCTCTCGTTCCCGCCCCCTCCCTTAGCCATTCTATTGCCGCCCGCTAGCCCCGCCTCCAGTGACGTAACCTGCGCGCTCTTCCCCGCACCCCCTCCCCTCTAGCTCCCTTCCCACCCTTTCCCTTTCCTATCCCCTCACAGCGCCGCCGCCGCTTTCTCTGCTCCCTGCCCCTCCTTTGCGCGGCCCCTAATCACATGACGATCGCTGGGCGAGTCTGGGTGCTGCGGGGTTCACCCTGGGATCGCTGGGCGAGTCTGGGGGCATTGGGGTCAGCCTGCAAGAGCTGGGAGAGACAGGAGAACAGCTCGTGAGCAGACTGCTCCCGACCGCGGCAAATCGACACCCACCCCCCCCCCTCGCCGCTGATGTTTCTCGCCCCCCCCCCCTCGCTGCTGCCCACCCTCAGACCCATAGCAGAGTCCTGCAGCAGGGACAGAACAACTCCAGAGAGCAGCAGAGTCTACACTGAGATGATGCGGAGCGGAGAAAGCAGAGGGGACGATAGTTACGCTGGCTAGGTCGGAGCCGACGGGGCGAGGGCGGCGCCATCTTGGGAAGGGCAAGCGCTGTCACGGGGAGGGCGACGCCATCTTGGGAAGGGCAGGCGCTGTCACGGGGAGGGCGGCGCCGTCTTGGGAAGGGCAGGCGCTGTCACGGGGAGAGCGGTGCCGTCTTGGTGCCCTCACTTCCGTCTACATGCCCCCAGACCTCCTTTGTCACCCTCTAAGGCCCTTGAGGTGCTCGCAGCTCGCCTTGAGATGTCAGGGGAGATGTGGCTGGGGGGTCCTGGGACTGCAGGACACCCAATACCGGAGTGAGACCACCCCAATCCTGGGGGACCCCAAAACCTGGAACCCCCCAGAGACCTCTAACACAGCACCACCACTCCCCGCCCCCTCAGCTGCTTCAGGACCCTCCAGAGACACCCCCGGAGACCCTCCAGAGGCCGCCAGACACCTCTCGATGCCCACAAAGCCCCTCTAGACGCCCCAGAATACCTCTCTGCGCCTCCCTTCAGAGGCCACTCACACCCTTGGCAGCAGGCAACAGCAAGCAGTACCTGGCCGTGCCCACAAGGTGGGAGCAGTGAGCAGAAGAGTCAGCGGCGCTAGGGACACCGAGACTCCAGCAGTGCCACAAAGCAACCCACACGCTGTGGGGACCTGACACAGAGACCCCGAAACCACACTGAGGCACAGACCCCCCCACTCCTCCCTGACCCTCCAGACATGACCCAGGAGCCCCTCCAGAGGTCCCCAGACACCTCTAGATGCTCCCAGAACCCTTCACATGCCCCCAAATTCCCCTTTCATACCCCCAAGCCCACTTCAGATGACAGCAGACCCTCCTTAACAGGCCCCCAACGCTCAGCAGGTCCGGTGCTGCTGTGCCTCGGGAGCAGATCAGCTGGTCTCCCTGCAGAGCTTTTTCCAGTCAATGAAAAAACAGCACACCACACACACATGAAAGACAATCCACTGTTTTAATTGAGAGACAGTTGCTATTTCTGTTTCAAACCACACCCCACACCCCCCCGTGGCTCTGCTCAGGATGTGCTTTTCTCCTCTAGAAGCCTTTCTACAGAACAGAGGGGGGTCACGTCAAGGCCTTTCTGCACACAAATCACTGTCCTTCTGCAATCTCTCAATAAGCAGCACCGCTGTTCCTCTGCTGGAACACCTCACAATCACTCTTACACTTTCCCGGGGCTTTCCCTCCCCTCCAAGAACGTCCTGGCATTTCAAACATTTGGCATTTCAGGTCTGCAAGCAGCCTTTGTGGGAGGCTGCCCTCACCCCTCCCTCACTGCTCCTCTGCTGTATCCTCGCCCACCCCCCTGTGGCATCACAGAAGGAAAGACAGCCGAGCGGCTACGCTCCTGTTCTTTTTATCACCCCGAGCCGGGGACAGCCTTCTGGGCAAGGTTTGCAGCTTCAGCACACAGCTGAGCTTTGCTCTCACCCATTAAACCCTTTGGTGGTTTCAGCTTCCCGAGGATGTGTCGGCACAAGTCCTTGTCGGGGCACCGCAAACAGGGAGAGACAAAGCTCCGAGATCCAGGAAGAGGACGGCTGAGCAGACACTCCTAAAGAGAGAAACTTCATCAGCTGAACCTCACACTTCTCCCAGCTTTGCAACAGCAAAGAACTTTGTGAACAACACAGTGGTGCTCCTAAGGAGGTCACCAGCTTGCAAGTTACAGGAGAAATAAAAACCTTTTTATTACAGAAGCACTGGCAAAAATTTACGGACAGGAACAGCAGACGAGGAAATTCTGCGATTGAGCTAACGATAGACATCGGGCCTAGGATCTGGCTACCCTGACAAAGGATGCCAACAGGACAGAGTGAGGCCTCAGCAGCACCCCCAAAAAGCCCCACAGAGAGCCACAGGCTCTGGCCCGTGCCCCACCTACGGGCCGGCCCTCCTGGCAGCAGCGCAACACCACCTCTTCAGGAGCCCAGGGACTGACCTCAGCCCCCTAAGGGCCAGGCAAGGTTGGTTCCTGTCAGCTGCCTAAAGCAGCCTCCCCAGCCCTGCTTACAGGGACCTTGGGCTGCTGCTGGGGACAGAAGGGGGATGGAGGGCTCCACAACTCGTCACACAGGCCCCGAGTACAAGGCTGTTAAGCTGACAGGGTGCCAAGGGAACAGGCTGCCATGAAGGCACAGACCCAGGCCCTGAACTACAGGGTGGTCACCTTGCCGCAGCAACACGACCCAGCGGCTTCGCTGCGTCCGACGAATAAAAGGAGGAAGTTCCGCAGGAACAGAAGGGAAAACCTTTTCACTGTGTGTGCCAGAGCCCTGGAGCAGGCTGCCCAGAGAGTTAGTGGAGTCTCTGGAGACATTCAAAACCTGCCCCAGGTGATCCTGCACTGGCACAGGGGTTGGACCGGATGCTATTTTGGGGTCCCTTCCAACCCCTAACACTCAGTGATTCTGTGATTAGCTATGCTGGTGACAGAGTCTCACTGAGTGCTCTTTAAAATGTTTTTCTTTTCTTTCAGCCTAGGAGATTCATATTTAAATAGACCTTCTGCTCTGTCTTCCCCCTTCCTTCTTCCATCTTGCGTCTAAACACTAGGAGAGCTTGATCAGGTGTATCCTGGGCGTCCCAACGTAACACATCTCAACTGCATACATGGATTTTGTAATCTTTTGCCCCATTGCTCGCACAGGGTGGATTAAGTTCATTACTTATAGCTCGTCAGGACAGCTGTTGAAGTGTCCTGTGCAATGCAGGAGGAGTTGAATCCCATAGGAAACCACATTACTGTGCTTTGTCAGCCTGGTTATGGTCAGAAACCTCCTTCATTTTTTTTTCTCTTAAACAGATATATCACATGAGTCCCCAGAATTAATTTGCCTCTTCTCATAATTATTTCTTTAAAACTGTCTTAGAAGTGTCTCTGTCCTTCCCTCTCTCTAGATACTGGCCTCCTGAGCCCACGGCAGACTTGCACAGAGCTACTGCGAGCACCACTCTGCACGGCCTCTGGGGGGCTTTCAAGCACAGGCACCCCAGGAGAATCCAAACCTAACCTTGCAGCTGGCCTTAGAGCTCCTCTTTGGAAAACTGTCGCTGCCAGGGCCCACAAACCAACGTCCTCTGTCGGCAAACCGGATGTAAGGGCTGAAAAGTGTCAACGGAAACCGTAATCGGATGGCCCAGGAAGATCCTGCCGGTCTGAACACACCGGACCTGGAATGCACAAAGAAACTCTGTTAACAACTGTCTGTGCGTCTGCTCATAGCTTGAGGAGTAACAGAGCAGAACCAATTCCCAAAAGGTTTTCACTGCGTTCCCAGGGCAAGTAGAGGCTTGCTCTGGCTGTAGTTAATACCTAGAAATTCCTATCAAAATCTTTGCAGCACAACAAGAAAAAAACCAAACCAACCAAACCACAAACTGCTTTATATTATTAAGTAGGAACTCGAAAGCTTACAGGAACTGTGGGGATTTTTTTATGACAAATTATTCCTTTTCTTTTTTTCAGTGAGCAATTGGGTTTCCAACAGCTCCACATTCTGACACCAAAGCACCCCGCTCCGTGTCAGGGCTTGTGGCTGAGGCCGAATACAAATCTGCAACTGGTCCTCAGGCAAAGCAGTTAAGCTCCCTGAAAAAAAAGGAAAGAAAGCAAGAGTGAGTCAACCATAAAAACAAGACCTAACCAAACCCCCAAAGCCATTTTGTCAGGAAGTCGCCTCCACTATCACCCGCCACATGCTGAAATTCCCTTCCCCTGGGGCTCCTGCTTGGCCCACAGCTGGGGAACATAAAGCAAGGCACAGCCCTGTGGGTACCTGCTGCCCTGGAGCCACCAAAACCGGAGCACCCAGTCACTACCAATCCCACAGCAGACCCAAGATACAACAGGGACTCCATAGAGACTCCAAAACCTCACTGAGAACCCCCCAACTCCTTCAGGACCCCCACAGATTCTCCAACTTAGATGCCCACAAAACCCCTTTGGTTGCACCCAAACCCCCCATCTGAAACACCCAGCTCCACTTTAGGTACCCCCAGATGCTTCCAATGTCCCCAGACCCGCTGGTGGACCAGCCCAGAACCCCCTGACACTATCCCAGACCCTTTCAGGGGGCTCCACACCCCTTCTAGATGCCCACAAAACCCCTTCACACGCCAAAAGAAACCTTTACCTGCCTCCAAACCCCATTAGGGGGCCACTTAGCAGCGGGTGGCAGCAACCAAGTCTGTTGCTCTCACCAATTAAACCCTTTGGTGCTCTCAGCTCTCTGACCCTGTGTCAGTGCAAGTCCTTGTCGGCCGGCACCTTTGTCCTGATCCAGGCGGAGAGAGAACTGCCAGGAACACAGCTTCGCCGCTCCGCTTGCGGCACGCCTGCTGCCGAGGGCAGCCTCGTCCGCAGCCTGCCCGAGAGGAACACGGCCCCCGGGGCCGGGGGACACACAAAAGCCTTCCACAAAGGAAACAAGGGAAGTCTCTTGGCCACTCTTCACGTGCCGAGTGCGATTGTCATGTGGAACACACCGCGGCATCTGGAACGAGTTTAAGTCCAGGTCTATGGCAGCACAGAGGTTCCTGGAATATCCCGGTACATCGATCCACAGGAGGTTGTCTTTCGGTCCCCAGTCTGATGCTTTGCAGCACAGCCATCACACCATTTCTCTCGAGTGCTTTGAACTGACAATTCATGCAGGAGAATAAAACCAAACAGGAGTAAGCAGCTTGGAAAAGAACTTTGATCATCACCGGGCCCAACAAGAGGACACAGTCTCAGGCTGCACCAGGGGAGGTTTAGGCTAGAGGTTAGGAAGAGGTTCTGCACAGAGAGAGTGATGGCCCATTGGAATGGGCTGCCCAGGGAGGTGCTGGAGTCACCATCTTTGGAGGTGTTCAGGAGGAGACTGGATAGGGTGCTTGGTTGCATGGTTTAGTTAATTAGGTGGTGTTGGATGATAGGTTGGACACGATGATCTTGAAGGTCTCTTCCTACTCGGTCTGGTCTATTCTATTCTATTCTATTCCATTCCATTCCAACACCATCTAATCAACTAAACCATGGCACTGAGTGCCTCATCCAGTCTCTTTCTAAACACTTCCAGTGATGGTGACTCCCTGGGCACCACCTCCCTGAGCAGCACGTTCCAAAGGCCAATCTCTCTTTCAACCTGCTCTATTCTATTCTATGAAGACCTTCTTCCTAACATCCAGCCTAAACCTCCCCTGGCACAGCTTGAGACTGTGTCCTCTTGCTCTGGTGCTGCTTGCCTGGGAGAAGGGACCAACCCCCACCTGGCTACAACCAGAACTGAGGGGACTGCAATCTTTGCAGCTTCAGCTTTCCTTCTCTGCTACTTCTTTTTTCAGATGGATTTTTTTTCAAAGGGACTGCTGGACAGCAGAACAGGATGGATGGCTGGGCCCCAAGAGCGGTGGGGAACAGAGTTAAACCCAGCCGGTGGACGGCCGGGCACGAGTGGTGTTCCCCAGGACACCCCTTGTGAGAGAGTGAGTCCAGAGAAGGGCCACAAAGCTGGTGAGGGGTCTGGATAACAAGCCTTACGAGGAGTGGCTGAAGGAACTGGGACTGTTTAATCTGCAGAAGAGGAAGCTGAAGGAATTAAGGTATGGTCTGGCTTCAGCTCTCAACTA
Organism: Melanerpes formicivorus; assembly: GCF_026170545.1. NCBI lineage: Eukaryota > Metazoa > Chordata > Aves > Piciformes > Picidae > Melanerpes > Melanerpes formicivorus. Next base: position 221,734 of record NW_027142375.1, read on the forward strand.
GTTCCACGTTGAGCAAGGACAGCTTGTACTCACAGAAGGCACTGGCTGCTTGGGTTCAAGGTTCCTGCAGAGCTCAGGCTATCTCTCTTCATTAGTGAGGTCGTCCTGTCACCTAGGCAGAGAGAAGAAAATGCACTATGAAATTAGACCACTGGAATCGTGAGACTCGTTCTGTGTGCGACTCCAGGAGAATCCAAACCTAACCTTGGAGCTGCCCTGAAGAGCTCCTCTTTGGAAAAGTCTCGCTGCCGGGCCCCACAAACCCCACACCCTCTGTCAGCAAACCGGATGTACGAGCTGAAGAGTGTCGACAGAAACTGTACGTGGACAGCTCAGGAAGGTCCTGCCAGTCCCAGCACACCAGACCTGGAATGATCAAAGAAAGTCCGTTAACAGCTGTCTGTGTGTCTGCTCATAGCTTGAGGAGAACCCCCCAACTCCTTCAGGACCCCCCCAGATTCCCCAACTTAGATGCCCACAAAACCCCTTTGGAGGCACCCAAACCCCCCATCTGATACGCTCAGCTCCGTTTTAGGTACCCCCAGACGCTTCTAATGTCCCCAGACCCGCTGGTAGACCAGCCCAGAACCCCCTGACACTATCCCAGACCCTTTCAGGGGGCTCCACACCCCTTCTAGATGCCCACAAAACCCCTTCACACGCCAAAAGAAACCTTTACCTGCCTCCAAACCCCATTTGGGGGCCACTCAGACCCCTTAGCAGCGGGTGGCAGCAACCAAGTCTGTGGCTCTCACCAATTAAACCTGGATGTTAGGAAGAAGGTCTTCATAGAATAGAATAGAGCAGGTTGAAAGAGAGATTGGCCTTTGGAATGTGCTGCCCAGGGAGGTGGTGGAGTCACCATCACTGGAAGTGTTTAGAAAGAGACTGGATGAGGCACTCAGTGCCGTGGTTTAGTTGATTAGATGGTGTTGGAATGGAATGGACCGGACCAGGTTGGAAGAGACCTTCAAGATCATCGTGTCCAACCTATCATCCAACACCACCTAATCAACTAAACCATGCAACCAAGCACCCTATCCAGTCTCCTCCTGAACACCTCCAAAGATGGTGACTCCACCACCTCCCTGGGCAGCCCACTCCAATGGGCAATCACTCTCTCTGTGCAGAACCTCTTCCTAACCTCTAGCCTAAACCTCCCCTGCCACAGCTTGAGACTGTGTCCTCTTGTTCTGCTGCTGCTTGCCTGGAAGAAGAGACCAACCCCCACCTGGCTACAACCTCCCTTCAGGGAGTTGCAGAGAGCAAGAAGGTCTCCCCTGAGCCTCCTCTTCTCCAGGCTAAGCAACCCCAGCTCCCTCAGCCGCTCCTCACAGGCCTGTGCTCCAAACCCCTCCCCAGCTTTGTTGCCCTTCTCCGGACTCCTTCCAGCAACTCAACGTCTTGCTTAAACGGAGGGACCCAGAACTGGACACGGGACTCAAGGTGTGCCCTAACCAGTGCCAAGTGCAGGGGCAGAATGACCTCCCTGCTCCTGCTGGCCACACTGTTCCCGATATTGGCCAGGTTGCCAGTGGCCTTCTTGGCCACCCGTGCACGCTGCTGGTCACGACCAGAAGACAGGGATCAGAAGAGTCTTTGGCCAAGCTGTAAACCTCTTCCTAACATTCAGCCTAAACCTCCCCTGGCACAGCTTGAGACTGTGTCCTCTTGCTCTGGTGCTGCTTGCCTGGGAGAAGAGACCAACCCCCACCTGGCTACAACCAGAACTGAGGGGACTGCAATCTTTGCAGCTTCAGCTTTCCTTCTCTGCTACTTCTTTTTTCAGATGGATTGTTTTTCAAAGGGACTGCTGGACAGCAGAACAGGATGGATGGCTGGGCCCCAAGAGCAGTGGGGAACAGAGTTAAACCCAGCCGGTGGACGGCCGGGCACGAGTGGTGTTCCCCAGGACACCCCTTGTGAGAGAGTGAGTCCAGAGAAGGGCCACAAAGATGGTGAGGGGTCTGGATAACAAGTCTTATGAGGAGTGGCTGAAGGAACTGTGACTGTTTAATCTGCAGAAGAGGAAGCTAAGGGAATTAAGGCGTGGTCTGGCTTCAGCTCTCAACTAGTTCCACGTTGAGCAAGGACAGCTTGTACTCACAGAAGGCACTGGCTGCTTGGGTTCAAGGTTCCTGCAGAGCTCAGGCTATCTCTCTTCATTAGTGAGGTCGTCCTGTCACCTAGGCAGAGAGAAGAAAATGCAGCTATGAAATTAGACCACTGGAATCGTGAGACTCGTTCTGTGTGAGACTCCAGGAGAATCCAAACCTAACCTTGGAGCTGCCCTGAAGAGCTCCTCATAGCTTGAGGAGTACCAGAGCAGGAACAATTCCCAAAAGGTTTTCACTGCATTCCTAGGGCACTTGAAGGATTGCCCTGGCTGTAGTTAATACCTAGAAATTCCCCTCAAAATCTTTGCAGCACAGCAAGGAAATTGAGGGATGGGAAGGCAATATGTACTTACACGTTAGGCAAGAATTGGCTTTGCAAACTAATCTCTCTAACTGTTGGATATGCACTGAACTTCCTCGAGGCCAAATGAGGACCCCTTTCTTTGGGGAAGCCTCAATGAATTGGACTTGGGGGGCATCAGACTGGGTGACTACATCTGAGAGTAACTTCCACAATTGTCAGCATGGGAAAGATAGCTCAGAAAGCCTGGGTCCAAAGTTTGCCTTAAGAAAATATAGTATATGAATATACTGTTGGCTGTGAGAAAGGGGGGAATTGACGAACAGAAAAGTCTCATTAACAGAACCACAGAGTTAATAAGAATTTTCCGCTTGTTAGCTGAAATGCTGGGACGCAGGGAGGAGGAGAGGGGCTGGCAGACAGCCTTTGGATAGAGAAGGAATAACAGGATTTGTCAGTGATTCACTTCTGTTAGTCTTGGACAAGATGCTCTTTTGTATACGATAAAGGACACCTGCATGATATGTGTACTTCTGCTCTTTTAGATAGATAAGCTTTGTATAGATAGGCAGCATCTGGACCTCTGTCATTATAGACAGATAACTTTTTGTATAAAAGTTTGCCCAAACCTCTCTGAAGACACACAGCTCTTTTGAAATGATCCTACCTGTGTCAGGCACCAGAATAGAAGCACGATACAAGAGACTTACTGAGTCTCTTGTGTGTCTTTCTCTAAGTCATTATCAACGCTGTTTGCAGCACAAACCCAAACCCAAACCCAAACCCACCCCGAGACACCCCCAGCTCCCACGGGAGCCTGCAGAGACCTCCCAAAGGGTCCGTCGGAGGTGCCCAGCTGCCTCTCCACGACCCTTGATCCTTTCAGATGGCCCCACCAGAACTTTACATATCCCCAGACCCTTTTAGGTGTCCCCAGACCTCCTCCGTCACCCCCAAAAGCCCTGCCGATGGCCCCAGACCACCTTCAGACGCCGGAAGGAACACACCTGGGAGTCCCGGGCCGGCAGCGACACCGGAAACCTCACTGCGAGCTCCCCGAATGCGCCAGGACGCCTTGCCCCGCCAAAGGACGGCGGTTCGCAGGCACCCTGGGGCCAGAACGGCGTCAGGCGCCGAATCAGGGCTCTCCGCCACCGCTCCGGCTCCAAAGCTGCTCAGCGCGGCGCCCGCCCCCCCGGCCAGAAAAGCGGGGCGCAGCCCGCGAGGAGGGCGCGTGCGCAGGACCGGACCTGCTGCGGCGCGGGCGCCGTATCCATAGCGACCACCGGGACGCTGCCCCCCTGGCGCGAGCAGAGCCGGGCTAGGGCGCAGGCGCTGGACCCATAGCGACGCTCGACTCAAGCTCTCCGCTCTTCCCCTAAGAATTTTCGAGCATTCAGCGCAGTTAGGCTGCAGAAATTAGCTCCCCCGGGGCGGCACACGCCGCGGCACGGCAGCACTGCCGGCCATTACACACAGGGTGGCAGCATTGAGCTCCCCCGGGGCGGCACACGCCGCGGCACGGCTGCACTGCCGGCCATTACACACAGGGTGGCAGCATTGAGCTCCCCCGGGGCGGCACACGCCGCGGCACGGCTGCACTGCCGGCCATTACACACCGGGTGGCAGCATTGAGCTCCCACGGGGCGGCACACGCCGCGGCACGGCTGCACTGCCGGCCATTACACACAGGGTTGAGCACTGAGCTCCCCCGGGGCGGCACACGCCGCGGCACGGCTGCACTGCCGGCCATTACACACAGGGTTGAGCACTGAGCTCCCCCGGGGCGGCACACGCCGCGGCACGGCTGCACTGCCGGCCATTACACACCGGGTGGCAGCATTGAGCTCCCACGGGGCCTCTGGGCACGGTTGAGGCAGCAGCCGCCATCCCCGCAGAGCCCCACCGGCCAAGCCCGGACACGCCCCCCCCCCAAAAGCCCCGCGCTGCCCCGCCGGTGGCCACCCCCCCAAGCCACGCGCAGCTCCAGCGGCTGCTATAGAGAAACCCCACAAAGCAGCAGAGACTGGCACTGACCTGGGACACAGCAGAAGAGCTCCAACCTCTACCAGCCACGACCCTGCACTGAGCCATTTTAAAGCATCTGGCGCCATATTGTTGAGGGCGGTGCCATGCTGGGGGGTGGGGTGCAGGCTGGGGGGCGGTGACACGCTGGGGGGGGCGGCGCCACGCGGGAGGGGGGGCGGCGCCACGCGGGTGGGGGGCGGCGCCACGCGGGGGGGGGCGGCGCCACGCGGGGGGGGCGGCGCCACGCGGGGGGGGGCGGCGCCACGCGGGGGGGGGCGGCGCCACGCGGGGGGGGGGCGGCGCCACGCGGGGGGGGGGGCGGCGCCACGCGGGGGGGGGGCGGCGCCACGCGGGGGGGGGGGCGGCGCCACGCGGGGGGGGGAGCGGCGCCACGCGGGGGGGGGGCGGCGCCACGCTGGCGGGGGGGCGGCGCCACGCGGGGGGGGGGCGGCGCCACGCGGGGGGGGGGGCGGCGCCACGCGGGGGGGGGGCGGCGCCACGCGGGGGGGGCGGCGCCACGCGGGGGCGGGCGGTGCCACGCGGTGGGGGGCGGCGCCACGCGGGGGGGGGCGGCGCCACGCGGGGGGGGGGCGGCGCCACGCGGGGGGGGGCGGCGCCACGCGGGGGGGGGGCGGCGCCACGCGGGGGGGGGGCGGCGCCACGCGGGGGGGGGGGCGGCGCCACGCGGGGGGGGGGCGGCGCCACGCGGGGGGGGGGGCGGCGCCACGCGGGGGGGGGAGCGGCGCCACGCGGGGGGGGGCGGCGCCACGCGGGGGGGGGGCGGCGCCACGCTGGCGGGGGGCGGCGCCACGCGGGGGGGGGGGCGGCGCCACGCGGGGGGGGGGGCGGCGCCACGCGGGGGGGGGGCGGCGCCACGCGGGGGGGGCGGCGCCACGCGGGGGCGGGCGGCGCCACGCGGTGGGGGGCGGCGCCACGCGGGGGGGGGGGCGGCGCCACGCGGGGGGGGGCGGCGCCACGCGGGGGGGGGGCGGCGCCACGCGGGGGGGGGGCGGTGCCACGCGGGGGGGGCGGCGCCACGCGGGGGGGGGCGGCGCCACGCTGGGGGGGGCGGCGCCCCGCTGGCGGGGGCGGCGCCCCGCTGGCGGGGGCGGCGCCCCGCTGGCGGGGGCGGCGCCCCGCTGGCGGGGGGCGGCGCCACGCTGGCGGGGGCGGCGCCACGCTGGCGGGGGCGGCGCCACGCTGGCGGGGGCGGCGCCACGCTGGCGGGGGCGGCGCCACGCTGGCGGGGGCGGCGCCACGCTGGCGGGGGCGGCGCCACGCTGGCGGGGGCGGCGCCACGCTGGCGGGGGCGGCGCCACGCTGGCGGGGGCGGCGCCACGCTGGCGGGGGCGGCGCCACGCTGGCGGGGGCGGCGCCACGCTGGCAGGGGCGGCGCCACGCTGGCGGGGGCGGTGCCTGCGTTGTCACCTCACGCTCAGCTTTCCATGGTTTTTATTCCCCTCCAAGACAACACGTTGAGTTCTGAGCAGCTGAGGAGCCCTGGGGAACACCTGTACAGAAATGTTCCTCCAAGAGCTGTCAGAAAAACGTTCGTTCCGCCAGCACTGCCGGCCGTTACACACCGGGTGGCAGCATTGAGCTCCCACGGGGCGGCACACGCCGCGGCACGGCTGCACTGCCGGCCGTTACACACCGGGTGGCAGCATTGAGCTCCCACGGGGCGGCACACGCCGCGGCACGGCTGCACTGCCGGCCGTTACACACCGGGTGGCAGCACTGAGCACCTCCCTGGGCGTGGGCAGCAGCCGGGCCCCCACGTGGGTTTTATTTTCCAACGCTAAAAGCCTTTTGGAAGCAGAGAGGGCAGACAGGGGTCGTTTCCAAAGCTTTCTTACGCACCAGTCACTCCAAGCCCTCCCTCTCCAGCTGCAAACCAGAGGTTTGCCTCCGCCTCGCCTCACCCCAGTACTTACACTTTTACAGATAGTGTGGTCCCCTCGGAGAATTTTCAGCACTTTAGGGGGGGGCCCCCAGTCCTCGCTCACCTGCTCCTCTGCTGCAGCAGCCCCCTGCCCCACGTGGCAGAACCGGCCCACCCACAATCCCCCCACTCCCTTTGATTCACCCCCAAAAAGGCACAAAATAAAGCAAACTGCCCAGCCAGCACCTCCTGCCTTTCACAGCAAGGACTGAACATTGCAGCTTTGGCCAAGACTATCAGCCCAAAGGAAGGCCTGGCCCCTGGGGAGCTAAATGCAAGTGAACTATCTGACACCACCACAGTCCTGTGAATGTTGCAAAGCAGTAGTGCATGCAGTATAATAATTCGAAAGTTAAGGGCTGCTCAAGCTTTACACAAAGTATCCTATTCAGTTTTGGGTTCCACTTAACACAAAGTAAAAGTGTAAAAGGTCAGAGGGAAAGCCAACTCTACCTCTGAACTACAGCAAGAAATACTGGAATCAAGGGGCCCTTTCTTCTGCTACTAATACATGAAGAGAACATGAAAACTGATGGGCTAAACCAACAGGGCAAGATTAGAATAACTAGTAGAGAGAACGGAAGATACAAAGCTTCAACTGCATCTGTTTAGCAACGACTCCTACCAGATAACTTCCATGCCATAACTTTGCTGAATTCAAACAAGCCAGCTGGTGAAGCGTCTCGCTTACAGGCGGCCGACGAGGAGACGTGCAGAAGGCAGAGGCGAGCGAACAAGTCCTGAGCTTTGCTGCAGGCTGTCCTGCGGCTCCCCCTACTGACGCTTTCCCGTACACCACCGCAGAAGGAGTTGGGTGAATTTTGTCTCAAACCCATTAAACCCTTTGGTGGTTTCAGCTTCCCGAGGATGTGTCGGCACAAGTCCTTGTCGGGGCACCGCAAACAGGGAGAGACAAAGCTCCGAGATCCAGGAAGAGGACGGCTGAGCAGACACTCCTAAAGAGAGAAACTTCATCAGCTGAACCTCACACTTCTCCCAGCTTTGCAACAGCAAAGAACTTTGTGAACAACACAGTGGTGCTCCTAAGGAGGTCACCAGCTTGCAAGTTACAGGAGAAATAAAAACCTTTTTATTACAGAAGCACTGGCAAAAATTTACGGACAGGAACAGCAGACGAGGAAATTCTGCGATTGAGCTAACGATAGACATCGGGCCTAGGATCTGGCTACCCTGACAAAGGATGCCAACAGGACAGAGTGAGGCCTCAGCAGCACTCCCAAAAAGCCCCACAGAGAGCCACAGGCTCTGGCCCGTGCCCACACCTACGGGCCGGCCCTCCTGGCAGCAGCGCAACACCACCTCTTCAGGAGCCCAGGGACTGACCTCAGCCCCCTAAGGGCCAGGCAAGGTTGGTTCCTGTCAGCTGCCTAAAGCAGCCTCCCCAGCCCTGCTTACAGGGACCTTGGGCTGCTGCTGGGGACAGAAGGGGGATGGAGGGCTCCACAACTCGTCACACAGGCCCCGAGTACAAGGCTGTTAAGCTGACAGGGTGCCAAGGGAACAGGCTGCCATGAAGGCACAGACCCAGGCCCTGAACTACAGGGTGGTCACCTTGCCGCAGCAACACGACCCAGCGGCTTCGCTGCGTCCGACGAATAAAAGGAGGAAGTTCCGCAGGAACAGAAGGGAAAACCTTTTCACTGTGTGTGCCAGAGCCCTGGAGCAGGCTGCCCAGAGAGTTAGTGGAGTCTCTGGAGACATTCAAAACCTGCCCCAGGTGATCCTGCACTGGCACAGGGGTTGGACCGGATGCTATTTTGGGGTCCCTTCCAACCCCTAACACTCAGTGATTCTGTGATTAGCTATGCTGGTGACAGAGTCTCACTGAGTGCTCTTTAAAATGTTTTTCTTTTCTTTCAGCCTAGGAGTTTCATATTTAAATAGACCTTCTGCTCTGTCTTCCCCCTTCCTTCTTCCATCTTGCGTCTAAACACTAGGAGAGCTTGATGAGCTGTATCCTGGGCGTCCCAACGTAACACATCTCAACTGCATACATGGATTTTGTAATCTTTTGCCCCATTGCTCGCACAGGGTGGATTAAGTTCATTACTTATAGCTCGTCAGGACAGCTGTTGAAGTGTCCTGTGCAATGCAGGAGGAGTTGAATCCCATAGGAAACCACATTACTGTGCTTTGTCAGCCTGGTTATGGTCAGAAACCTCCTTCATTTTTTTTTCTCTTAAACAGATATATCACATGAGTCCCCAGAATTAATTTGCCTCTTCTCATAATTATTTCTTTAAAACTGTCTTAGAAGTGTCTCTGTCCTTCCCTCTCTCTAGATACTGGCCTCCTGAGCCCACGGCAGACTTGCACAGAGCTACTGCGAGCACCACTCTGCACGGCCTCTGGGGGGCTTTCAAGCACAGGCACCCCAGGAGAATCCAAACCTAACCTTGCAGCTGGCCTTAGAGCTCCTCTTTGGAAAACTGTCGCTGCCAGGGCCCACAAACCAACGTCCTCTGTCGGCAAACCGGATGTAAGGGCTGAAAAGTGTCAACGGAAACCGTAATCGGATGGCCCAGGAAGATCCTGCCGGTCTGAACACACCGGACCTGGAATGCACAAAGAAACTCTGTTAACAACTGTCTGTGCGTCTGCTCATAGCTTGAGGAGTAACAGAGCAGAACCAATTCCCAAAAGGTTTTCACTGCGTTCCCAGGGCAAGTAGAGGCTTGCTCTGGCTGTAGTTAATACCTAGAAATTCCTATCAAAATCTTTGCAGCACAACAAGAAAAAAACCAAACCAACCAAACCACAAACTGCTTTATATTATTAAGTAGGAACTCGAAAGCTTACAGGAACTGTGGGGATTTTTTTATGACAAATTATTCCTTTTCTTTTTTTCAGTGAGCAATTGGGTTTCCAACAGCTCCACATTCTGACACCAAAGCACCCCGCTCCGTGTCAGGGCTTGTGGCTGAGGCCGAATACAAATCTGCAACTGGTCCTCAGGCAAAGCAGTTAAGCTCCCTGAAAAAAAAGGAAAGAAAGCAAGAGTGAGTCAACCATAAAAACAAGACCTAACCAAACCCCCAAAGCCATTTTGTCAGGAAGTCGCCTCCACTATCACCCGCCACATGCTGAAATTCCCTTCCCCTGGGGCTCCTGCTTGGCCCACAGCTGGGGAACATAAAGCAAGGCACAGCCCTGTGGGTACCTGCTGCCCTGGAGCCACCAAAACCGGAGCACCCAGTCACTACCAATCCCACAGCAGACCCAAGATACAACAGGGACTCCATAGAGACTCCAAAACCTCACTGAGAACCCCCCAACTCCTTCAGGACCCCCACAGATTCTCCAACTTAGATGCCCACAAAACCCCTTTGGTTGCACCCAAACCCCCCATCTGAAACACCCAGCTCCACTTTAGGTACCCCCAGATGCTTCCAATGTCCCCAGACCCGCTGGTGGACCAGCCCAGAACCCCCTGACACTATCCCAGACCCTTTCAGGGGGCTCCACACCCCTACTAGATGCCCACAAAACCCCTTCACACGCCAAAAGAAACCTTTACCTGCCTCCAAACCCCATTAGGGGGCCACTTAGCAGCGGGTGGCAGCAACCAAGTCTGTTGCTCTCACCAATTAAACCCTTTGGTGCTCTCAGCTCTCTGACCCTGTGTCAGTGCAAGTCCTTGTCGGCCGGCACCTTCGTGCTGATCCAGGCGGAGAGAGAACTGCCAGGAACACAGCTTCGCCGCTCCGCTTGCGGCACGCCTGCTGCCGAGGGCAGCCTCGTCCGCAGCCTGCCCGAGAGGAACACGGCCCCCGGGGCCGGGGGACACACAAAAGCCTTCCACAAAGGAAACAAGGGAAGTCTCTTGGCCACTCTTCACGTGCCGAGTGCGATTGTCATGTGGAACACACCGCGGCATCTGGAACGAGTTTAAGTCCAGGTCTATGGCAGCACAGAGGTTCCTGGAATATCCCGGTACATCGATCCACAGGAGGTTGTCTTTCGGTCCCCAGTCTGATGCTTTGCAGCACAGCCATCACACCATTTCTCTCGAGTGCTTTGAACTGACAATTCATGCAGGAGAATAAAACCAAACAGGAGTAAGCAGCTTGGAAAAGAACTTTGATCATCACCGGGCCCAACAAGAGGACACAGTCTCAGGCTGCACCAGGGGAGGTTTAGGCTAGAGGTTAGGAAGAGGTTCTGCACAGAGAGAGTGATGGCCCATTGGAATGGGCTGCCCAGGGAGGTGCTGGAGTCACCATCTTTGGAGGTGTTCAGGAGGAGACTGGATAGGGTGCTTGGTTGCATGGTTTAGTTAATTAGGTGGTGTTGGATGATAGGTTGGACACGATGATCTTGAAGGTCTCTTCCTACTCGGTCTGGTCTATTCTATTCTATTCCATTCCATTCCAACACCATCTAATCAACTAAACCATGGCACTGAGTGCCTCATCCAGTCTCTTTCTAAACACTTCCAGTGATGGTGACTCCCTGGGCACCACCTCCCTGAGCAGCACGTTCCAAAGGCCAATCTCTCTTTCAACCTGCTCTATTCTATTCTATGAAGACCTTCTTCCTAACATCCAGCCTAAACCTCCCCTGGCACAGCTTGAGACTGTGTCCTCTTGCTCTGGTGCTGCTTGCCTGGGAGAAGGGACCAACCCCCACCTGGCTACAACCAGAACTGAGGGGACTGCAATCTTTGCAGCTTCAGCTTTCCTTCTCTGCTACTTCTTTTTTCAGATGGATTTTTTTTCAAAGGGACTGCTGGACAGCAGAACAGGATGGATGGCTGGGCCCCAAGAGCGGTGGGGAACAGAGTTAAACCCAGCCGGTGGACGGCCGGGCACGAGTGGTGTTCCCCAGGACACCCCTTGTGAGAGAGTGAGTCCAGAGAAGGGCCACAAAGCTGGTGAGGGGTCTGGATAACAAGCCTTACGAGGAGTGGCTGAAGGAACTGGGACTGTTTAATCTGCAGAAGAGGAAGCTGAGGGAATTAAGGTATGGTCTGGCTTCAGCTCTCAACTAGTTCCACGTTGAGCAAGGACAGCTTGTACTCACAGAAGGCACTGGCTGCTTGGGTTCAAGGTTCCTGCAGAGCTCAGGCTATCTCTCTTCATTAGTGAGGTCGTCCTGTCACCTAGGCAGAGAGAAGAAAATGCAGCTATGAAATTAGACCACTGGAATCGTGAGACTCGTTCTGTGTGCGACTCCAGGAGAATCCAAACCTAACCTTGGAGCTGCCCTGAAGAGCTCCTCTTTGGAAAAGTCTCGCTGCCGGGCCCCACAAACCCCACACCCTCTGTCAGCAAACCGGATGTACGAGCTGAAGAGTGTCGACAGAAACTGTACGTGGACAGCTCAGGAAGGTCCTGCCAGTCCCAGCACACCAGACCTGGAATGATCAAAGAAAGTCCGTTAACAGCTGTCTGTGTGTCTGCTCATAGCTTGAGGAGAACCCCCCAACTCCTTCAGGACCCCCCCAGATTCCCCAACTTAGATGCCCACAAAACCATTTTGGAGGCACCCAAACCCCCCATCTGATACGCCCAGCTCCGTTTTAGGTACCCCCAGACGCTTCTAATGTCCCCAGACCCGCTGGTAGACCAGCCCAGAACCCCCTGACACTATCCCAGACCCTTTCAGGGGGCTCCACACCCCTTCTAGATGCCCACAAAACCCCTTCACATGCCAAAAGAAACCTTTACCTGCCTCCAAACCCCATTTGGGGGCCACTCAGACCCCTTAGCAGCGGGTGGCAGCAACCAAGTCTGTGGCTCTCACCAATTAAACCTGGATGTTAGGAAGAAGGTCTTCATAGAATAGAATAGAGCAGGGTGAAAGAGAGATTGGCCTTTGGAATGTGCTGCCCAGGGAGGTGGTGGAGTCACCATCACTGGAAGTGTTTAGAAAGAGACTGGATGAGGCACTCAGTGCCGTGGTTTAGTTGATTAGATGGTGTTGGAATGGAATGGACCGGACCAGGTTGGAAGAGACCTTCAAGATCATTGTGTCCAACCTATCATCCAACACCACCTAATCAACTAAACCATGCAACCAAGCACCCTATCCAGTCTCCTCCTGAACACCTCCAAAGATGGTGACTCCACCACCTCCCTGGGCAGCCCACTCCAATGGGCAATCACTCTCTCTGTGCAGAACCTCTTCCTAACCTCTAGCCTAAACCTCCCCTGCCACAGCTTGAGACTGTGTCCTCTTGTTCTGCTGCTGCTTGCCTGGAAGAAGAGACCAACCCCCACCTGGCCACAACCTCCCTTCAGGGAGTTGCAGAGAGCAAGAAGGTCTCCCCTGAGCCTCCTCTTCTCCAGGCTAAGCAACCCCAGCTCCCTCAGCCGCTCCTCACAGGCCTGTGCTCCAAACCCCTCCCCAGCTTTGTTGCCCTTCTCCGGACTCCTTCCAGCAACTCAACGTCTTGCTTAAACGGAGGGGCCCAGAACTGGACACGGGACTCAAGGTGTGCCCTAACCAGTGCCAAGTGCAGGGGCAGAATGACCTCCCTGCTCCTGCTGGCCACACTGTTCCCGATATTGGCCAGGTTGCCAGTGGCCTTCTTGGCCACCCGTGCACGCTGCTGGTCACGACCAGAAGACAGGGATCAGAAGAGTCTTTGGCCAAGCTGTAAACCTCTTCCTAACATTCAGCCTAAACCTCCCCTGGCACAGCTTGAGACTGTGTCCTCTTGCTCTGGTGCTGCTTGCCTGGGAGAAGAGACCAACCCCCACCTGGCTACAACCAGAACTGAGGGGACTGCAATCTTTGCAGCTTCAGCTTTCCTTCTCTGCTACTTCTTTTTTCAGATGGATTGTTTTTCAAAGGGACTGCTGGACAGCAGAACAGGATGGATGGCTGGGCCCCAAGAGCAGTGGGGAACAGAGTTAAACCCAGCCGGTGGACGGCCGGGCACGAGTGGTGTTCCCCAGGACACCCCTTGTGAGAGAGTGAGTCCAGAGAAGGGCCACAAAGCTGGTGAGGGGTCTGGATAACAAGTCTTATGAGGAGTGGCTGAAGGAACTGGGACTGTTTAATCTGCAGAAGAGGAAGCTAAGGGAATTAAGGCGTGGTCTGGCTTCAGCTCTCAACTAGTTCCACGTTGAGCAAGGACAGCTTGTACTCACAGAAGGCACTGGCTGCTTGGGTTCAAGGTTCCTGCAGAGCTCAGGCTATCTCTCTTCATTAGTGAGGTCGTCCTGTCACCTAGGCAGAGAGAAGAAAATGCAGCTATGAAATTAGACCACTGGAATCGTGAGACTCGTTCTGTGTGAGACTCCAGGAGAATCCAAACCTAACCTTGGAGCTGCCCTGAAGAGCTCCTCATAGCTTGAGGAGTACCAGAGCAGGAACAATTCCCAAAAGGTTTTCACTGCATTCCTAGGGCACTTGAAGGATTGCCCTGGCTGTAGTTAATACCTAGAAATTCCCCTCAAAATCTTTGCAGCACAGCAAGGAAATTGAGGGATGGGAAGGCAATATGTACTTACACGTTAGGCAAGAATTGGCTTTGCAAACTAATCTCTCTAACTGTTGGATATGCACTGAACTTCCTCGAGGCCAAATGAGGACCCCTTTCTTTGGGGAAGCCTCAATGAATTGGACTTGGGGGGCATCAGACTGGGTGACTACATCTGAGAGTAACTTCCACAATTGTCAGCATGGGAAAGATAGCTCAGAAAGCCTGGGTCCAAAGTTTGCCTTAAGAAAATATAGTATAGGAATATACTGTTGGCTGTGAGAAAGGGGGGAATTGACGAACAGAAAAGTCTCATTAACAGAACCACAGAGTTGATAAGAATTTTCCGCTTGTTAGCTGAAATGCTGGGACGCAGGGAGGAGGAGAGGGGCTGGCAGACAGCCTTTGGATAGAGAAGGAATAACAGGATTTGTCAGTGATTCACTTCTGTTAGTCTTGGACAAGATGCTCTTTTGTATACGATAAAGGACACCTGCATGATATGTATACTTCTGCTCTTTTAGATAGATAAGCTTTGTATAGATAGGCAGCATCTGGACCTCTGTCATTATAGACAGATAACTTTTTGTATAAAAGTTTGCCCAAACCTCTCTGAAGACACACAGCTCTTTTGAAATGATCCTACCTGTGTCAGGCGCCAGAATAGAAGCACGATACAAGAGACTTACTGAGTCTCTTGTGTGTCTTTCTCTAAGTCATTATCAACGCTGTTTGCAGCACAAACCCAAACCCAAACCCACCCCGAGACACCCCCAGCTCCCACGGGAGCCTGCAGAGACCTCCCAAAGGGTCCGTCGGAGGTGCCCAGCTGCCTCTCCACGACCCTTGATCCTTTCAGATGGCCCCACCAGAACTTTACATATCCCCAGACCCTTTTAGGTGTCCCCAGACCTCCTCCGTCACCCCCAAAAGCCCTGCCGATGGCCCCAGACCACCTTCAGACGCCGGAAGGAACACACCTGGGAGTCCCGGGCCGGCAGCGACACCGGAAACCGCACTGCGAGCTCCCCGAATGCGCCAGGACGCCTTGCCCCGCCAAAGGACGGCGGTTCGCAGGCACCCTGGGGCACAGAACGGCGTCAGGCGCCGAATCAGGGCTCTCCGCCACCGCTCCGGCTCCAAAGCTGCTCAGCGCGGCGCCCGCCCCCCCGGCCAGAAAAGCGGGGCGCAGCCCGCGAGGAGGGCGCGTGCGCGGGACCGGACCCGCTGCGGCGCGGGCGCCGTATCCATAGCGACCACCGGGACGCTGCCCCCCTGGCGCGAGCAGAGCCGGGCTAGGGCGCAGGCGCCGTATCCATAGCGACCACCGGGACGCTGCCCCCCTGGCGCGAGCAGAGCCGGGCTAGGGCGCAGGCGCTGGACCCATAGCGACGCTCGACTCAAGCTCTCCGCTCTTCCCCTAAGAATTTTCGAGCATTCAGCGCAGTTAGGCTGCAGAAATTAGCTCCCCCGGGGCGGCACACGCCGCGGCACGGCAGCACTGCCGGCCATTACACACAGGGTGGCAGCATTGAGCTCCCACGGGGCGGCACACGCCGCGGCACGGCTGCACTGCCGGCCATTACACACCGGGTGGCAGCATTGAGCTCCCCCGGGGCGGCACACGCCGCGGCACGGCTGCACTGCCGGCCATTACACACCGGGTGGCAGCATTGAGCTCCCACGGGGCGGCACACGCCGCGGCACGGCTGCACTGCCGGCCATTACACACAGGGTTGAGCACTGAGCTCCCCCGGGGCGGCACACGCCGCGGCACGGCTGCACTGCCGGCCATTACACACAGGGTTGAGCACTGAGCTCCCCCGGGGCGGCACACGCCGCGGCACGGCTGCACTGCCGGCCATTACACACAGGGGTGAGCACTGAGCTCCCCCGGGGCGGCACACGCCGCGGCACGGCTGCACTGCCGGCCATTACACACCGGGTGGCAGCATTGAGCTCCCACGGGGCCTCTGGGCACGGTTGAGGCAGCAGCCGCCATCCCCGCAGAGCCCCACCGGCCAAGCCCGGACACGCCCCCCCCCCCAAAAGCCCCGCGCTGCCCCGCCGGTGGTCACCCCCCCAAGCCCCGCGCAGCTCCAGCGGCTGCTATAGAGAAACCCCACAAAGCAGCAGAGACTGGCACTGACCTGGGACACAGCAGAAGAGCTCCAACCTCTACCAGCCACGACCCTGCACTGAGCCATTTTAAAGCATCTGGCGCCATGTTGTTGAGGGCGGTGCCATGCTGGGGGGGTGGGGTTCAGGCTGGGGGGGGCGGTGCCACGCGGGAGGGGGGGCGGCGCCACGCTGGCGGGGGCGGCGCCACGCTGGCGGGGGCGGCGCCACGCTGGCGGGGGCGGCGCCACGCTGGCGGGGGCGGCGCCACGCTGGCGGGGGCGGCGCCACGCTGGCGGGGGCGGCGCCACGCTGGAGGGGGCGGCGCCACGCTGGCGGGGGCGGCGCCACGCTGGCGGGGGCGGCGCCACGCTGGCGGGGGCGGCGCCACGCTGGCGGGGGCGGCGCCACGCTGGCGGGGGCGGCGCCACGCTGGCGGGGGCGGCGCCACGCTGGCGGGGGCGGCGCCACGCTGGCGGGGGCGGCGCCACGCTGGCGGGGGCGGCGCCACGCTGGCGGGGGCGGCGCCACGCTGGCGGGGGCGGCGCCACGCTGGCGGGGGCGGCGCCACGCTGGCGGGGGCGGCGCCACGCTGGCGGGGGCGGCGCCACGCTGGCGGGGGCGGCGCCACGCTGGCGGGGGCGGCGCCACGCTGGCGGGGGCGGCGCCACGCTGGCGGGGGCGGCGCCACGCTGGCGGGGGCGGCGCCACGCTGGCGGGGGCGGCGCCACGCTGGCGGGGGCGGCGCCACGCTGGCGGGGGCGGCGCCACGCTGGCGGGGGCGGCGCCACGCTGGCGGGGGCGGCGCCACGCTGGCGGGGGCGGCGCCACGCTGGCGGGGGCGGCGCCACGCTGGCGGGGGCGGCGCCACGCTGGCGGGGGCGGCGCCACGCTGGCGGGGGCGGCGCCACGCTGGCGGGGGCGGCGCCACGCTGGCGGGGGCGGCGCCACGCTGGCGGGGGCGGCGCCACGCTGGCGGGGGCGGCGCCACGCTGGCGGGGGCGGCGCCACGCTGGCGGGGGCGGCGCCACGCTGGCGGGGGCGGCGCCACGCTGGCGGGGGCGGCGCCACGCTGGCGGGGGCGGCGCCACGCTGGCGGGGGCGGCGCCACGCTGGCGGGGGCGGCGCCACGCTGGCGGGGGCGGCGCCTGCGTTGTCACCTCACGCTCAGCTTTCCATGGTTTTTATTCCCCTCCAAGACAACACGTTGAGTTCTGAGCAGCTGAGGAGCCCTGGGGAACACCTGTACAGAAATGTTCCTCCAAGAGCTGTCAGAAAAACGTTCGTTCCGCCAGCACTGCCGGCCGTTACACACCGGATGGCAGCATTGAGCTCCCCCGGGGCGGCACACGCCGCGGCACGGCTGCACTGCCGGCCGTTACACACCGGGTGGCAGCATTGAGCTCCCCCGGGGCGGCACACGCCGCGGCACGGCTGCACTGCCGGCCGTTACACACCGGGTGGCAGCACTGAGCACCTCCCTGGGCGTGGGCAGCAGCCGGGCCCCCACGTGGGTTTTATTTTCCAACGCTAAAAGCCTTTTGGAAGCAGAGAGGGCAGACAGGGGTCGTTTCCAAAGCTTTCTTACGCACCAGTCACTCCAAGCCCTCCCTCTCCAGCTGCAAACCAGAGGTTTGCCTCCGCCTCGCCTCACCCCAGTACTTACACTTTTACAGATAGTGTGGTCCCCTCGGAGAATTTTCAGCACTTTAGGGGGGGCCCCCCAGCCCTCGCTCACCTGCTCCTCTGCTGCAGCAGCCCCCTGCCCCACGTGGCAGAACCGGCCCACCCACAATCCCCCCACTCCCTTTGATTCACCCCCAAAAAGGCACAAAATAAAGCAAACTGCCCAGCCAGCACCTCCTGCCTTTCACAGCAAGGACTGAACATTGCAGCTTTGGCCAAGACTATCAGCCCAAAGGAAGGCCTGGCCCCTGAGGAGCTAAATGCAAGTGAACCATCTGACACCACCACAGTCCTGTGAATGTTGCAAAGCAGTAGTGCATGCAGTATAATAATTCGAAAGTTAAGGGCTGCTCAAGCTTTACACAAAGTATCCTATTCAGTTTTGGGTTCCACTTAACACAAAGTAAAAGTGTAAAAGGTCAGAGGGAAAGCCAACTCTACCTCTGAACTACAGCAAGAAATACTGGAATCAAGGGGCCCTTTCTTCTGCTACTAATACATGAAGAGAACATGAAAACTGATGGGCTAAACCAACAGGGCAAGATTAGAATAACTAGTAGAGAGAACGGAAGATACAAAGCTTCAACTGCATCTGTTTAGCAACGACTCCTACCAGATAACTTCCATGCCATAACTTTGCTGAATTCAAACAAGCCAGCTGGTGAAGCGTCTCGCTTACAGGCGGCCGACGAGGAGACGTGCAGAAGGCAGAGGCGAGCGAACAAGTCCTGAGCTTTGCTGCAGGCTGTCCTGCGGCTTCCCCTACCCTCTTTCCCGTACACCACCGCAGAAGGAGTTGGGTGAATTTTGTCTCAAACCCATTAAACCCTTTGGTGGTTTCAGCTTCCCGAGGATGTGTCGGCACAAGTCCTTGTCGGGGCACCGCAAACAGGGAGAGACAAAGCTCTGAGATCCAGGAAGAGGACGGCTGAGCAGACACTCCTAAAGAGAGAAACTTCATCAGCTGAACCTCACACTTCTCCCAGCTTTGCAACAGCAAAGAACTTTGTGAACAACACAGTGGTGCTCCTAAGGAGGTCACCAGCTTGCAAGTTACAGGAGAAATAAAAACCTTTTTATTACAGAAGCACTGGCAAAAATTTACGGACAGGAACAGCAGACGAGGAAATTCTGCGATTGAGCTAACGATAGACATCGGGCCTAGGATCTGGCTACCCTGACAAAGGATGCCAACAGGACAGAGTGAGGCCTCAGCAGCACCCCCAAAAAGCCCCACAGAGAGCCACAGGCTCTGGCCCGTGCCCCACCTACGGGCCGGCCCTCCTGGCAGCAGCGCAACACCACCTCTTCAGGAGCCCAGGGACTGACCTCAGCCCCCTAAGGGCCAGGCAAGGTTGGTTCCTGTCAGCTGCCTAAAGCAGCCTCCCCAGCCCTGCTTACAGGGACCTTGGGCTGCTGCTGGGGACAGAAGGGGGATGGAGGGCTCCACAACTCGTCACACAGGCCCCGAGTACAAGGCTGTTAAGCTGACAGGGTGCCAAGGGAACAGGCTGCCATGAAGGCACAGACCCAGGCCCTGAACTACAGGGTGGTCACCTTGCCGCAGCAACACGACCCAGCGGCTTCGCTGCGTCCGACGAATAAAAGGAGGAAGTTCCGCAGGAACAGAAGGGAAAACCTTTTCACTGTGTGTGCCAGAGCCCTGGAGCAGGCTGCCCAGAGAGTTAGTGGAGTCTCTGGAGACATTCAAAACCTGCCCCAGGTGATCCTGCACTGGCACAGGGGTTGGACCGGATGCTATTTTGGGGTCCCTTCCAACCCCTAACACTCAGTGATTCTGTGATTAGCTATGCTGGTGACAGAGTCTCACTGAGTGCTCTTTAAAATGTTTTTCTTTTCTTTCAGCCTAGGAGTTTCATATTTAAATAGACCTTCTGCTCTGTCTTCCCCCTTCCTTCTTCCATCTTGCGTCTAAACACTAGGAGAGCTTGATCAGGTGTATCCTGGGCGTCCCAACGTAACACATCTCAACTGCATACATGGATTTTGTAATCTTTTGCCCCATTGCTCGCACAGGGTGGATTAAGTTCATTACTTATAGCTCGTCAGGACAGCTGTTGAAGTGTCCTGTGCAATGCAGGAGGAGTTGAATCCCATAGGAAACCACATTACTGTGCTTTGTCAGCCTGGTTATGGTCAGAAACCTCCTTCATTTTTTTTTCTCTTAAACAGATATATCACATGAGTCCCCAGAATTAATTTGCCTCTTCTCATAATTATTTCTTTAAAACTGTCTTAGAAGTGTCTCTGTCCTTCCCTCTCTCTAGATACTGGCCTCCTGAGCCCACGGCAGACTTGCACAGAGCTACTGCGAGCACCACTCTGCACGGCCTCTGGGGGGCTTTCAAGCACAGGCACCCCAGGAGAATCCAAACCTAACCTTGCAGCTGGCCTTAGAGCTCCTCTTTGGAAAACTGTCGCTGCCAGGGCCCACAAACCAACGTCCTCTGTCGGCAAACCGGATGTAAGGGCTGAAAAGTGTCAACGGAAACCGTAATCGGATGGCCCAGGAAGATCCTGCCGGTCTGAACACACCGGACCTGGAATGCACAAAGAAACTCTGTTAACAACTGTCTGTGCGTCTGCTCATAGCTTGAGGAGTAACAGAGCAGAACCAATTCCCAAAAGGTTTTCACTGCGTTCCCAGGGCAAGTAGAGGCTTGCTCTGGCTGTAGTTAATACCTAGAAATTCCTATCAAAATCTTTGCAGCACAACAAGAAAAAAACCAAACCAACCAAACCACAAACTGCTTTATATTATTAAGTAGGAACTCGAAAGCTTACAGGAACTGTGGGGATTTTTTTATGACAAATTATTCCTTTTCTTTTTTTCAGTGAGCAATTGGGTTTCCAACAGCTCCACATTCTGACACCAAAGCACCCCGCTCCGTGTCAGGGCTTGTGGCTGAGGCCGAATACAAATCTGCAACTGGTCCTCAGGCAAAGCAGTTAAGCTCCCTGAAAAAAAAGGAAAGAAAGCAAGAGTGAGTCAACCATAAAAACAAGACCTAACCAAACCCCCAAAGCCATTTTGTCAGGAAGTCGCCTCCACTATCACCCGCCACATGCTGAAATTCCCTTCCCCTGGGGCTCCTGCTTGGCCCACAGCTGGGGAACATAAAGCAAGGCACAGCCCTGTGGGTACCTGCTGCCCTGGAGCCACCAAAACCGGAGCACCCAGTCACTACCAATCCCACAGCAGACCCAAGATTCAACAGGGACTCCATAGAGACTCCAAAACCTCACTGAGAACCCCCCAACTCCTTCAGGACCCCCACAGATTCTCCAACTTAGATGCCCACAAAACCCCTTTGGTTGCACCCAAACCCCCCATCTGAAACACCCAGCTCCACTTTAGGTACCCCCAGATGCTTCCAATGTCCCCAGACCCGCTGGTGGACCAGCCCAGAACCCCCTGACACTATCCCAGACCCTTTCAGGGGGCTCCACACCCCTTCTAGATGCCCACAAAACCCCTTCACACGCCAAAAGAAACCTTTACCTGCCTCCAAACCCCATTAGGGGGCCACTTAGCAGCGGGTGGCAGCAACCAAGTCTGTTGCTCTCACCAATTAAACCCTTTGGTGCTCTCAGCTCTCTGACCCTGTGTCAGTGCAAGTCCTTGTCGGCCGGCACCTTTGTCCTGATCCAGGCGGAGAGAGAACTGCCAGGAACACAGCTTCGCCGCTCCGCTTGCGGCACGCCTGCTGCCGAGGGCAGCCTCGTCCTCAGCCTGCCCGAGAGGAACACGGCCCCCGGGGCCGGGGGACACACAAAAGCCTTCCACAAAGGAAACAAGGGAAGTCTCTTGGCCACTCTTCACGTGCCGAGTGCGATTGTCATGTGGAACACACCGCGGCATCTGGAACGAGTTTAAGTCCAGGTCTATGGCAGCACAGAGGTTCCTGGAATATCCCGGTACATCGATCCACAGGAGGTTGTCTTTCGGTCCCCAGTCTGATGCTTTGCAGCACAGCCATCACACCATTTCTCTCGAGTGCTTTGAACTGACAATTCATGCAGGAGAATAAAACCAAACAGGAGTAAGCAGCTTGGAAAAGAACTTTGATCATCACCGGGCCCAACAAGAGGACACAGTCTCAGGCTGCACCAGGGGAGGTTTAGGCTAGAGGTTAGGAAGAGGTTCTGCACAGAGAGAGTGATGGCCCATTGGAATGGGCTGCCCAGGGAGGTGCTGGAGTCACCATCTTTGGAGGTGTTCAGGAGGAGACTGGATAGGGTGCTTGGTTGCATGGTTTAGTTGATTAGGTGGTGTTGGATGATAGGTTGGACACGATGATCTTGAAGGTCTCTTCCAACTCGGTCTGGTCTATTCTATTCTATTCCATTCCATTCCATTCCAACACCATCTAATCAACTAAACCATGGCACTGAGTGCCTCATCTAGTCTCTTTCTAAACACTTCCAGTGATGGTGACTCCCTGGGCACCACCTCCCTGAGCAGCACATTCCAAAGGCCAATCTCTCTTTCAACCTGCTCTATTCTATTCTATGAAGACCTTCTTCCTAACATCCAGCCTAAACCTCCCCTGGCACAGCTTGAGACTGTGTCCTCTTGCTCTGGTGCTGCTTGCCTGGGAGAAGAGACCAACCCCCACCTGGCTACAACCAGAACTGAGGGGACTGCAATCTTTGCAGCTTCAGCTTTCCTTCTCTGCTACTTCTTTTTTCAGATGGATTTTTTTTCAAAGGGACTGCTGGACAGCAGAACAGGATGGATGGCTGGGCCCCAAGAGCGGTGGGGAACAGAGTTAAACCCAGCCGGTGGACGGCCGGGCACAAGTGGTGTTCCCCAGGACACCCCTTGTGAGAGAGCGAGTCCAGAGAAGGGCCACAAAGCTGGTGAGGGGTCTGGATAACAAGCCTTACGAGGAGTGGCTGAAGGAACTGGGACTGTTTAATCTGCAGAAGAGGAAGCTGAGGGAATTAAGGTATGGTCTGGCTTCAGCTCTCAACTACTTCCACGTTGAGCAAGGACAGCTTGTACTCACAGAAGGCACTGGCTGCTTGGGTTCAAGGTTCCTGCAGAGCTCAGGCTATCTCTCTTCATTAGTGAGGTCGTCCTGTCACCTAGGCAGAGAGAAGAAAATGCAGCTATGAAATTAGACCACTGGAATCGTGAGACTCGTTCTGTGTGCGACTCCAGGAGAATCCAAACCTAACCTTGGAGCTGCCCTGAAGAGCTCCTCTTTGGAAAAGTCTCGCTGCCGGGCCCCACAAACCCCACACCCTCTGTCAGCAAACCGGATGTACGAGCTGAAGAGTGTCGACAGAAACTGTACGTGGACAGCTCAGGAAGGTCCTGCCAGTCCCAGCACACCAGACCTGGAATGATCAAAGAAAGTCCGTTAACAGCTGTCTGTGTGTCTGCTCATAGCTTGAGGAGAACCCCCCAACTCCTTCAGGACCCCCCCAGATTCCCCAACTTAGATGCCCACAAAACCCCTTTGGAGGCACCCACACCCCCCATCTGATACGCCCAGCTCCGTTTTAGGTACCCCCAGACGCTTCTAATGTCCCCAGACCCGCTGGTAGACCAGCCCAGAACCCCCTGACACTATCCCAGACCCTTTCAGGGGGCTCCACACCCCTTCTAGATGCCCACAAAACCCCTTCACATGCCAAAAGAAACCTTTACCTGCCTCCAAACCCCATTTGGGGGCCACTCAGACCCCTTAGCAGCGGGTGGCAGCAACCAAGTCTGTTGCTCTCACCAATTAAACCTGGATGTTAGGAAGAAGGTCTTCATAGAATAGAATAGAGCAGGTTGAAAGAGAGATTGGCCTTTGGAATGTGCTGCCCAGGGAGGTGGTGGAGTCGCCATCACTGGAAGTGTTTAGAAAGAGACTGGATGAGGCACTCAGTGCCGTGGTTTTGTTGATTGGAATGGGATGGAATGGAATGGAATGGACCGGACCAGGTTGGAAGAGACCTTCAAGATCATCGTGTCCAACCTATCATCCAACACCACCTAATCAACTAAACCATGCAACCAAGCACCCTATCCAGTCTCCTCCTGAACACCTCCAAAGATGGTGACTCCACCACCTCCCTGGGCAGCCCATTCCAATGGGCAATCACTCTCTCTGTGCAGAACCTCTTCCTAACCTCTAGCCTAAACCTCCCCTGCCACAGCTTGAGACTGTGTTCTCTTGTTCTGGTGCTGCTTGCCTGGAAGAAGAGACCAACCCCCACCTGGCTACAACCTCCCTTCAGGGAGTTGCAGAGAGCAAGAAGGTCTCCCCTGAGCCTCCTCTTCTCCAGGCTAAGCAACCCCAGCTCCCTCAGCCGCTCCTCACAGGCCTGTGCTCCAAACCCCTCCCCAGCTTTGTTGCCCTTCTCCGGACTCCTTCCAGCAACTCAACGTCTTGCTTAAACGGAGGGGCCCAGAACTGGACACGGGACTCAAGGTGTGCCCTAACCAGTGCCAAGTGCAGGGGCAGAATGACCTCCCTGCTCCTGCTGGCCACACTGTTCCTGATACTGGCCAGGTTGCCAGTGGCCTTCTTGGCCACCCGTGCATGCCGCTGGTCACGACCAGAAGACAGGGATCAGAAGAGTCTTTGGCCAAGCTGTAAACCTCTTCCTAACATTCAGCCTAAACCTCCCCTGGCACAGCTTGAGACTGTGTCCTCTTGTTCTGGTGCTGCTTGCCTGGGAGAAGAGACCAACCCCCACCTGGCTACAACCAGAACCGAGAGGACTGCAGTCTTTGCAGCTTCAACTTTCCTTCTCTGCTACTTCTTTTTTCAGATGGATTTTTTTTCAAAGGGACTGCTGGACAGCAGAACAGGATGGATGGCTGGGCCCCAAGAGCGGTGGGGAACAGAGTTAAACCCAGCCGGTGGACGGCCGGGCACGAGTGGTGTTCCCCAGGACACCCCTTGTGAGAGAGCGAGTCCAGAGAAGGGCCACAAAGCTGGTGAGGGGTCTGGATAACAAGCCTTATGAGGAGTGGCTGAAGGAACTGGGACTGTTTAATCTGCAGAAGAGGAAGCTGAGGGAATTATGGTGTGGTCTGGCTTCAGCTCTCAACTACCTCCACGTTGAACAAGGACAGCTTGTACTCACAGAAGGCACTGGCTGCTTGGGTTCAAGGTTCCTGCAGAGCTCAGGCTATCTCTCTTCATTAGTGAGGTCGTCCTGTCACCTAGGCAGAGAGAAGAAAATGCAGCTATGAAATTAGACCACTGGAATCGTGAGACTCGTTCTGTGTGCGACTCCAGGAGAATCCAAACCTAACCTTGGAGCTGCCCTGAAGAGCTCCTCATAGCTTGAGGAGTACCAGAGCAGGAACAATTCCCAAAAGGTTTTCACTGCATTCCTAGGGCACTTGAAGGATTGCCCTGGCTGTAGTTAATACCTAGAAATTCCTCTCAAAATCTTTGCAGCACAGCAAGGAAATTGAGGGATGGGAAGGCAATATGTACTTACACGTTAGGCAAGAATTGGCTTTGCAAACTAATCTCTCTAACTGTTGGATATGCACTGAACTTCCTCGAGGCCAAATGAGGACCCCTTTATTTGGGGAAGCCTCAATGAATTGGACTTGGGGGGCATCAGACTGGGTGACTACATCTGAGAGTAACTTCCACAATTGTCAGCATGGGAAAGATAGCTCAGAAAGCCTGGGTCCAAAGTTTGACTTAAGAAAATATAGTATAGGAATATACTGTTGGCTGTGAGAAAGGGGGGAACTGATGAACAGAAAAGTCTCATTAACAGAACCACAGAGTTGATAAGAATTTTCTGCTTGTTAGCTGAAATGCTGGGACGCAGGGAGGAGGAGAGGGGTTGGCAGACAGCCTTTGGATAGAGAAGGAATAACAGGATTTGTCAGTGATTCACTTCTGTTAGTCTTGGACAAGATGCTCTTTTGTATACGATAAAGGACACCTGCATGATATGTATACTTCTGCTCTTTTAGATAGATAAGCTTTGTATAGATAGGCAGCATCTGGACCTCTGTCATTATAGACAGATAACTTTTTGTATAAAAGTTTGCCCAAACCTCTCTGAAGACACACAGCTCTTTTGAAATGATCCTACCTGTGTCAGGCGGCAGAATAGAAGCACGATACAAGAGACTTACTGAGTCTCTTGTGTGTCTTTCTCTAAGTCATTATCAACGCTGTTTGCAGCACAAACCCAAACCCAAACCCACCCCGAGACACCCCCAGCTCCCACGGGAGCCTGCAGAGACCTCCCAAAGGGTCCGTCGGAGGTGCCCAGCTGCCTCTCCACGACCCTTGACCCTTTCAGATGGCCCCACCAGAACTTTACATATCCCCAGACCCTTTTAGGTGTCCCCAGACCTCCTCCGTCACCCCCAAAAGCCCTGCCGATGGCCCCAGACCACCTTCAGACGCCGGAAGGAACACACCTGGGAGTCCCGGGCCGGCAGCGACACCGGAAACCGCACTGCAAGCTCCCCGAATGCGCCAGGACCCCTTGCCCCGCCAAAGGACGGCGGTTCGCAGGCACCCTGGGGCACAGAACGGCGTCAGGCGCCGAATCAGGGCTCTCCGCGACCGCTCCGGCTCCAAAGCTGCTCAGCGCGGCGCCCGCCTCCCTGGCCAGAAAAGCGGGGCGCAGCCCGCGAGGAGGGCGCGTGCGCGGGACCGGACCCGCTGCGACCGGACCCCATAGCGACCACCGGGACGCTGCCCCTCTGGCGCGAGCAGAGCCGGGCTAGGGCGCAGGCGCCGTATCCATAGCGACCACCGGGACGCTGCCCCTCTGGCGCGAACAGAGCCGGGCTAGGGCGCAGGCGCCGTATCCATAGCGACCACCGGAACGCTGCCCCTGTGGCGCCAGCAGAGCCGGGCTAGGGCGCAGGCGCCGGATCCATAGCGACGCTCGAGTCAAGCTCTCCGCTCTTCCCCTAAGAATTTTCGAGCATTCAGCGCAGTTAGGCTGCAGAAATTAGCTCCCCCGGGGCGGCACACGCCGCGGCACGGCTGCACTGCCGGCCATTACACACAGGGTTGAGCACTGAGCTCCCACGGGGCGCTATACGCCGCGGCACGGCTGCACTGCCGGCCGTTACACACAGGGTGGCAGCACTGAGCTCCCACGGGGCGGCACACGCCGCGGCACGGCTGCACTGCCGGCCGTTACACACCGGGTGGCAGCATTGAGCTCCCCCGGGGCGGCACACGCCGCGGCACGGCTGCACTGCCGGCCGTTACACACCGGGTGGCAGCATTGAGCTCCCCCGGGGCGGCACACGCCGCGGCACGGCTGCACTGCCGGCCGTTACACACCGGGTGGCAGCACTGAGCACCTCCCTGGGCGTGGGCAGCAGCCGGGCCCCCACGTGGGTTTTATTTTCCAATGCTAAAAGCCTTTTGGAAGCAGAGAGGGCAGTCAGGGGTCGTTTCCAAAGCTTTCTTACGCACCAGTCACTCCAAGCCCTCCCTCTCCAGCTGCAAACCAGAGGTTTGCCTCCGCCTCGCCTCACCCCAGTACTTACACTTTTAAAGATAGTGTGGTGCCCTCGGAGAATTTTCAGCACTTTAGGGGGGGGCCCCCAGCCCTCGCTCACCTGCTCCTCTGCTGCAGCAGCCCCCTGCCCCACGTGGCAGAACCAGCCCACCCACAATCCCCCCACTCCCTTTGATTCACCCCCAAAAAGGCACAAAATAAAGCAAACTGCCCAGCCAGCACCTCCTGCCTTTCACAGCAAGGACTGAACATTGCAGCTTTGGCCAAGACTATCAGCCCAAAGGAAGGCCTGGCCCCTGAGGAGCTAAATGCAAGTGAACTGTCTGACACCACCACAGTCCTGTGAATGTTGCAAAGCAGTAGTGCATGCAGTATAATAATTCGAAAGTTAAGGGCTGCTCAAGCTTTACACAAAGTATCCTATTCAGTGCCAGAGTGTGTGCCAGAGCCCTGGAGCAGGCTGCCCAGAGAGTTAGTGGAGTCTCTGGAGACTTGAAATCCGACAGGAATTGGGGAGTTTTTTATGACAAATTATTCCTTTTCTTTTTTCCTTCTTTTGGTGTCATACCAACTAATAGTAGTCCACTGGCCAACTTGCCCTCCAGTTTTCTGGCTGAGCATGTGGCATAGCCTTGCTAAGTTAGAAAATCCTTGCTGAGAATGCAATGTGCTCAGCAGGAATTAAAACATCCCTGCATTATCAACACTGTTTGCAGCACAAATCCAAATCCAAACCCCTAACCCTAAACCCTAACTCTGACCCCTAACCCTAACCCCTAACCCTTCAACCCTACTCCTACCCCTTGCCCCTCTGACGCCCCTGACCCCCGACCCCCTGACCCTTGACGGGGGGGGGTGGGGTTTAGAGATAAGGCCTAGCTTTCCCTTCCACACAAAGAGGAAAAAATCCTCAGCTAACTCAGTTGGAGAAGCCAAAGGGATGCTATGTTTACAAGCAATGTGAAAATGCAGGTTGTATATATACACAATACAGACAGTATTTACAATATATACACAGAAATATACAGCAAAGAAAAAAGAATACAGGAATGAAATTCCCTCCTCTGGACAGAGGCTCTGAACAGAGCCTAGCAAAGCTGCTTCCCCCATGCACAAGGGCAAGAGAAGCCCCTAGCTGGGCTGTTAACACACCTTTTAAGGGGTTCTGATGGCATCTGAGGTGGCTCTGGGGGCATACGGAGAGCCGAAGGGAGCCGAGCCGCCCTTTCAGGGGAAGAAAATCCTCCCGCTTCCCTGAGAGTGGAAAGAAATTTTGACAACATACCTATAAAAGGTGAATCAATTACAAACAGTGGACTTACCTTTGTCTGTACCAGGGAGAATTTGTCATTCTTTATTTCTTTTTTATTTGTTGGGGGGTTATTCTTTGTTTCTTTGCTTTTGGATGGAAAGTCCTCTGAACAGAGCCTAGCAAAGCTGCTTCCCTATGCACAAGGGCATGAGAAGCCCCTAACTGGGCTGTTAACATGCCTTTTAAGGGGTTCTGATAGCATCTGAGGGGGGTCTAGGGGCCCCAAAGGAATATTTTAGTTGGACATTTCAGGGCGCCTGCCCCCACCCAATGGCAACTACTCCTAACCATCCAACAAAAATACTCACAGGAGACCCTCCATTGGCACCCACATGTGCCTAACTTCCCTTTGGATAGCCCCACATCCATGACAGATGCACACAGACCCCCTTAGGAGAGGTGGCAACACTGAGCAGTTAGGGGGGTGTCTCTTGCCTCCGTGCATGGGAAGCACCCCGCTGGCCTCTGTTCAGAAGGTTTTCCATTCCAATAAAAAACAACCCAACACCAAAACCAATGAGTATTTAAAAACCCTACAACACAGACCAAGGAAAATCCATTAGTTGTGTACTAGAGATACACACTATGTTTACATATTTCAGAACCCCATGTAGCTCATTTCAAAGCCTCTTTTCAGACAAATTAATACCACAGTTCTACACCTAGTTAACAGCAGAGCTATGAAGTTGGAGGTGGGGGGGTCAGGGTTAGCTGGCCTCTGAGATTTTAATCCCCTCCAAGAACATGCAAGCACTTCAAACAAGCTGATACAGAAGAACCCCAGAGAGCAGCAGAGGCTGGCACTTACCTGGAAGTGAGCCCAAGGAAACCAGGAAAAAGCTGAGCGAAGAGCCAACCTCAGCAAAGCCGGGCACCACCAAGAGGAGCTGAGCCCCACCAAGCCCACACCGTTTCAGTTCAGCTCATCTCCTCTCTCTATTTCATTTCAGGGAACCCCACACCATTTCAGTTCATCTCAGTCTCAGGCTGTGCCAGGGGACATTTAGGTTGTATGTTAGGAGGAAGTTCGCAGTATCACACTACCACTAAGGTTGGAAGAGACTTTGAGAATCATCGAGTCCAACCTGTCACCACAGACCTCATGACTAGACCATGGCACCAAGTGCCACATCCAATCCCCTCTTGAACACCTCCAGGGATGGTGACTCCACCACCTCCCTGGGCAGCACATCCCAATGATGAATGACTGTCTCAGTGAAGAACTTTCTTCTCACCTCAAGCCTAAACTTCCCCTGGCGCAGCTTGAGACTGTGTCCCCTTGTTCTGGTTGCCTGGGAGAAGAGACCAACCCCTTCCTGGCTACAATCACCTTTCAGGTAGTTGTAGAGGGCAATGAGGTCACCCCTGAGCCTCCTCTTTTCCAGGCTAAGCAACCCCAGCTCCCTCAGCCTCTCCTCACAGGGCTTGTGTTCAAGGCCTCTCCCCAGCCTTGTTACCCTTCTCGGGACACATTCAAGTGTCTCTATGTCCTTCTTAAACTGAGGGGCCCAGAACTGGACACAGTACTCAAGGTGCAGCCTAACCAATGAAGAGTACAGGGGCACAATGACCTCCCTGCTCCTGCTGGCCACACTATTCCTAATACAGGCCAGATGCCATTGGATGCCTTTCTCCCTCAAAGGGCTTCGTCCGCCTCTGGCCGTGCTCTTCATGGAGACATGGCACCGCAGAACGGAACTCCCTCTCGCTACGTAGATATTTTCTACGTCTCGGTCGTGACCACACTCACATGCACACTCAAAACATCAACAAGGTGTCAAACATAAGTTCCTTCAGGAGCTTCCCCTGGTTCCACATAGGCAATGCTACAATACCTTAGGTTCTTCACAGATGCCCCCAAACCCATGCACATAAACTACAAACAGTGCCATTAATGATTTAAACAGTGCCTGTAATAAAACCGTAAGAGAAACAATGCTTAGTGGAACCCCCTGGTTCCACCCCGAGGGCTCTTTTACCTGTGGCAGCAATTTGCCTTTCTCCCTTGTAGGATGCCCTCTTAGGGCTTACACATTACCCCTTTCCCTTTACAGCAAACCTTTTCCTGCCTGGGGGCTCTTGTCTGTTCCTGTGGTGATCTGAGTGAGTTAAAGGAGCTCTGCCTGAGAAGCCTCTAAGGGGGCACCCAGAGAGGTCCTGTTCCTCAGCAGGTCCCGCAGCCAAACAGAGAGGGGTCCTGCCACGGTCCTCAGAAACTGATCTGGGGGAAAAGACAAACGCCACAACTCAGATAACTGACAGAGTTCTATAGGCCTCACTACAGCCCTGGACACTGGTGTAGGATCTCTCCTACAGACCTCAGTGCCAAGCAGTTTCACAAACTCAACTTACTTCCATGAAAGGGGAAGTTGGACTATTTCCCAGAAGTCTGTTGCATATTTTCCTGGTTTCTGCAGGTAGTTTTCCTCCTTTTCTTACCAGCCACTTATGTGAACTCTTAGGGCTTTTAATCCCCTCCTGGAACATTCAGGTTTATCAAACCTTCAGAGCACCTACACAGGAACCGCAGAGAGCAACAGAGGCTGGCACTAACCAGGTGCAGAGCTGAGCCGGACGAAGGGAACCCACAGAAGCTAGAAGAAGCTGAGCAGAGAGCAGACCTCAGCAGAGCCAGCTGGCACCCGGGGGAGCCAAGCCCCAGCGTGCCCAGAGAGAAGTAGCCCAGCTTGACGGAGCCGAGCCGGACAGAGCCACTGTCTGTTCAGGGGAAGGAAATCCTCCGGCTTCACAGAGAGCCAAGCCAACTCACCCTAAGACTACAAATCTCTCCTGTTCATATAGATAGTCAGGAATGGCACTAATTGCCAGGTAACAAGGCTTTGAACTCACCCCTGCTGTGTCTTTTCTGTTACACACAAAGGCTGCTAGAAGGTAGAAGCCAATTCCAAGGAGAGCAAAACAGTTTGAAAACAAAACTATAAAATGGGGCTCAATGAATTAAAGGCAGGAAACCCTCCTCTGTGTGTGTCAGGAGGGGGTGTCTTTGTTTTTCACCTTTATTCTTTGTCCTGAGGTTTCTTTGGGATTTTGTCTCTTTAATTTGAATGGAAAAAACCTCTGAGGAGAGCCCAGCAAAGCCTCCCCCCACACACAGGGGTGAGAACCCCCTCCCTGGTCAGTGCTGCCCCTGCTATTAAGAGGCCTGCTGGCATCTAAGGTGGATCTGGGTGTATCAAATGGGAATTTGGGCACACAGAAAGGGATGTGGGAAGCCTCTGGAGGGGCTCCAAAAGGACCTTTCAGTTGGATCCAACTGAAGCCACCGCCAAGCCAGCCACCTCACCCACCCCCCCCCAACAACAGAGGCCGCCACCACCAAGCCAGTCCCCAGGGAGTGTACCAGACTCAGTTTCCCAGGGGGAAAACACCCCTCAGGGAGGGCAAAGCACTTGCAAGCCCTCCACCCTGTTTTTAGAATGGGCGTTAAGCCACCACAATCCACCCCTCTGTTCCACTTCCACTCTCCTGTCACAGCCCCTTCATCCATTCGAATCCTCGATGCAAGTCCCTGGTTATCCCAGCTCGTTCTTTCTCAGGGCAGTCTCTCTGGTGCTTGAACTGGGCAGGGATGTGGAGAAGAATCAGGAATCAGTCTGACTTTGAAAGGGAAAGAAAAAAAAAAATAAATCATCATAGTATCATTCAGGGTTGGAAGGGACCACAAGGATCATCTAGTTCCAACCCCCCTGCCATGGGCAGGGACACCCCACACTAGATCAGGTTGGCCAGAGCCTCATCCAGCCTGGGCTTAAACACCTCGAGGGACAGGGCCCCAACCACCTCCCTGGACAACCCATTCCAGGGCTTCACCACTCTCATGGGGAAGAACTTCCTCCTCACCTCCAGCCTGAATCTCCCCACCTCCAGCTTCATTCCATTCCCCCTAGTCCTATCACTACCTGAGATCCTGAGCAGTCCCTCCCCAGCCTTCCTGTAGCCCCCTTCAGATACTGGAAGGCCACAATGAGGTCACCTCAGAGCCTTCTCTTCTGCAGACTGAACAGCCTCAACTCCTTCAGTCTGTCCTCACAGGAGAGGTGCTCCAGCCCTCTGATCATCCTCCTGGCCCTTCTCTGGACACCTTCCAGCACCTCCACATCCCTCTTGTAATAGGGGCTCCAGAACTGGACACAGTACTCCAGGTGGGGTCTCACCAGGGCTGAGTAGAGGGGGAGGATCACCTCCCTTGCCCTGCTGGCCACACTTCTCCTGATGCAGCCCAGGATCTGATTGGCTTTGCAGGCTGCAAGTGCACACTGAGAGCTCCTGTTGAGCTTCTCCTCCCCCAGCACCCCCAAGTCACTCTCCTCAGGGCTGCTTTCCAGCCAGTCCCTGCCCAGCCTGGATTTGTGCCTGGGGTTGCCTCGACCCAGATGCAGGACCCTGCACTTGCTCTTATTGAACCTCCTGAGATTGGCTTGTGCCCACCTCTGCAGCCTGTCAAGGTCCCTCTGGATGGCCTCCCTTCCCTCCAGCTGTCTGCTGCACCACACAGCTTGGTGTCATCAGCAAACTTGCTGAGGGTGCACTCACTGCCACTGTCCATGTCACCCACAAAGGTGTTGAACAAGACAGGTCCCAGGACTGATCCCTGAGGGACTCTGCTTGTCCCTGGCCTCCACTGGGACATGGAGCCATGGACAGCCACTCTTTGGGTGCGGCCATCAAGCCAGTTCCTTATCCATCTAGTGGTCACCCATCACACCCATGTGTCACCAGTTTGGAGACCAGGATGTGGTGCGGGACAGTGTCGAAGGCTTTGCTCAGCTCCAGGTAAACGACATCAGTTGCTCGCCCCTCAGCTATTAATTTTGTCACCTGCTCATAGAAGGCCACCAGGTTGGTCAGGCAGGATTTGCCCTTGGCAAAGCCATGCTGACTGTTCCCAATCACCTCTTCACTATTCTTCTGAGCCAGTAGTGACTCCAGGAGGATCTGCTCCATGATCTTTCCAGGCACAGAGGTGAGACTGACTGGCCTGTAGTTCCCTGGTTCCTCCTTCTTGCCCTTTTTGAAGATGGGGGCAATGTTTCCCCTTTTCCAGTCTGTGGGGACTGCCCCAGCTTGCCATGACTTTTGAAATATAATAGAGAGGGGTTTAGCAACCTCCTCTGCCAGTTCTCTCAGTACCCGTGGGTGTATCCCGTCGGGTCCCACGGACTTGAACACTTTCAGGTTCTTCAGGTGATCACGAACCTGATCTGCACTTACCATGGGCAGTTCTTCCTCCCCATCCCTGGCATTGTCTTCCATAACATCAGGAGTGTGGCTAGAGGCCCTTGCAGTGAAGGCTGAGGTAAAGAAGTTATTAAGTACCTCAGCCTTTTCCTCATCACTTGTGACCATGTCACCATTTTCCTTTCTGAGGGGGCCCTCACCTTCCCTAGTCGTCTTCTTCCCATTAATATACCTGTAGAAGTTCTTAGCGTTCCCTTTAATCTCCCTGGGTAGATTGAATTTGAACTCTGCTTTGGCTTTCCTAACCAGGACTCTTGCTGCTCGGGCAGCTTCCTTACCTCCCCCCTGTTCTAGCTGTCCTTCTCTCCACTTCCTGTAGAGTTTCCTTTTAAGTAATAGTGTGTCCAGTAACTCCCTGCTCATCCAGGCAGGCCTCCTAGCATTCTTACCAGGAACAGTCTGTTGCTGTAGGGACATCAGGTGCAGGTGAGATGACCCAGGAGCTCTCTGGGTTGGTGTGCAGTGTGTATGTTGAGTTCTGGATGCTAGGCTGGTGTTAAGCTAGGAGGGAAAAAGCTTAGACCAACTTCTAACTATTCACACAGTGACTATAATGAATTGATGTGTGTTGCCCCCTCTGAGTTCATCCCCTCTCAGCCAGTCACCTGCTGTGGGATACACTGAATGTCCCCAGTTTCTACCATGACCCAGTAGGTGTGACCAGGCCCCTCAGCAGAGACCACCCCTGGGGTTGGTTTGCCCAGCACTGGCAAGCCCTCCACCCTGTTTTCAGAATGGTCTGTAACCCACCACAGTCACCCACCCCCATGTGGCATCATGGGAGGACAGACAGAGACAGCTGAGGGGCTGCCCTGCTTCTTATAGCCCCGACCCAGGGATGCCCTTCTTGGTAGGGTTTGCGCCTTCAGGACACAGCTGAGTTTTTGCTGCACTTCGCTTCTCTGTGAGAGCTGTTGCACAGCTCTGCATCTCCAAGCATGTTCCACCACATTCCCCAGGATTTACTACCCCCAGATCACCTTGCAGTCAGTGCATTTCTCCCTGGCAATCGACCAATCTCTTCTGTCTGTTGCTCTCTGAATCTTTCAATGGTTTCAGCTTTCTGAGCCTGTGTTGGCACAACTCCTGCTCAGGGCACTGAGAGAGAGACAAACCTTCCTTCTGTCCTGTGGTTCCAGGAAGGGCCCTGGCACTCTCAGGCAGGCACCAACAGGGTAGCAGCTGTGAGGTGACATCAGCCTTGCTTGGTCAACCAAGTGGAAAGCAAAGAGTCAATCTCTAAGGAGTGGAGCAAAAAGCAAAGTTTAGACCTCATTTACTCACAGTGTAAAGCTGTGAGTAGGTTTCCATGCACCCTAGAAAAACACTGTGCAAGCATCTCATTTTCCTCTGGCATTCATTTAACTCGGAAAGCTGTGAGCTGATGCCGTTCAAAAATGCACAGTCAGCATCTGGTGGTACTGGGAGCACCGAGGAGAGAGTTGGGAAACTGAGAAAACACAGGGGCCACACTGGGGAGGAGATCGGGAAGGCACTGGGAGCACTAGGAAGGGAATTTGGAGTTACGGGGAGGAACACAAAGACGACAGGTGCCACGCTAGGAGAGCAGTTACTGTTACCGGGAGAAGACCCCTCCTGACTCTTCCCGACTGCTGCCCGCCGCCGCCCCAGCGGTGTCTAGTAGCACACCACTATCCCCGCCCCATCGCGTCTCCCAAACGGTGCCGGCTCGGCTCCGGGAACTCTGCCTCCGGGAGCCCCCCACAAGCAGAGCCAGAGCACAGTCCTGCAGCTGCCAGAGAAAAGCCCCAGAAAGCAGCAGAGGCTGGCGCAGAACAACCAGGAACCCGATAGCCCCGGCGGGCCAGAGAGCGCCGTTTTAAAGCCGCCAGCACCGTGCGCACGAACAACCCTCGCTGCGGCGCACGCGCTGAATCCATGGCAACGATCGCGACGCTATCGCCCTGGCGGGACCGGAGCCTCGCTGCGGCGCAGGAGTTGTACCCATGTCAGCGCTCGAGTCAGGCTCTCTCTCCCTCTTCCCTTCTCCCCCTAACAACTTTCCAGCATTTCAAGCATTCAGCGCAGTTCGCTGCAGCGCTGAGCGCCCGCGGGGCGGCACACGCCGCGGCACGGCTGCAGTGCCGGCCAGTACACTCGCGGGGGCAGTCCTGAGCACTGCCCGGGGCGTGGGCAGCAGCTCGGCCCGGCCCCATTCAGGATGTTTTTGCATTTAAATCAAACCCGCACCACACACAGGTAAAAGCCTCTGTCTATGATGAGTACAGACGCAGGCTGTGCTTACAGCTCAAGACCCTGTGTGACTTTATTACGATTCTCACAGCCTTTAAAACAGAGAGGGGAGACAGGGGGTGGTTTCCAAAGCTTTGTGACACAGCAGTCACTCCAACTCCTCCCTCTCCAGCTGAAAAGGAGAGGTTCTGCTCCGCATCGCCTCACACAGCACCAACATTGTGAAATGTTTTGTGGTCCCCTCCGAGACTTTTCAGCACTTTCGGGGGGTGCCCCCAGCCCTCACTCACCTGCTCCTCTGCTGCAGCATCCTCCTGCCCCACGTGGCACAATCAGTCCGCCGAGAATCCCCCCACTCTCTTTGATTCCCTCCTCAAAGGCAGAAAGTAAAGCAAACTGCCCAGCCAGCAGCTTGTTCCTTTCCTAGTCAGATGTGTACACGTCCCCCTCCCCCAAAAGGGGAGCTCTGCTGCAGCAATGAAGGGGGGGAGGGAAGGGTCCCCCACAAACAGCTGCAGCTACTCCAGCCCCTGTGCTGCTGGCTGGTGGCTGCCCCACGGTGGGGAATGTGCCAGAGGTCGATGACTCTCACACCCAGTTTGGGTTGGTCCTCTCGGCAGCAATGCTGCCCTCGAGGCCTCCATCGCACATTGCAGGCAGGTTCCTCGACGCTGTCTTTGGATCTCAGACACACGCACCCTTGGATCCTCCTGAAGCGATGCAGCCTACTGTGGTGCTCCAGCGCCCTACAGTCTACCCCGAAAGCTACTTCCTAGACTTGCATGGAGCAGAAAGAGAGCGGAGTTTTCTCTGGCTAGGAACAGGAGACTTCCATGTCAGAATGCATGCAGGGACTCCCTTGGTGCAGCAGGAATCATTTATTGGTACAGAACAAGCAGTTTATATAGGGAAAATCGAGCAGGCTGAGCACTTCCCTGACATTCCTGCACCACTGCTGCTCATTGAGTTTTCGCCATTGTTGTCTTCATCCCGTATCAGGTTGAGCTTCTCCAGCATGGAGGCAAGCGTCCTCCTGTCTCACACTTCAGGTTGTGTACCACAGTCAGCTCTCCTTTATCACCAGGCCATCCTTCCAGTATCAGCAGCCTGTAGTAATTCCTTTTGAGCAGCACTCCCCTGTAGCTGTAGTGCCATCAACCTGCTTTTGAGAACTGACTCCTGCTACCAAGTGCCTCGCTGTAGTGCTGTGCCATAGCGTGTTGCGCCATAGTGTGCTGCGTTTATTAGTACCACTTGGTGAAATCCACACAACGTTCTCTTAGTAGAACTTCAGACCAGCTTGTTAATTGCTTGTCTTAGCTACCTCTGAACAGGCAGGTTTAGGATTAGTTTTACACATATTGTGGGTTGACGCTGGACAGCAACTAAGCATCCACATGTCTGCGTGCTCCTTCCTTCCTGCAGCAGGAGAGAACAAGAAGAGCAAAAGCAGAGAAACTTGCAGGTTGAGATCAAGTCAGTTTAACGACAGCATGAAGTTTTACCTAGAAATTTGACTGTCCTTGGAGGTAAACTTCTTGAAGACGAAGCACAACCATAAACCCAATAGAATACACTGAATTTTGAAAGATTTTTAAAACTTCTAATATGCTGAATTCTGTCATCTGATCATGTCCTTGCAACTCCCACAACCCCAGTGAAGGATAATCTCTGACTGCTGGGTACTGTGAGCGGCTGAGGCCAGCCTTCTGGGACAGAATCTTGCCCAACTTCATAATATAGACAGGGTCTAGCATGCAGGAAACGTTATCTAAAGACCTGCAAGGATTACAGGTGGTAATTTTCTGTGTAGTGTCTTCTGTATGGTTCAGTGTTCTTGTATGGCACTAGAGGGTCTTTTGCTGATGTGGGCACTCTCTTTTGTATCATGTGTTTTAAAGTGATCCTGTACAGTTGGTTTCTTAATCCTCCTGTGGAAATCTTCACAGAAACATTGCTACTAGCCAAAGCATCAAAATTTAGCCATATTCCACTCTGAGTTATTTTTACCTTACTACCTAATACTATTGCTCTAATTTGTGCAGATGCATTCTATTATTATTTACCTCCTGTCAATAGTGTGCAGTCCTCAACAAGCATAAAATGTTTGTTGCCATAGGTATGCTTTGAAATTTTTATTTCCAAAATGTGCAACATGTAAGGCAATTGCCATGATACCAGCATGAAAGTTTTTAATCCAAATCAGTAGTTGATATAAGAACTAAGCTTTAAGCTTCTGTCTATTACTCCAGTGCAGATTATTGTATTAAAAAGAAAACAGCTGGTAGCTGCTCCTAGTCTCTGACCAGGGGGGCTCTTGTGCTGTTTGTTAATTGTAAGTACCTGTAAATATTGTAAATATTGTATATGTTGTACATATTCATTGCATTCCAATGTAGATTGTAGTTTTGTCTGTAAAGTTCTATACAGAGAGAGTGACTGCCCATTGGAACAGGCTGCTCAGGGAGGTGGTGGAGTCATCATCATTGGAGGTGTTCAGGAGGAGACTTGACAGGGCACTTGGTGCCATGGTTTAGTTGGTTGGGTGGTGTTGGGTGATAGGTTGGACACGATGATCTTGAAGGTCTCTTCCAACCTGGTCTGGTCTATTCTAGTCTAGTCTAGTCTATTCTTTCTCAGCGAATTTCAACCCACTACATCCAGATTCCCTTTCCTAAGCAATTTCTCAGCTACACACATATGAAAAATCTATTGTAATGAAGCAAAACCATACAATCACCAATGTCACTTCTACTCAAGAGCAAAAACTTCTTAACTACACAAATAAGAAGACTTTTATGTATGTTTATTGAAATGAGTAAATTAAATACCTTCTTCTTAAACTAATTATTAATGTAGAAGTCAGGGTGAATAAAGCTCTTACATATCAAACAAGCAATTCTCGCTGCAGAGAGCCACCCATCAAGGATGGCAGCAAAGAAAATCCTTGTCAGTGCCATTTTGCACAACAGGCACAGCATTAGTTAAACACTTGCAAAGCACAATGTTGCGTTAGTTCCTCCAAAGCCAAAGGAGTTTGTCAGTGCTATACGCCGGCTTCCAGTTTGCCACTCCTGAGCTGTTAGTGGAACATAATTGAGATCGAACTCTGCCTCTGTTTTCTCTAAGTTTAGAGTAGGTGGCAAAATTCCATGGTAACAAGACAGTGCAGTAAAAGCTGCTTCAATAGCTCCTGCAGCCCCCAAGAGATGTCCTGTTGCTCCTTTTGTTGAGGAAACTGCAATGTTGTATGAGTGATCTTTAAAAAGTCTTTTGATTGCCTGATTCTCAGCAGCATCTCCTAGAGGTGTAGAAGTTGCATGGGCATTGACATATGTTATGTCTTCAGGTTTGATCCCAGAATCTTTTATTGCTGCAGACATACACCTAAGGGGAAAAAAAAAAAAAAAAAAAAAAAAGAGAGAGAGAACACTGAAATTCCTTTTGCAGTTCTGGCATTGACACACATGTACCAACCAAAAGGAAAAATATGGGGGGCCTTAAAATGGTGATCAAATGTGAAAATCTGTGTGACATACTTTATCAGAGACGCAATGACAAGAGATGGATTCCTCTAACTAGTCACACAAGTATCTACAATTAGCTACTGGAGAAACATCATAGTGGTGAGGCCCACAATAAAATCAAGCTTGTTGCTAAAAATGCCACTACATGACTACAAGACTCTTTTCAATACATAATTTGAATGCATCTGAAAGAAAATAACTTCCTGAAATTATTACAAAGATTTAGCTTCCTTCTGTCTCTCTCGTGTAGCAACACATTAACAGAACGTTCAGTACAATAGTCCATGAAATCCCCCTCCCGTTTTAAGTAAAAAGAAGATTCCCTCCTTTTACATTTTATTTCCTCTCATATTTAGATTAGTGAACTAGGCACAAAAATTGCCCTGCCAAAGAAAAATGTTGGAAAACGAAAGAAAAACTTTACAGTCATCCTCCTTGTGAGCTTCTTTCACGTGCCTTCTAGAGGCCAGAAGGTGCTGCCACCCCTACAACACCAAGGAGATAGCAAGATTCTGATACGTAAAATGAAATTTACTGAAAGTCACACACTTCTGCTCTCACACCCTATGTTACATTGTGACTCCTGCTGACCCCTGGAATGAGATGGCCTCTATAAAACCACAGAAAGACCAGTACAGCTCCATACTGTTGTATTCTCATGGATTTCCCAAAGACAGAAGACAATGAGTCACACGTATCTCCTTGCACATACAGCTTAGCAAAGTATCTCCATGGAAGAGACCACTGACTCTTTAGAGATTTATGAACAATAAGTAAATAAAAGAGAAGCTCAAAACAAAGACACCACAGGCTATCAGACATTCAAATATTGCCAGTACGGCACTCTGCCCTCAGAAGCGTTCAGCTTAGCTTATGTTGGAGGCCACCAAGGCTCACTGTCACTACACAGTATGGCATGTGAGGCAGGAAAGATTGCAGATCAACTATGAGAGAAACTGATTATTTAACTAAATAAATCTGTTAAGAAACAGATTTACTTAAGGAGATAACAAAGTTC
The DNA here is from genome assembly GCF_026170545.1 of Melanerpes formicivorus. Taxonomy (NCBI): domain Eukaryota; kingdom Metazoa; phylum Chordata; class Aves; order Piciformes; family Picidae; genus Melanerpes; species Melanerpes formicivorus. Next base: position 262,195 of record NW_027142375.1, read on the forward strand.
TTGTGTAGAATGCACTTCTGAGTCTGGCTTTGCCTCTCCTTTCCTGCACGTTTATTTCAATATGTGTACTAGTCTCCGACTGACATAACTGTTAGGAAGATGACAAAAATATATTCCCCTGGTGTGTTTTTTTTTTTAAAGTAGAAAATAAAATTCCTCCAGAAAAGTAAGGGAAGCATACACATTTCAGATTTAATTAATATATCACTGCAATAATGAAATACTGATTTGAAGACCCTATTAAAATGGATTATCTTGGGGTGGAAAGGCACATTTTGGATATCCAGAGTAAATTTCCAGTGCTTCCCACTGTGAATTTTATATGCTAATGCAATCACAAAATATACAAAGATTCTGTCACAACATATTGCCATAGCATGTTATGGGTAAACAAGTCTGAAAACCTGAGATAAGCCACTCCTGATTACTCAGCTCACACCAAAGTCTGCAGAACAATTAAATAGCAGTCCAATAGCATAGAGGGAAATCTTCCGTTATTACACTAAAAAGCTCCGATTATCCAATGAAGATGCAAACACATCTTTACGATACCATGAGGAAATCTGACCAAATTGTGTAGTGGTATATTGAACTTTGCTATTAAGTATTAAGATAGCTTCAGGTTTCCATAGGAGAGGAGAATAAACCTTTAGAATAAACCTTTATTAGAATAAACCAAACCAGGTTGGAAGAGACCTTCAAGATCATCGTGTCCAACCCATCAACCAATCCAACCCACCCAAACAGCTAACCCATGGCACCAAGCACCCCATCAAGTCTCCTTCTGAACACCTTCAATGACGGCGACTCCACCACCTCCTTGGGCAGCCCATTCCATAGCGCAATCACTCTTTCTGTATAGAACTTCTTCCTAACATCCAACCTGAACCTCCCCTGGTGCAGCCTGAGACTGTGTCCTCTTGTTCTGGTACTGGCTGCCTGGGAGAAGAGACCATCATCAGCCTGTCTACAACCTCCCTTCAGGTAGTTATAGAGAGTGATAAGGTCACCCCTGAGTCTCCTCCAGGCTGAGCAACCCCAGCTCCCTCAGTCTCTCCTCATAGGGCTTGTGTTCCAAACCCCTCACCAACTTTGTTGCTCTTCTCTGGACTCGTTCCAGCAGCTCAACCTCCTTCCTAAACTGAGGGGCCCAGAACTGGACACAGTACTCAAGATGTGGCCTAACTAGTGCAGTGTACAGGGGCAGAATGACCTCCCTGCTCCTGCTGGCCACACTGTTCCTGATGCAGGCCAGGATGCCATTGGCCCTCTTGGCTGCCTGGGCACACTGCAGGCTCATGTTCAGCCTACCATCAACCAGCACCCCCAGGTCCCTCTCTGCCTGGCTGCTCTCCAGCCACTCTGACCCCAGCCTGTAGCACTGCATGGGGTTGTTGTGGCCAATGTGCAGAACCCGGGACTTGGATGTGTTAAATCTCATGCCGTTGGACTCTGCCCATCTGTCCAGCCTGTCGAGGTCTCTCTGCAGAGCCTCTCTACCCTCCAGCAGATCAACTCCTGCCCCCAGCTTGGTGTTGTCAGCACATTTACTGATGATGGACTCAATGCCCTCATCCAGATCATCAATAAAGATGTTAAAGAGCACAGGGCCCAGCACTGATCCTTGGGGCACACCACTAGTGACTGGCCACCAGCTGGATGTGGCACCATTCACCACCACTCTCTGGGCTTGGCCCTCCAGCCAGTTTCTAACCCATCACAGTGTGCTCCCGTCCAAGCCATGGGCTGACAGCTTGGCCAGCAGTTTGCTATGGGGGATGGTGTCAAAGGCCTTGCTGAGGTCCAGGTAGACTACATCAACAGGCCTCCCCACATCCACCAGGCGGGTCACCTGATCATAGAAGGAGATCAGGTTGGTCAGGCAGGACCTGCCCTTCCTGAATCCATGCTGGCTAGGCCTGATCCCTTGGCCATCCTGTAAGTAAGGTTAATGCAAATGACATATTGACCGAAGATTCCAATGTCAGCGAGAGTACTCAGCCTACACAAAGCTCACCAACAGTATGGATACTCACACATGTAGTGTAACTGACAATTTAATTAAGTAAATTATCAAGATTAGATTAATATCATATATTTGTGTACTGGATTTAATGAGATTAACAACGATGAAGTTTTATTATCTCATGAAATAATCCAAAAGTGTATTTCTGCTATGACCCTACACCAACACCCTCAGTGGCAAGAGAAAATGCAGTGTTTAAACACAACTGTAGCACTGGCATATGACCTGAATACTTTCCCTATGAAAAGCTGAGGTGTTTTTCTAAACTCAAATAGCCGCTATTAATTCACATTATGTGTATAGTAATTGTTACAGCAAACTAGATCCTCCAACACTCTACAGTTTTCATCACTTGGGATTTCTTTAGCATCCTGGGTTAAGCTGAAACAGAACCAATACTGTTTAGTGATTTTAGTTTTCAGCTAAGTCTCTTCTAAGTAGAGTTACTGCTAAGCTGCACTTTTTGTAATTAACAGCATCGTTCTGCAGATGGTGTCTGCCTCTAGCAGAGGTAACACTTGATGTTTATAGTTACTACCAAGAATGGGTAAGCAGAAAGGCTCTTGCTTATACTTGCTTCTATGGAGACCAAGGTAACTGCTAAATCTTGTGTACCATGTTGAGGGTGCAGTAACAGGTTGCACCTGTGGTAAGCAGTTGTGGCCGGTTGACGTTGCCCCCTTAAGAAAGGGAACATGGTGGACGGAAGTTGGTAAACGGAAGGAAATAGTCTAAACTAATTTCATTGGACGAGTGGGAGGAGGCACCTTCTGAAGTGGGAGTGAAGTGGACATTTCCAGCACTTCTCAGTCAGTCTTGCTTCCGCCTTTCTACGGTGCGGCTGCTCTCTGTCCCTGTGCTGGGCTTTCTGCCAAGGCTCCGGCCTTGAGAGAAAAACTGATAAGGCCTGTATTAACTCCTTTCCAATTAACACAAAACTGCTTTTAACTTCTTTCTTTCGCTCTCTCTCTCTTCTAACCTAATCTGGGGAAAGGGGGGAAAGAGGGGAAAGAGGAGGTGGGGAACCCCCCTCTCTGCCGAGAGGGGTTCACTCTCATTTCTGTGTTACTCTGTTGTATATCTTTGTATATATTGTAGATATTGTAAATTTGTAAATATCTCCCTGCAAACCCTACATCGCTTTGTAAATATAGCTCCACTGCTTTGCTAATTCAGCTTGCGAGTTTTTTTTCTTTTCCCTTCAATTTTTTTTTCCCTTTTACTTTACAAGGGGGAAGGGAGGAGGCTTCTTGGCCTTGCCCTTCCACCCACCACAGCAGTGGACAGGACAGATGACTCTAGACTGACCAACAATGTATTCCACTTCATACGTAATATTCAGTATAAAGTTAAGGGAGCACAAAAGGTAAGCCTTCCTCTTCAGTGGCCAGTGTCTAAGGAGGACTGTGTCCATTCTTTGGTCCTCATCTGTGCATTCCTGAATCCACTTCCAGAATCCACATCCTGAATCAGTTTCCCATCTGCTCTTAAGTCCAGTCTGGGACTTCCCCAGTGGCTGCCCACAGCATCAGTGATTACAGTGTTGTAATGGCCATCATGGGGGTTGTGTTCAATATGGGTTTTGTACATATTTGTATATATTTCATCTTATTGTTATTATTCTCATTGAAGTTGTTCTACTTTTATTTTCCAGTCCCTAAGTCTGTCTCTCCCTTATTCTCTTTCTCTTCCCTTTGGGAAGGGAGAATGGTTAACAGAGTGTGTCATTCATCTAGTGGCCAGCCCAGCCCTAACCCTTGACACTATTTCCCTTTCAGACCACAAAATTCACAAGACATGCTTCTGCAGTGGGATCTTTCTTCTCTATAGACAAAGAGTGAAGGAGAACCTGAAAAGGTTCTATTGTAACAACGCTATGTAAAAAGGATGACTTTAGCAAGAACTGGACTTCACCTTGTTATTAAAAAAAAGGCAAACTGGGGCAAAACCTTACCAGAAACTCTTCAAGTTTTCAGATTTTCAGGATTTTTGAATATGAATTTAAGATTGAATAGCATTTATCTAGAAAACGCATTCAATAATTGAAACACATATACTCACTATAATTAACATAAAAAGTAGCCATCGTAATCAACATTTAGTTCTTACCTGAATGCACCATCTCCTTCTGGATTGGGTGCTGTTATGTGGCAAGCATCACCAGACAGTCCGTAACCCAAGACTTCTGCATAGATCCTAGCCCCTCTCTGTACAGCTTGTTCATACTCTTCCAAGAGCAGCACAGCAGCCCCCTCTCCCATTACAAACCCTTCTCTCTGGGAGTCAAATGGGCGACACGCCATTTTGGGGGTCGAGTTAAAACTTGTGCTGAGGGCCCGAGCTCTTGCAAATCCAGCCAAGGACAAGGGACTAATGCAAGCCTCAGTTCCTCCTGCCAGCATGACATCAGCATCTCCAGTAGCAATGAATCTAAAGGAGTCTCCAACAGCATGTGCACCTGTGGTGCAGGCAGTTGACACAGCATGATTCGGCCCTTTCAGTTGGTATTTAATGCTGATATGGCCTGCTGCCATATTGACTAAGATCTTTGGGACAAAGAACGGGCTGACTTTGTTATAACCCTTTGTTTTAAATAAAGCAGCAGTATCAGAAATCTCTTCCAGTGGAACCATTCCCATCCCAATAGCCACACCGGCATTCAAACAATCCACTTCAGACTGGGGAGACCATCCGGAGTCCTTCAGGGCTAGCTCTGCTGCACCAATGGCCATCACAGTGGCAGAACTCATGGATTTGATCTCTGACTTTGACACATAGCTTTCTTCACTGAACTGATCCTCCCCGGTTCCCCTTGGCACACAAGCAGCCACTTTACACGGGATGCCTGCATATTCTTCCTCATCTAGTGATGCAATCCCACTGTCTCCTTGGAGAAGGCGCTTCCACACAAACTGAGTCCCCACACCAAGAGGGGATACTAAGCCAATACCTGTAACAACTACTTTCCTTCGATAGGCAGGTAGTGACTTGCTGAAATCTCTTCTGTGGTTTCGTAAACACAGATTTAAATTCAGACTCCAGAGATGATGATTTGCAGTCTTTAATGCATCCCACAAGCACTGTGAGAACATGGTGGAAATTGACATCAAGAACTTCCCTGGGGAGGGGGGAGGGGGGAGAGAAGGGGGGCAGGAGAAAGACAAACACATGAATAAAGCAGCCAGTGTGAAAAATGTTCCAAGTATCATAAATAAGCAACTTGCTTTCCACATGAAAGCCTAATTCTGCCCTGCAGGAAGGGATGTCATTTCTATGTCTGTGATCGGGAATAGTATGAGTTATGGCAGACAAATTACAGAAATACATTGACTTGGTGAATGCCTCCAGTGCGCTCTTCTAGCCTGAGCTGCCAATGAGCGTGACTTTCCACCTCTGTGGACTGTGAGGCATGCTCTGGCTTTGCTGCAAAATTCCCCCCAGGGCTCTAACTGCCACCGACATCCCTAACATAGCAGTAGGCCATACACTTTCAGTTGAACACACACTTTCAGTTGAACACACACTTTCTCCTCCCTTAGAAAAATGAATGTTGATACCTGCAGGATGTCATCATCTCAACCTTTAAGTCACGTAGAATGGACTAGAAAACTCAGGAGCTACAAAACTTTTCCTGGTTCTGCCACCAAGGTAATCACACTATCTTGGGCAAAAATCCTCGTCTTTCTACCTCTGCCTACCCTTTATTAGCCATAGGGTATTTAGACTGACAGGGGACGGTACCTTGAGCGCATTCAAGCAAGATGTGCATCTCCACCTCCCTTGAAGGTAACACCACCAGACCCCACATATTGTGAGGCATGTCAAGTGATGGCAGAGGGCCACTGCTGAGTGTAAGTGGGACAAAAGGGTCATGCCAAGCAATAATGCTGCAGCATTGCACCACAGGGCCTTTCTCTCACTTCGTCTTGGCCACTAACAGGTTGGCAGCTGGACTCATTGCACACATACAGGGCACATATAGGTGCAGGGCTGAGCTCCGCCTGCAGCTACCATACAGGTTTCAGGAGGGCACCTGTTTGTCACATCATAAGAAGGGCAGCTTGACATCGACAAGCCTTTGGTAAAATAGAGGGAGCTGTATGGGGACTGCATGGGGCCCCGGGCTAGTACACTCCTGCGGAAACACACAGACCTGCTCTCTCCTGGGGTAGCCAAGCACACAGCAACATTATAAAAAGCCCCTAAACCTAGTGCTTACTAACTCAGACAGGATTTCTAAAGGAGTCCCCTTTAAATCCCACATCGAACTTGTAATTTTGATTTTTTCACCACTTACCCCGGATTTCATAAAAAGAGGTGATATGTATAATGCAACTGCAGAGGCCTTAAGGCAGTGCGTGCCTAACAGCCACAGTCTTGAACAAATGCTGTCCCCCAGCGTAAAATAACTGAGGCCTTGTCAGACCCAAGCAATCCTACGCTACCAGCCGTGCACGCCGACCAGAAAAACATGCGGAGCAATTTCTCCCAGCGAACAAGAGCTATCGGACGTCACGGCGCGTCCAAAAGGCATTAACTACCATGGCCCGCGGCAGCCTCTCCCGCAGCCCTCCCGTTCCCAGCAGGGGCCGGCGAGTTCTCGCCTCCCTCCGTCCTAGTCCTCAGCGGTAACTCCACCGATCGCGTACCCACCCCGTTCCGCGGCGGTTGGGCCTGTCTCCCTCTCCCGTCCCGCGAGGGGCCGCACCACCGGCAAGAAGGGGGAGGAGGCACGGCGGGGTAACGGCTTTGTAGGCGATTCCCGATGCCACGATTGGTGAGGAGACGCTCGAGTGAATCGGGAGTTCGGCGGTGGACTGCGCGAGCCAGAGGCGCTTCCTGTTCGTGGCGCGGGGAGGAGGGCGCGATATGGAGCCGTGGCGGCGGCGGCGGAATGGTATGGTCCGGTCCGTCGCGGTCCGGTCCCGAAGTTGCCGGTGCAGTCGGAAAGGGAGCGCAAAGCCTGAAGAAGTGCTGAGAACTGGAACACGCAGGGAAATAATCTCCTCTCCCAAAGCAGGCATTTAAAATACTCCCCACCCTCCTCCTGCATTTCAGCTAACAATGGGGAGTTCCTTACCAGCTCTGTTACTCTGTTAAAACTTGTTAAGAATTTTAAAAGAATTTTCTGCTCATCAGATACCCAGTTTAATGAAATGACAAAATTAATTAATAACTCCCCTTCTTAGGATTGGCTGCAATGCAGAAAGGGGCTGATGGACCTTGTTTAAAAAAGAAGAAAGGAAGACCAAACAGGAACCAGGACTTTCTGTGAAATATCAACATACCTCTGTCATTTTGGATAGATAACTTCTCATATATAAGCATGTACTGAAACCTCTGTTGGTACACAGGCTTTGGGAAAGATCCCCCTGTGTCCAGCACTGTAATGAAAGCATAACGTGTGAAACTCACTGATCTTCTCATCCTTCTCTAAATCAACATCATCTCAAAATTTTATTACTTTGGTACCAATTCCAGGGTTTTGAGGGCTGAACTAATGACTTTTAAACTATGCTTGTAGGAGTAACAACTGTGATATCAAAAAAAACCAAAACAAAACAAAAAAAAAAAAAAAAAAAGTTGATTACCTTGGGTTAAACATTAGGTTTCCTAAAGGACAGGTTCTATCCAAAAAAAATCACAGAAACTGAGCAGAGTGACCTGTTAGAAGCAGACAGAGCATAACCAGAGAATCATAGAATTGTTAGTGTTAGAAGGGACCTCAAGGATCATCCAGTCCCAACCCCCAACATGGGCAGGGACACCTCACACTAGATCAGATTGCTCAGAGCCGCATCCAGCCTCACCTTAATCACAAACCAACATACTTAGGAAAGCAAAGCTCCATAGACCTTTTTGTCCAAGATTTTTCACGGCAGTTCTTCCACTAACAGCATAAACCAGACATGCAGAAGCAGTAGAACCCAGGGGCGTTTATCTGCATTTGGACAGACTGGGTAGGACTGGACAAGGTAACAAGGAGGGGGCAAGGAGCAACAGTAGTTTTCCCATCCTTGTGGCTGATTTGAGGCCAAACGAGAGGCACTAAACGCTAGTGCATTCAAACACGGCCGGTGTAAGAATGGGTTTATGTCCTCTGTAACATTGCCGCTTACCCCACGAGCTTCCAAGAGCTCCCAGGGACGGAAGGCCCTACTGCAAAACCGGGACAGAGCATCGATTAAAATGTCATGAGAACCATCAGGGTAAAGTAGTTTAGCAGCTCCTGTGACACTCCCGACCCCAGGCGGTGCGTGGCAGCCGGGTGCAAGCCGCGGGCTCTGGACCTTTAAGGCAAGAGGCGGTGGCGGAGGAGTGGCCCGGGGGCGGTGAGCGCCGCGCTCTGGCTGCGCTCGCGGTCTGCTGCGTACTGCGGCTGCTGGCGGTGACGCGGCGCGGACGACAAGATGGTGGCTGCTGTGGGCTTCTCTTCCTCGGGGGTTTCCCCTGCTGTCAGTGAACTCTGCCAGAACGGCCGGGAGATTTTCCTGGAGGCCTCGCGGCTGCTTCTCACTTACGCAGACAATATCCTGTGGTGAGCGGAGCCGGCCGGAGGCGATCTGGGTCGCCCTCCCGTCGGGCTCGGTTCGCGGGCCGTCGGCTGGGCGTTGGGCGTTGCCGCAGGGTGTCTGGCTACCAGGTCCCCTCACTGCTGTGGCTATTGGAAGCCTGCTGCTTCCACCACAGTGGCATCTACTCTCCGACGGCTCTTCTAGTGAGAAGCCGCTGGTGGGGCTCTTCGTCTCCGAAGGTGGCCCAGGTGGTGGGGCGGGAGCCTGAGGAGCTGCCCTGTCCCGCCCCACGGCCCGCGTTCTCTCCCTGGCCGTGACTCGCTGGGCTCGGCAGTGCGGCGGTGCCGAGAGGTTCTGTGGGCGCGGCGGGCGGAGGGCAGGCGGCAGCGGCGTGGCAAGTCAAGCACTTTGAGAACAGAGCCTGCTTGTGAATTTAGTAATTCTTGTTGGGTTACTAATGCAGCTTTGGAAGCAATTTATCTTAAGTGAAGCATCTTATTTCTGGGCTTACAGACAGACCATCTAAGAGATGAGGCGTATGATTCAATCTTGTTATGTAATATCAAAGTTCAGGAACATCTCTCTTCATGTTGTTGTCATTTAAAAATGAGGTTACTTTTCACTTTCGTGTAGTAGCTTGGATTTTTATTTTTGTATTTATTGCTGGTTAGCCTGCATTGACCCTCATTCTGCAAGCACTTAAAAATTAGTGGATGCATAACAAATAATGCTAAAATAGTAACTGGATTTTTTTGTTTGCTTGTTTCCTTTCTTTTCCTGACTTGGTAAGATTATTATCAAGTGCTAATTTTAGTTGAATTTTTGGGAGGTGGCTCTGTAGGATCTATATACACACCAGGATGTAGGATTGACCTTGCTATCTTCAAGCAACTCAAGATGTACAAGCTGCCATTCCCTGTCTATATGTGGTTTGTCGAGTGTTTGAAAAAGTAGTGCTGTGTGACAGAACACGGGGGCCTGGGTTGACTCCTTTTAATGGAAGAAAGGAGAGAAGGCATAAAAGAGTTAAAAGAAAAATGGAACAGAGGTAGCCCATCACAGAATGTTAGGCATTGGAAGGGCTTCAGAGATTGAGTCCCACATCCCTACCAAAGCAGGATCACCTAGGGCAGGCTGCACAGGGATGCATCCAGGCAAGTTTTGAAAGCCTTCTGTGAAGGAGACTCCACAACCTCTCCTGGGCAGCCTGTGCTAGTGCTGTCACCCCCCCTGTAAGGAGGTTCTGTTGAGGCGGAACCTCCCGGGTTCCGGCTTGTACCCATTTTAACTTGTCATGTCACTGGGCACCACCGGAAAGAGACTGACACCTTCACCTTGACACTCACCCCTCAGATATTTATAGACACTGATTAGACCCCCTCCAATAAGATCCCATCTCAGCCTTCTCAAATCTAAACAGCCCCAGGTCTCAGTCTTTCTTCATAGAAGGGATGTTGCAGTCCCACATCATCCTCATAGCTCTCCTTCAAAAGTAGAGAGACTACAGTAGCCTTACCCACATACTGGAAAGTTCAGCATAGTTTCTGTAGTGGGTCTAAAACCACCCAGCATCAAGTGGAGAAGTTCAACTGTAATGCTGCTGGTTGGAGGGGTGCTTGTCTTTATGCGTCACTGAAGACTAAGCCCTGCTGGCTAGAACTACAAAACATGTATTTCTGAACTTGAATTGTGAGCTAAAATTTAGAACCAGTCTGTAACTTGGAAAGTTAAATGCAGAAGGATGTGATACTGAGGTGCTGGAGTGTGTCCAGAGAATGGCAGCGGGGCTCATGAGGGGCCTGGAGCACCTGACTTACAAGGAATGCTTGAGGGAGCTGGGGTTGTTCAGCCGACAGAAGGGGAGGCTGAGGGGAGACATTAATGGTGTTTATAGCTACCTGAAGGGAGGTTGGAGTGAGGAGGGGATCAGCCTCTGCTCTTTGGTGACAAATGATAGGACTATAGGAAATGGTTACAAGCTGTGTCAGGGGAGGTTCAGGCTGGATGTTAGGAAGTAGTTCTTCACTGAAAGGATTATCAAACATTGTAATGGTCTTTCCAGGGCAGTGGAGTCTCCATCCCTGGAGGAGTTCAAGCGGCGTGTGAACCTGGCACTCAGTGATATGGTTTAGTGTTGGCCCTTCAGTACTGGGTCAAAGGTTTGACTGGATGATTTTTGAGGTCTCTTCCAACCATATATTGTCTTTGAAGTAGGTCAAAGTTTTAGATAGGTGTCACATGCTATTTACATGGTGTGAATGAAATTAAACTTGAAAAAAAATTTCATACTAATTACTAAGCACTAAGGTTCCTCAGCTTGGAAGTTTTTACCCAATTTTCAAACAGCACTAAAACTTTCAATTTCCTCAGGAATCCTTATGAAGAAAAATACAGATTTATTCGAATTGGAAATCCAGCATTCTCCACAAGGCTGTTGCCAGTCAGAGGAGCAGTTGAGTGTTTATTTGAGATGGGATTTGAAGAGGTGAGTGTAATTTAATAATTTATGTAATTAAAACTGGAGGTTTTTCACCCTGCTTTTCTACTTGTAAGAGACTAGATTTTAAGCCAATTGGTATCCTTGTTTGTAAGTATCTGCAGTTATCCAACAGAAAATTTAGATGAGAGTACTTCAGATATCTGATGGAGCTAGAAGTAACTTAATCTGTGAACTGCCATCTTTAAAGTTGGGGTTCAGCAAATTCACAATGCAGCTGCACGAGTACTAGTGGTGTTGACAACAGCGGGGGGCAAGAGACTATTGAAATAGTGGGAGGATAGTCTTGAGTGAATCTTGATTCTATTGCAGTCAAAAATCATATTTTGGATACTGCTTGGTGTCCTGAAATGGTCTTCTGTCTTGGCGGAACTTAAGCTGGCAAAGCTTTTTAAGCTAGAAGCAGCCTTTGAATTACTGGAAATCTGGGGTGAACAAAACCTCAAACAAATGCAAAACTAAAACCACAGCAAAATCCCACCAACCCCAAACAAATTATAACCCCCTTTTGTTTAAGGGTGCAAAGTTCTTTCTGTCTCCTTGGATTTGTCTGTTTTATGGCACACTTCCATGTGGGTATGTACATTATATTATTTAGGTCCAGCTGTCATGAGACCTCTGCCTTCTCTTCTAGTGATGTTAAGTAGGATAGTTGTCCTAATTAAAAAAAGAAAAAAGAAATCTACTGAAGTAAATGGTAATTGCAGAGGGAAAAATGGTCTATGGATTTATTTTCAGGGTGGCACTCAAGAGATGACTTTTAAACACACCAGGTTTGGAGAGGAGATGTCCATGTAGCTAGCAAAGGACTCCGTAATAACAGTTACTTTAAACATGCTACAAGTTCCTTCTCCCACCTCTGTCCTCTCTCTCTTTAGCCTCTACTTGACAAATCAGCTCTTTCAGCTCTTACAGTTAAAAAATGAGGACACATTTGGGTTGATATATCTATTTAGTTTTATGGTGATTCTAAGTGTTCAAGTGAAGCGCTGGCAGATGACCTAAAGTTACTGGATTAACACGCTGTCAGTTTAGTAAATAGAAGTGCTGCAGCAGCAGAAACTGGAACTCTTAAACTGTGGAGTGTTTCAAGGTACTGGTGCTTTTGGTAACAATTTCTTCATGTTAAGTGTGCTGATACTTTTCTTTAGTCATAATTACTAATATTTTGTTACACTGCATGTTACAATCAGATATGGGAACCCAGAAATCAAGGTGGGTACAAGTCTAAATAAGAATAGGTTTTAGTGTTTTTTAGATGGGAAATACTAAGAGATAACAGTATAGAAGAAAATTGCCAGCAGATGCCATTCCAGGGGCTTCTTTCCCTAACATGGGGTATCCTCCTGTGTTTCCTAGTGTTTCACTTCTTTACTGTGAGAACTGGGCATTTTTTGTTCATTTCTGTTATTGCTTTCACAGCATATGTCTGTATATAGCTCCACAAAATAAGTAACTAGCAAAGCATGTTGTTGTAGCCTTTTTTCTGTAGTCTGACTGTAGGTTCTCTATCTAATAGTTTCTGCTTTAAGTGACCTAATCTGAAAGCTGAATCCTGCCAAGACTTAATGTACTAATTTCCAGACAATGACATAGCTGTTAGCAGTAGATTCAAACCACTGACTGGCCTAGACCTGCGTTAATTGCTGAAATAACTTGTCTAAATTTCAGGGAGAGACTCACCTGGTTTTCCCCAAGGAAGCTTCAATTGAACAGCTACGTAAAATCAGAGACTTAATTGCTGGAGAGAGGAGCAGCAGACTGAATGAGTCAAATCAACACTATGTATCAGGATCCTCTCAAACTATGAGCGGTGCCCAGACAGTTGCACATCAGCCTTCAAGACCTGCTGACTCTGTTCTTGCCCTTGCCCATCAGCAACCAGAAACGTCACCTGTGCAGTCTCTTGAAATGGTAATTATAACTTGAAAACTTTGTAGGTATGCTATTTCTGAATACAAAGAAGAGGAGTTAACTGTTGGGACAGGTTGCTCAGAGAGGTCATGTTGTTTCCAAAAGTGGGCATTTTCAAGACCCAACTAGATGAAACCCAGATCAACTTGATCTGACCTCGCAGCTAACCATCTTTGGAGCAGGAGATTGGACTAGAGGATTTTTATTTTTTTTTTCCCCCCCAATGGTTTCTGAAATTTTTGAGTGTTTTCTTCATTCTTCTTGCAACTTTGCAAGAGATTTCGTTGAAGATGTCCATAAATGTTTTATTGATATGGGTGTGTTGAAAAAAAGAACTGATTTGTATTGGCAGGGAACAGCAACAAGGTGAGGGAGGCTGTGACTGGGGCTGTATACTGTGTTTGGCATTTGAGAGCCAGCAAAAGAACAGAAGCACAACTGTAATATCTGTAATTGTTGATGGATGTTTCCATTCATGCATTATGACCTCTGTGTAGCCTGTAAGTGCTTTCTTTTTCTCGTGTGCAACTGAGAGACAGGAATTTAGCCAGGCAAGTTACTTAGGTTGTTTCCCTTGTCTGAGGTGCTGAGTTGAAGTTCTCTATCAAGACAAAGAGGCAGTCTTTTCATCTGATACTGCCTGCCCCGATGGCAGAAGGCTCTTAACACCTCATACCTTTGAAATATGAAATTACGCCTTCTGATAGAATGTTCAAAGGCTACTCTGGTTGAACTTGCTACAAAGTTTTTCCCCTTAGAACTAGTGTCACGTAGGTCTTAAAGCTAGTGTAATATGAATCCTTTCAAAATGAATCCCATGACTGGGATGTAGGCATAGATGGGTATAAACTCTTTAGGAAGGATAGGCAGGGAAGGAGAGGAGGAGGTGTTGCCCTCTATGTCAATAGCCAGTTGGAATCAGTGGAGCTCCAACTGGGGAGGGATGATAAGCTAGTTGAGAGTGTATGGGTCAAAATTAAAGGCAGGACAGGGGAAGAAGATATTACTGTGGGGGTCTCCTACAGGCCACCTGACCAGCAGATCCAAGCAGATGAGGCCCTCCATAGGCAAATAGAAGCAGCTTCCAGGTCACAAGCCCTGGTCCTCATGGGTGATTTTAACCACCCGGATATCTGCTGGAGGGACAACACAGCAAGGCACCAGCAATCCAGGATGTTCCTGGACTGCATAGAAGACAACTTCCTCCTCCAAATGGTGGAGGAACCAACAAGAAATGGTGCTATGCTGGACCTTGTTCTCACCAACAGGGAAGGGCTGGTAAGCAATGTGAGGCTCATAGACGGCCTTGGCTGCAGTGACCATGAAGCAGTTGAATTTAACATCCTCAGGGCAATCAGGAGGAAGTATTCCAAGCTCACGACCCTAGACTTTAGGCGTGCAGATTTTGATGGCTTCAGGGATCTGCTAGCCAAAGTGTCGTGGGACAAAGCCCTGGAGGGAAGAGGGACCCAGGACAGCTGGTCAGTATTCAAGGACCACCTCCTCTGTGTCCAGGAGCTCTGTATACCAACAAAGAGAAAAGCAGGTAAGAATGCTAGGAGGCCTGCCTGGATGGGCAAGGAGCTACTGGACACACTATTACTTAAAAGGAAACTCTACAGGAAGTGGAGGGAAGGACAGCTAGAATAGGGGGGAGATAAGGAAGCTGCCCGAGCAGCAAGAGTCCTGGTCAGGAAAGCCAAAGCAGAGTTTGAGTTGAATCTAGCCAGGGAGATTAAAGGGAATACTAAGAACTTTTACAGGTATATTAATGGGAAGAAGAAGACTAGGGAAGGTGTGGGCCCCCTCAGAAAGGAAAATGGTGACATGGTCACATGTGATGAGGAAAAGGCTGAGGTACTTAATAACTTCTTTACCTCAGTCTTCACTGCAAGGGCCTCTAGCCACACTCCTGATGTTATGGAAGTCAAAGCCAGGGACGGGGAGGAAGAACTGCCCATTGTAAGTGCAGATCAGGTTCGTGATCATCTGAAGAACCTGAAAGTGTTCAAGTCCATGGGACCCGACGGGTTACACCCACGGGTACTGAGAGAACTGGCAGAGGAGGTTGCTAAACCCCTCTCTATTATATTTCAAAAGTCCTGGCAGTCTGGTGAAGTCCCCACAGACTGGAAAAGGGGAAACATTGCCCCCATCTTCAAAAAGGGCAAGAAGGAGGAACCAGGGAACTCCAGGCCAGTCAGTCTCACCTCTGTGCCTGGAAAGATCATGGAGCAGATCCTCCTGGAGTCACTACTCGCTCAAAAGAATAGTGAAGAGGTGATTGGGAACAGTCAGCATGGCTTTGCCAAGGGCAAATCCTGCCTGACCAACCTGGTGGCCTTCTATGAGCAGGTGACAAAATTAATAGCTGAGGGGCGAGCAACTGATGTCGTTTACCTGGACCTGAGCAAAGCCTTCGACACTGTCCCACACCACATCCTGGTCTCCAAACTGGTGACACATGGGTTTGATGGGTGGACCACTAGATGGATAAGGAACTGGCTTGATGGCCGCACCCAAAGAGTGGCTGTCCATGGCTCCATGTCCCAGTGGAGGCCAGTGACAAGCGGAGTCCCTCAGGGATCAGTCCTGGGACCTGTCTTATTCAACATCTTTGTGGGTGACATGGACAGTGGCATTGAGTGCACCCTAAGCAAGTTTGCTGATGACACCAAGCTGTGTGGTGCAGCAGACAGCTGGAGGGAAGGGAGGCCATCCAGAGGGACCTTGACAGGCTGGAGAGGTGGGCACAGGCCAACCTCATGAAGTTCAATAAGAGCAAGTGCAGGGTCCTGCATCTGGGTCGAGGCAATCCCAGGCACAAATACAGGCTGGGCAGTGACTGGCTGGAGGGTAGCCCTGAGGAGAGAGACTTGGGGGTGCTGGTGGGCAAAAAGCTCAACATGAGCTCTCAGTGTGCACTTGCAGCCCGCAAAGCCAATCAGATCCTGGGCTGCATCAGGAGAAGTGTGGCTAGCAGGTCGAGGGAGGTGATCCTCCCCCTCTACTCAGCCCTGGTGAGACCCCACCTGGAGTACTGTGTCCAGTTCTGGAGCCCCTATTACAAGAGGGATGTGGAGGTGCTGGAACATGTCCAGAGAAGGGCCACGAGGATGATCAGAGGGCTGGAGCACCTCTCCTATGAGGACAGACTGAAGGAGTTGGGGCTGTACAGTCTGCAGAAGAGAAGGCTCCGAGGAGACCTAATTGTGGCCTTCCAGTATCTGAAGGGGGCCTACAGGAAGGCTGGGGAAGGACTTCTCAGGATCTCAGGTAGTGATAGGACTAGGGGGAATGGAATGAAGCTGGAGGTGGGGAGATTCAGGCTAGATGTGAGGAGGAGGTTCTTCCCCATGAGTGTGGTGAAACCCTGGAATGGGTTGTCCAGGGAGGTGGTCGAGGCCCCGTCCCTGGGGGTGTTTAAGAGCAGGCTGCATGAGGCTCTGTCCAGCCTGATCTAGTGTGGGGTGTCCCTGCCCATGGCAGGGGGGTTGGAACTAGATGATCCTTGTGGTCCCTTCCAACCCTGAATCAAACTATGAAACTATGAAACTATGAAAAAAGCCTGCTTGTCATTCATCCTTAAACAGAGTTTGTCTCTTAATTGTATCATCAGCGTATTATTGAGGCTGAACTATAACATAGTGTTTTTTCCAATACTTGCCCAAGGTCAGTAGAAAAGAAATGGAAAATCATAGATTGAAGTGATGCCTTTTGGGGGAGAGAGAGGGAGGACTTGGTAACTCATTGTGACCCATAATATCTTCTGAGAAAGAAACTGTTTTAGGCACTTGAATATGGAGCCATTTAATTGTTACCGTGCCAGTAGCTGCCTTTAAACTATACTGTCTGCGTTTACTTGCTCAGTACTGGTCATAACTGGAGGCTTTAAAAGTTGTGTTGATCTTGCAGTGAGAAGAGTATTGCAAGTTTCAAGCTGATGCTTGTGTTCTGAAGCTAATCCTTCCTATTTGTGAAGTGGATCCAAACATATTTTGGTTTAGGATATTACATCTGGTGAGCTCCAGGAAGAGTGAAATGATTTCTGTTCCGCTTCAGTGGTTATGAGGAGTAGGGAATGGCCCTGTAGTAATGTCCATACCAAAATAATAACTCCTAATTTAAGTGGTTCCTTAAAAGAAGTAATTTTCAGAGGAATTCTTGCACCTCTGTATTATGTTTGTTGCTAGCATTTCAGGAAAGTGGTGGATTTGTGATAACACAAAGTGTTAACAAAGCTAAATACTGAAGGTAATTTAGCAGTACTGCAGCCCCCTCCCCCTCTAATATGTCAGAGTCTATTTTAAACTCTCATTTCACTTTCTGTGTTGTCCCCCTTTAAATAGGAGTAAACAATTTGCTCTGCTACTATTACAAACTTTATCTGTTTAGTACATACGAGTTGTACCTTACTGGGTGCAACATAGAGTTGCCATTAAGTGGCACTGAGGGAAAGTGGCTGAAAAGACTAATTGTTCTGTTTTGATGTCTGGTGAAAGACACTGTTTAGTAGCTGGTCACAGGGCTATCTGTAAAACTTATCAGTGTCGACCTGTGAGAGAGGGAAGCAGAAATAGTCAAGCAATATTCATGAATGAGCAATCGAAAAGCTGAAAAGAATAAGAGAGTTCTGCAGAGTGGTGTAGTAGTGCCCAGGAAATGGTTTCCAGGTAAAAGGTCCCTCAAAGAAATAGAGAGCAGTGAGGGAGCAAGTAAGTAACAAGAGGCATCTTTTCACTCTAAATCAGTAATTTTTTCATTTTTAACACCATTTGGAAAGCTTAAAGATTACAAGGCTGGCTTTACAGTTTAGGTGGTGGTGTCTGCCATTTTTATTCGTGTCTTTACAAGTATTTCACCTGTAAATACATATGTAATGTAACAACAAGTATAGAATTGTGACTGATACACTAAAGTAGGAGGGCTTGGGTCTTCTGGTTTAAGGTGGAAATTGATAAATCATCTCATGACTGAAAATCCCTTTGCAGGCTGCAAATATCTTAAAAACACTTCAAACAAGATTTGAGCACCTTGTGTTGATGCATGAGAATCCTTCCATTCAGCAGAAAGCACTAGCTTCAATTCCCCTCCAGCAATTGAGAGGGAAGGCTCAGCAAAAACTAGCACGAGCCATGGAACTGGACAAAGGTAATGACACCAAGTTAGAATGTATATGGAACTAGAAATATTCTTTCAAACGTCAGGATCATGCATGTGCTTTAGTGTGTAGATTTGTTCATATGTCTTCAGGTTCCAAACGCTGTCTCTGATTACTTTCTTCCTAGTTTTCAAATGTTCTCATCTCTCTACTCACTTCTGGGCTTTTGAAATTTAAATTTTATCATCCATTCTTTACATCTTTGACATAGACATTTTTTGCTCTTAATTGTTTGAAATAGTAATAAGCAGCGCTGGGGAATCAAGTGGTCTGGATATACCATTACATTCTTTGCATCTAAAGTAGGTAGTACAGGAAGAGGAGGGGAACTTTTTGTTTGCATATTCATTGTTTTGAAGCTGTCAGAGTGTAATTTTTCCCTTCCGTGCTACAATTCAAGATTCAGAATCAAATTTCAAAATGCCACTTCTCTTTTAAGGTATATTATTTCTGACAGTTTGCTTGACACCTTTCCCAGACACAGCCTGATACAAAGAATGCCCTTTCTTGTTAATGTTTAAATGACTAGGCTTGTTCATGTGCCATTCTCTTTGAGCTAGAAGTGAAATACAAATATGAATGTTTGTAACATTAATGCTTAAAATATATATTTTCATAAATATAGAAGTTCTAACTGACAGACTTTCTATGTTCAAAAATGTCATATTTCCATTTTCAAGTGACAGTTTCAGATCTTTTTCAATAATATAGTGAAATTTAAGTTGTACAAGAGACATATTCCCCCCCCAAAAAAAAAAAGAAAAGCTTCTGTGGTGGTTTAGGCTGGGTGCTGGCCCGGATGCCACTGCACAGACCACACCTGGGAGGTCCCAAGGGGTGGGCCTAGCCCAGGGGGTGGTCACAGGAGACCAGGTATTCCATTTCCCATAATGCCCTGCTCCCCTCTAAAATGCCCATGCGGGGTCTTCACTTCCTCTTTTGTCTCCAGCTGCAGCCTAGGTAAAATGGTGTGAGCCGCCTCCCTTGGGCCTGCCCAGGCCCCAGGCTGGGTTGGGGTGGGAGAAAGAGCCCTGGGGGGGGTTTGGGTGTACCCCCAGGTGGGGATGGGATGTTCTTGGGTATGTTCTGGGATTTCTCTCTTTTGTCACGGTGCTTGTGGTTCTCTGTAAAGCTTTCATTGGTGTTTTTTATTGTTTTTCTATTTCAACTTTCCATCACTCTTGCAATCCCTTTGTCTGAGTCGTTATTTCTGCCCTGTGGTGGGGAGGGGATTTGCCCCAACCCATTGCAGCTTCCAAGACCCCATTTAAACCAGAAAATCATTTTCACTGACTTCTTGATAGGAGACTCTGAAGCAATTCTGCTAACTTGATGGGAGTGTTGATTTCCAAACCAGAAAGAAAGCTCATCATTTTTATGAATGACTTTGTGATGTCTTCTGTAACCACACACTGATACGTAATTATGCCCTTGGCTTTAGGGAACATTCTTAGTCATTTGTCTTTCTTTTTTTTTTGGCTATACTGGGAAATAGGACACCACCTAAACAAGTACAAAGCATTCTCATTCAGCAGAGTAGGACAATGCAACGGAGGAAAGAGTCTTAGCAGTAACAAATGGAAACTCTTCAAATTCCTTTAGACAGAAAATTCGAGAGAAGCATAGCTCTTAGACTCTGCTCTAATCCTTTTTGTAGAAGGAGGTCAGGATAGCCAAGCAGGCCCTATCTTTCATAAATCCATGCTGACTGGGCTTGATCACCTCGTTGTCCTTCATGTGCCAAGTGATGGCACTCAAGATGATCTGCTCCGTGACCTTCCCTGGCACTGTATCATAGTATCAGTCAGGGTTGGAAGGGACCACAAGGATCATCTAGTTCCAACCCCCCTGCCATGGGCAGGGACACCCCACACTAGATCAGGTTGGCCAGAGCCTCATCCAGCCTGGGCTTAAACACTTCCAGGGACAGGGCCCCAACCACCTCCCTGGACAACCCATTCCAGGGCTTCACCACTCTCATGGTGAAGAACTTCCTCCTCACATCTAGCCTGAATCTCCCCACCTCCAGCTTCATTCCATTCCCCCTAGTCCTATCACTACCTGAGATCCTGAGAAGTCCTTCCCCAGCCTTCCTGTAGGCCCCCTTCAGATACTGGAAGGCCACAATGAGGTCACCTCAGAGCCTTCTCTTCTGCAGACTGAACAGCCCCAACTCCTTCAGTCTGTCCTCACAGGAGAGGTGCTCCAGCCCTCTGATCATCCTCCTGGCCCTTCTCTGGACACGTTCCAGCATCTCCATATCCCTCTTGTAATAGGGGCTCCAGAACTGGAGGCAGTACTCCAGGTGGGGTCTCACCAGGGCTGAGCAGAGGGGGAGGATCACCTCCCTTGCCCTGCTGGCCACACTTCTCCTGATGCAGCCCAGGATCTGATTGGCTTTGCAGGCTGCAAGTGCACACTGAGAGCTCCTGGTGAGCTTCTCCTCCCCCAGCACCCCCAAGTCACTCTCCTCAGGGCTGCTTTCCAGCCAGTCCCTGCCCAGCCTGTATTTGTGCCTGGGGTTGCCTCGACCCAGATGCAGGACCCTGCACTTGCTCTTATTGAACCTCCTGAGGTTGGCTTGTGCCCATCTCTCCAGCCTGTCAAGGTCCCTCTGGATGGCCTCCCTTCCCTCCAGCTGTCTGCTGCACCACACAGCTTGGTGTCATCAGCAAACTTGCTTAGGGTGCACTCAATGCCACTGTCCATGTCACCCACAAAGATGTTGAATAAGACAGGTCCCAGGACTGATCCCTGAGGGACTCCGCTTGTCCCTGGCCTCCACTGGGACATGGAGCCATTGACAGCCACTCTTTGGGTGCGGCCATCAAGCCAGTTCCTTATCCATCTAGTGGTCACCCATCACACCCATGTGTCACCAGTTAGTAGACCATGATGTGGTGTGGGACAGTGTCGAAGGCTTTGCTCAGCTCCAGGTAAATGACATCAGTTGCTCGCCCCTCAGCTATTAATTTTGTCACCTGCTCATAGAAGGCCACCAGGTTGGTCAGGCAGGATTTGCCCTTGGCAAAGCCGTGCTGACTGTTCCCAATCACCTCTTCACTATTCTTCTGAGCCAGTAGTGACTCCAGGAGGATCTGCTCCATGATCTTTCCAGGCACAGAGGAGAGACTGACTGGCCTGTAGTTCCCTGGTTCCTCCTTCTTGCCCTTTTTGAAGATGGGGGCAATGTTTCCCCTTTTCCAGTCTGTGGGGACTGCCCCAGCTTGCCATGACTTTTGAAATATAATAGAGAGGTGTTTAGCAACCTCCTCTGCCAGTTCTCTCAGTACCCGTGGGTGTATCCCGTCGGGTCCCATGGACTTGAACACTTTCAGGTTCTTCAGGTGATCACGAACCTGATCTGCACTTACCATGGGCAGTTCTTCCTCCCCGTCCCTGGCATTGTCTTCCATAACATCAGGAGTGTGGCTAGAGGCCCTTGCAGTGAAGACTGAGGTAAAGAAGTTATTAAGTACCTCAGCCTTTTCCTCATCACTTTTGACCATGTCACCATTTTCCTTTCTGAAGGGGCCCTCACCTTCCCTGGTCGTCTTCTTCCCATTAATATATCTGTAGAAGTTCTTAGCGTTCCCTTTAATCTCCCTGGCTAGATTGAATTTGAACTCTGCTTTGGCTTTCCTAACCAGGACTCTTGCTGCTCGGGCAGCTTCCTTATCTCCCCCCTGTTCTAGCTGTCCTTCTCTCCACTTCCTGTAGAGTTTCCTTTTAAGTAATAGTGTGTCCAGTAACTCCTTGCTCATCCAGGCAGGCCTCCTAGCATTCTTACCTGCTTTTCTCTTTGTTGGTATACAGAGCTCCTGGACACAGAGGAGGTGGTCCTTGAATACTGACCAGCTGTCCTGGGTCCCTCTTCCCTCCAGGGCTTTGTCCCACGACACTTTGGCTAGCAGATCCCTGAAGCCATCAAAGTCTGCACGCCTAAAGTCTAGGGTCATAAGCTTGGAATACTTCCTTCTGATTGCCCTGAGATCTGACTGAGGTCAGATTGACAGGCCCAGAATTCGCCATATCCTCCATCCGGCCTTTTTTGTGGATGTTCATTATATTTGCTAGCCCCCAGTGAATTGGGACCACCCCAGTTAGCCAGAATTGCTTGAAAATGATGTAATGTGACTTAGTGAGCAGTTCTACCAGCTCCTTCGATACCCTTAGATCCCAGTTGGGCCTGTAGATTTTTGTGTGTGTGTAGCATGTCACTAACCATTTCCCCTTTGATTTTGGGGGATTCATTCTGCTTCTCATCCCTGTCTGCTAGCTCAGGGGACTGGGTACCTGGAGAATAATTGGTATTACTTTTAAAGACTGAGTCAAAGAAAGAATTTTGTGTATCAGCATTTTCTCATGCTTTGTAACTGTGCTTCCCCCTGTGTCCAATAGAGCATGGAGATCCTCCTTGGTCTTCCTTTTGTCATTTATGTATTTATAGAAACAATTTTATTTCCTTTTTTGGCAGTTACCAGATTAAGTTCTACTTCAGCTTTGGCCCTTCTAGTATTCTCCCTGCATAAACTCAAAATTCTTTCTAGTCTTCCTGAGTGGTCTACCCCTTCTTCCATAGGCCATAAACTTACCTTTTCTTACTGAATTCCAGCCAAAGCTCTCTCTTCAGCTATGCTGACTTTCTTCTTCTCTGACTCATAGCACACTGGGACAGTCTGCCCCTGCACCTTGCAGGTTTCCTACTTTCATGTCCAGCCTTCCTGGACTCCTCTGCCCTTCAGGACTGCCTGTCAAGGGACTCTGTCAACTAGTCTCTTAAACAGGCAGCAGTTACACTGACCCCTGGCTTTTCTTCCCTGAGAACAGAAACTCTGCTATTTAGTGATCATTTTACCCAAGACAGATGCCAGCCATCACATCATCTACGTGTCTTCTCTGTTAGTGAATGGGTTTAGTGTGTGGCCTTCCCTCGTTGGCTTACTCACCAGGAATTTAGTTTCCATGCACTCCAGGAACCTCTTAGACTGTTTCCTCTCTGCTGGAAATGGGAGTGGAAAAAGAACACTTTTTTTTCTAAAGCCCTGGAAGAACAGGACATGAGGAAATTCACCAGACTTCACTGTGTATCTAACTTGGATTAGGAATGCCATTTTTTGTCCTTCACATGTACAGTTTGGTTTTATTCAGTCTTGAGAATGTACATTTTCTCTTTCATGTGTTCTTAAGTAACATAGGAAACTTTTTTAATAATGAGACTTAAAATATAATAAAGGCCCAGAGATGGAGATTTATTTAGTTGGACTTACCAGTATCTACGTTTATGTTTCCGTTTGAGCTAACAGTATGTTGTATAAATTTTACAGGTGCACACATAAATGAAGAGGACTTCTTGTTGTTGGAGCTCTCACAGTGGTTTAAGAATGACTTTTTTCAATGGGTAGATAATCTTCCCTGCAGGAGGTGTGGTGGGCAGACAGAGCCTAAAAGTGACTATCTGTTGCCTACTGATGATGAGCTAAGATGGAATGCCAGTCGAGTAGAAAATCATTACTGTAACCAGTGTCAGCTCTCTAATAGATTCCCAAGGTGAGCACAGAGTCATTTGCTTTTGTTGGGGTTTTTTGATGTTTTCTTTCTCCTTGTCTTTCAAGAAACATCTTTGCATATGTGTATTTAGTAAACAAGTGATAAGCTGTTGGTTGGAAGATTAGAGAAGCTATTTTAAGTAACATGATAGGATGGTTGCAGCATTTGTTGCTGGTACACAGCAATGACCTAACAATTGCTGTATAAGATCAGAGATTTTTTTAAAATGCATATTGCTTTCTTTTACATAACCTTGTTCTGAATACTTGCCTGATCTTTCTTTCTTTTTTAACTGTTAATTTGATAAAAGTACAACTTCTGAATAAAATATGTTAAAATTGCCCCAGGATATTGGTAGGGTTTTGCTATTTCAGGGAAGTTTTCATTTCTACGGGAAAGCACAAAGGGTAATGCGCGTCTTTGCTGAGGCTATAGGAAAGGAGCCAGTACCACACTTCTTAATATTTTTGTTTACTATCAAAAGGACCAGCTTACAAAAAGCATATGTTAAGATGCAATCTAAGTTAATTTTGAAAGCTGAAGGAGTGCAGATTAGTTTCAGTGCTGCCATAAACATGATGGAGTTGTATGAGTCAATGTAAAAGTAGCATTCTACACACACTTACTTTGTAGTAAGGCAGTAATTTCTAATATGTTCTCTGGGCTGAATGGCACTGAAATCTGTTCAAATCATCCCAAGGACAGTCATGACATAAAGATTATGAAAGGTAAAATATATTTTTAATTATTCTCTTTGTGTTTTCTTTTTCTTCTGTAGGTATAACAACCCTGAGAAACTCCTGGAAACCAGACGTGGGCGCTGTGGGGAGTGGGCTAACTGTTTTACACTATGTTGCAGAGCTGTTGGGTTTGAAGCTAGATACGTCTGGGACTGTACAGGTACCAGTATTCTAGAATATTGTAATGTTAGTACAAACCTATGCAAAATCAGGTTATGTGTTTTATGGGCCTCAGACTATGTCAGCAATCAGGCAGCATACAGAGTTACACAGTTCAGCTAACAAAGACAATATAAATGCAATTTCCTGTCTTGCCTGATGAGATACAGTTCTACAAGTGAGGTAGATGATTGACACAAGTGAGGTAGATGATTGACACAATCTTTAGTTGAGTCTAAGGAACTGTGATCCTAAGATAGAAAGAGAAAGCACTGATAACTCTTCTGAATGTAGATGAACAGAAAACATGTTCTTTCACCTGCTCTTCCATTTAATAACTTGGGAAATTAAAATATTCTACAATACTACAACTGAGGAGTTATCCTTATAATTAATTGCTTATTCTTGGCCTGTGTTATATAGATCATCTGTGGACTGAAGTGTATTCTTCATCTCAGAAAAGATGGCTTCATTGTGATCCCTGTGAAAATGCCTGTGACAAACCTCTTCTCTATGAAACTGGGTGGGGAAAGAAGCTCTCCTACATAATTGCGTTCTCCAAAGATGAGGTAGGAGTAACAATGTTAATAATAAACATGCTTGCCTGGGGCAAACCTGTGATGTATTCCATCTTGGTGTGAGTTTCAGAATTGCTATGGGAAAACATATTTCAGTTAGCTAGCCTCTTTAAATGAAGTGAGATCCGTGGGAATTGTTGGTTTCTTTATTTTCTTCTTCAACTTATGCTTAAGGTTGTCGATGTCACCTGGAGATACAGCTGTAAACATGAAGAAGTACTCTCTAGAAGGAAAGCACTCAGTGAGGCTACACTACGTGAAACTATTAATGCACTAAACAGAAAGGTATGTAGCTTTTCTTAAATGGATTTCTCTAAGTGACCTGTGTCTTACTATAACATGAATGAAATGAATGAGTTTGGTAATCTGATTAGAATGTCTGTGCACTATGGAAATAAGATGCTGCTAACTATACAGACCTCATTTTATACTGAACATGTAAGAATCAGTCATAGAGCTGAACTGACATGAAATAAAGAATGGTATGTAAGAGGATTATTATATTCTCTCTTGCATAATCATGGAATCAACCAGGTTGGAAAAGACCTGAGAAATCAAGTCCAACCTATTACCTAATACCTAACACTTCATGACAACTAAACCATGGCTTCAAGTGCCACATCCAATCCTTTTTTGAATGCCTCCAAGGATGGTGACTCCACCATCTGCCTGGGCAGCACATTCCAATGGCAAATTACTCTTTCTCGGAAGAGCTTTCTCCTCACCTCAAGCCTAAACCTTCTCCTGCCACAGCTTGAGACTCTGTCCTCTTGTTCTGTTGCTGGTTGCCTGGGAGAAGAGACGAACCCTCACCTGTCTACAACCTCCCTTCAGGTAGTTGTAGATGGCAATAAGGTCTCCTCTGAGCCTCCTCTTCTCCAGGCTAAACACCCCCAGCTCCCTCAACCTCTTCTCATAGGGCTTGTGCTCCAGACCCCGCTCCCCAGCCTTGTTGCCCTTCTCTGGGCACGTTCAAGTATCTCAATGGCCTTCTTAAACTGCGGAGCCCAGAACTGGGCACAGGACTCAAGGTGTGGCCTAACCGGTGCTGCCTCTCCAGAGGTAGAATGACTTCGTTGCTCCTACTGGCCACATTATCTCTGACGCAGGCCAGGATGCCATTGGCCTTGGCCACTTGGGCACATTGCTGGCTCATGTTCAGCTGGCTGTCAACCAGTAGCCCTAGGTCCCTTTCTGCCTGGTTGCTCTCCAGCCACTGTGTGCATACACATACTGTGTGTGTATATTATTTTTTTTCTTGGTGGCTTTAGTGTAGACTTGTGTATCAGTAGATATTAAGAGTGAAATTCATTGTCTTTGACACTATATGGCCTCCTTAGCTGAGCTTTTTCCACAGCAATAATACTGTAACTTGAAAACAATAGCATTTATAGTCATAAGAAATGTAGGCCTGATTTGTTTCCATTACTCTTTACAAGCTCTAGGAAAGGAGAGGCATGATTCACAGGCTGCTTCCAAGACTTTCCACATGCACTGTTCATGCCTAACATTCCCAAAAGACATGGAGCTATTTGCACCTACGTATCACAGTCATAGAATGCAAGTGCATTCAGTTTACTACCCCCTGCTTGGGGCAGGATGAACTTTTCTTGGCTTGGTATACTGAAACAGTGTGGTTCCATTTGGGACCCACTTCCTTCTAGGGCTAATTCCTGTGTATAGAAACTCTAGTTCCAGTGCGGGTTCCAGCTGATGGTTTAATAAACAGATTAGACTTTTTCAGAGGCCTGGTGGTTTGAGAGTTGTAGCCACATTCTCAGAGGAGAAGAATTGGGCATGAAATTGTTTTGTCGGTAATGAAAAATTAGGGTCGCAAAGTGGAGCACTGAGAAGGGTGCCCAGAGCAGCCAAATAAAAGGAGGCAAAGGATCAAATATTCAAGTTGAGGAGTGCATGCCCTGTCTGTGGAGTTGAAGAAATTTAATGGCACTCTCCAAGCAGTAAACCCTTCTTAGCTAGAGAATTGATCTGAAGAGCCTTTATTCTCTTCTGCTTGTGATAGAAGCCAGTCGTCAGGCTCTTCTCCAGCAGTTGTCCATTGGGAAGGAACATTGGAAATTGAGGCAATAGTAAGCTGAAAAATTACTCTGACAATATTGATGAAATCAGGAAAGAAGGTGCAATTGAGTCACAGGCTGGCTTGTCTGACCTGCTTCTCACCTTGATGTCACCATGGGATCATGCTTATTCACTTAGAGTAAAAAAGGGCTGTGCTGTCTCCAGCAAATGGTGCTGCCTGTTGGTCTATGGGCCTGTTTCTTCCTTCTTTCCACCTACTTCACAGAATTATGCAGCTCATGACATTATGCGAGCACTGACATGAGCTTCCTTTGTTGCAGTCTATTCAGCAGATAATGGACATAGGCAGAGACCCACACTAACTTCTCCTTTTCCCGTGGTCACCTAGAGACTGGTTCCACACTAGGAGGGGTTGTAGTCTTGGTATCTTTTGATGCAGAGCTCCTACACCGCATCTTTCAAGCTCAATTCTTCTAAGTTACAACTAAAGAGTAACATGATACACAGTATACATTATCAGCAGTGTAAATGAAAATGGAACCTGAGATAGTGATCATTCTTTCCTGCCTAAAGAGGAATCACCACAGCTGTTATTTCTCTGTGTCTGTGTTTAGTGACCAGATGTTGTGCTGCAGATGAGATTCTGACGTCTGCCTGTCTCAAAGTCCGGGATTCTTCCTGGAACTATTGGGCAAAATTAACATCTGCTTCTCGAGTGCCTCAAATAGGACTTGTTCTGACACATGTTCAGAAGGTTAAAAGAATCAAATAGTTTTATTGTTCAGATCGATGGGTACAACAGATTTGGAATTGCTGGTGATAAATTTACTGACTGCAAGATGTTGATAAATCTTGAGTAACATCCAACTAAGTTGGAGACACAATCCTTTGCAATCACTCTAATATAAAAATAGAGATGCAGCAAAACTTAAGCTGTATGTTGAAGGTGCAGTTCTTACCAAGAAGGGAGTCCCTTTCTTGGGTGGAGGAAAAGGAGCACAGCCTGTTGACTGTCCTCAACCACACTGGTACAGGTACCTGTGCACACGCTTGCTGCAGCTGCTGCTGTTGAGAGATGTTCCTTTTGTGTCCTAGACTTGGCTGTTCCTGTGTTCTAAGTGACATTTTAGCATGATCTAGGAGGAGAACTGAGTATCATAGTCACCTGTGGTCAGCATATACTAATTTTTTTTCTCATTAGCTTACTGAGGGGTGCCAACTTCCGTATTAAAAAAGGGAGTTGTTTAGGCAAAGGTCTTTGTTCAGGCACTCTGGCCCTCAAAATCTGTTTTGAAGTTGGGTGTTCATTATTTTATCCTTTTTGTAGGCTTTATCTAAAACAGGGATGTCTTGTCTCCATAGGACTCCCTCCCTCAGCTCTTTGGCAGGCTACCTTTGTAAATCTTCATTTTACACAAGCACCTGCCGATGGTAAATTACCTCAGTCCTGAAGGGTGCTAAATGAACTTGCCTTCCTGTCCCATGGTAAACAAGGCAGTTATCACACACCAGACAACAGCTGAAAGGATGTTAAGGGACTTGGTGTTAGATGGAAAAGAGGCAAGGATAGTTTATGCAGTATACACTATTTTACTTCTCAGAAACACTATGTTTTATTTTGGTCAGGCATTCCTAAATGATATTATTTTACAGTACTATAGCACACCCTGACTACAAAGCTTTTTTCCACCTATTTTGTATGGGCAGTGCCTCATTTCAGGGAAAGGACCCTGAACTTTCTGCTGCTGTCATTGAAAATTGGGTGGTTGGAGAGGGAAACAATTTCTTTTAATTTGCTTCAGATGTTGTTTCACTAATGCCTGTGAATGGTTATAGCTGCAGCCAGGTCAGCTCTTAGAAAGAAAACTACTAATCTAGTTTGAATTAGAACCATTTTGTGGTTATTGTTGTGAGATGCATCAGTATTCCTTGTTTAAAGGTTTAAAATTCAATTTCTACCCTCAGATCATCTGTTGCTTACCCAGCAGTAAGTCCACTTAAATCACAGGTGTGATTTAAGTGTCCTTTAGGAACCATCAACAGTGCAACTCGCATGTGATGCAGGACTAATTTAAAGCTTACAGTTTGCAGTCCCTCTTCCTTCTTACTCCCTTTGTCTGCCAAAGAATTATGAGACCTGTGTGTGTATAGAGGGTAACACAAAACCAGGAAGTTTGAACCATAGCAGTTGGTAATGGAGTTCTTGGAATCCATTCTAGTGCAATGTTGTTTGTAGGAAATGGACAGCACGGGCACAGTTGATCTCTGCAGTCTGTGTTACATATGCTTTGTGTGCTGCTAGCATTTGTATGCCAGAGTCTACTGAGTGGGGGGAGGTGACAAGAATTAGTGTGTTTATACTCTCTACAGTTCAGGAATTTACTCATGGTTTTTGTATTGTCCATGACAGAGGCCTACCTTTTTTGAGTTGAAGTACTGTTCTTTAACAGGATTTTGTTCACATACTTTCACAACACAGCAAGGGCAGATGCTTTGGTGTGGCATTGCTAATTTCAGCAGCGATCACCCCAACACTGGATTTCCTTACATGAATGTGGCTCACAGAAAATTGTAGATCGTTATTAGGGTAAGCGATAGCAAACTCCTCTGAGCTGGCAAGATGTCCATAGTATTTCATACGGATATGCTAAGTGCCCAGTCAAGTGTTCCATTCAGGAAGGCCTGGTGTTTCATGAGGAACTCCTGGACTTACTGCTTGTCATCTGTTAGCAGAAGCAGAGGTGTATTGTCCCCTTGCTGCGTTAGAACTGGTATTTGGCAGCTGGAATTTGTTCACTTGGAGCTGTTTCTCATAATTTTTCTGTATCTGCATTCTGTTAGAGTTCCGTGTTGTCTGCAACCAAAATCTTTCAAATACCTCTGTTTTGATCCCTAATTGCAAAACTTTCTGTGGTCAGAACTGCTTTGGACATAATTGCAACCCTTATGGCCTGGCGTTTCAGGCCCTAGTGTGCTGAGTGTGCATGCCTTGGGCAATCACTAAAGCAGGGAGAAAAAAACAAAAACATACCAGCCAAACTGAGATGTGTAATTGTTTGTATACTCAATGTTGAGCCTCATTTTCCAACCCTGTGTGGTATCCAGTCAAGAAACAGATCTTCACTTATCAGCTCTGTATTTGTGATGTGAAAATCATGGAGACAAAATCCCCAGCCTCTCAGTGATTTTTATTTTATTCTTTAAATAATTGTCCATACTTTTATTCATGTGAGCAAAGAAAGCATTTTATGTAATTCTTTCTCTTTTTCAGTCATACACCTGAGGTGTGATTCATTTTTCTCAGATTTCTGCTAAGTTAATGTCATAGTTCATTAATGATAGAATCACTCACTGTGAAGTAACTCTTTCAGAGACCAAATCAATCTCTTGTTGGGTATTGATCATAAAACCAAGACTGTCCAACCAAATCATTCTCAAAGAAGAAAAGTTTGACCCATACATTATGCTTGCTGTCTCTTTCCCCAGATAATATCAAAACCAGTTAAGGTATAAAATACCTCTGAGTGGTTATTAAACATGAAAGTATTTGATCATGCAAGCAAAGGTATAATAAGCACAGCACAAACATTATCTTAAAAGAAAAACACAGTTAATGCATGCAGGTTCAAAGAAAAAGCACCGCTGTCCAATAGTCATGCAGTTATACTGATTTGTACTTGCACATGTAGAATACGATTAATGCTTCATACAGCCTAGACTTTGAGCATTAGTCTGGGTTTTTTCAACTTTTTTTTCTCTGTTGGTGTCAGTCCAGAGCAGAATTACAAATACTGTTTTACTGAACTTTCTACTCTTTCCTAAATGTATTTTCAGAGACAACAATCTTTGTCAGAAAACAGAAAAAGAGAACTCTTAGAAAGAACCATTGTAGAGCTCGTTGAATTCATTTCTCCTAAAACACCAAAACCTGGAGAATATGGTGGAAGAACGTCGGGTTCAACAGCTTGGCGAGTAGCCAGAGGTGAAATTGGTTCAGAGGTACTTAACTTTCACATTGGTGACCATCTTAGAGGTAGCTAGCTAGAAATTCTGTGACGATGGTCAGGGGAGGAATAGCACTTCACGGTAGATAACCTGCATAGTTCAAACGTGGAGACTTGCCAAAACATCAAGTGCAAGTTTGATAGGAGTTGAAGAGAGCTCCACAAGTAAATCTGAGGATTGATGTTGAGCTGTTGAGTCTAAAAATGTGTGTGAATTCTTGATCTAAAATTAGTCTTGCTCTTAGTAATTAATTAAAAATACTTTGTTTTTCTTAATTAGTTATAGTG
Organism: Melanerpes formicivorus; assembly: GCF_026170545.1. NCBI lineage: Eukaryota > Metazoa > Chordata > Aves > Piciformes > Picidae > Melanerpes > Melanerpes formicivorus. The sequence goes on from NW_027142375.1 coordinate 293,667, forward strand.
TGACACAACTAGAAAGCTTAAGACAGTTGAAAGTAGTTGGGAAAACTTTAGAAATATTTTATTTGTGTTACTGTTGGTTACTATGGAGGTAGGAGCTGCTTTTATCAAGAAAATAGTGTGAGAGCAGTTAAGATTGTAAATGGAATAATCTCTGAAACTTGATTCTCATGTCAGTGTTTTTGCCTATTTCTGAAAGCAAGAGTTTGTTTTGCTTTATGTTAAGGTACAGTTTCCCAGGACCATAGCATGCAAAGATGTGATTTACCTCATCACTCTTTACATAAATTTTCTGGTGAACTTCTCGTGTGGAATGACTGACAATCCTAAATAGAACCAATGAAGTGAAATTAGTGAGCTTCATAGGACTGCTTAAGTCTGAGAAACTTTTAAGATTTTAGTTCTCCATAGTTTAAACTAATTTATGCTTTGTTGAAACGCCTAAGAACAATGACAAATCTTAAGAAAAAAAAAAAGTGAAGTTATGAAGTTTGTGCCTTGGTTGCTTGTTTGGTGTTTTGAGTTGATTTGTCACAGAAATACATTTGCTATTCAAAATAACCAATTACTTATTAGCTGTACAAGATCTACTCAACACAGAAACTATTCCTAACATGTTAATATCTTACTTAGAGTTGATAATTTTGTGTTACTTTGTTAATAATTTACTTCTAAAAGTAATTGTATAAGTGTTTAAAAAAAAAAGTTACTGCTTCCCTCTGGGAAAGGTACAGGTCAGCTGTAGGAAACTGGTCTAAAACTTCCATTTTGCAGAAATGCTTTTGTCCATGACGTGTCCTGAAAATTGCTTTTTCCAGTTAGATGCAAAACTGAATTGGGAAACCATAGCATGCTCTTTAAAAGTAACTTAGTAAAGGGTATTGGACAATGAAGGTGCTTGTTTTTTTTTGCCTTTTTCAGACAAGAAAAGAAGTAATTTTTATTCCTTCCGAAAAAGAGAAGACATCTAAACACTTCCACCTCATCTACAATATAGTAGAAGATAGTTATACTCGGATTTCCAACAATAATGAAAAATTAAGTGGCTGGGAAGCAGGTGTTTGGAAGGCAGAGTCTATCTGGAGGAAGATTGAAACAGATTGGAAAGTAGTAAGGATAACAATTACTAAAAATACAACATCATATTTAAAAATACAGTGACTCCAATAAAATAGAAAACCCTTGCCAGTGTTTGGCATCAAAACCTCCTCTGATGCCCATAGAATCTAGCTGATGTTAGTAAATATTACTCTTGATCTTCAGGTAAGATTGCCATGTGATTTAAGAAACTAGAAAGAAATTTAGTTTGTCTTTCAGGAAGTGACCAAATTTTTAGCAGATAGGTAAAATCCATGTTGAAGTACCGCATTTTAGCAAACGGTATCCTTCTTACACTCATGTGCAAGTGCTCAAACACTATTCTATTGAAAATCAGTACTGCTGTCTAAGAAAGGTGGTTTGATTGTTTCGGAGAATAGCTTTATAGTGTGTTTTATGTCTTTGATCATTGTTCTTTCCACATTAAAAACCGAAGAGTTGTGTAAGTCCATTCAGTATGACATTAATGGACAGAATTTGGGTAAATTTTCTTACCTAAGGATTCTGAAAGGATCATGGCAGTTTTGACTCTTTAATCTGTAATGTCTGTTACTGTGGTTTGCTGATAATAGACTTGAAATTATCATCACATGCTTACTACATAATTCTTCTAAGAAGGCATTGTAATTTTACTGAATGTTAACATGGGCTTGACTGTTCAGTCAGGTGGAGTTTAGAACAGCATTGGGACTACATTAAATTATGCAAATCTTAACAGTTCGGGTAATGTTAATGTATGATTTGCTTTAATCCAGACATGTCAAGTCCTGGGAGAAATAATGTGCAGCCAGATCCGAAGAATCTGAAACACTGATTAGTTTTCTTCAATACCAGACAACCAAAATGAACAACCAAAGTGTATGAGCCAGTGCACTTATATAAAAACCCCAGAAATCTGGTTTGTTGTTGGTTTTTTTTGGTGTTGGTTTTTTTAAATAATGAACTTAGATACTTTTATGTCTTAATTTTACCAAGCATGTTGTGATAGATTAGTGTTCCCTAGTGAAAGACTATGAACATATATGATTACCTAACTGTGGAGCAGTCTTAAGGATTCAAAATGAGATGTGTACAATATTGTACTATGCACAGTTTTAGAGGTTCAGAAGCTTGATAAGAAAGAAAGTGTATTGTTGTAAGATTTTTGTCCTTGTTACAGCAATTAATTTGTCATGACAGTTTTCAACGTACTGACACTGTTGTCTTTCTCTTTTCAGGTTTATCTAGCCCGGAAAGAAGGGTCATCCTCTGCTTCCATCAGCTGGAAGTTTGAGTGCAAGTCAGTCGGTCTAAAAATAGATAATGTTTCAGTTAGGATAAGCAGTCAAACATTTCAGAGTGGAAGAATAAAGTGGAAACTTTGCTCTTCAACAGCAGAAATTGCTCTGACAGGAGGTAAGTGTGAAATTTAAATAATGAATTATTTCACGCAGCAATGGTTTATATGGAGAGAGACCTGAGCAAATAGTAAAAATTAAGTGCAAATGCATTCTTACTTTTCTGCCTCCATCGTAGCAGTGTGAAGAAAATATTGTGCATTTAATCAAAACTGGTACGGAACCCAGTTGGATATATGCAACCCTACCTGCAACAGAGCATGGTTAGCAAGAACATGGTGGCTATAAGATACTTGTGTGTTATACTAGAAAGGGTAGATGCCTCTGAGCAGTGGCCTCAATCTTGACTAGGTCCTCTGAGCAGGTTCATTAAAAAAAAATAATTAGAAATTTGCAGATGACTTTTCTCCTGCCACTGAGGGACAGATGAACTTGACTAGCTGCAACTGAGAATGTCTTTTCATTACAACACAGCATTTTTAATGTGCATTCTAGCATTATGTGCTATCTAGAGCATTGATTTACTGAATTGCTTACCTTTTCCTCCAATAGATAAAAATCTTTGCTCCTACTCGGATTTTTCTGGTGCGACAGAAGTTACATTGGAAGCAATTCTAAATGGAGGGGATGGTGAAGTTGCATGGCAACACACACAGTTGTTTAGAGAGAGCTTAACAGGATGTGGAGAAAACTGCTTGGAGATAATTGTAAACCTCAGTGACCTCTGAGAACTTGAATTGAGGAGATGTACTTTGAATCCCTTGAAGATGTTATACCACGGATAGGACATGAAGATTTGGTTGGTGGCTTCTGTTTATCTGCTGGCAGCTTATTTTCTGTCTCACTGCTTCCATTTAATCAGCTTGAAACTGCACGTGTATTGAATAGGTAAACATCACAATGAAAACTTCTCCCCTTAAAAAACAAACCCCAAAACTAAGGGATTGAACCATATTAAATAACATTTTCTTCAACTTTATGATTAAACAGAAACAGTTTTTAGTGAGCAAATCATGATCTTAAGTGCACAGAGCAATTGTAATTGTTTTTCATTTGGAGTTTAGAGTTGGTTTGCTGAGGTTATTTTCTAATCTTCCTGGAAAAAACGTTTTAATTCAATTTTCCAATTGCAAGAGATGCTTCTGGTTTTAAAATATTTTAAAGAAAATGTTGATATTTTAAAAGAGAAATGTGATTTTATCTAATAACCAGAAGAGCTGAAACTTACCTTGTAGGGTATTTAAATACTGAACTTGCATTTAACTCCACAACTGTTTGGAAATGTGATGATCTGCTAGGAAAATAAACTAATTATGAAATAAGTGTTCATTATGGACGTAAATTTGTCATGGCTTATGATATGAAATTGAGCCTTAAAACTCACTAATAATATCTGATATTTTTTTCCTACAAAAATTAATAATAGATAACTCATTATAAATACTTCTTAATGGTATGAATTCAGGTTTTCCCACTTCTTAAAAGATTGATTATAACTAGGTTGAAATCACTTTAATAGCTCTCGAGTTCCATTGAATGCTATTCCCAAATTTGATATAAAAGTAAATGCATCTTTTCTGTTTGTTAATACAGTGTTTACATTTCTTTTCATTCACTGTAATAAAAACTGTGGATAAAGATTGTTCAGATGGGATAGTCCTTATCAGAGAGCTCAAGGAAGGCCGTATGGGGCTGGATTGCACAAGAAACTTTCTATTACAGGTCTACCACACAAAGCTCAAACTGCAGGTTTATTTTTAAATCAGAATTAAGGGTTATGTTCTCAAGATCAGTGTTTTAAAGCTTTCAGTTCCTTTTTCTGACCATTCCCACTGCTGTATTAATTTGAAATTAGGTAAAAATCTGTGCATTGAAATAAGCACTTTGCTGACCTCTCAACAAATACAAGCAAATACAACATTGCAGATGTTATTAGGAAACTGCGTAAGCACAGTGACAGTAGACATCAAAATTAGGCATCTTAAAAAGTAGTACATTATGGCAGCTCAGGAGTGACAGAATGGTGTATGATAGATTCCTTTCATTTTTTTACTTTGCTTGAGAATGTAAATTGGTAGTCCGAGGAGGGTTAGAGAGTGTCTCATGCTTTTAACACGGAACAATATAGTGATAGGGAACTGAAAGGAAGGGTGTTCATTGACACTTGACTAATGCAAAGCATATTTGCCAGTCTGCATTCAAAACTCCTCCTGTACTTAGCTTCACCTAACTGCAAGTTCTGAGATGGAGTGGGAACACAAGAGAAAGGTATTTTAGACTGATACGTGCTATGTTGGAGGGGGAAAAGACAAAACAATAATAATACTCAGGAACACCAAGCAAGAAATGTTTCCACTTCATCATTTTGATAGCTGAGGTCAGCCTGACCTCAGTGCCAGGGGAAATGATGGAGCAGATTATCCTGGTAGCAATAACTGCGCACCTGAAAGATGGCCAAGGGCTCAGGTCCAACCAACATGGATTTAGGAGGGGCAGGTCCTGCCTCTCCAACCTGATCTCCTCCTATGATGAGGTGACCCGTCTGGTGGATGTGGGGAGGCCTGTGGATGTGGTCTACCTGGACTTCAGCAAGGCCTTTGACACCATCCGCCACAGCAAACTGCTGGCTAAGCTGTCAGCTCATGGCTTGGACTGCAACACTCTGTGCTGGGTTAGGAACTGGCTGGAGGGCCGGGCCCAGAGAGTGGTGGTGAATGGTGCCACATCCAGCTGTCGGCCAGGTACCAGTGGCATCCCCCAGGGATCAGTGCTGGGCCCCATCCTCTTTAACATCCTCATTGATGATCTGGATGAGGGGGTAGAGTCAGTCATCAGCAAGTTTGCAGATGACACCAAGCTAGGAGCAGATGTTGGTCAGTTAGAGGGCAGAAGGGCTCTGCAGAGGGACCTCGACCGACTGGACAGATGGGCAGAGTCCAATGGGATGGCATTCAACAAGTCCAAGTGCCAAGTGCTGCACTTTGGCTACGGCAATCCCATGCAGAGCTACAGGCTGGGGTCGGAGTGGCTGGAGAGCTCCCAAACAGAGAGGGACCTGGGGGTGCTGATTGACAGCCGCCTAAACATGAGCCAGCAGTGTGCCCAGGTGGCCAAGAAGGCCAATGGCATCCTGGCCTGCATTAGGAATAGTGTGGCCAGCAGGAGCAGGGAAGTCATTGTGCCCCTGTACTCTGCATTGGTTAGGCCACACCTTGAGTACTGTGTCCAGTTCTGGGCCCCTCAGTTTAAGAAGGACATTGAAACACTTGAACGTGTCCAGAGAAGGGCAACAAGGATGGGGAGAGGTCTGGGGCACAGCCCTGTGAGGAGAGGCTGAGGGAGCTGGGATTGTTTACCCTGGAGAAGAGGAGGCTCAAGGGTGACCCCATTGCCCTCTACAACTACCTCAAACGTGGTTGTAGCCAGGAAGGGGTTGGTCTCTTCTCCCAGGCAACCAGCACCAGAACAAGAGGACACAGTCTCAAGCTGCACCAGGGGAAGTTTAGGCTTGAGGTGAGGAGAAAGCTCTTCATCAAGAGAGTCATCAGTCATTGGAATGTGCTGCCCAGGGAGGTGGTGGAGTCCCCATCCCTGGAGGTGATCAAGAGGAGATTGGACGTGGCACTTGGTGCCATGGTCTAGTGATGAGGTCTGTAGTGACAGGTTGGACAGGTCGGACTTGATGATCCTTGAGGTCTCTTCCAACCTTAGTGATACTGTGAAAGAGATACCACTTAAAGACAAATTATTTCCTGCATTGCATTATTTAAAATGGAGGAGTATGAGGAATTGCCAAGTTGATAATTTGAAAGTAGAAAGCAGAATAAATTTTAATGTAGTGAGATAAAAGTAATTTTCTCACAATGTTGGTCACAGTTTCTTGGGGAAGAGTAGTAGCTGCCGATAACTTAATGAAGTCATTCACTCAAATTATGGAGTAGTTGAAGTCCATTATTAAAATGTGTGAATTTATTTGATTGGCAAGCCATGTTTTTAGTCTTTTCAAGAAATACTTCTATATTGGAAAGATCAGATGTTGTTTTGGGAAGGAATTAATGAGTGGAAAACTCAGATTAAATAAAACTAATCTGAAAAAGTTAAATGAAGCTCCTTTAGGTGTGTCTTGGACTACCCTATAAACTGTGAATTTTTTGTCTCTCCCACATAATCTGTTTTAAAGGCTCTAATTTTCTCTGTTGCTCAGTGCACTTTTAACAAATTTTTACTCATTTTTTTAATCTGAGGTAACTTCTCATCAGTAGTTGCTTAATTATTAACATGAATTTGAAATATGGTGGAAAGATCTGTGCTGCTCTGTGTTCTAAAGGTGCGGGCATTAAGTCATGGTGGCAATAATCCGGTATCGGTTGAGTTGTAGGCAGTGTTGATCTGGGCGTGTGTAGCTAAAAGTCAGTGCTTACTCAGCTTCTTGTAAGTTTAGGGAAGAGAAGGTTAAATGGTAGAAGAGGAAAGCCTGTTATCTGCAAACGCATGGTCTAATGTCAGTGGAAGTCAAACCAGCAGCGTTCTCTAGAATTCAGTTTAGTCTGATGTTACTAAAAGAATTACCATTGTTCCATAGGTACCATAGGTTCCAAAGCTATACTGAGATGCAACAGTGACGTCTTTTCCATCAAATTTCATACAAAACAAATGCTATACTATTCAGTTAATGCTTGCAAACTGATTTTTGAACTGTGTCTTTTCCAAAAGAGCTATGTGAGAGCCTGTGCACAGAATTCCTCCTTTCAGACAGACATCTGCTGTACTGCTCTGGTGTTGCTCTACAGTTGCTTATTTCTTCATACCCTGTTTTGACTCTGAGAATTGCACTCAGAATAGCAATCATTAGGGCCAACACAAAATTGTAGTAACAATTTCCTATGCCCCAGGAAGTTGCTGGGGAAAATATTTATTTAAAACATATGAGGGAAGCCCCTTGTAGGCAATGTAGAGATAAAGCACAGGTATGCAGGGGTCTAGCAAACTTCAGTATAAATTATATACTTGTGCTGATGAGTAGGTAATGAGAATTATCTTTTCTGATCCTGTGTGATGATTACTCATTGCTTTTTACTTCAATTCATGAAGGATTTTTCATATGTAGTGGCCTAGATGTGAGATATAATCCCCATTATATGCAATATCAGGAAATGTAGAACACTGAAAATAAATTGTGCTTGTCTCCATAGCACAGTGGAATGAAAACAGATGGTAGGAAGCGCATATGGCTGCCAGAAGCTGGAAACAGCCATTTGGAGAGTTCTTACAGTTCAAAACAAGCCAAAACAAAGGAACTCCAAGGGGAGCACAGGTTGTTCCAGGTGGACACCAGGATATCTGTCTTCCGTGCCCATGCTCCCCATCTCTACCTTTGGTTGCTTAAGCTAGGAATGGAACTAGACTTGAGAATGACCAAATTAATAAGCAGCCTCAAGTATGTGTATTTTAGTGTACAGATATTGCAAGATGTGTAAGGGTCTAAATGTGACTGCCTGTCTGAATAAGAGAACAGGTTCTTGTCTTTTGCTTAGATTTTCATGCTTATTCTTGGTCTTGGTTTTTTTTTTTCTTTTTATGGTAAACTTTATAATTAGGCTGTTAGCTTCATTTATGATTAGGCTGCTTCAATATCTGTAGCTTTATCTTTTTCCACACGTTTCTGTCTCATTTAAAATGCACTTTAATTTGCTTTTCATTTGTACGGAGGATTGGAAAATACACTATGATGAATTTGTTAATTTACTTTGTAAGAGGAGATCAAAGAGAGCAAAAGTATACAAACTCAGCAAAAAAAAAATTGTAATTAAAATTGGTGACACCCAGAAAACAACAAAAAATACCAGGACTTAATAAAATTTAACGGACTACAAAAATTAGTGCTGGCAAAAGTAACTTCCATGACTGACCCTGTTCTTGAGGTGGTTTTGTATGTGCTTATCTATATTTAGGTCATTGAAAATTTTCTGTAAAAGACCAGTGCTCAAAATACTGAATAGCTGTTTGTGAAAAGCAGTCTAAGATGTAAAGAATATTCATTGTTAAACACTTTTAACTAGCTAACTAAGCTATAGAAAGAATTCTGAAATCAAGAACAGGCGCTCCCCTGCCAAATTCATAGTATCATAGTATCAGTCAGGGTTGGAAAGGACCACAAGGATCATCTAGTTCCAACCCCTCTGCCATGGGCAGGGACACCCCACACACGATCAGGCTGGCCAGAGCTTCGTCCAGCCTGGGCTTAAACACCTCCAGGGACGGCACCCCAACCACCTCCCTGGACAACCCATTCCAGGGCTTCACCACTCTCATGGGGAAGAACTTCCTCCTCACCTCCAGCCTGAATCTCCCCACCTCCAGCTTCATTCCATTCCCCCTAGTCCTATCACTACCTGAGATCCTGAGCAGTCCTTTCCCAGCCTTCCTGTACCCCCCTTCAGATACTGGAAGGCCACAATGAGCGCACCTGGGAGCCTTCTCTTCTGCAGACTGAAGAGCCCCAACTCTTTCAGTCTGTCCTCACAGGAGAGGTGCTCCAGCCCTCTGATCATCCTTGTGGCCCTTCTCTGGACACTTTACAGCACCTCCACATCCCTCTTGTAATAGGGGCTCCAGAACTGGAGGCAGTACTCCAGGTGGGGTCTCACCAGAGCTGAGCAGAGGGGGAGGATCACCTCCCTTGCCCTGCTGGCCACACTTCTCCTGATGCAGCCCAGGATCTGATTGGCTTTGCAGGCTGCAAGTGCACACTGAGAGCTCCTGGTGAGCTTCTCCTCCCCCAGCACCCCCAAGTCTCTCTCCTCAGGGCTGCTTTCCAGCCAGTCCCTGCCCAGCCTGTATTTGTGCCTGGGGTTGCCTCGACCCAGATGCAGGACCCTGCACTTGCTCTTATTGAACCTCCTGAGGTTGGCCTGTGCCCACCTCTCCAGCCTGTCAAGGTCCCTCTGGATGGCCTCCCTTCCCTCCAGCTGTCTGCTGCACCACACAGCTTGGTGTCATCAGCAAACTTGCTGAGCATGCACTCACTGCCACTGTCCATGTCACCCACAAAGATGTTGAACAAGACAGGTCCCAGGACTGATCCCTGAGGGACTCCGCTTGTCCCTGGCCTCCACTGGGACATGGAGCCATGGACAGCCACTCTTTGGGTGCAGCCATCAAGCCAGTTCCTTATCCATCTAGTGGTCACCCATCACACCCATGTGTCACCAGCCTGGAGACCAGGATGTGGTGTGGGACAGTGTCGAAGGCTTTGCTCAGCTCCAGGTAAATGACATCAGTTGCTCGCCCCTCAGCTATTAATTTTGTCACCTGCTCATAGAAGGCCACCAGGTTGGTCAGGCAGGATTTGCCCTTGGCAAAGCCATGCTGACTGTTCCCAATCACCTCTTCACTATTCTTTTGAGCGAGTAGTGACTCCAGGAGGATCTGCTCCATGATCTTTCCAGGCACAGAGGTGAGACTGACTGGCCTGGAGTTCCCTGGTTCCTCCTTCTTACCCTTTTTGAAAATGTGGGCAATGTTTCCCCTTTTCCAGTCTGTGGGGACTGCCCCAGCTTGCCATGACTTTTGAAATATAATAGAGAGGGGTTTAGCAACCTCCTCTGCCAGTTCTCTCAGTACCCGTGGGTGTATCCCATCGGGTCCCATGGACTTGAACACTTTCAGGTTCTTCAGGTGATCACGAACCTGATCTGCACTTACAATGGGCTGTGAAATTAAATACACTCTCCTATCCTAATTAAATACAACTGCTTTTGCTGCTTTTTTGCCCTATGTTGGGCACCAACTGGAGTATTATGGTTTTAGTGCCCTAACCCTTTTCTCCTCCTGCCTCCTCCCTCCCCTCTAACCAAGAGATAAGACAGGGAGGAAAACAAGGTGGGGACAGTTTTCTAGTTGACTCATAGATTATTTTACTTCTTCACTGAAAGGTATCAGATTACATGAATATATATATATGAAAGAGAAAAAAGGGAAAGGGAAGGTACAGTCCAGAACCCAAAGCCTAGTGAAAAATGCACTCAGAAAGTGAGAGAGCAACCCAAAACCCCCTGTCCGGGATGCTAATGCCCTAGAGTGGTGGAATGTTGTAAATACAGGATTTCTGAGAGTGGAGAAGGCGGCTTTTTTCCAAACCACTACACTCTGGTTTAGTGAACAGTGTGGGACTTTGATTTTGGTAAAAGTATGTTTAGTGATATATTGTAACCAAGAGTTTTAAAAGTACACTGTAATGATTATGAGATTTGACTGTGGCAGTGAGCACCTACAGAGACTTTAGGGATTGACTACCTCTGGTCTTCTGATTGAGATTTTACAGGATCATTTCAGGATGTGTTTTGATTATACTGTTCCAGTGTGTGTTAATTTGATCCTTTTGTTACATAATCCTACACAATACTTCATGTCCTTGGAACTTAAGCAATATACAGTGTATGTCTCTCATATCCTTGAAATCCCAGGAGAAAGTATCCACCACCCCATCCCCCTGAAAAATGACCAGCTAGCAGCTTACCTCTTACACAGTCAGGAGGAAGTTATTTTAGATGCATGCTTCAGATAATGGTGTACAGACTCCCTTGTGAAACAGTGCTAAGGAAACAGACTGACTCAAGAAAGCAAAGACATCCAGGAGCAATGCTTAAGTAAGCTTTTAGTAAAGCAGTAGGATCACAGCCTCTTAGGATGACAGAAAGAGCATCTCTGTTTCCCTGTGCATGACCATTGTGGTAAGAAGGATACAAGGTAATGTAATAGATATGTCTCCGTGCTTGAATTGTATCAAGAGTCTAACTAATGTAGCTAACCTGCAGAACTTTTTGCTTGTAGCCAAAGCAGCAGGAAAATACATGGTATGTTAAAAACAAAGTTCACTGCTGACGTAACGATGTAAAATTTAATTGGCCAAAGGGGAAGCGCCTGTTTGTGGACTGTGTGAAGAATTCTAGCATTTGTTCCAGTTTGGCTTAGTAGGTAGGTTGTTTGAGTAGGAGTTTCTAACTGAGTATACTTGATGATTTCAATGATGTTAGCAATGGTGGTTTAAAAAGAAAATAGGAGGAAAAAATATTAAATAACAGATTGGAATTTAAAACTCCACAATGGAATTAGTAGCACAAATTGGGAAGTGTTAGACACTGCCATTTAATTGTAAAACTCGAGGACAGGAAAAGGTAAGGTCAGGTTAATGCTGATAAATAATGTTAGATTTGCATCATTTGGGGGGTTATTTTGCAAACTAAGTGAATTATTTCATTTTTAATAAAAGATTTTTTGAAAGGAAGTGTTATGGTCATGTAGCCTTACAAAGGCAAACAGTGCCTTTAGTTCTTGTATAGGTGTCAGAACTATGTATGAACTGCTTTTGTAAGACTCAAAAGTCAGTCTTTGGTAATGTATATTTTTAAATATAAATCCATTTGATTTTTTAATGAAGGCAAAAAGAGAGGGTTCACATTCAGTGCAATGGACAGCATAACCTTGCTTGACTGTGCGGTCAGTAGCTATATTCTGTACCCTTACAGGTTTGTTTCAGGTTTTGAAGGCTTGCAAGTACAAAAATTATTTTTTTGGTACATTATTGCTGAAAAAGAACTGATGGATGACAGGAAGTATGAAGAAATGGTTGTTCATACAATCCCAATATATAAACCTTCTGCAGACACAGGAAAGTTTAAATATGTTTCTGGCCCACAGAAACAACAACTGTGATAGGAAAGACATTCAAGAGCATCAAGCACTTGCCAGAGTAAGTTTACCCTTTTTAAGATTTGTATTGAGTTTACTTCATGTGCAGGACTGGTTCCTGGTCATGTGAGGAAATTCCACCATTTGTGAAGGTTCAGTGAAAAATACAAAGTCTGTCTGTGAACAGAGCATGGAGGCAATATGTGCTCTAGTAGAAGAGTGGCTGAAAGGCTGGGGGGTTGGGGGAGTGAAGAAAAGGACATCATTTATTTGTAAAGACAGGAGATTTACTGGCATGTGATAATGAATTCACTGGAAATCGACTCCAAGAATTTAACGTTGAATCCCCAAATGGAGAATGTTTTATTGAGAACACGAGAGGCACTGTTGTTGCCTGTGAGGTAAGCAGCAGTCACCACTAGCAATACTGATTGGTGGAGCTTTGTTTCATACATACCGGCATGAGCAAACCAGCACTGTTAACGCAGGATTAGTTACATGAGTAGTGAGATGCACCATTCTATAGTGCAGCATAATCAGCTGATTTAGCCATCTATTGGAAGACTGCCTTGATTAATATCATGTGATACCAGTTACCTCCTAGTGTAATCCTCCCTCTTGTATTCACTGTTAAAAGCCCTTCCAAAGTTCCCTCCTAAATGAGTGATTTTTATCCTTTGAAGTAGTGTCTGCACTGGAGATTGAGACAACTTTCAAGTGAGTCACAGGTAAGATGTACAGGCTTCCACACCATTCCTGGATTCTTTTTCTTGCTTCCCCTGTGTATCTCAGGCTGATACCTCAACCTCACACAGCCCCCATGCATTTCCCAGCTCACAATGGCAGCTGCCCATTATTCTCTACTGGACGGTTGGAGGCAGCAGGCCATGAGGATGACAGCAGCATGGTCTTCTGAGTGAGTTCTGTGAATGTGGTCCTCTGAGTCTACCACAGCCTTCGCTTCTGGGACATTTTGTTCCTTGTTTTATCATTTTAGTTCCTACCTGCTTTTTGCCCTCTCTCACCTTTACACCCATGGTATATTCACAGGACAACTGAATCCTCAGTCTGTATTATTTCAGTATGGTGTCCTTCAATAGTCATCTCTCACTGGTATCCTTCTGTGTTCCCAGCATCATTCCTGTTCTTAGCAGGTCTACTGGCCAGCAATAGCAGCAATGAAGACCTGGCAACCAAGGCAGAGGTAACAGAATCTTTGAGATTCACTCTCATGCAGGCACCTGAGAGATGAGGGAGGTGCTGTAAGGGGCCCACAAAGCAGGGGAAAGTGAAGCAGCAGGTGTTCTAAGGAAAGGATATTAGGACAGTCCTTAGGACCAACACTAATTTTTCTTGTATGTTTTGTGCATAGAGGTCAAAAAGACAGTGTGGCTCCTGACCAAATTAATCAGATTTTACTTTGGGGGACAATTGTTTTTCATACTTCATAGAAGCATTGCAGTGCAACAGCTGAAGAAACTGCACTGGAAACTCAACTGAATGAGGGATTATACATTGACTTTGCATGTTACATTGCAGATACCTATTGTTAAGGGGGTGAGTGCTGTTAAACTTCCAACTTAACTCCAGAGGATGACTGTCACGGTCCGGAGACATTAGATGTCTTGGTCCAGAAACACATTTCTTTTAAATATTCCCGTGTTGTGAAATTAAAGGCACAAACGAGGCCAAAGTATCAACAGCTAGACTATTTATTACATAAAGTGGACATAAGAAAGGAAGAGGGAGAAAATAAAGAGGGAGAGAGAGAGAGGGACGAGAGATAGAAGAGGAAAGGAATTATAAAGTGGACATAAGAAGGGAGAGGGAGAAAAGAGAGAGAGGGAGAGAGGGACGAGAGATAAAAGAGGAAAGGAATTATATTACCACACCCCTCATCCCCCCCAAGACAGTTAAAGTCTGTGGAGGAAAGGTGCTGCAGGAGATGTTGGGTTTGTAGAGAAACCGTGGTGAGGCTTTTGCTGGAGAACAGCTATGGTCCTCTGGGGAGATGTTGGGTTGATACAGGAACGGTGCTGAGGCTCCTCTGGGCAGCCTGGGTCTGTAGAGAAGGGGTGCTGAGGATTTGGCTGGAGCTGTGGTCCTCCGGGCAGCTTCTTTTCTCCGGAGCAGCATCGTCCCGGCTTTCTCTTCTCAGCGGCCTGGCCCGTCTCCTGTGTTTTCCTTCATCTCCGTTTTTCTCCCCGTTTTTCTCCTCTGTTTCTCTCTACAAACCAGTAGTTGCTCAAGTCTTTTATACAGTTTTTAGTCCTTAGGTATGTATTCAAATATTGTTCCTCAGGAATTCCAGTGGCAGGAAATCTGTGTGTTTGGGCAAGATCCTGGCTGGAGGGGGGGAGAATCTCCGTCTACCCCATCTCCATCCAGACAAGGCTCAGGAAACAGGTGGAGATTATCTTGCCCTAAAGGTGTGATGGCTGGGTCCTTGGGTCCTATTGTTGTAGTCCCGTGTTATCACGATGCAATCACAAGCTGATTTGCATCCAGGATTGGTGGACAGGATTCTTTCCACCTTCTTTCCAGTGGCTCTGCTATCACTTTGTCTTTGTTGACTCACACAGAGAGAGGCAAACTTATTAGACTCTCACAATGACCCAAATGGATACCAAATTAAGAATAATATTTATTTCATGTATTTTTGAAGGATTACTTATTCCTACTACAGCTCTTTGCAGATTATAAAAACCAATAAATGCCAAGCCATTAATATGGTCATTCACTCAGAGGAAATGTTAAAACAGTTTCACTTATGATAGCATTTGCGTCTTCATGCTAGTATCATAGTATCAGGACCACAAGGATCATCTAGCTCCAACCCCCCTGCCATGGGCAGGGACACCCCACACTAGATCAGGCTGGCCAGAGCTTCGTCCAGCCTGGGCTTAAACACCTCCAGGGACGGGGCCCCAACCACCTCCCTGGACAACCCATTCCAGGGCTTCACCACTCTCATGGGGAAGAACTTCGTCCTCACATCCAGCCTGAATCTCCCCACCTCCAGCTTCATTCCATTCCCCCTAGTCCTATCACTACCTGATGCTATTATGCTACAGAACCTGTTAAGCAAGCCATGTCCCTGGTGAAATTAACAGCTCTGGAGGAAGCACCAACCTCATAGATCATGGAATATCCTCTCAGGAACAGCATGGGATTAGCACAGATCAAGGGCAGGATGCCAGGGAGCACAATCATCATTCTACTCATGAAAGGCAGTATTTGATAACTGATCATGAATTATCAGGGATCACATCAGGAACAGTGTGGTCAGCAGGAGCAGGGAGGTCATTCTGCCCCTGTACACTGCACTGGTTAGGCCACACCTCGAGTCCTGTGTCCAGTTCTGGGCCCCTCAGTTTAGGAAGGAGGTTGACTTGCTGGAAGGTGTCCAGAGAAGTGCAACGAAGTTGGTGAGAGGCTTGGAACACAGCCCTATGAGGAGAGACTGAGGGAACTGGGGTTGCTTAGCCTGGAGAAGAGGAGACTCAGGGGTGACCTTATCACTCTCTACAACTACCTGAAGGGAGGTTGTAGATGGGTGGATGATGGTCTCTTCTCCCAGGCAGCCATTACCAGAACAAGAGGACACAGTCTCAGGCTGTGCCAGGGAGGTTCAGGTTGGATGTTAGGAAGAAGTTCTACACAGAGAGAGTGATTGCCCATTGGAATGGGCTGCCTGGGGAGGTGGTGGAGTCGCTGTCATTGGAGGTGTTCAGGAGGAGACTTGACAGGGTGCTTGGTGCCAGGGGTTAGTTGGTTAGGTGGTGTTGGATTGGTTGAAGGGTTGGACGCGATGATCTTGAAGGTCTCTTCCAACCTGGTTTATTCTATTCTACTTAAACGTTAAAAAGAGGGTGAAGGGTGGCATGGGAATGCTATGCTGTACTGTGCTTTGGAGCTGTTTAGCTTTGTGGCTCAAAGCAGTCATGCTGGTGAAGCAACTTAGGCCTTAATCATGTGTCTTGGATTATATTTGGTTGCTGTACCTTTTGCTGCATGCCCAGGGGCTGGTTA
Source organism: Melanerpes formicivorus (assembly GCF_026170545.1). Classification (NCBI taxonomy): domain Eukaryota; kingdom Metazoa; phylum Chordata; class Aves; order Piciformes; family Picidae; genus Melanerpes; species Melanerpes formicivorus. The sequence continues at coordinate 309,821 of NW_027142375.1, forward strand.
ATGTGCCTGCCTGTATGGCCTGTAACTGTCTTTCTAATAATCTGAGAACTGGCACAGTTCCTGCTTTGCTGTACTGTAACAAAACTATCAGAGAAGAAAGGTTTGTATGCTCTGCATTCTCTGCAGTTCAGCACAGCAACTCAAAATGAGTAGCTATCATTATTTGGGAGAATGGAAGTTCAGTTTAGAAAGATGAGGAAATGTTTGCATTTTATTCTGGGAATTACGTATCACAAAGAACAATGCACAGATAATTAATCTCTTCAGCTGTTCTGTGAGTTCCAGTTAATTTCATTGTGTTTTGAGTCTGGGTGCTCATGTCCCAGAGAACTGAGTTGGAAATATTTTGAGAGAAATTATAGAAAATAATGTGCAACTGAAAAAAAACCTGTTTTAGCAGGCCCGAGGAATTCACAAGAAGTCGTTCGACACTTACAGATACCTGTCCAATAAACTGAGGGTAAGATGTGAAGTGAAAAAGGGATCTTACATGCTTCCCTGTCACAAATCATGAGAGAAGTAAACTCAGCAGACAATGTCAGGTTTCAGTAGAGTGGCTGGAAATAAAAATGTGAGCGGCACTAGCAATCAAGGAAAAAGCAAACAAGTTACTTCCCCATAAATTTAAAGAGCTACTCCTGCTCTCCAAAGGCTTTGTGGTATAAGACCTTCCACCAAAAGAGGGTATGTGTAATAGCACAGAGCAGTAAAAGCAAACCAACTGAAAACAGTGAGTTTGTGGTAGTTGTTACTCTTTTGCTACAGAATTGTTGTAGAAATTTTGACATAAGCTTACTACAAGGCACAGTACAAGAAAATGTATTCTTTCTAGTTCTGTGAGAGTATAGTCCTAACATCCAGCAGGGCCAGGGAGGCGATTCTCCCCCTCTACTCCACTCTGGTGAGACCCCACCTGGAGTACTGCATCCAGTTCTGGAACCTCTATTACAAAAAGGATCTGGAGGTGCTGGAACATGTCCAGAGAAGGGCCACAAGGATGATCAGAGGGCTGGAGCTCCTCTGCTATAGAGACAGAGTTGGGGCTGTTCAGTCTGGAGAGGAGAAGGCTCTGAGGAGACCTTGTTGTGGCCTTCTAGTATCTGAGGTGGCTACAAGAAAGCTGGGGAAGAACTTCTTAGGGTGTCAGGGAGTGATAGGACTGGGGGGGAGGTTTTTAAGGCCAGGCTGGTTGTGGCTCTGAGCAACCTGATATCGTGTGAGGTGTCCCTGCCCATCGCAGGGGGTAGGAACTGGATGATCCTTGAGGTCCCCTCCAACCCTGACAATTCTATGATAGTGTATCACTGGGTTGTGCTTTGCAACATTAATTTAAAGGAAACTGGAGTCTGATTATTACATCACAGTAATTTTTTTGCAAAAGGAGAGATGCTGGTTTTTTGGGGCTGGTAATAAAGCATACAGTACTTTTTTTTTTTTCATGTTATTTGCTTCGTAATTTGCAAGAAATGCAGGAACATGCTAAAAGAACTGTGCTGGTGAAGATTTTTCTTTACTACAAGTTAAACAGACAGTAGGTTTCAAAAAGAAATGTCTGATATAATGAGGACTATTGCTTTTCTATTTTTCAAGTTAAAAAACCCCAGGTGTACGTATATCAAACCACGCTACTTGTAACACATCATGTAGATGAAAAACTTTCTCCTAGGATATTAAAATTAATTCATTAAGTATTCATAAAGTACATATATTCAAGATCATTCAAACGATTACTTTCATTCCTCACAGTTGACAGCCTGGAATCCTAAATCTAAGAAATAAATACTGTGATCAGGACTCGGCTTTCTGAGGCGCTCAGAAAAGAAGAGATGCTCCTGGTAGTCAGGCTGTGCTTTGCAGTGCTGTGGCTGGGTGTTGATAACACAGCAGTGGTTTGGCTACTGCTGAGCCAAGTACACAGGCTGTAATTTTCCAACATTCCCCTGCCCCAAAGAGTATGCTGAGGGGACACAGCTGGGCCAGCTGACACTGACTGGCCAAAGGGCTATTCAATGCCTTATGACATCAGCTCAGATATAAGAACAAAGAGAAAGAAGGCAGTGTTCAGGGAGTTGTCCATGGCATCTGCCCGAGACCAACCACCATCCTGCTGATGGGCAGCAGAGGCTAACATCTCTCCCTGCTTTCGCTCCCATGCAGTCAATTGCTTTGCTTATCATCGTTATTAAATTGCTCCTATCTTGTAGCTGCCTTTTGCTATGTTTTCCCTTCTGTCCTGTCCATCTAAGAAGGGGAGTGATAGAGCAGGTTTCTTGGGCATCTGGCTCCTAGCCAGGGCCAAACCACCACAAATGTTTATCAGTAAGACCACTGTGAAAATAAGTAACAGTTGTGTGATACCTTGAGGAGACTTTCAAGGCTCAGAAATACTAATATCTTGATCTAAAGAGATGACAAAAGATTTGGAATGGATTTCTGTTCTTCTTATTACTAAGAACTAATGAAAATAATGTATGAAACAGCTAGCAATGATTATTTGTGAAAACTTCTCTGATCATCTCAGGCTTTGAGTTACACAACTGCTGTTGAAATAAACAGCTGCTGCTGAGCTCTTGCAAGCTAGGCCACCTGAGAAATGGTTGGGTAGCTGTAAAAAGTAATTTTTAGGGAGTTGTAGGTTCAGTATATGCTTACATTTAAGACTAATAAGGTGGCTGAGTCTTATGTATGTTTTACCCGTTCAGCTGGATGACCTTCTGTCCCCCCCTTTTTTTAAAGGTCAATTATACATCTGGTTTTGGTAATTATTTTCTCAAAGACTTCTGAAAAAAATAATTCTCAAAAGCATAAGGTAATCTGAAAAGGGGAAACAGTCTCCATTTTTTAAAAAGGGGAAAAGAAAGATGACCAGGGGAACTACAGGGCTAGGGTTAGGTCAGTTTCTCCTCTGTTCCTGTCAAAACCATGGAGAAAATCTTTTGGGAAATTAGGCTAGGACATAGCACTGGGTTCAGTCCTGGGGCCCTCAGCATAAGAAAGACATGAAGCTGCTCAAGCAAGTCCATGGGGAAAGGCCATGAGGATGACCCAGGGGCTGGAACACCTCTCCTATGAAGATAGGCTGAGAGAGCTGATGTTGTTTAGCCTGAAGAAGAGAAGGCTCCAAGAGGACCTTAAAACAAACTTCAGAACTTAAAATAGGACCTTTAGGAAATATGGAGAGGGACACTTTATCAGGGAGTGTAGTGATAAGACTAGGTGTAGTTTTACACTGAAAGAGGGTTTTGAACTGTGAGTGTGGTGAGGCTAGAAAAGATTGCCCAGAGTTGAGAAGACACCATGCCCTGAAGTGCTCAGAGCCAGGTTGGATGCGGCCTTGAGTAACCTCATCTCATAGAAGGTGTCTCTGCATAGCAGGGGGCTTGGACTAGATGGTCTCCAAGGTCACTTCCAAACCAAACTGTTCTATGGTTTGAGCAAACTTACTTTTTGGTAAACAGGTTACTGGGAAGATAAACAACTTAAGTCAGTCAGACAAGAATACTCATGAACAATACTATTGAATAAACTTCCTCTTCGAAACTGCTTTGCAATTGTGAGAAGCACACAGTAAGCACATTTCCTGTGCTGTGGGATATAGAATGGTAAATTTTAAGGCATCTATTACCAAGTTGGAAACCTCATGGTCTAGTGATTCAAAGCACTGAGTGTAAACTGACGCTGCCAGTACAAATTTGCTCAAAGGGGCTGTTCATTAATGTGTTGGACAGGTAACTTCAGACCCTCTGACTGTCAATGATTCTGCTATTCTGTGTCTGATTGGACCCTTCATAACCCAGACTTTTTTTTGTAGTTCCTTTTTGTTTTTCCTACTTTCTGTGCTCAGATGTATTGTTCATTGATACTACCTCATGTGTCTGCTCCCCGTCCTCTTTCAGTTGGATGTTCACAGAACATCTTGATTTGCTGGAGCGTGTCCAGAGAAGGGCAACAAAGTTGGTGAGGGGTTTGGAACACAGCCCTGTGAGGAGAGGCTGCGGGAGCTGGGGCTGCTTAGCCTGGAGAAGAGGAGACTCAGGGGTGACCTTATTGCTCTCTACAACTACCTGAAGGGGGGTTGTAGACAGGCAGAGGTTGGTCTCTTCTCCCAGGCAGCCAGCACCAGAACAAGAGGACACAGTCTCAGGCTGCGCCAGGGGAAGTTCAGGCTGGAGGTCAGGAGGAAGTTTTACACAGAGAGAGTGATTGCCCACTGGAATGGGCTGCCCGGGGAGGTGGTGGAATCACCATCACTGGAGGTGTTCAGGAGGAGACTTGACAGGGTGCTTGGTGCCATGGGTTAGTTGATTAGGTAGTGTTGGATGATAGGTTGGACATGAAGATCTTGAAGGTCTCTTCCAACCTGGTCTGGTCTATTCTATTCTATTCTATTCTATTCTATTCTATTCTATTCTATTCTATTCTATTCTATTCTATTCTATTCTATTCTATTCTATTCTCTCAACTATTTTTTGTTGATCTTTGCCTCAGATCTTCCCTGAGACTTTCTTCTTCTTGGATTACTACAAGAACCACACAACTCAGTTATGAGAACTGAAATGAAAATGCACATCCTGATCCAGATTCCAGTCAGAATCCTAATTCTAAACCTTAAAGCTAACCCTAACAGAAATAATGAAGTGACTGAATTTTTGTTCCCAAGAGCAAGGTGCCACTTCTTTAGACGCTTCTCTGCTAGCTACATCAGTCATGACTTCTCCCCAGCACATGTCCACACGTGCCTTGTATGGTAACAACTCTCTTGCTTTCCTGTCACCCCATGAATGAGTAGACATGACTTTGTGCTGTTAGGAATCAGTCTTAGTACTCACTCCATGGTACTCACTTATGGATTTTTGTATGTAAGGATGGAGAAATACGCCGGCAGTGAGGACCTTCAATGAGTAAGAAGAGGCTTCTTGGGTTAAAATAGATCACCATTCACATTTTCTTTCCTGAACAGTCTTGGGTGAACTGCTATAAACAGATCATCTAAGTCAGAAAGATATTCTCCTGTGGAAAGAGAGAGCTCCTTTTCAGATGACCTGGAGGGACAGGAAGAAAGAGGATATGTGGTTAACACACAGGAAAACTACCCACATGAAGAAAGCCTAGTATGCTGCACTGTGTTCATCACCCTGAGCTCAAGGAAGGCAGAGACTTTCTGAATGCTATGTCATGGCCAAAACCTTGCTGTCTGTTTGCACTCTCCACACTAATTAGCCTGGTTTCAAGCCTCCAAATGATTGCAGCATTCTGCCTCTTGGATCACTGTAACTCTGCTGATGGTCATTTCTCTGCTGTGTATGTCCAGCACAGATCTTCAAACTAATTATCTAGTCTATGTTTCTTTCTGTTATCTTTGCCCCTGTCCCATCCAAGCATTCATTCATATTGAGAATTTCTCCCATCAGGGCCAACCCAACTTCCTTTGTTTCATCTCTGCATGCACCTTCTCTTGCTGTATGTGGTCATTACACAAGAAAGCTTTCTCCTAGACAAGGAATTTCAGTACAAATATATGACCAGCTCCTGCATTAGCAGCAACTCTGTTTATGCTGCTCAGTGGATCTGTGCTATAGTTTAAGACGAAATGAGAAGACTTAGATGGACTTGGATACTAAAGCACTTCTGGTCATGCATAAACATTCAATGCTAAAAAGTGACATGTCTTCCCTGTTCTGTGGGAGAGAAAGTACAGTCCAGGAGAGCGGCCAAGCAAGTCAACTTGATGGTCAGTAAGAAAACCCTCCTCTCCTCCAGTGGGGGAGATGGTGTGCTCCAAAAGAAAGTCAGGTGAGTTCAGTACAGCGATTCAGGTGTGGGACCCCACAACTAACCCTGGGGCTTCTGCTGGACAGCTTCCCCAGCAGCACTCACAGCCTGCTATTCTGGAAAGTTCTCCACACCTCGGTAATGGCCCAGTAATTAACAGGTTAGTTATGGGGAAATAACTGGAGGGCAAGTAGGATTTAACCAGTCCCAGCCCTGTGACAAACTGTCATAAAGTGGCGCACTGTTCTTGGAGGATTAAGATGGAAATGACCTGGTGTTTTCCTAGAGATTGGCTGTGGGACAGTCTGACTCCAGGCACAGGTACTGCCAAACATGCCAAGGATACATCAGGCAGGTCGGTAAGTCCTGGACACAGCTGATGGAGTGTGAGACAGCTCACTGGCAGTACGCACCCATAAAACTTCCAGGGTGTGCTTGGGTACTTTAGCAAAGCTGTTTGAAATACCCCTGTGTGACTACGCCTGATTCGGCTAAGTCTACATCCCTAGATGATCCAGCAATGGGTGCACTCTTCTTAAATGCCTTGGGACCATGGCCTGAAAGTCACTCGCAACCATTCAGTAAAACTATGTTGATAACTGTCCTAATATGCTGCCACAAGCAATATTTTCAGTTATTTCATAATTATGTTAATGAACTGTGATGAAATTTTCAAATGCAGTAGACTATGGTAATTTTTTGTTTTTGCAACTGTAAATATTTGATCTTAAATATGCAATGTTTCTATGTTATTACAACTGTATGCCATGAGAAATGTGTAGTGTGATTGGTATCAACTTAGTTTCATAATATTTTAGATTAAAATTGCAAATCACACTTTTTCCTGTGTAGTTTGCAAAAGAGAGCTGTGTTCACTTGTTTAGGTAAGTGGTTGTATCCGAGTAAGCTGTCAGAGTAGATAAATGTAGATAGATACACAAACAGGCAAGTTTCCTGCTCCCTCAAGTCTGATTGAGAAAAGCCAGAGAGAAAAGATTTTATTATACAGTGAGTAAATCTACAATAAATGGGAAGTTTGTACATTCTGGGCACAGAAATGACTAAAGATCATACACACAGCTTCTTACAGTTAAAATATATAAGGAAAACATATTGTGATACATAGTTTGCTCACTAAAAACAGTAATTAAATTAGTTTAAGTAGACAATTGTTGGGAAAATCTGTAGGGTATTTCTATTTGTATTATGATATCCAACCACAAGAATTAATACGTCTCCAAAGAATTGGAACAGGCAATTAATTTAATATCACAACATGAGTGTAAAGTATTTGGCATAAACTGGTAGTACATGATTAGGGCAGGGGGCATCTACCCAAGACAGACCGCTCCCATCAAAATGTTATAGTGCTTAAATGTTATTAATTCTTAAATCTAATTCTGTGTTTATGTCAGCAGGGATCCCTTGCAATGTGCTGAGCAGTCTGGTTTACTACTTCACCTCTGAGCTCCATGAGGGCAACTACTTGTAGTTTCACAAGAACTTTGTCACACAACCCTATATGGCCGAGAACAAAACCACTCAATATACGCAGATAAGTATAAAGGATAAACCCAAGTCAGTAACTTGCCATGCAGGTAGAGTAGTACATGAGAAGAATCAAAAAAAAAAAAAAGAGAGAGAGAGAGAGAAAAAATACCTTGGACAGAATAATTTCAAGGAAGACCAAAGAAAATGTCTGCCTTTCCTCCTGTTTATCCCAGCATAACACATAGCCTGAACATGTCTGACCATGTACATTCAGAGATCACCAGCTGCCAAGGAGAAAGAAACTCCCATCTTTCTCCAGTATTGAATGGATTGTCTTCAAGCAAGATCCCTATCTGCTGCTTGGCTCGGGATAAATGATTGCAAAAGGCACACTTCCCATAGCCTATTTACTAAACAGCTGCACCTGATGAGAACATAGTGCCCTGATGTTTGTGACTTGTTCTGTTTCTGCTGTATACATTAATGGTGCTCTAACACTGCAAAAACTTTGCACCATCATGAATAATGAACCAGGACTGCTGTCCTAGTTTGTTGCACGTTATTCACGTTAACAGATACTACAAAAGATTTGGGAGCTCAAAAAACCAATCCTATTCTAATAAGTAAGGCCCAAACTGAAGCACTACGCAGAGCCTTGCAAAGCTACTTTATTCTTGTTCTGCAAGAAATGCTCTTTCTTATCTTGACAAAGTAGAATCAAATAGCCTGCAGCTCAGAGGTACCTGCAGCTGCAATAAAACTGCGCTGGCATAGATAACTTAGTGTCCCTTCTAGGCGGATTCCATTATTTTCTGTAATCCCTGTGCAGCACTGAGATACTACTTTACTTTGATGGTTTCTAAGAAGCTTATCAAAATTATAGTAAATAGGCTATATTTACTAGAAATTCGTTTGATCCTTCCCTTGAGGCATAATTGCACCTACAACTAACTCCTCAAAGGTGGCTGCTCTGTTTCCAGTCCCTTTACTTTTTAGGAATACAATTTTGCACAAGGAAAATCCTTTACATTATCACCACTCAGATGCAATTATTCTCGTCAAGTACCATTTTGTCTACTAATTGAGATGCAGTGCTCCTACTAATCCCTGCTTTTGTGATGTTACATTAGAAGTGATTGAAGGAGTGGAAAAGACTGGACTAGGTAGGTCTTCTACATCCTGCACAGCAAAACTAAAGTTAATAATCAAGAAGCTGCATGTTCTGCTAAGTTTTTAGAGCTTCTCAAAATTCTATAACCATAATACTGATACTCCTGTATGCCTTATTTATGGTGGTAAGAATCTGAAGCTGTAAATATTTTTCATGCTTATATCTAAAATGACCTGAATTTTAGGCTTAAAAAGTAGGTATTAAGTTACACCACAGGATATGTTCTTTTCAATGGCAAATGGTGGAGTCGCCGTCATTGGAGGTTTTCAGGAGACTTGATGGGGTGCTTGGTGCCATGGGTTAATTGTTTAGGTGGGTTGGATTGGTTGATGGGTTGGACACCATGATCTTGAAGGTCTCTTGCAACCTGGTTTATTCTATGTAATTCTATGTAAATATTTCAGCACAGCACTGCGCACTGTGTGCAGAACAGGGTCTTCTGTTACATGACCCTATGCTAAGGCAACGTCTCACTGACCAGATGAAGACTCAGCACAGCGACGTTCCGAAGCAAGAGTAGCAGAATGAAGAAGCTGCGCGAGTTTTCTGCTCTGAAGAGCTCCTGAGGCTGATTACCGCGATCCAGAAGAGGGCAGTGGTTTATAAACACTCTCCTGCGTGGCGCAGCAGGACTTCAATACCATTGCAATTGTTGCCGGGTGCAGCGGTCGCAGTGGCGGTAGGGATCAGTTATGGAGGTGGTGGTAAGGGAGTTGCTGAGCACAGTATTACCAAGCGCCTGTCATACCTACTGCATCACCTCTTCTTCACCTGCGCCTGTCAGCATTTACCTTGCAGAACGGGAAAAGGGGACAGACGTGCCCTGCTAACCCCGAGCCTTCCCCCGCAAAACACTTCCGTGTGGCCTGGCGGGAAAGCCAGGTTTTACTGCGCTGCGCTACCCTGCCCTGCGGGGCCAGAGGGGAAAGGTGGGCTCACGGAGGACGCAGAGGCAGCCGTGCGGAAGCAGCAGTCCGACCGCCCCTTCCCGGTCGCTGCGCTCCCGCCCCGCTCCAACCATTAAGCCTACTCTCGCACCGCCCCTTTTCCGCGCCGCAGCGCCCCCGCGCGGCGGCACGGCTCCCTCCCTGTTGCCACCCGCAGTGACGTGTGACGAGGTCTCTCCGTTCAGTCCTCCGATTCGTCGCTGTGCCTCGCAAACCTGCCCGTCTCCGGCGTGTGATTGGCTCGGGGGCAGGGCGGGGGGAGGGCTGGGCAGCCCGGGCCGGTGGCGTTTGGAGGCGGCCGCGACGCAGATGCCAGACCGGTGCAGCGCACTTATTGTCTGAGCTCGACGTCCCGGCGATAGCAGTTTGTGGGGTGGGAAGGAGGCGGGGGATCGGCACCGGACACCGGCATCGGGCACCGTCCCGGGGCGGAAGGAGGAAAAGAAAAAGGGCTGGGCAAGGCTCTGGCTATCGGCAGGAGGCGCGTGCGTGCGGGGGGCGGGGTCTGCGCGTGCACTGTCGTGCGGGTGTACGCGCGCGGGGCGAGAAGACGCGGGTGGGGGAGGGAACGTGGAAGAGATTTTATTATTAATCTCTTTCCTGGGCCTTTGTGGCTGCGGGGGGTGGGCCTGGGAGTGAGGAAGAGGAGGAGAGGAGGAAAAGGAAGGGAGGCAGGCAGGCAGGCAGTGCTACGGTGGCGATAGTGGCGGCTGTTGTTGCCGCCGTGAGGTGGAGGGACCAGCAGTCCCTTTAAACTAGCGAGAGCCGCAGGCCCAGCCGCGCCCGGCCGCTGTCTCCCGGCCTCGAGTTTGAGCGCGGCGGCGGAAGGGCGCTTTGTGCGGGCGGCGCAGCCCCCTAGCTGCTCTTCCTTCCTCCAGCCTCCTTTGCAAGAAGCTTTCCCTCCTCCGCGGGGCTTCGGGCGGCCACGGAAACCGTCGTCGCAACTCGCCCATCCTGGCTGGTGGGTTATTTTCCTTCGCCTTAGCTGTGCTTCTCAGCATGAACTAGAAGCCGGGCTGAAAGGAGCAGGGGGCTCTGGCTGTTGGGTGGTTGTGCAAAGGCGGGCAAGGGGCAGCGGGGGCTCCCGGGCCCGCGCGACGCCTGAAGGGCCGAGGCGGAGCGCGAAGGGCGGGCGAGCCGCGCTGCGCGGCGAGGCTCTGTGTCGGTGCCGGCCTGCTCGGGTGGCTCCCTGTGCCCTCGCCTCGTCGGAGGAGAAACGGACAGAAAATGGCAAAGTCTGGAGGAGGCGGTGGCGGCAGCGGGGGACTGACGTGGGTGGTAAGTTTTGAGGTCGTGTTCTGTTGTGTTTTGCTTGTTTATTGTTTGTTTGTTTGTTCTTTCTTTTTCATCTTGTGTGAAGAGGGCGGGCTGGCTGTTAAGCCAGAAAGAAACTTGACGGCTGCAGTGAAAGGGGAAGCGCTGTATGGCGGCTCGATGGAGGGGTCTGGGGCGCGGGGTGTAGACTTGGGGGGAGAAGAAGACAGACGGGGCTTGCGGTTGGGATGGGCCTTACAGGAGGAGAGCTTGCAGCCGCGTGGGGGCTCCTCAGGGCGCTCGGTCCTGCAGGGAGAAGGTATGTCTGTGATCAAACAGGTAGGAAATTTCTGTCTTGGCTGGGTCAGTAGGGCTGTTTTGTAGTTACTGTCCTGTAAATAAGATGTGGTCTGGCTGTCGTCCCGTAAACGTCGCCGTTACTGCCTTGTAATGCTAGGACATAGTCTTTGCAGGCTACCAAAAGGGGCTTCTTTCCCAACTGTGAACAAAACAATACCTGAAGTTCCTAAGTTTCTGAGATGGGTAGGAGGAGGCTTTCAGAGACATTCAGGAGCCTGGAGCTGTGTGCTTGCTGTTGTATCTTGGAATTAATTGTTTTCTAAAAGTTGTAACTCTGTAAGCGGGTGAAGAAGAGGGATTTTTAAGACTTTTCGTGGGTTAGTCCAAAGTTGTAACAATTGAAAAAGTGCAGGTCATAACTGACTCTGGAAATGGTAAATTATTTTGAGCTTTTCTAAAGTCCTTTGAGAGCATTAACCCTGACTTACAGTGCCGAGGGATGCTCTTCGTCTGTAATAGTAGTGGATGTTCTCTGATTTCGGTAAGATCTGAGGAAGGAGGAGTGAAGATGACCTGAAGGGATCTGGTTCGGCCAATCAATAACTTGCTTGCCGTTCTGTATAGAGTACAGTAGAGGGTAATGTCTTTAATGTTTAAGCAGAAGACAGTATGTCTTGATAGATGGTGAGGTAGCTGCATCTTTAATTAAAAGTTCCTATCTCTATAAAGCATATGCCTCTATGAAGTCTTATTGAAGAGAATAATACCAAACTCGTTCTTCTGTTGTGTTTGCATCTTTGAGCTATTGAAAAAGAATGGGAATAGCACTATTGGGGTGAAGAAAGCCTGTGTGTTCTGATAGTGAACTATTTATGCAGCTCTACTGTATTTTATGTTGGCATTTTTTGTTGTTGTTTGGGTTTTCTTTTCTTTGTTTTCATTTTAAGCAAATGGCAGCATGGAAAGGTATATTAAAAAATGAGCAAGTTTCTGGATGTTCCACTTGAAATGAAACACTTCAGATATGGGAACAGCTTAAGTAGAGAAGCTAAAATTCTTTTCCTTTCCTTCCTGCAATATTGTATGAACTTTGTTTATTGTGATCTTTGGATAAATCTTCAGAATTAATATTTTTACCACGCAAGTTGTACCAAGTAATTGAAAGTTTTACAGAGCATATAGAAAACTGCAGAATGAAGTGTGAAAAATCACTGGAGAGGCATTTTGAATGGAACATGTTCTTCAGTGTAATGGAGGTGAGCTTACAGGGAGTCAACAGTTTCCTACAATTGAAAACAGTCAAACTTTTCTCTATAGCAGTACAAATTGAGTTGGAGTAGATGTAGAAAAACAGATAGATTTTACTTAAAATTTTGGTGTTTTTTTTTTTTTTATAAAACAGTAGGGTGTTGTTTCTTTCTCTCAATTGCATTTTAAATGCTGAAGACAGGACTTCTGAGCCAGTTGCTAAAGCAAAACCTGTTCAATGTCAGCTGCAGAACGCTGGCATACAGAAGAGCAATATTGTTGTGGCAGCAAAATGGATGGAGCAGCAGCTAGTAATTGGCTTAGTGTGCCAGGCTGAAAAAAGTGGTAGTTCAGGTGATGGTTCACAAGTAGATGCCATATACTGACCTTGAGGATGAGAGGGACAGAGCTAGGGACACTAACAGTTTCAGCCATCTGGTTTTAATTTGCTTGCCATAGATCTGCTGGATATGCAACTACTTGCTATTTGCTTGTAAATTGCTTTGAAACTGCTTTGATTTATTTTTTTGTTAAAAGCTGCTTACTAGTGTGTTGGAACCACTAGTTTCCTAGTGATGTAGTTTCTTAAGACTGTGTTAAACAATTGAAGGGTAACATAAGTCTTCTTGTGAAAATGGAGGAACGCTTAAAACTTTTCCTTTTTTCCAAACTAGGAAATGCAATATACATAACCTGATGGTCACCTTTTAGTAAAGGGTTCAGTGTAGGACTGTATCTTTGATTGTTATTTAAAAGTCATGCTTGTTCATTGGCTCACCGAACTAGGTGAGATTTGCCTACAATTGTGCAAAACACGCTTCACGTGTTAGAGAATTTACCATAAAGTGATTTTTTTTTAATGAGAACATCATACAAGCATCAGGCGATACCTACTTTTACTTTTAAAAGCAAGGTGAACCAAGAATAAATGGAAACAAACGGTACAGCATCTGTATTTTCTGCTACCTGTTGTGGAAATTAAAGAAGTGTGACTAGCAATGCTTAGCTGGTAAATAGGCATAACTACCAGTGATGAAAACACACACGAGTATATATACTGAAAACATTTATTGGGCAAATCATTTAGTGTTATATTACTGAAAATAAACCAAGATAACTTCTGATTTATCAAATGTGCTACTTTGGTTTTTGTCTGGTTACTGAGTTTGATTTTCATTTTTAAATCAGCTGTGGCTCCCTGCTCTAATAGTTGGCAGAAGGTGGAGTTTTGATTGTTATTAATTACTTTTGGTGGATAATTTCCAAGGGACACCTGTGTCCCAGTTTGAACTGGTTGCCCATAGAAACGCCACAAAGTTGCAGTCCTTCAGAAGGTACAGAGAGTCCAGGAGGTGTACCAGACTGTGTAATATTTCTATTTCCTCCCATATATCCTGCATCTCTATAAATATGGCTGCAAAGTTATTGTCTTTCTCTTTCTTCCTTTTCCTCTCCCTGGATGCATTGAGCTACCTTATCTGGTGTGGGAGGAGGACGGTTCCAGTCTAGCCTGTGGCCTTCAAGGCCTAACTAATTTTTACTGCACAGTCTTGGCCTGTTTAGGTTTAATGCCAGTAACCAAGGGAAGGCAGTTTCCGGCCTGGCCAACCTGAATCCAGCCTAGCAATGGGAAGGAAGAAAGAGCCTTGGGGCATATGTTAGACCCCAGGTGGGAGAGAAAAGGAGCAACTGAGGTTAGGCTGGTTGGGGGAAGGTTTTTGGGGATTTTCATGTATCCTGTATATGTATTAGGTGTTAAAGATTCATGTATTCTGTATTTTCTTCTATATTTTTTAATACCATTTTTGTATTTCTCTCCAATTCAGCAGGAGTCCCTTTATTTTACTTGCTTTGGAAGTAAGAGTATTCTGTCCTCTCTTTAAACCAAGACAACCTGCAAAAGCATTAAGCTGTATTAAGAGTTAAAAAATAGGCATCCCTAAGGAGAGGAATTTTCATTGCTGAAACATAACAACACTTTCTAACACTAGAAAAACTTTTGACAGAAGTATTTGTATCTTCAGCCTTTGTGTTTAGGGACTACAGAAAATGTACAGGTACAGTGACAGTACTTCTTTTTTTCTAAAAAAAATTATATATATATCTATCACTGTGCCTTTCATAGTGATGATGAAGCCATTAAGTAATACTGTGAAGCGTGTTGGTTCTGATAGGATGGTAATGCCCACAAAAGCTGTGGAAGAGTGTTTCAAACAAGCATCATTTGCTTCTTTCAATGTTTCGAAGTCTTTCTACTTAACCCTAAGAGCTACATAAACTAATAAATGAAAGGTGAGACTCCTGATAAGAATTTAAGATTTTAAACACTCCTTCCTTTTTCCTGCCCCTTGTGGAAGGGATAGGTTTCAGTTCCAGGAAATACTTGCTTAAAGTTACTATATGATGAGGGTAAATGTGACTTGAAAAAAAAAACATTAAAATCAGATCTGTGTGCTAGTGTAAAGAACTCTCCTTTATTATCGTTATTACTGTTTATTATCACTTTACTAGCTTCAAAATCTGGAGCAGGTGGTTCCTACCTCTAAATGCTTTAGACCACTTTAGTTGCCTGTCTGGCCCCGGGTTAAAGCTCAGAACTCAGAATTAGTTTTCTCCTCTTTCCATTTCTTTGTGTCAAACCTTCTGTTTCTTCACTGGCTGAAGCTAGGCCTACAACAGAGTTGTTACATGTACTGTGTTAGTTACTGTTTTGTTTTTGCTATGTAGTGTCTGCGAAGGGGAGAGACAGTGTTACCTTATTGCCAAGTCTTCTTGTAGAGCTTTTTGCTTACTTTTTGTAACCATCTATCTTTTCTTTTGCTGTTGTATTGACTGGAGAACTGCGGGGGTTTGTAATGCGTTTTGTAGGCTTTGAGCAATGTAGTGCATCAACAGCTGGGAAGCAGCTTTTGTTGCGTTTCTGATTCTGGTGCCCTTAAGGAAGCAGTGTGTTGCAAAGAGATGTGACGACTTCTGAATATTCTAGCACTAGAGGGAAATGTCTGTGGCTAAATTGGGTGAGTCAGACACAATAGCTCTGAAGAGGGATTTGTTAGATGTTATGGCTTGCTTGCCAAATGAAAGTTGTTGCCTCTTACCCTCCACACCACCATCCAGTGAAATACTTTGTTGTCTTCTTACTGGGTCCAGTCTTTGTGTTAGAAGTTTGAGTATTTCTGGATCAAAGAAGAAATAAAGATTATACCAAGTAGATATTTGGTGCTTGAACAAGATTTGGGCTACCTCTGTCTGCAATTGAGTCATTCTTACCACTTAATAACATGCGTCTTCACTCCAAGTATTCTGAGCTGGGGTGAAAGCTTGTTCTGGTGTAGGTGTTTTTGTTCAAAAAAACTGTTTCTTTGCCATTTTCTTCAGGTAGTTCAATAATGAGTATTCAGAAGGTGGATGTGAAAAGCAGGAAAAGATTCTGTCCCTCCTCAGTAAGTGAGGATCACATCTGCTAGTTTTGAAACTTCAGTGTATTTTGAAGTGCGTGGTATTAAACTTTTGATGTGAGAATAGCTCACATAGCTTCATTTAATAAAGCTATTCTAAAATGCTGCCTGCATCTTAATGCAATTTCATTTTACATGTAAATACAGTTTGCCACTGAAAGGAAGGTAGTGCTTTTAATTACTTTGTTAAAATGATAAATCTGTGTCTTTGTTACATCTAAACAATTCTAATATGTGGTTGGTTTTTGGTTGTGGTTTTTTTTTTGTTTGTTTGGTGGTGGTTTTTTTTTTTTTCCAGCAAGAAAAAAGGCATTAGCAAAGCTAGTGTAAAGGCTGCTTGAGTTAGCACATGTTTGAAAATTTAATCTCTAAACATCAGATTTATGTTTTCCTGTGTTGGATACAGTTTAAAATGTGATTGGGGCCGGGGGGGGGGGGGGGGGGGGGGCAGGAAGAGAAAGGGGGTAAAAGAAGATTGAATTGCTTAATCCACTATGTATGTTTTTTCCTGATTTGTGAGGTAAAATAGCAATTAAATTTTTAAGCAGTTGTCCTTGCGTGGAAGCTCTGTCTCTTGAAGAGGTATTGATTCCTTTTATTTTATGTTTGTTTGTTTTAATGACTAAATGGATCTGGTTAAGTTGAAGATTCCTGTTCCTTCTTAAAGACATTGAACAGTTGTGCGAAGGTATATTAAAAACTCTACAAATGTCTGCCTTGGTGAGGTGCCAAAAAAACACCCCAACTTTCTTAATCTGTGAAGTAATCTTCAAGGAGAGGGAAAGAATAATATTCTTTTTCTCATGACAAAAATCACCAAAGCTGTAAGATAATACAGAAAAGCTATTTTCTCAAAATAAAGGAAGCCAAGGTAAAGTTGTGTGGGGGGGCCGGAGGTAAAAAACCACAAAACAAACAAGCCCTCTTGCAACCAGATAGCTTGATATGTAATGTTTCTATAAAAGCAGTTACAGTTCTGGTGTTCCTTAAGCAAAGTATCTTTACCTGCGAGAAACTGCATGGCGTGAGCTTCACTGGAGTTACTGAAAAGCAGCTTATTAGCCTCTGGTAGGTCTGGGGTATTTTGACTTCAGGGATGATAGTGTAGTTGTGTATGAACATTTCAGTTTTGTGTTTATTCCCTTGGTTGTTGTATATCATGATCTAAAGATACAGGAATGGCAAGGTGTCTGGAGAAAAGTGGTACCATTTTGGACCAGCTGATGCAGAAAAAGTTTTAGTGCATGCAGTCATTCAGGGTGTTGCTGTCATGCATCACTACAGGGCTGTACCTTCGCTGAGGTCTTTTGTTTGTTTTTGTGTGGTGGGTTTTTTGTTTGGTGGGTTTTTTGTTGTTGTTTGGTTGGGTTTTTTTCATACACAATTGTCCTAATTTAAAAGTCTTTTCCACCACTTATGTATTATACTATTATTATGGAAACTTTGGCATTTTATATCACAATCTTTGACTTAAATGGAGGCAAGTTGAAATAAAAAAAGAAGGTAGTTACTCTGTCATAAGCATGTGTAAGTGCATGAGGAATCAACTGGGAGGGAATTTTGTGGTGGAGAGAAACGGGGGGAAGTGCTCCAGATACTTGAGAGAGGGCAAACCTGAAGTTGTGTCATATTAACCTGCTTTTCCTGACATGAATTAAATCTTTCAGAATATGCCATGTAGACTTTCTTTTCCAGTTTAGTGACTAAACATGTAGGTCAGGTAACAGAAAGATGATGAAAACACTGAACAATTTAGAAATTAATCTCAACATGTATTTGGTATTATTTCTTGGCTCTGTTATGGAGGAGCAAATTCTTCTGCCAAGATGCAATTCTTAAATTGCCAATTAGAGTTTTGATGGTCTTCAAGATTGTCAGCATTTTTTGTGATCAGACCTGTAAGTCTCTTCAGAACTTCTGTAGCAATGTTGTTGGAGGAGGATGGATGGCTGCGTAAGGGAGAGTTTTGGAACAGTGCTCAGGCTTCTTTGACTCATTACTGCCTCTGTTTCCCTTCTGAATTGCTGTAAATGTACTGAACACCAAACCTGTTTCCTTCTCATGGAGGTTGATATGGGATTGAGACTAGAATATGTAGTGTATTTGAGACTTATAAAACATTTAGGATTTGTTGACTCTCCAGAGGAGCAGGTGACATTGCATGGTAGGAGTTGAGCAATTAAATTCATGCTGTTTTTTTTTTTTTTTTGTTGTTTTTAAAAGACGACTGGATTATTCAATATGTCAGAAAATAGTATACTTAGAAGATACAGATTATCAGGAAACGTGACCGTGTTAGTGTAGACACTTCTAATAATAAAACAGCAGGTGCATATGTTATTGTGGAGCAAACTGTAGTATTTGAAAGGAAGTTAGGTGGTCATTATTCATAAATTTTGTGTTTGTTTGGGATAGTTTATAAAAGGAAAAAACACTAATTTAATTTGTGGTACCTTATGTTAGGTAATTATTTTACTACTGCTTTTCTGTTGAAGATTCTAGGGATCGGTACTATTTGTCATATTGTAGTCCTTTCTAGGACACCATATTTGTAGAAGTACGAAAACCTCAAGGGTCACAGTCAGTGTTTTAGTATTTCAATGCAGGGTAAGCATGCAAATAACATAAAGGTGTATCAATCCTAATACCCTGAAAGCTGGTATATTCATGAGAGTTCAAAAATTTGTTGTACAATGGGGAGCTGCTTCCTAATGAAGAGTGTGCAGTTGGTTAAGTAACATCCAAGTAGTATTTGGGTTCTCCTCTTAATAATGCAGAAGCTGACTAGAAAAGTAGAGTAAAATCTTTGTGTGGGCTCAGACACAACTACCAGTGTATCACAACTTTTAACGCCTGTTCCATGTTGCTATGCCAGTTAACAGGAGCTGAAAAACTTGCCTGTTTGATTTGCTCACACTATCTATTAATATCTTGAATGTTGTCTTACTCATGCACAAAGCTTTTTTACAGTTATTTTCTGCAATTTGTTTATTAGTCTGTAGATAGTTCAAAAAGTTCAACAGACTAGAAATACCTTATGTTACAGTATGGGCCCAGCTGTCTGTAGAATGTGGAAGAATGGATTACAGTGCTGCTCTAGGCATGAAATGTCTCTCATACAACCTGAATGAGTTTTAAAAATTTTGTTCCATCAGAGCATCTATCAGGTTGTGTTATTCCCCTTCAAAGTAATCTTTGCAATTGGGAAATGTAAAAGTGCTGAGAGTATAGAATACTTGTGTAGCACTCAAACTGGTGGTGCAGTAATCATTCAAAAGGGCAAGGATATGGGAAACACTTGAGTTATAAAGAGGTGCTGCCCGATGCTGATAACCTAAAGTTATGTCAGCACTGTCATGTTTTGGGTAACATCCTGACATCTGCTTGTCTCAGAGCCCCATCACTCTTACCCGAACTGTTATCATATAAAGGGGTGTCTGATTCTCAGAATGAGTTTTCTTTGGGGAAAAATTACAGAATGTTTAGGTAATAATGTATTTGTTGTCTATTTTTTTAAGGCAAGAAGAGGTTATTATAATCCAATATATAACAACACACTGCAGTTAAGTGCATGTTATCTGTAGAATTCCCTGGTAATTACCATATTGCACCAATAAACTTTATTGAGGTGTAGCTTATTTTCTTCAGAAGATGTAGTTTTATTTTGAACTGTAAGTGGTAGAAAATCTACCACATCCCTACTTTTAATTTCTTACTTAACCTCCCTAGGTTTAGCAGCTTAATTACTCTCAAAATTTGCTGGTTTATCCCACTCAATGTGCTTATTCTGCACTTCAAGGGAATGTAGGACATGTGGCATATGCTTTTCTTAATTCTTGTGTCCCAGGGCTACATTTGCCTTCCAGAACAATCATTGCATATAGTGTTTTTAGGAGGCTAAAGCATAAAAGCCAATGGTAACTTTTTGTTCACGTACTGCTGCCTCTTCCCTGTTCATTTGTGCTTGGTTGCCAGCGTAGAAAATTAACCTCTTGTTTTGCTGCCTAATATAGGTAGAGTAAAGAAGAGCAGATACAGTTTTTTGTTTGGTTGGGTTTTGGCTGTTTGGTTTTTTCCTGTTTGTGGTTTTGTTGTTGTGGGTCTTTTTGGGGTTTTGTGTATGGCATCTTGGTTGTGTGTGTTTGTGGTTGTTTTGTTTAAGATAGTTTACAGTGTGGAGGAAAAGACAGTGCCCAACACAGGATTAAGGCTGTGTAAATAGGGAGACGCATGTTTTTCAGGATTCTCAACTTCTTGCAACAGTGTGAATTTCTGCTACTTAAGAGAAAAACTTCCACTTAAGTCAAACCAGAGATGTATACTCCAGTTATTGGAACATTGAAACTGATGATGAAACTTATGTTCTTTGTTGTAGTTTAGTGTTTTCTTGTCTCTTTAGCTAGGTATAGTTTTTCTCTGGGGCTGCCGAAATGTCCAGATAAAACGTATTAACATTTAGAGTGTTGAAGTACAGCTGTTTGCAGCATAGGTAACCAAACTCAGCATGGTGACTCAACACAACTTCAAAACACAAAGGAAGATGACATGACCTATTTTTTTTTGTCAGATAAAGCCAATAAAAAATATCTGACTTAATATGAATGTCACACATGCTCTGTTATTTGCAAAAAATTTCAATGGGGGAGACTGTAAGAAGAAAAAAAAATGAAAAAGGGAAAATGTGAAGAAAGATGTCAAATTCACATATGGGAGTTGTTAGATTGAAGGTAGACAGTAAAGTTTGTTACCAAACTCTCACCTGTGAAAGGCTACTTGAGTTTTTACTCTTGAGATCACTAAAACGAAGAATGACTTAGTCTTTGCACAGTACTAACTACAGTTGTAGTAAAACCAGCTCCAGAACAACTGCAGTCCTCACAGTCATGCTGGAGAAAATGGTTATGGTAGTGTGTACAACAGTCTGTATGGAGTAATCATGCAGCAGCTGCTATCACAGAGAATCAGTATGTTTTCCCATGCAGTTACTGCTAAGCTGTTTAAATGTCTTAAGATGCTAGCTATGTCACAGTACAAAGTGTAGCAGGGTGCTTCTAAAGAAGGATGCATGAAGTAAGCTACAGCATTCCGAACTACCCAAGAATGGTCATGCTGCTGACTTACACATATGTAGATGTATATATTCATCACTTTTCTGCAGGGTTAGAAATTCTGAAAGATATAGAATCTGTAAAAATCTTGAATTCACAAGAATATTGGGAAAGGCAAACATTGTGTCTAAAAATAAATTAAAATTGGCAGCATTAAAATTGAGAAGCAGGTCCTGAAAATCGAGTAACCTGTAAACAAAAAACCCCAGACTTACTGTGGAACAGAAGACTTCAGCCCATTGGCACTTGGTTAATTCTCTTTAGGAAGATCTTTCATATAGGACAGAATACAAAAGGCATTCTTGAGACAATTCCAAAATACACAGGAAACAATTGCCAGTTTGACACTGCAGTTTAGTGCTGGCTCAGTTAAAATAATAATAATAATTAAAAAAAAAAAGAATTTTAAAAGGAGGGGAGGGGGAGATTTTGCTTTCTTGCTTTATTTTTTGTGTTAGGTAGTAGAAACTCAGCAGATGAAAACACTTCAATTTTTTAAAATTTCTAAGTTATTAGGGAAAACATAATGGAAAGTCCACAGAAGATATTTGTGTCCGCAGATCTATGGCACTGATTCAGTGGTGAACATTTTTTTTGGATGACCTCTTGTAATGTCTTGAATCAGAACAAACAGGTGAACTTGAACCAGTGGGTTAACCTGTCTGTTCCCCCAACACAGAAGTGGTGGTGGTGGTGGGTGGGAACCAACACACAAAACCAAACTGTGTTGAGACAAAAAATATGAGATAAGAGTTTACTGAGTAAATAACTCTTGTCCTGGTTTTGAGCCACAAGCTGCTCTGGGCCAAGGGACAGAAAAGATATTCTACTCCTTTTTGGGGAGTAAGAATAAAAATGCTGCACACTGATTGGGAGTTTAAATGGAAATTCTATTTAGAAGTATATATCAAAGGGCATTCAGGTAGAATGAATACATTGACAAATTAGGCTGAATCTACCAGGCTACAACCTTTCAGAATCCTCCACCCCTAGCAGCCTGAGCAGGCCAAAAGTGTCCTTCTATTAGATTTAGGCCTACCAGGCCTTGTGATGCATCTCAAAATTCCCCTCACAGCCAGAGCTGTCTCTCCCCACACAAACCATCAGATAAGAGGCATGAGCCCTTCTCGAGGAGGAGAGAAGAGAGCAATAATCAGCTAGACACTGCCTTCAATAGTGGCAATGGAAATTGGAACAGAATAATGTGTTACAAAATCCTGGCGTGACTGGGTCTGTCCCTTAGGACTCTCTGTCTTTTGGAGAACTTTGTCTTTGTGGTGGTCTTAAAGATACCTGAGCCTCAAAAGGACCACTCATGATCAATTACCTTAGCCAATTTGCAGAGAAAGTACGGTGCAAAGCAGCAGCGAGCCAAAAGCCCAAGCCAGAAAACTACTCCACCATCCTTCCTTGTCCCACTGCCATCACAGTGGAGCAGCTAACACCCAAAGCAGCAATCAAAACAGGAAGCCTCCCATGTTACAATCTGGACTTCGAGTCCCATAATACTTTGCTCTAGCCAGTACTTTCATTTTTGAAGCTGGCATGAGTGCAACCTGAAGCTGGCATGGTATGGATAACAGCAGCAAATTCAACTCAAGCCATGACACCTGGAAACATCACTTGAAGTCTAAGAATATCCATTCAAGACAGAGATACAGAGACTTGGAGTTGGTCTTCTCCTTCACAGTACAGCACAGCCCAAAAGACTTGGTCTGGGAAACTGCAGTTTTGCAGAGTTCTGATGCTCATGTACCTGGATAATAATGTTAGTTTGTGTAAATAAACATTTTGTGGCTTCTGATTTTATGCTTGTTTTTATGGTATGTTAAGTTATATAAGTTCTGGATGTTTGTAATGAGTATGTTTTGCATACAGAAGATATGCTATACTTGGAGAATTGTGCAAATAAAATCTGTCCTGCTCTATGACAATGAACATCATCAAATATTTAGGTAGAGCATACTGACAAGGTGTTCATGCTATCTTAGTAAAAATTATAGAATTAAAGTTCTTAAGACTTTTTGTTCTTGTAATAATCATTCACCAGGAAAAAAACAAACAAACTTATGCTACTCTTGTGGGTGTCCTTTGCTGCCTGCTTGCCCCCCCCCCCCCCCCCCCCCCCCCCATTTCCCCTTAAATCAGACTTTATCGTGTTATAGTTAGTGTATTATAAAAGACAATAGGCATAGCTATCACAAGTAGAATGACAGAAGATACTACCGCTGAGTTAAAGCAAGCTTCTGCAGCACTAGTTCTCTCTAGGGAGCAAAGTTTGTTGAGGTGTGACCTCTGAATAGAATAGAATAAACCAGGTTGGAAGAGACCTTCAAGATCATCGCATCCAACCTATCATCCAACACCACCTAATCAACTAAACCATGCAACCAAGCACCCTGTCAAGTCTCCTCCTGAACACCTCCAGTGACGGCAACTCCACCACTTCCCCGGGCAGTCCATTCCAATGGGCAATCGCTATCTCTGTGTAAAACTTCCTCCTGACCTCCAGCCTGAACTTCCCCTGGCACAGCCTGAGACTGTGTCCTCTTGTTCTGGTGCTGGCTGCCTGGGAGAAGAGACCAACCTCTGCCTGTTTACAACCCCCCTTCAGGTAGTTGTAGAGAGCAATAAGGTCACCCCTGAGTCTCCTCCTCTCCAGGCTAAGCAACCCCAGCTCCCTCAGTCTCTCCTCATAGGGCTTGTGTTCCAAGCCCCTCACCAACTTTGTTGCCCTGTCAACATGACAACAGTCTGGCAGTACTGTCTCAACAGGTACAGTTCTGATACTCCACCCATTTCTTACTGATGCGTTGAAGAGTGTAAGATCCTCCACGTTATCAGACTTTTCTCTGTAAAACAGAAATACATTTCCTTGCATTGTATTGAAGGCAAGGGCTTGTATGAATCCTTTACCAATAATTCTAATCCATAGTCATTTTTCACAATCTAGAGGTACTGTGTCACAAGAAAACAGACTTTCTGGTCTGCTGGCTCTTGGCAACATGTTGTGGGGCAAGTAGAATTATTTGAGATAGCAATATTGCAGCCTAAATTTATTAGGCTAAGATTTGAGGTCTTATTCCATGTTAATGCATTACTGAGTTGTGATGCATGGTTAGACCCTGCTCCTCGGATGCTGTAAAAGTAGAAGCATTTTGGAGCTGTCTCAGAACAATCCTAAGACTGAAATACTGATGTATATGACAACTGAAAAACTGGCATGTGATAGCTGTCTATCATTTACTTCAACTGTAAAAACCTCTGGAATCTTAAGAGTTGAAAGCAAATAGAACAGTTCCATTTGAACAATATTCTGGTAGTCTTTATGCCTGCAATTCCTTTGCTTTCTTTGAGTTGCATTTCTCTTCCCTTCTTTCAAACACTTCTAATTACTAGTTCCTTTGTAACAATTGAACATAGTAAAACAGTGCTAATAGAGCTATGGACCACAGGAGCAAGCTAAGGGTGACTCCTTTGAAGTGTGATGCCAAAGATGATCACAAGGTAGAGCCAATAAGGTCAGAAAGCTACATCTCTGTGTGTGTGTGCGTGCAAATGTGTATGTATATATAAAATTAGATGCCCATACAGTGAAACGCATTGGAAACCTAGACCTCATTCTCAGAACTGCTACAATGAAGAAGGTTCAGAGGATGACCATGAAGATGATCAGAGGGGTTGGAGCACCTCCCTTGTGGGGACAGGCTGTGAGAATTGCAGCTGTTCAGCCTGGAGAAAACAGGGCCCTGGGGAGACCTTCCAGTACCTCAAAGGGGCCTACAAGAAGGCTGGGAAGGGACAAGAGGGAATTGATTTGAGTTTGAGGAGGGTAGATTTAGACTGGATTTTAGAAAGAAATTCTTTACAGTTAGGGTGGTGAGACACTGGAGTAGGTTGCCCAGGGAGGTTGTGAATGCTGTTCCGGAGATGTTCGAGGCCAAGTTGGACAAGGCCATGAGTGATCTGGTCTAGTGGAAGGTGTCCCTCCCCATGGCAGTGGGGGGTTAGAAGTAGGTGATCTTTAAGGTCACTTCCAACCCAAACTGTTCTGTGATACTTGGCAATGCTTCTTTAGTAGCAGTTCTCATTCTTCCTGTTCCATGTATCAGTTTCTTCCATTTCCATGTATCAGTTTAAAGTATGTGTTTGCAAAGTCCTGTTTCTTTTTTTCTTGCTTAACTGGTCCATGGCTAATGGATTTAGGATTGTGGTGGTGGTACAGTTTAAGCCCAAATGACAGTGAGGAGACTAAATTAACTTAGATACCAAAACACTTCAATCACACATAAATGCAATTACAGCTTCCCTGTTTGGTGTGAGAGGTGATGTGCTCCAGAAGAAAAGTCATGAGAGTTATTGTTGTGATTCCAGCTCTGCTGCATGTAAGCTTGGTGCAGGTTTGTGAGGTCCCTGAGTTCTTTCTCTTATTTTGATGCTGTCAGTTACAGGACTGGGTAGTAGAGAATATTTGATTATTATTTGGCCTGTTCAGGTTTATTCATTGCCAGACAATTGGTGGTTATCATCACTGGTGCACACAGTCTGCTTGTCTCAAAGATTCTCGAAGTATGTGTTTCATAGCACTTACAGACTTTCGCAGTCTGTAAATAAACTAGAAAAATGTCATCTCTACGTCTGTAAGTCTGGAACTGAAAGGTAATTTTCCTTGGTCTGGATAAAGTGAAATACTTTATTCCTCCTGTGCCTGCTGAGGGGGTGGGGGAAGTAAAATAAAAGCATCAAGTAGAATGTGGGGAAGATAAATTGGAATAATACAGGGAGAATTGTCTGTGTTAATTGTATGCTGTAAGTTGGTATTTGGCCTTATTAACTCTGTTGAAGTGATTTGGGCAAGTTCAATATCCTTTGCATCTTGTTCCTGTGTGTTTATAGGCTTTCTGACCCTTTGGCTGCAGTGCTATTTGAGGCTGCAACAAAGCCTAGGGTAAGAGAGAAGTGAAGATACTTTCTTCTTGCTGGGAAATACACATGGTAACTGGTGAATCCAGGGTTGGTGTTTAACCTGCATTTACTTTATGTAGAGATTTACTGGGAACAGCTAAATGGGGCAAAAATATTTACCTGTGTTGCAAGTGGGTTTTGTCCTTCTTATTTGTCTGTTGATGGTTTTTACTGGTCATGTAACACCTGCAGCAAAATTGGTAAGCCCCTTATAAGAGTGACAGTTTATTCCTTGTTATGTCTGTTAACCAGGTAAATAAATAATGTGAATTCAAGCTATGTTTGTTGGTATTTTAAAGATAATTCTAACTTACAGGCAAAATGTCATACTTAGTCTCCTGGTAGGTATGCACTTGCTGTCTCAGAATGGGGCATTTCTACATTTGTGTGCTTGAGAAATCTGATTTTTCCTTTTGTGTGGTTTTAGTTTGACAGAAAGGAAGTATTTATCTGGAGAAGTTTGCTGAAAGGTGAATCAAATCTACACATCTTTCCCTCCAAAGCATATTAGTTTTCTGTAACACTACTTGTTCTTCTACTTAAGGTGTATTTTTCTGATCTTCAGCCACATTAGGCTTGAATTCTGTTTAAACTCCAACTTCAGCCTATGTGATTCTCTTTTTTTACATTCCTTGGTTTATTTAATCATGAAGTATTCTAAACTGGGATCTTACCAGGTTTAATTACTTCAGTGAAATAAAGAATGTAAATTATAGCAATTGAGAAGCTCTAAGAGAGGTATAACAGTGTTTCTTAAGCCCTACTGAATAAATTGTCTGAACTAAAGTGCAGAAGAGTAGTTTTACTGTGATTATTCAGGACAGTAATCAGTGGTTTGGATTTAAATGCTGAAGTACCAAATGGATGTTGCAAGTACTTCACCTGTGGAAGTGAGTGTCTTTTGTAATATACTGTTATTTCCCATTTTCATTCATCATGCCTAGTAAGTCACTCAAGTCTGAGTATGCTAGGGTGTGTTAAGGAACTGTCATATAATTTGTTAATTTTTTTTTTTCTGTGGAGAGGGTAGTTTGATATTGATACATACAAAAATGTAACATTTAAATTACATGATATGTTTTGATTATAATTTAAGGTCTGACAGGTTTTTTTTGTCTCCTGAGAGCAACAGATTGAATGAATGAGGTTGATTGTTGGTGCCTTTACTTTTTAGACGTTATTTGATAATCAGATCAATGCTTCAAAAAAGGAAGACTTGGAAAATGTTAATAAAAATGACACCTCAAAGAAGATGTCTGTTGAAAGAGTTTATCAGAAAAAGACTCAGCTTGAGCACATCCTCCTCCGTCCAGATACCTATATTGGGTCAGTTGAACCATTAACTCAGGTAAGTGTCACTAAATTTATAGTCTTAATAGTTTTTGTTGTTTCAACAGGGAAATAATTATTCTGGTTAATAAATAGGCATATCTCTACTTCTCTGAGTATTCTGAATTACCATGGTAAAAACTGTGGTCATGTTTATGTATACATACATGTGTGGGATATAGAACAGGGGTCCAGTGAAAATGCATGGTTCACCTGAAATAACATGCTAAGCAAATGTTGAAGTTCAGTCAAAACATGAGTGCACACCTAGGTGTGTAAACTCAGTTCTATGTGTATTTACGGACATGCCTATAGACACACATATTTGTGTGTAGCATTTGCTCTAGGTTCAAAAATTCTTTGGCCTGTTCAGCTAGAGAACAGAGAATTTAAGCCTACAGCTGGCACTTTTCCAGCTGTTTTTTTAAATTGCAAATTGCTTTGAGCTTCACTGTCTTCACATGCTGAGCTTCACACATTGTTGGAGTTTCCCACCAAGCAGAAAACAATGGCTTTTCATTATGGAAGTCTGTTGGTAACATAATTTTTGCCAAACATCTGCTTCTGCTTTTGTCTTGCATGACAGCAGCAATGAAATTGGAGAAGTTTGAAGTGAATAGGCCTTAGAGAATCGCAAACTGGTTACACAGACAGTAAATTATTTTATTTTGTTTACATGTAGCTAATGTGGGTTTATGATGAAGATGTAGGAATGACTTGCAGAGAAGTTACCTTTGTTCCAGGCTTGTACAAGATCTTCGATGAAATCGTTGGTATGTATTTTTAACAATACTACTACTCTAGCGTTATGGAGCACACACTTGTTTGAGCACTCCCAGAGCATGTTCATTTGTATTGAAGTTTAGACCATAGAGCTAGAGTTCCACTGAACTGAAGCGCAGTCAAGTTTTATTGCATCCCAGCACTACAGCATAGGTTAAAAAGGGAAGTTTTCAGTTGAACTTGTAAAAAACTGTAGATATTTGTAACTTAATGTCCAAACTCGATCATTCTTTATGATCAGTATTGTTACAAGGGTTTTGATCTGCAAAGTTTATTAGGATCACAGTTTTAAGTGACATTTGAAAGAAGATGATTATTCTAAAGTTTTAGATCATAATTTCATTAAAACTACCTCCTTCTCTACAAAAGTGGTGATGACGGTGATTCTTACATGGATAATGTCTAGACTTGAGGTGGTTTTAAAATGTGTATCGTAATGCCATTCAAAAGTGTGGTGTCTGAGGCACAAACAAATCTCAGAATCACAGGACATGATTCTTAGAAAATTCTGCCTTAGGTTCCTGAGTCACTGTAATTTATTACTTTATATTCTCTTGGTGACAGGCACACACTGAAGACTAACAATAGAGAGATGCAACACCTGAATAGTGTGTTGCTTACTGAACTGGTATTTTGGGTTAATTGACATGAAATCTTGGGATAATTAGTATTTATGAAGTTATGTTGTAAGGATTCATGCGATTACATCATAAACTAAATTATGATCTGCTGAGGTCAGTGGAGATTTTGTCATGACCTGGGTTCAGCACTTCTCCTCTGAAAGTACACACCATCATGGGAGGGAGTCTGCTTCCATCTTGTTCCATTAAAAAGGAAGATCATTATTGTATCAGTAGCAGAGTACTGTGTGGTTTACTGCTTGTTTATGTGACACCAACCAGTGCTGCACAGAATGTGGTTTGAGAGCTAGGGGAAGGTATAGTAACATTATGAAAACTGGACATTATAGCTGTCTGTACTTTTGAATGAAACTATACTTCAGAATTTTAGCAAAAGCACTTAGAAATGTCTGCTCTTTTATTGAGATTCCTATAATCTTTTAAGATCTCGTCCTTTGGTATTTTGGGGTTTTATTTTGGTCATTTTTACAGAATCACAGAATTATTGAGGTTGGAATAGACCTCTGAGATCATCAAGTCCAACCTATTCCCTAACACCACCACACTGACTAGACCATGTCACTAAGTGCCACATACAATCTTCCCTTAAACACCTCCAGGGATGGCGACTCCACCACCTCCCTGGGCAGTCCATTCCAGTGTCTAATTCCCCTTTCTATGAGGAAGTGCTTCCTAACATCCAATCTAAACCTCCCCTGGCACAGCTTCAGGCCATGGCCTCTTGTCTTGTCACAAGTTGCCTGGGAGAAAAGCCCAACCCCCACCATACTACAACTTCAGGTAGTTGTAGAGTGTGTTAAGGTCCCCGCTATGTCTCCTCTTCTCCAGGCAATACACCCCCAGCTCCCTCTGTCTCTCCTCATCAGACTTTCCCTCCAGTCCCTTCCCCAGTCTTGTCACTCTCCTCTGGACCTGTTCCAGCACCTCAATATCTCTCTTGCAGTGAGGGGCCCAGAACTGCACACAGTACGTGAGATGAGGCCTCACCAGTGCCAAGTACAGGGCTAGTCCTGCTGGCCACACTATTACTGATCCAGACCAGGATGCCATTGGTTTTTCATGCCACCTGGGCACACTGCTGGCTCACGTTCAGCTGTTGTCAAGCACTACCAGGTCCCTCTCTGCCTGGCTGCTCTCTAGCCACGCTGTCCTCAGCCTGTAGCACTGCATGGGGTTGTTGTGGCCAAAGTGTAGGACTCTGAGCTTGGCTTTGTTAAACCTCACACCATTGGCCTCAGCTCATCCTGCCCAGGTCTCTCTGAACCTCTTTGAAGGTCTTCCTACCTTCCAGCCATCAACTCTCTGCCCCCAGCTTGGTGTCATGCACCTATTTGCTAAGGGCAGACTCCATCCCCTCATCCAAGTCATCAATAAAGGTGTTGAGTAGAATGTGGGCGATGAGACAAATGCTGAAAATGGTTGTAATGTGTTTTCATGGTTAGTGGCTGTAGTGATGTCTCTGATTTCTGTTGTTTGTTGTCAATATACATTGGAGTGCGGTTGAACAGACCCAGAAAATACATGTCTGTATTTCTAAGATAATCTAATTGTGAGAAAGAGAGTCAGTAAATAGCAGAAGATTGAAAAGTATCTTCTTGCAGATACTTGACCATATTTGTAGTAATAAGATGCAGAATATACAAAGAGATACCAGATTAGGAAATAGCCATACTATTGTAACTTGTGGTAGAATATGCATATGATCAATTTTACAGATCAAGTAATGAATTATTGCTCCTACAAAGTGTTACTTTGTCTTACTTTATTTCACAGTAAATGCTGCTGACAATAAACAGAGGGACAAGAATATGACTTGTATTAAAATATCCATTGATCCGTAAGTAAAAGCTATATTTTGTTTACTTTCCCTGCCAGCGCTATTGTACAAGTGATTCTGCTAATCAAAATTGGATTTTTTCAGAAGCAAAATAATACTTCTGGAATTATTTCCATTTGGCTTTATATCTTAACATGAAAAGGGTGAAGTGGTTAACAGTAAGTACTCTTATTCTGAATTTGCAAAAATTTACTTTCTTAAAACACTCATTAATGTTTAAGTAAAACTCAAACCCAGAAAATCACAACATTTGTGATTAGATGAAAGCACAGCAGTACATAACTGTATCCAGCCAGGTTACTCATAAATATCATAAACCTTGAGGTTTTGTAACATAATGTTACATCTCTTGAACTTCTATGTTAACTCATTTAGCGTTAGGTTAAGGTTATGTAATCAGCCTGAAACTGCAGATTTCAAATATGTTACTAGCACTATTATATGAAATTCAATACTTAAAGAGATATTTCCTAATGAAAAGCACTGTAGTTAAATAGATGTTAATTATGTTCCTTTAGTAGTATCATTTCAGTGACATTTAACTGAATAATAACGGGTTTAGAAATTTAATTTTCACACCTGATCTTTGGGATAAATCTGCTGAGAAGTAATTTTTTTCTGCAAGTTTTCCTTCTAAGGCATCTAATAGGCACAAAATAAGTGTGGGGGTTGCTTTGTGATTGATAGGGCTGTGAATAAATGTGGTAAGAATATGGTACTGTATTTCATAACAGGTGGATTGCCTGAAAGATTCTGTTTTCAAGGGACATTGATTAATGTATTCACTATTTTTTAGGGAATCAAACATTATCAGCATATGGAATAATGGAAAGGGTATACCAGTTGTGGAACACAAAGTAGAGAAAGTATATGTACCTGCTTTAATCTTTGGGCAGCTGCTGACATCCAGCAACTATGATGATGATGAGAAAAAAGTTACAGGCAAGACTATTTAATATGTTTTGGTTTATTCGATTAAGCCATTATTTGCTTTTCAGTATGTTCTCCCTTTTTCTACTCCATTTCATGACACAAGATTACTTAGTCACCAGTACTATAGCTCTTTCTTTGAGTAAAATGACTTAAAGAAAAAAACTTACCTTTTCTTTTTGTTGTGGTTTGAGCCTTAACTGGAATTTAAGAGCTCAGATGGCGGTGAGATTGAGAACTCCTCCCCGCTCCCCCTTCCTCTTTTCTTATAGAAAAGGGAAGGGGAAAGCATAGGGAAAAATAAGGGAAGGGAAAAAAGGAAAGAAAGGGGGATAAGGAAAGAGGGGAGGAGGTAAATCTACCGAGAAATAATTTGGAGTCAGTCTGGAAGTAGAGGAGTATTTTTTTCTTTAAACTATATATATATATATATATATGTAACTAGATATATGTGTAACAATAACAGGAAGGGTTCACAAGGGTAAGGAACAAGGATAGATAGGGAGATATACAAAAGCAACAGTCCTTTGGGGAAACGTGGATGTGTCAGGGAGAAAGATCAGAGCTGACCACATGGCAGAACCAGGAAGCCAGCAGCAACTCTTGGTCCTCTTGCACAGGCAAGGCAGGAGCAAAAGAGGCGGGAAATGGTTGCTGTACCCTCCCCTTCATAGTTTTGCTAGATAGGAAGGGGGAGTAGAACAGACTAACTCAGTTTCCCAGCGGGGAACCCCTCCTGGGGGGAAGGAAGAAACCAAGTCCATCTGGATCAGGATTCCTTCATTCCCGAGGAGAGTAGGGATCTCACACCCCTCCCTGTCCCAGGATGGGTGTCAACCCCAGCACACTTTTTTAATACCATTTAATACCATTGACATCCTTTGATAGCTGTTGACATGTGGCCCAGCTTTTGTCTTATATAGGAAAATTTTACTTTATTGGCATAGTCTGTATATCCTAAATAGGGCTCTGCTCTGAAAAGCTTCTGATATGTTGTGTTTTCAGGTGGGCGTAATGGCTATGGTGCAAAGCTTTGTAACATATTTAGTACAAAGTTTACAGTTGAAACTGCTTGCAAGGAATATAAACACAGCTTTAAGCAGGTATGGAAATTGTCTGAACTGTTTTCCTTTGTTGTGACTATAAATTTAAAATTTACCATTTTTTCTATATGTCATGAATATTTCATTGCATGAATCATTTAACATTCAGATGAATGTGTAGAGTTTGCAGGCTAGGTTAGTTAACTCAGTAAAATCGGTCCCTCTGTGTACTAGAGTTTTGGAGGTTTAGCAATACTTTTCTTGGGAGTGTTAGGTGACTAAAAAGGAAAAAAAATGCTTTTGTTTAAATGAAAGTTCTTTCATATGCATTTGAAAAGAAATATATTGAATTAAAAAATTTTGCTATTGCTGTTAAAGTATTTGTAAAAAAAAAATCAGCTTAGTTTGTGCAAACACGGAAACAATTATCTGGATAATTTTGTTCAGTGTTAAAAAAATTATTTTTAGGTGTTTTTGCCATGAATTTCAGTAATTTAGCTGGACTTGAGTGCAAGCCCCTCCTTCCTCCTGTGGTCAGTTTAGGAATTACCCCCCAACATGAATTTGGAGAATTACCCCCCAAAATAAATCACCAGACTAGTACAGAAGGTTTGGAAGCAAATGAAGCTATATTTACAAGCTAACTAAA
The DNA here is from genome assembly GCF_026170545.1 of Melanerpes formicivorus. Taxonomy (NCBI): domain Eukaryota; kingdom Metazoa; phylum Chordata; class Aves; order Piciformes; family Picidae; genus Melanerpes; species Melanerpes formicivorus. The sequence goes on from NW_027142375.1 coordinate 342,747, forward strand.
ATATAGAAATATGAAATGCCATGAATATGTTATTTTTTTATATATATATATATTTATATTTACATATATTACCAATTTAGAAACACACAAGAGACCCCTCTGGACGAAAGCCAGGGGACTACCAACAGCCCCTCTACCAGTACAAGGGGAAAAAGAGAAAACGAGAAAGGAGTTAGCATAGCCTGCTAGTACTTAGCCACCACAAGGAACTAAGGTCAGCAAAACCAAGCAGAAGCACCAGCTGGTATCAGCTGGAATTAGAGGCACATAAAAAGAATAGTTTATGCAACTAACTTTAATCCCAGTCAGCCAGCCAATGGAATTATTTAGACCTTATAATTACTTTTCTTTTACATCCAATGGTAATTTATTTTCCTTTCTACTATTTTCTTCAGAATTTCCTAGGCATTAGCCTATAACTGTGACACTTGCCCTTTGAACCCATTGCCTGTCGTTATCATTCTTAGCACACAGAACAAGGATTGAATATAGTCTCACAGCTTTAAGATGGCCACCTTTCTAAAAGTGTGAAGAGTCTTGATAGAGTATTAGATTCCAATGTTCCTTGTGTTTGGAGTCTTTTAGAATTGGTGGCTTTTTTTCTTTTCTTTTTTTTTTTTTTGACAATTTCTGGTTATGGTGTCATGCCACTGCATAAACAAGATATTTCAGTGGCTTTACTTGCTCTCTTTAAAAATGTAACTTGTTTTGCTGGCTGCCAAAAAGTAAATTGATACTGGTTTGAGCGTAATTCTTGCAAATGAGATGCTTTACAACTGAGATAAAGAGCTATGTTTTCCAGTATTTTTGAAATGTGAAAACTTAATACAACTGAATTTTAATGTATGCTGTGAGTAGGCATTTTCTTCTTAGCCATAAATGTGCCTGTGCTCTTAAACAATGGACCGCAACAACACTAATGAGTCAATTCTAAGCAAGTTGCTTGGTCAAGAAGCATGCTTTGGTATTCTGCATGGCCACAAAGATGCTGTGTCAGAGACTTCTGAGTCTCTGCACTAATATGCCTCTCCATAGAAGTGATGGGCAGTAAGGACTGTTTAGCTCACTTGTGTCTGATTCAGTCACTTCTGTGGTGAACTATTTGCATTATAATCATGTCCTTCAATGTAATGATACGTACATATTTACGGAAAACACCAGTCTGCTGTCACCTCTGCTTGTGCAAATGTTGGTAAAGCAATTAATTTTATGTGTAGAATTTTACCAGAAGAAACTTCTAAAAGGAGTTGGTGAGCTTTTTGTTATTTAGCCATTGGAATTCGAACATAGCTGGAAAGTGGAACAAAAGAGGAGGATAATGTGTATTGTAAACTAACATCTGAAATGTTTTGTTTCCAAAGACATGGATGAACAATATGATGAAGACCTCTGAACCTAAGATTAAGCATTTTGATGGTGACGACTACACATGCATTACATTCCAGCCAGATCTATCTAAATTTAAAATGGAAAAACTTGATAAGGATATTGTAGCCCTCATGACAAGAAGAGCGTATGATTTGGCTGGATCATGCAAAGGAGTCAAAGTCATGTTGAATGGGAAAAAGTTACCTGTAAGAGCCTTACTTAAAATATTTTAACTGTATTGAGTATTTGATGTGAAGAATAGTAATGACTATCTGTGCTACTCTTAGGTTAATGGATTTCGCAGTTACGTAGATCTTTACGTAAAAGACAAGCTGGATGAAACTGGAGTTGCACTCAAAGTTATTCACGAAGTTGTGAACGAACGGTGGGATGTGTGCCTCACTTTAAGTGAAAAAGGGTTTCAGCAGATCAGCTTTGTAAATAGTATAGCTACCACAAAGGTGAGTAGTTACATGATAAAAAATGCAAATGATAAAAATGTGCTAAGGTTATGCGCAGTCAGTTATTTGATTAAAAAAAAAAAATCCAGGTTACTAAAAATTAACAGGCAAGAGAACACTTTGCATGAGAGGATCTTACAGAGCAATTGGATGCAATCAGCACATATTCATAGCAGTATTTATGAATATGCACTAGTTTAAAAAAACTAGCTGGGGTTGGACAAGAGGACCTTTGAGGGTCTCTTCTAACCTGGTGCAACCTGTGAATCTGTGAATTATCGGTGATGCTGGTGTCCTATATGAGCATACTTGGTATTGATCAGATAGATACAGAATGGAGCTCTTCCATTCCTCCTTTATTAACACATTGTAATACAATAATTCCGAAATTAAAGTAAAAAAATGTACAAACTCCTTTAATGCTAGCAGTAGGAGGTTTTATAGGACAAAAATGACTTTTGGTGTTCTTGAAAAATGGATTTCCATTTATGGCTTTATGATGTATAAAACTGGCCTGAAGTGTGAGATTTTTACTACTTTTTTTTTTTCAGTTTGTGTTTCTATGTAAGAGGATCTAGGTGTTTCTTATACTCATTAACAACTACAGTAGTAGAGAAATTACGTCATAGCAATTCTTCAGTTATGAAAATGCAGCAATATACTCAGCATAGTAAACTACAATCCTTCTCAAATTGCTGGAGTGGTCCATCACCAAGGTGTAACTCTCAGTGATGCCTGTTTGAGTTGGCCCAGGTTTAGGGATCTGTGATCTGTTGTGGTGAAAGAAGTCTTTGCCATTTATGGTCTTCAAAAATTACTCCGTATGAGTGATCTAACAACAGAACAGTCAAACAATTATCAGTGTTAATCTCGCTGGTAATTGATGTGTAGCCTGTGTTTTGGTGGTATAGAATTTTTACTACGTAACAACTTCTACTGTAATTTTCAGTGTAGCTGAGCCAGCATTCAGTGGTAAGGGGAACAGTTTATTTCATTGTAAAATATTTACTTATCTGATACTTACCTGATGCTTGTTAAAATGTGGGATAACAAACATGAAAGGTTAAAACTTAGTTTGAATTCAGGCCTCTTTATGCAACATAAAGAAAGTAGTGTGACCTTAAAGATGTATATACTACTTTTATGAATAAGCTATTAATGTAGAGAAACTTAGTAATGCTTCCTATCGGGTTAATAAAATGTATTTGAAAAAATTAAATACCTTTTGACTTCTAAGCTTAATATATTGCATACATTTGCTCAAAAGATTTTGAGTTTGCCTCTTTTGGATCAATTTTCACCCATCATGCAGTTACACATACATTGTTATCATATATTCTTTAAGAAAATTCATAGAAAAGTACTGTGTATTCTTCAAAGGTAAGTGTTGTAATTTCTAGTTTTTCCCACTCTTCCGATCCATGCCTTATGTGTGTGACTGGATGTGGAATGGGGCCGGTGAACCACCTCACCAGCAATTGATGTGCAACTACCCACTGATGAGACATAATGGCTAGTAACTAACTGCGTCAACTGCCTGTCCCCTTATCTGCTAACAGGTGAGGAGCTCATTTCAGCTGTTTTTTGGTTATTTATCACTGTTTGCTGAAAGCTTTTCATTTCTGTTCCTGGATAAATTTCACCCAGTCGTAACTTCCACCTTTTTAAAAAATTGCTTTAAATTCCAAGCAAGTTTTGGTTTTGTTTTTGGTGGTTTTTTTAAAGTTGACAGGGTGGGGTGTTTTAGAGGGGTGTATAGAACACTAGGTAGTATGTTGAGGCACAGTTCCCTTAGTTTGTTCAGGCTCTGAGGCAGCATTTGAGAGAGTGTTTGTAGCTGTTAGGGTCATGCAGATAACCTTTAGTAAGACTTTGTATATAAAGTGATTAAACACAGTCTTCTCAAGTTCTGAATTTCAAGTGGTAGCTGTAGTAGAAATTGTAGTAGAAACTTCACTTATTAGCATAGTAATTTAAAAATATTTTTAATAGGATGACACCACTAGCTGTAACACTGCTGATCACTGCAGCAGAAATGGTCGGCTAATACTGATGCAGTGTCAGATAATACGTGACTCGGGTGGAGGGAGCATCTCAATCTGTCAAAGTTTGCTTGTGTACAGCAAGAGATTCAGGACCATTCAGATTTATTCTAATGAAGTAAATCGAACAGAAAACAAATGCTAAAGAAAATAGGGGTTTGTTTGTATAGCTAATTAAGTGCAAACTTCCATTTTATTATTAGCTTCTGAGTTTGTTTGCTGTATGAGCCATTTATCTGTCAATAGAATTTAAATATGACTTACCTCAGAATTAATTGAGGCTGTTGGCTATTGATGGATATTTGAATGCAATGAATATAAGAGCCAGTCTTAAGCTTAATTTTTGTGATTTTAGTTGTTACCACTTCACTAGATGTCCTTGTATCCTGAGATTTGCAAGACTGGGGTTAATAGTTACATTCTGGAGAAAGAAGGTTGTGCAGTTTTAGTGCTCTTCCTCATAATAATTACTGACAGCCCTCTAAATTTGGAGGGTATTTTTCTTTTTGTGTCTTGTATTGCAATGTACTGACCGTCGGGGCAGTTAGAGGCTGTTATGCTTCTGTAGTGGGTAGATGTGCCACCTACTGGTGAGATGGTTGAAAGGTTCCCAACTTTGAGCTCTGAACATCCCTCACACTGAGTTACACACTGAGAATGGACACAGGAATGGGGAATTGTTATAATAAATAATGTCTTATAAGAACAAACATTACTGGTAAGTAGTTATTTTTACTATGTCAAATGTTAGTTTTAGGAAAATATTTGAAGTACTAAGACTGTAAGAAAAAAAATATTAAAATTGCTAAAGTTGTAAATACAAACATATATTGAGATATTCCCATAAGTTTTCAGTAATGTGATGAGTAAAAGTCATCAGTTTTAAAACTGTCTTTTAAATGTGGAATGTTTTTGAAGTGTAACTTGATGTTTTCCTATAGCAGCTTATCTTTACGGGTTGGAGATGGATTCTTTTTTTTTTCTAAATTTAACGTGTCAGGATGTTCAACTTGAACTCTCCCTATGGTAAAACTCTTTCATCCACATTTGAAAGAGTTTTAAATGTGTTGTGTTTTAAATGTGGTGAATTTGGGACTTTGGGTGTTTTATTGTTCTGGTTTTAGTTTTCTTTAAGGAAAAATGCTGGGGGAGAAAACCACTTTTGTCTATGATGCTTCTGGAACACACTAGTGGTTTGTGTTGCTGTTTATTAGGTGACAAAAACCACAGGTGATTTCTTTGAAGTGCAAGTACTGGCTTGGTTATGAACAACAATATTTACTATCCTAAGCTATTTCTTTACCTCCTTTTTTTTTTTTCTTCAAATGTTTAAAAACTTTTCATCTCGGATTTCTACATGAAGTTGAGTGCGTGGCTATTATCTCACATCAGTTCAACCGTATCACATCTTCTTCAGTCTTTTTTGATGTATACCGACTGATACTATGATACTTTTCCTTGAAATGTGGAATTGTTGTTCTTTCTTTTCCTCTGTGTTTTTTGGCTGCTGTTTTTTCTTGGGTTTGTTGATTGCTGTTTCTTACTTCTTATCTAACCCATTTCCTCATACCCATCAAATGCTTTTTTTGGTTGCTGATTTAAAGTCCAAAGACAATTGTATTTAGAGAAAGTAACAAGCTTTGGGACACTTGCTGAAGGTATTCAAATACTTAGTGCTTCCAATTTAGACTGAATTTCATCAATAGTAAAACCACTTTTTAAATATGGAAAATCTCTGTTTCTTTCCTGATGTATTGGAAAGCAAGAGTTATATACGGCTTTAAAAAGGGAACTTTCTTGATTTTACTTCCGAAGTTTAAGAACGGTGTAGCTGTGAGATGAATATATTGCCTCTGACAAAATTTTTCTTGCAGTAGTGGCTTAACTTGAAATACCAAAGAATGCTCATAGCATTAACTCAGATAGCTGTGTAAATACAGCTGGGAAAAGATGAGATGACTTTTGTGAAGGAGTAGGCATGGATGCTATATATCTAAGGGTGAGGTCTTGGACATATTTTGTGAATTAAATGGGGAGAACTTGGTTTGATGAACAAATTGCTGACATTTTCAGTCTAAGGTTATTTATATGCCTGTTAAAAAGATACCTTTTGACAGCTGGGTGGTGTTGCAGGTGCCAACCCAGTGCTACAGAGTTATTTATAGATCTACCATACTCTTGAGGCTTTGCATCCTGTGAAAAACTGTAAGCAGCTACATTTGAAGTCCGCCACTGTACAGTGAATGAAAGGTCTCCTGCTTCTTTAGTTCCATGTGAAATATATCATCCTCACTTGTATCAAGACTGAATAACATGGAAGGGAAACTTCAGAACAGATTTTTCCCTTGTTATGCTGCAGTTTCATGTGCATGGATTTCCAAATATATGTGCAACTACAGGAATTTAGTTGATATGGATAAAAACGATTAGGAAATTAAATGGGTTGTTTTGTTGTTTGATGATTTTTTTTTCTTTCATTAAGGGTGGTAGGCATGTTGATTATGTGGTGGATCAGGTTGTGGGCAAACTGATAGAAGTGGTGAAAAAGAAGAATAAAGCTGGAGTTTCAGTGAAACCATTTCAGGCAAGTAATTTAGTTTTTAAAAGATTCTGAAATAGTTGAGTGTGGTAATTTTGTTGAGTAAATTATTTTCTATGTTTTCAACAGGTGAAGAATCATATATGGGTTTTTGTTAACTGCTTGATTGAAAACCCATCATTTGACTCCCAGACGAAGGAAAACATGACATTACAGCCTAAAAGTTTTGGGTCCAAGTGCCAGCTATCTGAGAAGTTTTTTAAAGCAGTAAGTAAAGCTTTTTGCTTTTTTTTTTTCTCTTTTTTTTCTGTGAAGCAGGGATTGACATGCTGTATCAAGTGTATATATGTTGATTAATTAGTGCATTATGGCACTGTGGTGATATTAGCATACTATGAAAACCACATGGAGGAACTTTCTCTGGCCTTAATAATGGCAGTAATAACTGTTTTGTCTGTTACCCTGCCTTTAAAAGCAAGTTTCACCTGAGTAGCTCATTTCTTGGATATTCTGATATTTCTATCAATGAAATGTGTTTGATTCTGAAAAGCTAAAGATAGCTCTTGACTAATTTCTTGTATTAAAATATTTTTCTTAAGTTGAGAATATTGTCTGCCTTATTCTTTGATTTCAGTCTTGCTGTCTTCCACCAAAGTGAAAAGAGGGAAGGAACATGTCACATATTCTTCCAGTAATCAAGGAAACACAAAATTGTGACTGTAGGATTCTCAGGCAACACACTTAGAGATTTTGCCTGTAGATGAGCTAAGAATTGCTAGTCTAATTGAACATGTTACTAGAAATACACGGAGGAGGTTTTTTTCCTCTACCACATTTTTATACACAGAAAGAAATGTGGAATCCTGTTAGCCAGAACTCATTTTACTGAGTCCTATGTAGTGCCAGTGGTAAAAATGGAAATTCCACAACACAACACAATCTTGTATTCATTCTTCAGATGTTACTATATATGCTGTATTTCTAAGAGTAGATTTGATTTCCAGTGTTTCTGATATTCTGAGATGTGAACACTCATCTCCATAGCTGTTAAAGGTGCAGCAAAATCTCTACCTAATGAGTGCTGCATTATGGAGCATAAAAAAGAGGCACAGCTCCACCTCTGTTTCCTTCTGATGTGCAAACAAACCTAAAAGCAATTTTAGTTTAGAAAATATGCTATATATGATTTTTGCTTCAGATGTTTCTCTTGAAATGTTATCACTTGAAAAAGTGGCTGATGAGAGTCTTAGATACTTTTGGCTATCTTTCAGCTGTTTTTAGTCATTACCAAAGAAACTTTAAATGGTCATATATATTTCATAGGGTACTTTTTGGTGTCAAAGTCCAGGAAACAGGTACTTAGTACCTAAAATATCTCAGCACATCAACCACATAACATAAGACAGCCATTCAGTAGGTCTTAGTCCTCTTTTCTTCTTTCCACCAATGATAAAGGTATGGGAAAGTAGGCGTTTGAGTGTTTAGTTTCTTTTTTGTGTGCATAAAATGCTAGACAGTAAGGTATGTGTGAATTCTTTGACTTCTGATATGTCCTAGTCATTAAAACTTAGAGGGATTCAAGAAACAGCACTGTATCAGTAACTTAAAATTGAAAGACGATGATCTGCTGTGTGAAGCTTTACTTTTCTCATCCACAATTCTTATCTGTTGCTTGTAGGCCTCTAACTGTGGTATCATAGAGAGTATTTTGAATTGGGTTAAATTTAAGGCACAAACTCAGCTGAACAAAAAATGTTCATCAGTGAAACACAGTAAAATCAAGGGCATTCCGAAACTGGATGATGCTAATGATGCTGGTAAGAGCGCTTATTTTTAATGTCTGTAAGACTTCATATATTTCTTTTCTTTTCCACAGATATCATAATTTAAAACCTGACTTTTTTTTCTCATCTGTATGTATGCTGTTAAATAAAAATGTTTCTAGCTTCCTAAACTTTCTTTATTACAGGAATGCTGTCCTCTCTATAACAGAGAATTAATAATGTTGAACACAAGTGGTGGGGTAGTTTGATATTTAAATGTGCGTAGCTTTATTTGTGTTTTCCAGCTAAGTAGTGTTGCAAGTATTCTGTTTTGGAGTTGACCAGTCTTCCTGACATTTCTGGTATAAAAAGATTGGAATATGTCTAGGGTCACAAGCTCCATGAAGTAGATCATGTAGTGTGCAGACCTGAGGGAATGGTTCAAGAGAATTTTTCATCAGGCTTTAAATGCTGTTAGGTTTCTCTCTGGGATGTGGGGCAAACTGTGTTAACATTAGTTAATTTTTAATACATTAGCAAATGCAGAGAAATTGCAATGAAGTAGATGGATGAGTCAAGTAGGTAAAAGCATGGAAGACTGCTAAGGAGGAGTTTTTTTTTTTGTTTTGAGCTCCAGTGTTGAAGTCAAAGATGACTTGAAGAGACGATGAGGTCTGTTTAGTTTTCTTCCATTTCCTCTTGATTCCTTGGGCTCAGATTATTAATTATTTTCTTTAATTGACTTTTCTTCACTATTGCCCTACTTCCAGTTATTCAGAACTCATTCAGAGGTTGATAATCATGTCTCCTCGACCAAGTGTTTTGCTTGTGGAATTTGTATTCCTTAGTCAGATGTAGGTTTCTGGTATTTTTCATGCTTAGAAGATGGTGTCCTTGGAGAAATGCTGTGGTTTTATGGATGTCAAGCTTAGTACTCATGAATAACGTCATGAAGTTCATGTAGTTTTGTCTTTGAATTTTTTTAGAGCTGCATTCAGGAAAATACTTGACAAATTGCATTGCCATGAAATTAATTGCTAGTGATCACATCTATTCAAGAGAAAAGTACACCTGGATGATACTCAGATGTGTTTTGTGCAATTAATTTTGAGAAAAAATTTGACTCTCATATATTCTAAAGCAGCAGACTAGTATTTTTCTTGGTATTTGGATTCTACCTTGCTAGTGGCTATTGACACCTTTTGATACAGTGTGAGTAGCTGCCTAATTTAGATTATATTAAGCCTTGTGTGTGATTCAGAAGACCAAAGATTGTGAATGTAAGTTCTGTGTAATAGGAAGTACAGAGTTGTTTTTACCTACTAGATAAAGACAAATCAAAACAATTAAATGCCAGTATATTAAAATTTGTCATATTAACAGTAGGTGAGATTCAACCTGCTTGAAGTGTTTTGTAGTCTTTCCTGATATTTGGCCTTGATAAAATAGCAAAACTGCTTAAAAAAACATCTGTACCCTTGGGAATAAAAGGGTTCCTTTTTTGAACCTGCTTATTATTTAGAACTCATGGAATCACAGAATATATCTGGTTGGATGAGACCCACTCATGTCCCTAAGCACCAGGTTTTGAACACCTCCAGGGACAATGACCACCATTCAGTGAAAAATTATTTCTTAATATCTAGCTTAAACCTCCCCTGGCACAGCTTGTAACCATTTCCTCTATTCCTGTTCCTTGCCATCAAGGAGGAGGCTGGGCCCCTCCTTCAGGTAGTTGTAGAGAGCAATAAGGTCTCCCCCCTCATTCTCCTCTTCTATAGACTAAACAACCCCAGCTCCCTCAGATGCTGCTCATAGGTCATGTGCTGCAGGCCTCTCACAAGCCTTACTGCCCTTTTCTGGACATGCTTCTATGCAACTATTGAAGTTGCAATAAATAGACTCTGTGTGTGGTACCAGTATTAAGCACACTGGACAGACACCAAAGTGTGTGTCATGTAGAATCAAAATTACATATTATTAAAGATTTGCTTCTTCTCTTGAGACTTTTCTGTCAAATTTTTCTTACAATTGTCCATCTTCACTTTTAGGCTGTGCCTTTAAGAAAAGGCGAGCTACAGAATACTCTAGCTGAAATGTTTAGGTGTGAAAAGGAAAACAAAGATAATTCTAAACGACTTTCATTGGCAGATCAGTAGAATGTAACTTTAAGAACTTACACTCTATCTTCAGTCTGTTCCACTTTTCTCTTCTGATCTTGGCTGGAGTGCATGCCACTGACCTTGGACTGATGAGATAAGAACCGAACTTCTCTAACAAAGCTTTGCAATAACGAAATTTCCCTTAATATCTTTTTCTGTCCAACTAGCCTTGGACAAGAAAGAGGGGGAAGAGAAGGATTTTGGGGGAACCCGGTGGGGATTCTCCTCGGGAGGGTTTCTTTGTGTTGCATTCCTTCTTGTATATTTTTGTATACACTGTAAATACTGTATATTTTGTATATATTCATTGCATTTATTCTGCTTGTAATATACAGCTTTTCATTCGCTTCTCTGACTGAGTTTAGCTGTGCTTTATGTGGTGGGAGGATTAAACCTTCACACTACCACAGGTGGACAATAAAAAAAAATAACCCCCCCAAAAGTGTATTTTGATAAATTGCTTCTGAAATATCCTGTGAGGAAAAGGGAAATGCAGAGTGGGAAATAACTCATGTATAACTCAAGCATGCATAATCTATGTGTGTAAGATATTTGCAGCTACAAGAATGAAATGGAAAAGGTACAGAAGCAATATGACATGGGGACTGTTACATAAGATGTGCTACTGTTGCATCTCATTCCGTGTTTTGTTCCTTGTCCATAGCAATCCATAGTGCATTGTTAAGGGCAAGGATACTTATTCCTGTTGTATGCTTTGTGATAGGGAGGGCCATCCCTAAGAATAGAAATTCAGCCTATTTAAATCACTTGACATAGAGTAGAGAGAATATTCATGATGGATTAAATAGTGTTTCTGTTATTTGAGTTTAAAATCTATGCTTTCTGTTGTTTTTTTGGGGGGGGGGAAGGGGATTTGGTGTTTTTTTTTTTTTCCCTCACTTCTGCTGCTTCTTGGACTGCAGGTGGCAAACATTCCTTGGACTGCACATTAATATTAACAGAGGGAGACTCTGCCAAATCTTTAGCCGTCTCTGGCTTAGGTGTTATTGGTAGAGACAGGTATGGAGTATTCCCACTCAGGGGTAAAATTCTCAATGTTCGAGAAGCTTCTCACAAACAGGTAGGTAGTCATGTCATCTGTTTTTAGCTGGCAAATGGATCTTTCCTGTTTATTTCTGATTTCTACAGTTACACCTTCATGTTTTAATTTTTTTTTTTTAAATAAAAATATTATGTCTGTGATTTTGTAAATTACCAGTTACTTTAAAGCTTGAGATAAGCCTGGAAATATTAAGTGTAGTAGTATAGTACTGGAATGCTAAAGTACATTTCTTCACGTGTGCATGGAAATTCTGCTCTGACTCATATTAACATTATGCAGGAATAGCTAAGAACCCCCAAACTTTATACTCTCTCCACCAGCATGTGGTTTTCTTGACTTTCAGTGTGAGGCAGCATCAGCAGCATTACCCCAGAACATTAATTCCTTTGCACTCTGTGCTTTGTCCATAATAAGTCGTGTTGCTGATGTCCATAGCAATAGTGGAAAGAGAAGGCAGCCTTGTTAGATGATGTGCACTTTTCTCCCTGCCTTCTGGACCCATGGTGACTGTAGAGGAGAAAGGGAAGTCTTGGGAATGTGCATGTTCAGAAAAAATATATACAGGTGTGAAGTTTTCAAGGAGACTAGGAAGGAAAAGAATTTGAAGTTAAGGTAGGGGTGCTTTGAAAAAGTAACTGTAAAGCCCAGCTGAAAAGGATTGGGGTGTTTCCAAATTTCTGCTTTTTACACTGACTGCGAAGATGTTTTTTATACAGATTATGGAAAATGCAGAAATAAATAACATCATCAAAATAGTTGGACTACAGTACAAGAAAAGCTATGAAGATCCAGAATCTTTGAAAAGCTTGAGATACGGAAAAATTATGATCATGACAGATCAGGTTAGTATGCAATTCACAAGTTTTACTTTACAGAACCTCTTTAACTGTGGTTTGCTGCAATCTGATAGGCTCTATTTTTGTTCCTTGTGATCTGCCTCTGTGTTATGACAATATGGAGGTATTCAGAGATAATCCCTCATGTATGAGGTTACTTTATGGAAATAATTTATCTATGTGTTGGTTTGGTTACTCCAGATGAACAACTGAACTTTGGTGCGTGGTAGCAGAGACACCAAAGTAATAATAAAAAACAAGAAACTGAAAAATCTGTTGAAATGTAGTACAAAATTTAAGAGTGGATGAGGTAGTAATGTTAGAAAGTCTGGGAAAGACAATAATGCAGACAATTATTATTTTATAATGTCATGAAATGTGTGTCTGTTGTTCAGATTGTAGAAGTGTAGGAATCCTATGCCTTGGATATTTGTGAGTCACAGAGGTTAGGGGCTGTAAAGGACCTCCAGAGATCATCCAGTCCAACCCCCTTGCCAGAGCAGGATCACCTAGAGCAGATCATACAGGAACACATCCAGGCAGGTCTTGAATATCTCCAGAGAGGGAGGCTCCACAACCACCCTGGGCAGCCTGTTCCAGTGTTCTCTCAGCCTCACAGGGAAAACATTATTCCTCATGTTTACATGGAACTTTCTGTGCCTCAGCTTCCACCATTGCCCCTTGTGATGCTGTTGAGTATCACCCAACAGAGCCTGGCTCTATCCTTCTCATCTTCACATATTTATAAATAACATGAATGAGGTCACCCTCAGTCTCCTTCTTTCTAAGCTAAACAGCCCCAGCTCCCTCAGGCTGTCCTCATAATGAACATGTTCCACTGGCTTCACCATTATCATGGCTCTGCACTGGTCTCTTTCAAGCAGTTCCCTGAGGTCCTTCCTGAACTGAGGGGCCCAGAACTGGACACAATATGCCAGATGTGGCCTCACCAGGGCAGAGTAGAGAGGAAGGAGAACCTCCCTTGACCTACTGACCACACCCCTAGTACAACCCAGGATACCATTAACCTTCTTGGCCACAAGAGCACATTGCTGGCTCATGGTCAACCATCAACCTTCCATCCACCAGGACCCCCCAGGTCCTTTTTACCTTCCCTGCTCTCCAACCTATGCTGATACATAAGGTTGTTCTTCCTCAGGTGCAAGACACTATACTTGCCCTTGTTGAACTTCATTACATGTCTCCCTGCCCAACTCTTAGCCTGTCCAAGTCCTGCTGAATGGCAACACAGTGCTCCTGCATCAGCCACTCCTCCCAGTTTGGTGCTGTGATGGTGAGAGAAAGGTCACTTCCTCCCCATCCCCGAACCCATGGCTATGGTCACAGGTGCCATCAGCAAACTCACTGACAGTGGGCTCGGTGCCTTCATCCAGGTTGTTGGTGAATATATTGAATAGAACTGGTCTCAGTACTGACCCCTGAGGGACTCCACTAGACACAGGCCTCCAACTAGACTCTGTCCCATTGACCACAACTCTCTGACTTCTTCCCTTAAACCAGTTCTCATTCCACCTCACAGCTTAATTATTTTTTCCCAGAGGGGTTGAACTATCAAGCATTGTAACACCAATGAGAACTGCTGTCCAGACTTGGTTTTCTTCCACAGAGATATGGCTCCATGGCATTTGGGAGAGCTGCCTAGCTTTTAGAGAAAACACGTCGCAGGCAAAGGAAAGTCTGAGCTGCAGCTATGCACTTGGCTTGGAGCAGCTTGTTATTAGCACTGTTAGGGATACTGTACTACCATTCAGAAGTGGCTATTTGAGGCCCAGGTCCAGTTTGGAATCTGAATGAAAGCTGTTTCTTTCCATGTTTTCTGTCAACAGACATTATTTTCACATATCTAGGCCAGTTAGTGGGGTTTATAGGTTTATTTTGAGAATCTGACATTCTTGACCCATGTTTTCCTGTTTTGATTTAGGATCAGGATGGATCTCACATAAAAGGCTTGTTGATCAACTTTATTCATCACAATTGGCCATCATTGTTGAAACATGGTTTTCTTGAGGAATTCATCACTCCCATTGTAAAGGTATGGGTTCTTGGGTTCTATTAGTGAGATCTTGTTTATTACTCACTGCAACAGAAAAGTTGATTTGTTGTTTTTTTTTTTAATTTATTTTTTTTTAAGGCAAGCAAAAATAAGCAAGAACTTTCATTCTATAGTATTCCTGAATTTGATGAGTGGAAGAAACATATGGAGAATCATAAAGCATGGAAGATAAAATACTACAAAGGTTTGTGTGAAACAAATCAGTGAACTTCATGGATCTAAAAATACATAATAAATGGGTGCTATGAGTTTTTATTTGTAGCTGTTTTCATGATAGTATCTTTGGGAATTATTTTATAATATTCCCAGTAAAGTAAAAGGGGTAAAATAGTAAAACTTAAATTTTGAATATGAAGTAACTATTTATTTTTAATGCACAGGTTTGGGTACCAGTACTGCTAAAGAAGCAAAAGAATATTTTGCTGACATGGAAAGACATCGGATCTTATTTCGGTATGCTGGTCCTGAAGATGATGCTGCCATTACACTGGTAAGAACGTACAAATGTGCATTTATGTAATATAGAGTCACAGAATGGTAGGGGTTAAGGGACCTCTGAAGTTTATCTAGTTGAGCTTTCCCTACTAAAGGATTGTGTCTTGCTGACAGACCAAACAGAGCATAGAGATGACAAGAAGAGTGGAGTACTTTTTCTAGGATCTTCAGTTAATTTTCTTGATTACAGCTGGCTATAGTTTAGTCTAAATGAGGAACTCAACCTTAAAACTATTTGGGGAAAGACCCCAACATCATTGTAGTAGTGTGATGGTTTAGCCCACATGCACCAACAAAAAGCACAGCTGAACTCAGCCGGAGAAGCGAATGGAAACTGTATTTTATAAGCAATAATGAAATGCAACGAATATATACAAAATATACAGTATTTACAATATTACACAAGAATTTACGGGGAAAGAAGTAACACAGAAATCTTTCTTGGGAGGAGGATCCTACCTCGGATTCCCCCCAAACCTCTCTTTCCCTCCCCTTTCCCTCTAGTTAGTTAGAAGAAAAGAGAATAATAGAAAAAGGATGTTAGGAGAATTCCAGTTAGCTCAAAGCAGTTGTTAAGAAGTTAGCTACTTATCTTACCAGTTTCTGTCCAGGGTCAGCATGCATGCATTCTGGCCAAGAAACAGAAGACAGACGGACTGAAAACAAAATGTAAGATCGCAAAACTACATCTCACTCATCTACCAATGAAATTCGTTTAGAATTATCTTCGTCTTTTTTCCTTTTTACACCCAAACATTCAGCTAGAAAATTTTACAGCTATCCTTTCCTAAAGGCACAACCTAAACTGTCACAATCTTTAAATGTATGCATCAAAGGACCATTCTGATGTGAAGAGAGGAATTAAGAACAATACTGTTTCTCTAAGTCTGTACAGATCTTGGGAAAGTAATTTAAATTAAATTATGATCAGTGAGAGATCTGTCATTTGTACATCAATGTCTGAAAGGTCATGTGCAGTTGTTGCTGCTTAAGGGTAACCATTAGTTATATGAATTATCTTGTCCAAATACGCAGTATTGAATACTTGATTAGGTAGTGCAGTACACACAAAATTCTGGCTAAAGTAACATATATTTACACAAACATATATATGCTGATAATTTGGTGTACTTGGAATCTTTTCAGGCCTTCAGTAAGAAGAAGATTGATGACCGAAAAGAATGGTTAACAAACTTCATGGAGGACAGGCGCCAGCGTCGGCTGCATGGCCTCCCTGAGGTGAGTTCTAAATAATAGTCATAAATCTGGTGTCTGAGATTTAAGTGTAATGTAGTTTTTGTACTGAATGAATGATGCGCTTTTTTTTTCAGCAATTTTTATATGGTACTGCAACAAAGCATTTGACTTACAATGACTTCATTAACAAGGAGTTGATCCTTTTCTCAAATTCAGACAATGAGAGATCTATTCCTTCTCTTGTTGATGGTAAGCTGACAATTCCTTATGATTTGTTGGAACATTCCTGTTGATTGATGGTTTTAAGCCTGTGATTTGTATCAAAAATCAATTGATTTAAGTAGAGAATATTCTTTTGTTATCGTTTATATGCTAAGAAATTACCAGTCTTCTTATTTGACCAGACCTATTCCCTATACCTTGCCAGTGTTTTGTTCTAGTCAAACCAGCAGGGAAAACAAGTCTTTAAATGCTCATAATTATTAAAATTCAACTCAGTGGCTGAGCGCAGATGAAGATGTGCATTTTTTCTCCCTTCAGTCTTATCCCACAGACAGTGTTTTGGTGGTTACTGACTTTTCCAGTAATCTTGCTAATGTTCTGTCAATCATATTTGCTAACTCTCCACGTGCCGTAGCATGAATATGTTGTAGGTTGAAGAAGTGACTTACGCTCTATACCTTCCCTTGTAAAACTGTTTGTAGACAGCATGAGCAGAAAATTCTGCCTGTATCGTTAGTGTGCATCTGCTCACAAAGATACAGGAAAAAAAGCCTTGAGTGTCTATAGAGAGGGGAAAAGTACATTGGTCTCCAATTCGCAGTACACTTTTTTGTAGTAGAGGTGGTTGACCTTCCTAACACTACAGACCCATACCAAAATATTCATGAAGCAGAATCTTTTTATATTTTAGAGGAGAAAGTGAGATAAGTTGCAGGTGGATAGGGGTAATAGCTTCCTAGTAGAATGCATCTTTAGCTCTGCTGCAGAATGAGGGTAGGTTGGATATGTAGATGCATTCTCTAGGGAATCGGAGACTGTCAGTCTCTCTCATCTTCTTGAGACTTCCTTCCTGCTGAGTACTTGGATTAACTGGTAGTTTCTGTGTGAACATTTCATAATTGAGTGCTCTGGAAGAAGATTCCTTATAGAGATGCATGTTCCAAGAGGTTCCTTGTACCTTGACTGCTTTCTGAGAAACAGCAGAATGATTTTGTGAACCTTAAGTGAATTTGCAGTCAATATCTATTAATTTGCACTGAAGTTCTCCAAGACTATCTTCAAAAGTGTAAGAAATTAAAGGAACATATAAATATGCTTGTTTGCTTGTGTTTGTATGTAATATAGTATATGCATAATCAGTATGATACACATTTTATAATTGCTATCAGTACTATACGTGTGTATAACACTAGACATATGTGGGGTACATTGTGCATATATAGTATGTACATTACACACTGTATTTTGCATATATATAATTGCTATCAGTGTTCCTGTCAACTTCAGTTGTACTTCTGCATTCTGGGCATAGGTGTGTGAATTGTTCAGCAAGCAGTACTCTAGCAATGTTTTTTGTCCTTCATTATCATCAGGTGATATATAACAAGCTGGTGTGGTGGCAAATCTCAGAAAAAAATTAAGGGGAAGAACATTCTGACTATCTCTTCACAGTTAGTAGTTACCACTTTTACTCCTTGGTGATTCTCTATGTAAAGGAAATCCTCTGTTACATTTAGTAGATCTTTGGTAGGAAAACATGATGCAGGCCCACTGTAAAGAAAATTGGATATTATATATTTGAGTGAAATGGAGATTGGAGTTAGTGTCTCCTCTTCTTACAGTTGACCCCATTTGTTAATGGTAACATGCAGCAATATTTTAGTGCCTTTCAGATAATGTATATGAATTAAAACACTGAACAGATCAATAATCATTATCTACAACTGATTGTCAGGCTTAAACAACATGCAGAAAAAATGATGCAATCCCTTCCGTACAGATGTTGCACTTAAAGTGTACCTCAACCATCAAAATTCATCAGAAGCTCAAAGAGACTAGCTTCTTTCTTAACACTTTAAAAAACCTAAAAGGGAGACAGTGCAGCCTTTTGGTGAATTCAGTGAGTCTTTGACAATTTGGCACAAATTAACATTTCACAGTGTTTGTAAATATGTGTAAGCTACAGTTACAGCTGTCACTACTGAATTTCTGTTGATGTTCTTGGGGAAAAATAGTTTGCTGAGTAGACTGGAAAAAAACAGCCCTTGACTTGTGGAAGCTGTATGTTTAAGATAAAGTTGCTGTTCATTAGAATGTTGTATTGTATGCTGTGTAGTAACTATTGTCTGAAAGGGTTATGCTTCACTTTCTGATAACTTTCCATTTAGTAAAGTATTTTTTTACTGTTTTAAAAGAACTGACACATTTAATGTTTAGACTTTTTTTGAGAAGTGATAATGAGGCAAAATAAATATATTGCTTAAAAATATGTGATTGTGTTTGTATCAAAAATGGGATGTTCTTCTTAATAGGTTTAAAACCAGGGCAACGCAAAGTTTTATTCACTTGCTTTAAGAGAAACGATAGACGTGAAGTGAAGGTTGCTCAGCTGGCTGGTTCTGTTGCTGAAATGTCAGCTTATCACCATGGGGAGGTGAGTATGAAGGCTGGTGAAAGTGTGAGTATTTTTAGCCTATGTAAAATATTAGGTAACATTTTTTGTATTGAAATTGCAAACCTATTGACTATAAGCCTACTAACAGGGACTTGCCTTCAAAGAAAATGAACCAAAGGTTATTTAGCTTAGTAAGACAGCATATGTCCATTCTTTCCAAGGCTTTGTGCTAAGTGCTATACCAGATAGTTTGTGGGTTATGGCAAAATAATAGCTAATGACCTTGGTAGCTTCTAGATTCTGAAATTATGGGAAATCAGGTGCTATCTACTGGGATGTTTTTGGTTGTCAACAAAAGAAGAGATGTTGTTCTTGGAAAATCTAGTAGAAAGTTGGAACAAAGATAATGTCTATCTTGCTCCAGTAAGTCTCTCTCCATCCCTTCTTTTCTCCCTTTAAAATCAATGACTAGTTATTTTTGCAGGCATAAACACAGTGAGTTTGTGCTCTTTTCATTCCTCAGAGAAGTGATTTATAAAAAAATGGGGAAGCTCAGGGGTTTTCATAACCATAGAATGTAAGGGCATTTAAATCAGGAAAGCAGTGTGGCTGTGAATGAGCCAAGCACTCTGTTTTGCCAGCAGTTCTTGTGGTATGTTTGCTGTGCGCCTTTCTCAGGGGGACTACTTTTTTTGAACTTAAATTCAGGTTAGTCACACAATTTTGGGCCAGTAGAAATAGATGTTATTGGCTGATTGGGAAAGACAGTCTCTTCTTATTACTAGGAATATATATTTTTTTGCAGCAAGCCCTGATGATGACTATTGTCAACTTGGCTCAGAACTTTGTTGGAAGTAACAATGTTAATCTGCTACAACCTATTGGTCAGTTTGGTACCAGGCTTCATGGTGGAAAGGATGCTGCCAGCCCTCGCTATATTTTCACTATGTTAAGGTAAACTCAAGTATAAAGCTTACTGCATGCTTTTGAAAAGCCTTGTTATGAAACAATCCTTTTTCAACGCTACAGGTTTGGGGTTATTTTTGTGGTAGGGGAATAGATGAGAATTGGAGTATTTTGGTAGAAACTAAATCTCTGCTTTACATCTGAGTGTGGTTTTGAATATGGATTTTCCATGCATAGATGTGCTGTGGGAATTGTAGCTTTTAAGGAATTACACTTTGAAACACAAGGCTGAAGACTAAAAATATAGATTGTGACTTCCTGCAGAAGTAGCTTTCTGTTTCCCTGTTGCTTGCCAAGACCTATTCAGTTTTGCAATAGAAAGTGTATTGCTACCTGGTGATGAATCCCACAACTCAGTATAGACTGGGAAATTGAGATGTTTTTTTTTTTTCCCCTTTTGGATGAGTTTCTTCATATTAAGGTAAATTACACATACATAATTAATAATGAAGACCTAATGAAGTGATGCTGATTTTTCACAGCTAATACATTGAAATTCATTTTGGTGTGCAAAGTTTTAGAATGTCTTCCATTACATAAACCAAGGTATTTTATAAGTTATGTTTCTTCTTTTGTTTCCTGATTTCCTAATTCCTAATTTGATTTTGTAATGGTAAGCTTTGTATGCAAGGATCAGGTTTTACTGGTAGTAATGTATGTTCCTTCTGCAATAATCTAGTTTTGTACATTTCCCTTTCTCCATAAGGTGCTGGAAATCATATTCACCCAGGATGATGTTCTAGTGAGCAAAAGGAGTCACCAGTAAAACCTTTGTGTCATTTTCACAGACTGCTAGACTTACAATAAAGCAACAAAGCTTTGCAACTGTTTGCACGCTGTGTTGCTCTCTTACTGGGTGACCTACTGTCGCATTGAGCTGTGTTTTGAATGAATAGTATTTTTATAGATGTCGAATGTCATTGATTACCAGTGTTACTATGCACGTGTGTTATTGGTAAGAAAGCAAATCGTAGAACAACAGCACCTGTTATAAACACTCTTCCACTGGGAAGAACTTTCTTTTCTCATGAGGTATATACATTGCATTTTCAGCTTCAGAGTGTCAAAGAGAAAGGAAGATAGGAGAGAAATCTTACAAGCAGATCATATGTGGGTGTGGACTGATATAACATGATGTACTTTACTTACTGGACTAGCTAAACAGTTCTCTTCTTTTTCTTTTTTTAAAGCCCCTTAGCAAGGCTGCTTTTTCCATCAGTGGATGACAACTTACTTAAATTCCTGTATGATGACAACCAGCGTGTAGAGCCTGAATGGTATATTCCCATCATTCCTATGGTTTTAGTAAATGGAGCTGAAGGAATTGGTACTGGATGGGCTTGCAAACTTCCAAATTACGATACCAGAGAGATTGTAAACAATGTCAGACGAATGCTGGATGGCTTAGATCCCCACCCAATGGTAAAAATAGTAGTATATACTGATATTTTATGTTTGCCAAACAAAACTTATTTTATACTAACAAAATGAATTCATATCAGTCTAGAAATGTTTGATTATTGGAACATTAGGGTTGGATTGTCCCTGTAATTTTGTGTAGGAGCTTTATTTCACTGTTGGGATGAGGCCAGGAAAAAACTGGCAGCAAAAAACATTGCAATTGATATTTTTTTCCGTTATTTCAGAGGCCTTTTTCTTCAGTCTGCTGGCTTCACAGTTACAAATCTTACAGGGTAGTTATGACATGGTATTAAAGTAAAAAGTTGTACCACTCATTTCTTTTGAAGTTACTACTACTTACTTTTAGACAAACTTACCATTTCCTCTGTCTTGTTTGAATTATTCTCTTTTATACATCTGTAAGCACAGGGGAAGAAGTAACTATTCAAGAAAATCAGCAGCTTCTGAACTGCATCTAGCTTCTGTTTCGTTATTTATAATTTTATAAGTCTTGGAAGTGGTGTACACTCCCAGAAATTTGGGTAGGAAGAATACCTAGGTGACCCCAGAATATCTGTATCCAACAAAGGAAATACATGATGAAATACAATGAGTCCTTTGCTTTACAACTTAAGGATATAGTTTCTTTGTTGTGTTTATCAAGTCATAGGAGAAGATCACAGATTACACAGTGTGCAGTATCAGTTTTCATGACATAATGAATTTACTTTTGTAAATTCTTGGGAACAATGAATAGATTTTAAAATTCTTTTTTTTTTTTTTTTTTTTTCAATTAATGCAATCCATTGCCTTTCTTTCGGACTCCTAGGCCTTCTGTCTAGTCTCATAGACTTCACTGTGGTTGAAAGAGGCATTTCTGCCTCCATCTAGCTCCTTTTTGTATGCTGGTATGTGTTTGTGGCTGCATGGTAAGCTGGATAAGGGAATCAAGTCAGTTAAAAAAAAGTCCCCACCCTGTTAGTTACTTCTTTTTTAAACTAGATGGGTTCCACTCTCTTTGTCAAACAGCACAGGAGTGAAAAAAAACAAACAAACAAATTAAGAAAACCACCAAAACAGCCAAACCAAACCAAAACAAAAGATTAGGGAAAGTAGCACCACTACTGTAAAGTTACTGTGAAATTGGCATATTAATCTGCTTCTACTGTCATGCCGTATCTATGCTTGCAGGTTTCTATACAAACAAAACAAGCACCAAAAAACCCAAACCAAAGCAAATAAAGCCCCCCAACCCAACCAACCAACCAAAACCCAATGAAAATCCCACAAAGAAAGAACCTCATGGGGTTCAGCTCTATTTTCTTAAGATACTTGCTTTTGTCACTTGTATGTGTGTATTCTGTAGCATTTTTCCTATGACTTACAATTTTCACAGGCATGGGAGGCTGGTTGATGGATTAGTACAATAAAAGGTTGTAGCTGCATGGTGTATGTGAAACAAATATTTTCCTGATGTTTTATTATAAAGATTATTACCACTTTGCTGGTTTTTGCAATTTCAGCTCCCAAACTACAAAAACTTCAAAGGAACCATTCAGGAACTTGGTCAAAACCAGTATGTAGTGAGTGGCGAAATATTTGTGGTGGACAGGAACACAGTAGAAATTACAGAGCTTCCTGTAAGGACATGGACCCAGGTAAGTAGTAGTGAAGTATATTTACATAAAAACCCAAAGCAACACAAATTTCTGTTAAATTACTCAATCCTACATATAGCTGAACTTTTAACACAATTTTTGATGGTTATACATGCATGGAAGAGAACAGAGTTTCATTTTTTTGTGTGCCTATGTGGGGGATGGTTTTCTACTTGTTCTGTCTGCTATCCCTGCTACAAAGAATATCTTCTGCTGAAGTGATGTTTAATCTCCTTTTTCTGTGGAGTAGGATCTTCTTGTCCTAGTTAGATGCCTCTTATGTTAGTCTTGGCCTATGTTTTGCAGTTGATATCAGATGTAATGCAGAAAGATTTGAAATATTAAGCTGTTTTTTTTGTTTAAGGAATTAGTAATTTTAAGAAGTGTTTCTGGGTTTTGCTGCCTTATTCTTAATAGGTGTACAAAGAACAGGTTCTAGAACCTATGTTGAATGGAACTGAAAAAACTCCAGCATTAATTTCTGATTATAAGGAATACCACACTGACACGACTGTGAAATTTGTTGTGAAGATGACAGAAGAAAAACTTGCACAGGCAGAAGCTGCTGGACTGCACAAAGTCTTTAAGCTTCAAACAAGTCTTACTTGTAATTCTATGGTAACTTTTTCATGTTTGGCTATCAGAATCCTTACTATTGCTTGTTGTTGACTCAAATAATTTTGCAGTGTTCTGACTTTGATACTTGGTATTGAATAGTGTATTGTGTATTTGAAAGCCATTTTAGTTCTGTTGAATCTTTCAAACAAAATTAGACAGGCTTGGGGTAACTGTAACTGAAAATTTTCTCTGCAGCTAATCAAAAAATGGTTACTGTAAAGTAGATCATATAAATAACTTTCTGCAATATTATAATTAGACCTGAGTTTTAAAATTACATTTTCAAAATTGCTCTTTATGCAGGACTATTACTTTTCTGATAGGAGTTAAATTATCCAGTGCTTCCACCAAGTTAAATCCTGTTTTAGATTGTAAGGTATAGGAGGTATAACGTCCTCAAGCTGCTGAAGACATAATGATGATATAAATTACTTACATGGTTGATTGTGCTTGTAGCAAGATGGGAGTAAGGATGTGAGCAAATGTACAGATCTCTGTATTATGAGAGGGATTGGAACTGTAAAATAATTTCTGTCAGAATCTTTCCAAACAACCTGCCTTTACAGAGCCTGAAAAAAACAGTTCTTTTTTGGCATGGTTGATACTACTTTCATGTATCACAAAACAAAAATACAGTAAAAGCAGCAGCAACGGTATAAATTGAAAGCTTTGTGAAAATAGGCTAAAATCAAGTTAAAGATCATAGACATAGGAAAAAACTCCTTGCTTAGCCTGTTTTGTAGATTGTGCTTAAAAAGCATTTTTCACAGGTTTGAACAACTGTGAGGATCTGTCTTCAAATTTATGTTTAACAGATTACAAAATGTTTTGCAGCTTAATCCTGCATTTTCTGACATCTAAAATAAATAGTAAACACTGCTTTCTGTGTGTGTAGGAATTAATCTGCCCTAGTGCAAGCATCTTAGAAAGTTGAACTAGCTATTGTTCACTCAACTCCCAAACATATACCTCACATAGATGAATTGCCCTCTAGAGAGCCTTATTTCTTTCAGTTGACTGTAGAGGGGGCTCAGGGAGACTGGTTCACCTATTAATGTCTAAACTGGAGGTGTCAGAATTCAGGCAGGATTGATTTCACCTATGAAGTAAAAATTATTTATTACTTTGTGATTGTACTTGAAAGATGGCAGCCTTACAGCTGAAAACTGGCAGATTTCACAGCTGAATGGAACGATTATTAAAGATGCTTTCAACTGTTACGTTAAATGGTTGTGAATCACTAAGTGCTACAGAACTTGTGCTTTAATATTTAGATAAGGTTAGTCAACTGACTATGCCTGAATTCAGACATATTTCTTTATATAGCTGTCTTCCTGTTTGAGCATATTACCATAAATCTCATCTTAAGTCTACTTGTGATTCAAAATAAAATCTGTCTAGCTATATGCTGTGTAGTTCCATTGTAAGGTTTGAGTCAACAACCTTCAAAATACCACTTTGTGTGTGGTGCATGTATATGTGCAACACGCTTGTACACAAAGGTTAATGAAGTCCCAGTTACAGTGTCTCTTTCAAGATGTATATTATGTATTTTTTAGGTGCTATTTGATCATATGGGATGTTTAAAGAAGTATGAAACTGTGCAAGACATCCTGAAGGAGTTCTTTGATTTGCGACTACATTATTACAGTTTACGCAAGGAGTGGCTCGTGGGAATGTTAGGTGCAGAATCTACCAAGCTTAACAATCAAGCTCGTTTCATCCTGGAGAAGATACAAGGGAAAATTACCATAGGTGAATATGTGTAAGGCAGACTGGTAACAGTGGGGGAAAATCTGGAAATGGTTTAAATACATTAGACTGTACTTGTGTGTAAGGCATTTATTTTCATGACGCTGGTGGCACCTGTGTGTTTTGTAGAGAACAGATCAAAGAGAGATTTGATTCAGATGTTGGTCCAGCGAGGTTATGAATCTGATCCAGTGAAAGCCTGGAAAGAAGCGCAGGAAAAGGTAATCATCTTAAATGTCTGGATACATTTGATGATGTTGATGTTATAAATAACATTAATTTCTTCAGATGTTTGTTTTCTAGTAGTCCAATTTATAAGATGCCATAATACTTAAAAAAGATTATTCATTACTCTTTATTGCCTTCCATTTTTAAATATGCATTAAACTTGTACAAAAATGTTGTTACATAATATTGGTGTCATATGTTGGTAATTCCTGGAAGAAAACTAGATAATACAGGTCTGAAAATGAGTATGTGGAAGACTGAATTTCATAATGTACTCAAATCAAAACTGGCAACTTGACTGGAGGTGCTGGAGCAGTGTATGGACATTCTGCTTAAGACCATAGTTTAGTGTTGACCCTTTGGTGGTCGATCGAAGGTTGGACGGGATAAGCTTGGACTGGATTATCTTGGATGCCTCTTCCAACCAGATATATTCTGTGATTCTGTGATTTCTGACTGGCCAATACTTAAAATGCTGCATCACTTGCCTCACACACAACTGATTATCACCTTATTTATATATCATATGATTGCAAAACCAAGTATTTATTTGTAACTTACTAGTAATTGTTGTTACGAAACATGAGTATTACGAGGCTATAGCTTTTGAAGTTTAGTAAATTTGACCTTGACCTATTGTTATTTCTGCTTTTATAAAATGCAATAGGTGTTTTTCATTGTTCCAAAAGAGATATGTAACAAGTTTAGTTTCACGCTTTGCTATGGGAAGATGAAACCACTTTGAAAAGCAGCTTGAAATTTTTGTCAGCCAATCTTGTGCCATTGCTACTGCTTTTGCTAGTTCTCATTTGGTTTGCTTTGCCTCTTTTTAAACAACTGTACCTTAACTCTGTGCAGTGTATTGCATTTTATTACACAACTATTATATGTGAGATTACGAGGAATTTTTGAAACCACAGTTTGTACATTCAAGGGTTTGATAGCAATTTTTATCCAAAAGAGTGCTCATTTCTAAAGAAAGAGAGAAACATGAATATCACAAGGGCAAAGATCATAGCCCTGTGCGATTAGGATGGTACCAGTATTTGTAGCCCATAGCATACAAAGCAGATGGCTAGCATCAGGTTTGGATTTGTTTTCTTAAATATCAAATTTCTGTTCATGCATAGAGCTACAATTACTAATACTTGTGAATGTTTCATTTTAGGCAGCAGAAGAGGAGGACCCACAGAACCAGAATGATGATGCTTCCTCTGCTTCTGGCTCAACTTCTGGACCTGACTTCAACTATATCTTAAATATGTCTCTGTGGTCACTGACAAAAGAGAAAGTAGAAGAGATGATCAAGCAGAGAGATTCAAAGGTTGGTAAACCATGGAAGGCTTTTCTGGAATGATACAGTAATTACTGGTGTGTCTAATTGTGAATGTTCAATTACATTATTATTTACTTCAGTTGCAGTGTTGTAACTCACCTTCTACATACTTCTTTACTGTTTTAGGAGAGAGAGCTAAATGACCTTAAGAGGAAGTCTTCTTCAGATCTCTGGAAAGAAGATTTAGCAGCCTTTGTTGAAGAGCTTGAAGTACGTTTTATTTTACATATCTTCCTTAAAATATTAAATATAAATTAATTAAAACATTAATTAAGCATATTTAAATGCAAGGGATAAACCCACCACATTTTGGATTAGAAGCAGATAAACCTCCAAATACTGTGGTAAGTGGGAAACCAACATTGGATAATTCTGGTCCTAGTTGTGTTCCTCAGGGATTGTCTCTTGCATCTATATAATTTAATGTTTTTTTCCAAGTCAGTGATGAGAAAAGGAAAATTGACAAAACTTGTTTTCAGATTGCACACAAACCTGGGTGTAGTAACTGGAAATAATTACAGTATTTCTACATGACCTGATTAGCTGTGAGGCTAGAAGTATTGTCAAATGCAAAGCTGTATGCAAAGTATGTAGATCAAAAGCACTATGTGAGAGGCTCTTACTTTGCCTCATCACTAACTCTGGGAAAAGGCGAAGTCCTATTGGTGAATAACTTGCTGAGCCTCAGCTTTCAGTGTTGCCTGAAAAGGGCAGTGACACAGGATAATGCAAATAAGGTGTTTGTTTTATTTCTTCGTGAGTTCATGGTACAGCTGCAGCTGGAATTGTTCTGTTCAGATGTCTGTGTTCATACTGAGGAAAAAGAGGAGAAAATGTGCCTTAAAAATCACGTGGGAAACTAGCTGCTTAAATTAAATGTTGATGTACTGAAAAGTTCCCTCAGTACCCAGACACATACATCACAAATAGAAACTAGATAAAAGATATTCAATCTAACAATGTCCAAAACTTTATTTAACCTTTAATAAAAGTGTAGTTTGTAACTGTACAGGTTAATGAAGAATTTACTGACATTAGGTGCTTCATTGGCCATTACTGGGAAGTGTGTTACTATTCAAGCAAGAATTAAGGGAAGTCTTTTGCTCCATGTTAAAAGGAGATGAATCATAAATAATCCCCATGTTCCTCTTTGTCCTCATTAAAAAGAATGTGTTTCCCCTCCATCCCTCCTTGTTTGTTAGAAAGTAGAAGCACAGGAGAGGGAAGATGTTTTAGCAGGTGTGGTTGGCAAACCAATCAAAGGCAAAGTTGGTAAACCCAAGATGAAGAAACTTCAGTTGGAAGAAACCATGCCATCACCATTTGGCAGAAGAATAGTTCCACAGATTACATCTGCCATGAAAGCTGATGCCAGTAGGAAACTGCTGAAAAAGAAAAAGGTAAATCAAAACTAAGTCTATGGTTAGATTATTTTTTTATTTAACTTCTGCATTTTTCTACCCTGTATAATAAGTCCAAACTGCTAGACCTCATTCATGCTGCATTTTTACTGTTTTGCTGACTTAATGCATGAAGAAGTAAGTACTGGTTTTCTTTGATGTTTGCAATCCTCTTGTAGCTTCTTACTGTTCAGGTGTTTTTATAGAGATTTCTCCTTTCCAAGACTGTTCAACAAATGTCAACATACTAGTGTAATTTATTACCTTCTACAAACCTTTTCCATTTCTATCTTGAAATATAAAGATGCAATGTATTGTATTTTACCCTTTTTTGTTGTATTTTCAGGGTGAAACTGATTCTCTAGCAATAAAAATGGAATTTGATGAAGAATTTGGTGGTGCACCAGCTGAGGGTGCTGGGGATGACTCGCTGAATACATCAGCCACAGCCACTAAAATTCCTAAACCTAAGAGAGAGAAGAAGGAGGCTGGTAAGATCATAGAATGATTTGAGCTGGAAGTGACCTTAAAGATCATCTAGTTTGTACCCCACTGCTGTGCACAGGGACATCTGCTAGACCAAATTGCTCAAAGCCCCATCCAGCCTGGTCTTGAATGCTTCTATGGAGGGGGTACCCACTGCTTCTCTGGGCAACCTGTTCCAGTGCTTCCTCACTCTCATGGCGAAAAATTTCTCCTTAATCTCTAATCTAAATCTACCTGCATTCCATTTAAATCTATTCCCTCTTGTCCTATCACTACAAGCCTTTGTAAAAAGTCCCTCCACAGATTTCCTGGAGGGCCCCCTCAGGTGCTGGAAAGCTGCTATAAAGTCTCCCTGGAGCCTCCTCTTCTCCATGATGAACAACTCCAACTCTCTCAGCCTGGCTTTGTGGACCTCCTATGAACTTGCTCCAACATGTCCATGTCTTTCCATGATTCTTGCACAGTTAATATGGTTAACCCTAGCTGTGTATACTAATTGGGCGTTACATGTATTTTTAATGCCTAGTTTTAATTTTTAACAGAGACTGGGGAATATACCACAATAATCAGTTATTTGATCTGATTTTCTTCCCCAAAGAGCTGTGTGGAAACACTTGAAAATCCTCTGCTGAAATTCCTGTTATGCAAGCTGCTTTTTCTAGAGATGGTGTTTTTTACATCTCCTACATTCATTTTGCAAAGAGGGATTAAATCTTTGAATTTGTGAGTAGAAAACGGGATTATTTTTACAGACAAATTCTGTGCAACCTGAAATTTCTAGTTGGCGTGTTCTCTGATGTTGAAGGACATGACATTCAGCATCAGTCCAAGTAAAACCTAGTTAAATAACTGGACATGTTGACATAATCATCATGACTTCTAAAAAGCTACATCTTATGGCTTGGCAGACTAACTGATATCTACCCTCACTTCACGTTTTCCCTCTGTTAGTAGGAATTTATTGGTGCTGATTGAACAATGAGGTGGCAACAAAAAAGAAAGCTAAAGACAGAAGAGAGGGTTTAAGCATAAGGGGCTTAAAAAAACCCCAAAAAAACCCTAAAGGTTACATAAATAGTTCTTCTGAGATAAGATCTGGTTTTAGTTATGGGGTTTATCCAACCTAAATAGATTAACTGAGTATAGTTCTGAGCTGACAACATGCACCCTAGCCAGTACTGAGCCAGAGCCCAGACTGACCTAAACTTGCCCTGCAACTGACTGACTTCATTGTTCCCCCTCAGTAGGGTATCCTGTGCTTCCCATGTTAATTGGATTTTTCAGTAACTGTTCCTGACCATCTTCCCTGAATAATGGAAAACTGATGGTTCTTTTAATGGAAAACCCCAGCAACCTTTAAAAACATGGAGGCTTGATTGCAGAGGAGCTATAACTTCACATTAGAGACTTTTATGTTTTTCAGTCATAAAATAGATTTGCTTGGCAGTAGGTCAGGTTCTTGTGAAATCATTTCATTGCATTAATTTTTTCTTCAGGAAGGAGAGGAAAATTTAAAACTAAGTATTTAAAGTAGAACTTGTAAAGATAAAAAAGTATGCTAAACTTATGCATCGTTGGTCTCTTCTCCCAGGCAACCAGCACCAGAACAAGAGGACACAGTCTCAAGCTGCGTCAGGGGAGGTTTAGGCTGGAGGTTAGGAAGAAGTTCTACACAGAGAGAGTGACTGCCCGTTGGAATGGGCTGCCTGGGGAGGTGGTGGAGTCACCATCATTGGAGGTGTTCAGGAGGAGACTGGATAGGGTGCTTGGTTGCATGTTTTAGTTGATTAGGTGGTGTTGGATGATAGGTTGGACACGATGATCTTGAAGGTCTCTTCCAACCTGGTCTGGTCTGGTCTGGTATATTCTCTATTCTCTTCTATTCTCTTCTATTCTCTTCTTGATTAGAAAAGATGAAAATACTGTCTGACCATGGTAAATGCTTTACCATGCAGGTACTAGGGTAAGAAAAGCACCATCGTCTACAAAACCCAGTGCAAAAAAAGTGAAGAAACGAAACCCATGGTCAGATGATGAATCCAAGTCTGAAAGTGATTTAGAAGAGAATGAGCCTGTGATTATTCCAAGAGATTCTCTGCTTAGGAGAGCTGCAGGTACTCAGGCTTCTGCGAATTGTGCATTGTAACTGAATGTTTCAACTCGGGAACTGTATTTTCCTTTGACCATAACCTTCCTATAAGACTTTCTCTTCTACAGCTAGCTTGCATTATGCTTCCTTCATTGTGTGCAAACACTTAATGTCAGGATCAGGAACTTAGAGTTGAAATGAAAGATTTTCTAACTTGGTCCAGAAAATTTTTCCCTTATTCTAAACTATGGAATAGAAATTACTCACAAAACGAGTGAATTATACAAAAAATAGACAAGATAATGCCATTACAAACAGAAAACCCTATTACACTGCCAAATAAGGCCCAAATGGCTAATAAAAATTTATCATACAAATTCTGAATAGAACATGAAAAGAAAAAATATCAGAGACTGAAAGTTTGGAAAAGACACAAATATTTGATTATTTAAGAAAATATACAGGTTTCTCTGGAAAATAGTTGATCAATTTTTCAAGCACTTGATTAGGAAGAATGTTCTAATGATAGATCCAAGAAAACTTCAATTGAAGTGAAGGATTTGCATTCCTTAAAAGCAGTCATGCAGTGATGTCTCCATAATGCCATTAGCTGAAGGTCTGAAGGTACATGAGCAAGGCACAAATGGTATTAGATGGTTGGTAACACTTTATGTCCCTTTGTCCTTCCAGGCTCAAACAAGTGTCTTTTCCTTCAGCCTTTATGTCATGTCTGTTCTGAGGCAGGGATTGTTCAGTGACTTCCGCTTTAGTTTATTTGTGTATTAACATAAACAGCTCTCTTGAAATGTATATATGTTTGGTGGTTTTTTTAGCTGAGAGGCCCAAGTATACTTTTGACTTCTCAGAAGAAGATGATGATGCAGATGATGATGATGATGCCAACAATAATAACGATTTGGATGAGCTCAAAGTCAAAGCTTCTCCAGTTACAAATGACAGAGAAGATGAGTTTGTTCCCTTGGACAGTTTAGAAAAAGATGAATATGACTTCTCCCCAGCCAAATCAAAATTATCTCCAGAGTAAGTACTGTAACTCAGCAGTATTTTACTAGCAGTTTTTTTGCATGCAGCCTGTTAATACTCTGTATGTACCATGTGAAATAAAATGTATACACTTCTGGAGAGGAGTTAAAGCATACAAGATAGAACAGTGTCTAAGGCTGTTACTTCAGCTGTGCAGCTGACCTATGCAGAGGTAAAAATGGCTTACCACTGTCAATAATATTGTCTGTTCATCTGCATTTTATAAGATTCTCTGTGTTCCATCTCATGCCATTCTACTATACAGAACTGTAAAAAGAAAACATGATTCTGGTTATTTTAAGTGCCTGAAGTTCATGACTGAGTGGTAATTTTAGGGGTTTGAATGCTGCAAGCAAATACAGAAATGCTAGAAAATCTGTCTCATGCTAACCCAGAAATTTAATTTCATATGGATATTGTCTACATATTTGAGCATGTAGTTAATGCAACTCATCATTTCCTTTTCCCCTTTGGAAGTAGGAAAATGTCTCAGGACAAGAAAAATCAAGAGTTTGGGAACATCTTCTCTTTTCCGTCTTACTCTCAGAAGACAGATGATGGTGAGCTTGCTTTCAACTGTTATGGAATACATATTGAAGAGTTTGTGGTATACATAAGCTTCACACAGAAGAACGATGTCCAGATTTATAAAGGGGAAAGGGGAAGGAGGTTCTGGTCCTTAGAGGAGCAAAGCTAAGAAAGTCACAGTACAGCCGTAGCTGTAGTATCAGAAGGAATTCCTAAGACAAATTTTGACTGCAATTAATACTAATGATGTAAAATATGCAGTGAATCATAATCTGTGTTTGTAGATACAGCAAAATTGGACAGTGATGAAGAGGATTCTGCTCCTGTTTTCTCCTCATCTTTTGCCCCAAAACAAACAGAGAAAATACCAAGTAAAACAGTAGCTGCTAAGAAGGGTATGTATAGGATTGTCCTGTAAGCCAATCCATTTATTTTGCATTGTCTGTTCACATCTTCAAAGCAGGAACTGCATTCATTTATTCTGAGCGTGGTGAAAGTCAGGATAGGGTGTGAACTTCTTCCAGATATTAATTTCTTTCTTTTGACAGGCTACTGTAGTGTCAAAACTTAGTACTTTCCTTATAGTTTAACTAATGGAAGGTTTTTACCCTCAGGGAATGAGTGCAAAAGTGAAACAATATGACCTTGGGGTTGAAGATAGTCCTCTATAAATGGACTTAACTTACTTTAAAAGGAAGGAGAGCAAGTGCAAAGGAGAAATCCCCAAGAATGTCCTAAGTAGGTGTTGTGGTTTAACACCTATTAGCAACTAAGCACCAGACAGCCACTTCCTCACTTCCAACAACACAAACCCCCACTGGTGGGATGAGGGAGAGAGTCATGGCTGAGATACAGACAGTTTAATAGGTAAAGCAAAAACCACACACAGAGCAAGGAATTCATTCACCACTTCCCATCAACAGGCAAGAACCACCTCTAGGAGAGCATAGCTCCATCACATGTAACAGTTATAGATATTGTAACATCCACTCACTCTTGCCCTGAGAGTGCCTGTTGTGTGGTGAAACAAAAGTACCAGAGCTGGTTGAGTTTCTGTTACGGCTTGCTACCTGTGCAGCCACATGCCTTTCTCAATGAGTAGAAATAAAAGGCATAGGTATGGCTTCAGCTTCTTTTCAGACTTTGATCAATTGGAGATGAAATCTCTTGACCTCTGGTGTTCCCTACAGGGTATCTAAAAGAGTACTTACTTGTTGAACTTCCTTGTTGCTTCCCTCCTCAAGTCTTAGCTGAAATGCTATTATAGCCAACACCGTTTCCCCCCCCCCAGTATGTGATGCCAAAAGCAGCTTTAATTTTTGTGTCATCAGGACATGATACTTGGACTATTCACTAGGTAGTCTCACAAAGAAATGGAAAGACATTACTGTTCTTGTGCAGTGACTTTTCAGTGGGTAGGAGTTTAAGGCATCAGGGCCAAAAATTTCTGGAGACGCTTTCTTGTTGTCTGAACATATTCCCTTAGTAATACCATAAATAAAAGCTCTCACAAATGCCCACATTCCAGGTATCTGGAGTGTTTTCACATGTGCCTCCTCATCTTTGAGGTATTTGTGGCTGATGGAGTGAAGGTCAGTAGTAGGTCTGAGGTTTTTGCAAAAGACTGACTCTTTGTAACCATATAGAACACATTGCCCAATGGTAATTACCCCTTGCCACTCACTGTGTGAGCATGGCAATGTCCACGAAAGCAGCACTTGTTGCAGCAGGAATGGATTCTATGAATTGACGTTCTGTAAGAAATCCAGAGGTATGTGCTCTTCCTGATTTTTTTCTAAAGGTCCCATTCACTGAGATTGACAGAAAGCTGTCTCAGTCAGGTGCATTGTCTCGCAGACTCCTACAGTCCTCTCCTCATGCAGAAGGTTGTCCTGCAGCTGTACTGCTGCAGAGGCAAAAATGTCACAAGCAGCAAGCTGTATCTGTGAACACTGTAATGCACCCAAATGTGTTTAAAGTGCCCAGCTCCTGTTGCTGTAGTTAACCGGTACCCTGTTCTGTACTCAAAAAGATGAAAAAGTATTTAATCAAAACTCCTGGAGCTTGCCCAATGTATTGATACATCTCAAAGTATGACAAAAGAAACCTCCTATTTAGCACAAAAGCTGAAGTACATTTTCACCAGGTGCAGAAACCGCTCATCTTGTTTTAGTATCTGACATTTATGCTGTAATTAGAGTATCTAATAAAATGTAGTACTTAGAACTAGTATGTGAATGTAACATATTTAGTATCTCTAACAGCAAAACTAGACGTGCCCCCGAAACCTAAAAGAGCTCCCAAGGCCAAGAAGGTGGAAACCATAAACTCTGACTCAGATTCAGAATTTGGCATTCCAAAGAAGACTGCAGCATCTAAAGGTAGGTTACGGTGCGGTGCTGCTCAAGACTCAGGTCTGTGTTCTCTGCTGCACAGGTTCACAGTCGTTTTTATAAGGAAGCAGAACTAGTGCTTCTACAATTAGAGCCACATTGATTGATTTATTAGTAAATTAATCACTAGATTGCTCAGCCATGAGCTTTTTCTGTAACAGTTAAGTGTAACTACTGTTTTTTCTTGGCAAACAGTATCTGAACTGTCCTTTGTTGCCAGGAATGTATTTAATAGCTCTCCCTCTTTTTCTAGTCACCCTCTCCTGGGTGCTGCTTGCTTTTTCTTTTTTTTTTTAACCTCAGCTGTTTTCCAGACAGTAAGATGCAGGCAGTGATTCTGCTTATTCAACCCATTCTTTGGTATCCCAGTTCTGAGTTGTCAGAGTCCTCGCAACACAGCACCCCAAGGGGTGTCATCAGAGGTGTCTGTAAAGGATGTGCCAGTGTTGATAGTTGAGATTAACAATAAACTAAATGGTAAAGGTGAATTAATGCTGAAGGTGACTGAGGACTTGCAGTACCTCAGAAGTCTAGAAGCCATTGGTCTAGAACTGACAGCTTGAATTGCTAGGGTGAGTGCCAAATTTGGAAGAAATACAAAATATTTAAAAGCAAGAAAATAAAACATAATGCATTTTACTGCTGTTATGAAGAAGCTCGAGTTTTAAGCTACATTTGAACTTAACTATGTAGGCATGCTGCAGTACTGTCAGCAGGTTTTGTTCAGTGTGTTTGGGTTTGTTTTGAAGTTTTTAAAATAAAACCAGCAAAAAAAAAAGTTCAGCAAAGTAGCACCCCTCTCCTCCCCCCAAACCAACTAAACAAACAAAAACACACTCCCAGCAATCAAACAAACAAGCAAACATACCCAAAACCCTACAGAGATGATAAATTTTATTCTCTCACCTAGGAAAAGGTAGAGGTGCAAAGAAAAGGAAAGCATCCAGTTCAGAAAATGAAGGTGAATACAACCCTGGGAAGAAAACACCTAAATCAACGCCAAGCAAGGTCAGTGCCATCTATGCTCTCTTCTCCTTGTAGAAAGAACTTGCGCTGCGTAGAGGGTGCATGTCCTTATTGTAGGTTACCGAGAGGATAATGGGAATTTAGGTGTGTTAGAAATGAGACAGTAGAGGAGGTTTCTAAAGGTCTGAATATTAAAGGGGAAAAGATACACAGTATTACAACTGATTTGTCTTTTTTTTCCTAAAGAAATTCAAGAAAGCTGCTTTTGACCAGGATTCTGATGTGGAAGTCTTTCAATCAGGCTTTGCCTCTGAAACCGCCCCAAAGCCACGGACGGGCCGGGCTAGAAAAGAAGTTAAATATTTTGCAGATTCTGATGATGATGATGATTTTGATATGTTTAATTAAGTGCCCAAAGAGCACACAAATGTTTTCCAACAAATATCTTGTGTTGTCCTTTTGTCCCTTCTGTCACAAACTTTTGTACATTTGACTTACTTTATGTGATAATGTAATGGATGTTTTTTATTATTGTGTGTAGGCATTTTAACATTTTGTTCTTACACCTACAGTTTTATGCTCTTTTTTACTCATTGAAATGTTGTGTATTTGTCTGACTGGCTTGTAGAGATGTTCTAGACAGCTGTGCTAAAGCACATTTTAATTGTCAAGGTTGCAAACAGCAAACCTGCTTTTTGAAATGAAGTTTAAACATTAAAAAATGGAAAACTAATGTGTGTGTGTGTGTAACAGTTGGACTCCAGGAACTACTGCTGCACAGAGATTTTTTAAAATAAATATATTTTATTCTTTGCCAGGAGACTCCATGGAAAAAGGTAAACAGTATATGAACATAGAAAGCATTGTTAAACAATCTCAATGTACAAACAGAGCCAGTGAAAGTACATCACAGACTTGCTAGAATATATATAAAAAAAAAAAATCTACTAGTGCTTTAAATGAAACCTAAACTGACACTTTAAATCTGTTAACTGTTCTACCACAGTTTTCACTCTGCTTCATGGTGATTTAACAAGGCCAAGAAGGCAGATTCTCTCCTTGTGTTTCTACAAGTCTCAGCTGTACTTCCCTAGCGCCTGGAAGCTGGGATAAGCCAGCCACTTCCTGGCAGTCAGTGCTAAGGGAAATAACCCAGACTTGCTAATCTAAGAGCTGTAAATGAGCCTGCTGGTTATCATCCCATGAAGTTCCCCTAATGGCTTGTGAACAAGTAAACAAAGACATGATAACACTAGAAAGCGTTTCTGCCTTGGAGGCTATCATTGCTGTAGAATGTAGCTAGGTCACCAGCCAGGTAAGAAACCAGTTCTTTAAATTTTAAAGTGACATTGACGGTGGAACAAATGACAGCTGAATAACTGATCTGGCAGTTAATGCTGATACCAATTCCTGCTAGTGCAGTGAATTTCTGTATACATTTTACAAGCAAGGCGATGCAACTTGAGAGCATCAAAGATAATTTGCCATATCAAACCAAATCTGTCGGTCCTTTAAATTTCCTTTTCTGGATGTGTACAGTAGTCCACTTCATATGGTTGGTGTCTGGATCAGTTTAGGTATGAGAGACAAAAGGAAAGCACCAAACATCCAGTAGAGAAAGTACAGCCATATATTTGTATGTACAAAGTCATCAGAAATGCAACCAGAATTTAAAGTTTGAGATCTGACTTGTCACCATGCAGTCTTGACTGTTC
The DNA here is from genome assembly GCF_026170545.1 of Melanerpes formicivorus. NCBI lineage: Eukaryota > Metazoa > Chordata > Aves > Piciformes > Picidae > Melanerpes > Melanerpes formicivorus. The sequence continues at coordinate 379,944 of NW_027142375.1, forward strand.
GGAGGAGAAAACAGAAGCGTAACTATTTTTTGCATGAAATGGCTGATTTCAAAAGTTTGCATTTTCTAGTTTTAACAGCAAGGAGTATATATCGATACATACAAAAATGTCTTGGTCCTTGTTGAGTTTTTATCTATCTATCTATATATATACATATATAGATATATATCTAAGTCCAGAAACTAAGCAGCAGTAAAAATGTTTTTTCTTGCTTTTTTTTCATCCCTGTACATAAGATGTTGGGAATGTCTGAAGTAGCTGGGAAAATGTCTTATTGCACCATAGGTGATTGACTGACACTGCTGTTATCCACTGAACTAGGTGAGATACTGGGACTGTGCTCAGCAGTATTTCCATTTGAGGTTGGGGTCAGTGGCTCATGTCCTTCAGAGTTCTCCAGCATTTCCTGAATAAGAGGTGGCATGGATCCAGGGATTTCCATTTTCAATGTAATGACACGTTCTGCACCTTTGAAAAAGAAAACAAAGCCCCTTCCATTAGTACAATTCCCACAATTTTCTCTTTGTTTAGCATAGCAGCAGTAATTTCAGTGTATGTGATTTTAATAGATCTGGTCTTGTGTACAAAATTATGTACTTCACTACAAGAAACAGGAGTTACATGAGTGCTCCAGCCAATTCCTTATCCACTGAACAGTCTACCCAGCAAATCCACATCTCTCCATCTTGGTGAGCAGGATGCTGTGGGGACTGTGTCAAAGGCAGCAGTCCAGATAGTTGACATCCAGAGGTCATCCCTTATCCTCTGCCATAGTCACTTTATCATAGAAAGTGCCACTGGGTTGGTCAGGCGGGATTTGCTACAAGTAAATTGGATGACCTGCTGCTTTTCATAAAAGGAACCAAAGCAGCATTAAATTACACTGAAAAAATAAACTGAACACACGGATGTCTTCATGAATTGGAATCTACTTTACAGGTAAGTCTGTACCAGGTCTGCAAAGATTTCAGAATGACAAACATTTTAGCTGATGTGTGTTACAAATAGGTGAAGTTAATCCTTGAGTCAGAACATTTCTTTCCCAGATAGAAGACTATGAAGTGGGAATTGGAATGTAACAAACCATTGTTTTATAAAAGAACAAATTTGGGCACTGGGAGACTGGGTTTGCAAAGCTGCCTTCTCTAGTTTCCAGGCATCTTCTCTTCTGCTAATTAACCACAGAGGTACACACAAAAGCCCCTGCTATTTACCTCTGCCAAACAGCTGCCCAGTGTTTGTGTACAGTGGGCTCTAGAGAGGGCTTTGCTGGCCACTGTGTACGACCAAACAATTACAGCAATCCCGCCTGCAGCCTGTGAGCCAACCACCAATACCAGACTAGGGGAGAAGCGAAGCCCCACAATAGGGCCTCCTGCTCCTAAGGCCTGTTAAAGATTCTTGAACACAGCAGGTGCACAGGGAAGACTGCATGGACAGGCATGGACACCTCACAATTCATTCACTCACCACTTGCACAGCATCCGCTCTGTGCTCCAAGGCAGGCCTGCCCTTAGTGCCTGTGCAGGTGGACTGCATTGGTGGAAGCCTGCATTTGAAAAAGGGCCAGACCCTGCCTAACACGGGGCAGTTAACTGGGGGAAACTGCTCAGGGATTACTACAAACAGAAATGCTGGATGGACAAAGCTTCTCAATGGAAAGACTCTTCTTGGGAAAGCCCTGCTCTGTAAACCAGCACTGCTGCTCCTGCTGCTTCCAGCTCCGGGGAAGCCATGCTCAGTGCAACAGTTGGTACAACTTGCACAAGAATGAGGTTCTGCTGGAAACAAGTAACTTAACTGCAGGACTGAAAGGAAGTTAATAAACACACAGCTACTGAGTGGTGATGACCATAAAGAGACAGGAATCTTTTAGAATTACACTCCAAATACACAGAATGGAGGATGTGCAGTAAAGATACTGTTCCACACTGAGACATGAATGTGATTTAGATATTTTTGCTGCTGAAGGGAGAAGACTTTTCCTTTTTTTAATCAGAACATCATCAGGTGATCCATAGCCATAAGCCTCAGCATTCAAGTCTAACACAATGCATGGGATTCCTGAGCATCTCAAAATTGGAGTCTAATGGAATAGGAACGTATGCTTGTAAAAAGTGGAGGAAGGCAAGAGTAGTCAACAAAATTAACAAGAAAATAGTCTGGTTATTGAAGACAGATTCGAGACGAGAGAACCACTGCATACATTCTGCTTATCTATGCTGCTGCAATGTACATGCTGGAGATGCTAGCACGCTGTCACCATGCTGGTAACTCCAGCATGGACAGGAGCACTTTTGTTCATGATTGAGCCAAGGAGCTTCAAAAATCATCTACAAAGGCAGTAAGCAACCTTCCAAGTGAATGCAGGTTAAAAAAAAAATCTCAAATACCTTAGGACCAAAGAGACAAGCACTGTAATTAGAAATAAAATAATGCAGAATTATGCTAAGAGCTTCTTTGAGAACCATCTAGTCAGAGCAGTACTGATGAACTGAATCTGGCCACATTAAATGCCTGCTTTCTCCTGTTTTGGTGTAGGTCAGCTACAGTAACAAATGTCTGTGGTTATTCCACTGCAGAGCCACAGTAAGTTTTCAGGTCTTGCAAAGCTCTAATTTATTGTTGGGCTACAAGAACTCAGATAGCCTCCTGCTTCAGTCCCATAAATGCTTAATTCTTTTGTTATAGTACTTCTAATGCCGCAGAAGAATGAGCAGTTGTGTAAGGAACTCTGGCATAGGGAGAAAATTGTTTTGGTTCACGCTTGCTTTGGTAATTGCTTGCAGAGAGGGCATACCCACAAAAGTGTACATCTCTTCAAAGGAAACTCAGGACACACCCAGCACTCCAGGATATCGCTGGGCCTTTGCTGTGATTTAGTTCTACTATATCACAGTATCACCAAGGTTGGAAGAGGCCTCAAAGATCATCGAGTCCAACCTGTCACCACAACCTCATGACTAGACCATGGCACCAAGTGCCACATCCAATCCCCTCTTGAACACCCCCAGGGATGGTGACTCCACCACCTCCCTGGGCAGCACATTCCAATGACAAATTACTCTCTCAGTGAAGAACTTTCTCCTCACCTCGAGCCTAAATTGCTCACTGCTTTCTCTAAGCAGCCATAACATGATCTTTAACTTGCATAGTGTTTCAAGCGGGACAGGTTGGGGTTTATTGTAAAACAAGCGTGAGTGTTTTAGCAGCTAGGCTTTTTTCCCTGAGTTCTGAAAAAATTACTGATTTCATTTGACTTTTGAGAAGAAGTATCAACCCAACCTGTAGCACCACAGATACCTCTACATGCAAAGTCATGTGTTTGCTATCTATCAGAGGTAGCACATCTCTACCTGAGGAACCACAGTAAAAAAAAGAAGCGGAACCACATCAACCACTGTACAGAAAAAAAATGTAGTGCTTCAGCCTCTGTATTCAGGCTGGTACATCTCTAGCACAGCTCCCCAAACTCTGGAGGTGAACGTGCCTCCAGGAAACAGCTGGACAAGTCTGAAAATGGGTCTTGGGGACACAGAGGAGTACACAAACAGGAGGAGTGCAGTCACCTTTGGTGACTCAGCACAGGGCAGAACAGGCATGGCACAGAACTGCCAACAAGTTGACACACTTTTCCATGGCTACTTTCAGAAGAGCTGTACAGCCCATCCTGTCAGGCTGTACATGCCAAAGGATAAAGCATTACGTAGGGGTCCTCTGATTAAATGATTCAGCTCTATCTGTGCTCTAGAGAGTTCACAGGCCAGTGCTTAGACTGACTGTTTCACATGACCAACCAATCACTAGACTACAGGAAATGTTAAAGCAAAACTGATCCATGTGTAAACATTAGACTGGATTAGAGGTGCTGAATCTCCAAAATCCTGAATCAATTCACTTCTAAGTCTTCAGTACATCAGACCACAGCTTAGGGGAGTTCTGGATGCACAAATATTTTCTGCTGTCTGTAATTAAGCTGTGTTTCTTTGAAAGCCATTAGTGAGCCCAACTCCATGTTAACCTGCACCCCTCGGAATATTAACAAAGGTTTTTATCTTGCCTTAAAGTAACTAGCAAAGTGTTCATGCAAACAAGTTGCTAATCCACTTCTACCCAAGACTTCATTTTCACTTCAAGTTGCATGAAGAATGTATCACTGTGTACATTTAAAGCAGAACCAACTTAAACATGAGAATTAATTATCTAAGGAAGAAGGGAAGAGAAAGGTCACAAGGATCCAAGGTCACAAGGACCCAAGTCTCTAGGCCAGTTTCCTCTGGAAGGTAACAGTGGTACTACTGCTGACTTATTGGGAGACACTGTACCTTTTGCACTGATGCTACGAAGATCTGTGATTTTCATTAAGATCTTTGGGAACATGTGAGGCTTGTTGGGTCGTCTCTTTCGGATATAAATTTTCAGTGCTTCCAGCAATGGTTCCTGAAGCTTATCCACTTTCATTGGTTCTTCAAGGTCCTGGCGATCTGTAGGAAAGGATCACAGACTCTTACGATTTTAAATTATTAATTGCTTTCACCAATTCTAAATCACAGAAGCCTCTCCATGTTCTCCATTAGAACTCCATGAATTTCATTGTCTCCATTTATGACCCACACTCTTCTCTAGGAATAGGACAGACCACAGCTTTCTGATATTCATTTTCACATTTTTTTTTCTCCCTGGCAGCCAGTACCAGAACAAGAGGACACAGTCTCAGGCTGCACCAGGGGAGGTTTAGGTTGGATGTTAGAAAGAAGTTCTACACAGAGACAGTGATTGCCCACTGGAATGGGCTGCCTGGGGAGGTGGTGGAGGTACTATCATTGGAGGTTTTCAGGAGGAGACTTGATGGGGTGCTTGGTGCCATGGGTTAGCTGTTTGGGTGGGTTGGATTGATTGATGGGTTGGACACGACGATCTTGAAGGTCTCTTCCAACCTGGTCTGGTCTGTTCTATTCTATGCTATGCTATTCTTGGTGACTGGAAAGGTTTATCATCTGAGTGGTCCAGAATTACCAGTTTGCTCTTGTACCTCCCTCTGCAAAGTGAACACAGTTCTCTGTAAACAACATTCAGAATTAATTCTGTGTGTCACTCAGGTGACAGAAGTAATTTTGTGCATAGGTACTGATATACAGAGAGTTACCGTCAGGTATCAGCAGATGGCACTGCTAGCTTGAGTGACAACAAATGTCACCCCTAGGCCAGGATGCGGCAGGCACACAATAATGACAGAGCCCATCACTCGTTTTGATGGGATATGGTTATACAGACATAGAATTGGAACAATTTGGTACTAAAGGGCCCCTGTCCGTAAAGACTGACTCCAGGGTGAAACCATGCCAGTGGCTCCCCCTGAAGGTGTGTTTCTACTGCTGGTCCCTGCTTTGCAAAGGAGGACAGAGACTAGGGGATTAAAGTTACAGCTATTTAAAGGAGAGCTTGGGACTTTGGATTTTAAAACCATGATGTTGCCTGAGAACGTCCCTTTCGAGTTGTAATCAGGCCCCCCAAACATGTCATCAGTGCCACTACTCACTGTAATGTATTTTTTCACAAGAAAAGTTACGACCAGTGACTTCCATGTGAACGTTGCCGTATTGCACAGGCATGAGTGAGATGTGCATCACAGGCACCTTGCCATAAGCAAATCATTTATGCAGATCCCCAGGCACTGCTCACAGAAAAGTGCAGCAGGATGTATCCTGTAGTCTTCATCAGGCAAATAACAGAACTGATTAATTTACAAATGTCTTGATCATGAACCCAATAAATATTGCCAGTGGGAAACAAACCTTTAGTGTTGAGTGGTTTATAAAACATACATAATAATAGCAACATGACATGTACCTATTGCATGTGTACATTTTAGTACAGGAGAGCAAACCAAGTAAAACATAAAAGAAGATATTATTGTCTGTCCTTTTCAAATGCATCCAAGCCTGCGCTATACGGTACCTCCACAGATCAAGCAGATGGCACTAAGGAGACCTGTTTCTGTATCATCCATTTCCAAAGGCAGAAGCTGGTTGGCAAAGGTGAACACGAGATCGGTCAGAGGGCCAAATCCCGCGTTGTGCATCTGAGTTCGGTTTAGTGTAAGGCCATCTGAAAAGGTCATGGTGTCTTGTTCTGGTGTATATCTTGTGCAAATTCTAAGGATCTGTGTCAGGACACAAAAAAAAGAGATCTGAATGACTCAGTCCAGAAGAAAATGCAACAAACTTCTCGACACTGCAAATGATGCATGAAACGATGCATGTATTTTTTGTAATAGAAGTTTAAGAACAGGACTTTCCCCCCTAGTTAGGGAGTAATCAAAACTACACAACTGTCACCACTTAGGTCACCATCATTACCGTAATATTCACATAAACTGCTCTTTGCGTGTTCCACGCACCTAACTGTAAAATGCTCTTGCTCTGCTGATCTTATCCAGCAAGATCACAAAACCACCTTACCACTCCCACCATACAGGCATTTCCCTGCTGCTGGGGATCAGTTCTACGTACAGTGCTTCTCTGGGCTGTGTCTTTGGTAATGACAACGCCTCTTTGCAGTACCCTGTGTGAGGCGCAGGCTAGCTGCGTTGGTTGGAGGCAGAAGGTGGTCTGTTCTTTGGGCTGTTGCTTAGGGTGCCTTCCTTTCTTCTGTCACAGCAAGCAGAAGACCACCACCCTGTGTGAGGGCTCTGCAGAGAGCAGTGCAGAACCCTCTGTCTGCCAAGCAGCTGCAGTTACAGTCCCCATGGAATGCTGTTTGTTTGCCAGCCTGAGCAGATTATCAAACTCTGACCTTCCACACGGCCCCAACAGCAGCTTGAGCAGCAGGCCCAGCATTTTCATGGGTGTTGTTACTTCTGTGTGCTGCAACATTGAACCTCCTCGCCAGCTCTGTTGGCCTCCAGCCTTCCTCAAGACTCTGGCATTTGCCCAGAGTGCTGCTAAAGGCATGCATCCTGCCTGCCTGGTGCAAAGCGTGTCCTGCCGCCCACAGTGTCCTCCACTCCTGTGCAAGCCCAGGCAGTGCTGGTTTTGGCAAGTTTGCTTTGAATGCTGATGTGCACCCAGCGGTGACCCCACATAAAAGCATTCAAGGGGAGGATGGGGATTCACACCTCTAACTGGACATGCAGGAATGCAAAACACACAAACCACTGAGGATACTCTGCACTTTGTTAGTAAATGTCCCCAGGGTAACGGCAGCGTGAAGAGTGCTGTCACAGCAGAAGAGGCAGCATGGCCAGAGAGAGTGAACAGGGGAAGGCTTTCACCTCCCAGAGCAAACCCAGGATGTGCCTCATGATAGACTTTGTCCAGCACAGGCTTATTTGTACAGCTGCTATTAATGACCATTGCAGTAAAGACCAAATAAAAGAGGTGCCCATCATGGGACATGCTTCTGTTACATATACCAGCCCTTAATGTTTAAAACAAACATCAGAGGTGGAAGAAGGCTTATCCCTAAACTAAAATAAAAAAGCATGCAGAAGGCTAACTGGTGATTAGCTCAGCTGAGATACAGCTGTACCTTTTCAGAGCTTGACTGTATTTGTTAACCATACAGCCATCCTAGTTGGTTTTAAAGATTCAGCAGAGATGATTTAAATGAATGTAAGTGAGCACAGGGAGAATTTTAATTATTCCTATGGCTGCTGAAGCTCTGAGTCAGAGGCCCCAGCACTTGGCAGCTGACCAGTCTGGGCTTGGCTGTCCCACTTTGATACTCGCCTGGCAACACTGCTCCAAATTGCTTAGGAGGAGAATGAGTAGGACATGGCATGTAAGAGACCTACAGAGCAGCTTTCATTTATCTTCTGAAATACCCTGGTAGGAGACTTAACAGGGTGTATTTCTGCAGAAGTCTCTTCAACTATTTTATGTCCCAGCCATATTCTTATTTCACACTGAAGCACTGAGATGCTATGTGGTTGGCCAGGCATGTTCCACATTGTTTCTCTACCCCTCAATTACAGTAAGCTCTTCAATTACAGGCACAAATACAAACACATGGCACTCAAATTCTTCCCTGACCACAAATTCCCCACTGACATAAGTGATCTGAAAGGGCTGGTGGTAACTCCAAAAGTTTCATGTAACAACCAAAGTGTATTGCACGATGATTAGCAGAAATGAACTCTCTAAAGCATGGCACAGACTGTCAGTAAGAGACAGTACTGCTTACCATAACCTGCACTGCCCGCAGCCACCGGTAGTCCTCACCCCTAAACTCTGCTGTTTGGTAATGCTCTTACATCATCAAAAGAATTGTACAGAAAGAAGAAACATGCAGAGTTTGTTGTTTTCAAGAAAAGAAAGGTTTGAGAACTTTTCATATTTACTGAGAAACCCAAGAGCTACCTGGTTTACCACTTCAGTGCCATGCAAGAGAAACTGGAGTGCAGCTCTTCCCACCCAAGCCTGCATACAGAATAGCTGCCTTCCAGTATGGGTGTATGGTCTGTGATGATCAGGAGGAGGAACCAGGCTCTGTACTACTGAAGTGGTGCTGATTTCCCCCTAGCTCAGCTGGGGAATAAGGTAGTCCTTTCGTCTGAATGCTGGTTTAATGGGTAAGTCTTAGCAGCGTGAGTTCCCCCTCCACTCCCTCAGGACTCTTAGCCCAACAAATTAGCAGAGCAGGACTTGGAGCTAAGTCTGGCCGTGGTGTTTCCCAATGGCTGCCTGCAGCCTCCTGGGCAGCTGCCCAAGCAGGGCTTGCAAATACACTTCCCCTGCATCCTTTCTCTGAGGGCAAGTCTGATCACCAGCTGCCAGTGCCACGCTGCCCAGAGACTCCAAGACTGGAGGGCCTGGGGTGCCCTGGAAGAGCCATCCCAAACAGCCCACAGGTTGAATGTCTCCTGCCTTACAGCACCCTGGCTGGCTCCCTGGCTGCAAAGCTCACCCCTTGTATGCCCCTGCTCCATCTGAGGGTGCATGTTTGGGGTGCTCAGCCAAGACCTGCCAGATTATTGCCCCCCCAGAGCTCACATGGAGGAAGATTTCCACCCTGGATCCTCATTGGGATCAGAAGTTAGGTTACCCAGCCTACAGCCCCTGAGGACAGGCACAGAAGGAGATTTCCAAGGGCTTTGCAAAAATCAGGATTAGAATATAAAAGCCCTGTGGAAGTTAGGCAGCAAGTAGGACAGATTCCTAAATGCTGCACCAGCTGTCAACTGGAGGAGCCTACAGTGGCTCTGCTGAGCACTGACACAGTTGAAGCTCAGCTATGTGTCTTCTGCAGTACACTTAGCTTGACTGGAGCAGTTGGGTCTCAGGTTTCTCCTGCATTCCTTCACCATTACCCCACAACATGCTGTTACTGAACGCCAAGACAGATCATTTGAAACACAGTCTTTTTAACATGTCCGTCATCAAGAGATGCAAAAAGCCATGGATATTGCTGAGGCACTACTAAATCTTTCTTGGGCAAGATTCCAGTGTTGAAGTGAAGCTGATTCCAAGCTCATATTCACCAAAGAACATATGGGAAATGTCAGAACTTCAGAATAAGAGATCATGGAATCTTTCTCCACTTTAAGCTGAATCACTATCTAGACGACATCCTCCTAATGTCCTCAGTGTTGTTTGGGTTTTGTAACCAAGCCAAGTATTTTAGTTTTCACTCTGCTCTTAAACACCACTTGCAGTCATAAATAAAGTCCTTGCCTATGATTAAAGGCCCCTTTGTTTTAAGGACTTTTTATATCCTAAAGCAGTTACAAAGTGCAAAGCAAAGCCCCTGTGGGTTACACAAACCCAAAACCATCCAGAAAGCTGCATTTACAAAATTATTGCTACCACAGAATGCTTACTCATTTAAAGCATACTATTTAAGGCAAACTATGGGGGTGGGGTTGGTTGGTTTGTTTTTAAGAAACCCTGTTTTTTGATGCTAGCTTCCTTAGCTGGCTGGAACAGTTTCACAAGAGGATAAATCCCAATCAAAACAACATCCAAGGAGATGACTCTGAACTAATGAACAAACTGCCGGGGTGCTGCCATACCCCATTGGCACAGGTTCTACTACACACACAAATGCCTTCCTAGCAATAACATGCAGGGGTTTAAAACAGAAAGCAAAAATGCCATTACTAAAGCTTAGTGGCCAAGGACTTACCATTGCATTTAAGATGGTCTGGATTCTGGACTCTTTGTACATTCACTTTGACAGAGCTCAGCCAGGCTGTGGAGGCTCAGCCGCTGCTGGGCCAGGGTACCAGCAGTCACTTTGGCAAGGGCTACTGACTGAAGTTTGTAATATCCCTTAAGCGTTTGGCACCAGAGCAGAGGTAAGTTCCACCATTCTCAATCAGCACCTTCAGCTACTCTGCTAGGCTTGGTGTGATTTCCCTTCCAGAGACTGCTTGTTTGTATCTAAACCAATTCTTTGGCACATGCTCAGTGGAGTTTACTGAGCTCCTGACACCATGACCTTTGTCAGCCTGTTTAAGGTGGGGTGGGGGTGGGAAGTTAAGTATCCATGACAACAAGAACCAACTAAGCAGAGCCCTTGGCAGTGTCTATGAATGCTTAAGACTGCCCATAGCCCAAAGACAGTGCTGCTGTGGGTGGGTGGGGAGAACCAGGGTCCTAATGGATGAGAACCCCACACCACTCCTCCCAAGTGTCACGGCTCTGGGGACACATCCAGGGGATCAGGAGTGCACACTGGTGAGGCTTATGCCCATGCAGACCATGGGCAGGCACCAGCAGCTCATGCAGCAGGCAGGGAAATGGTGCTCCCTGTGTGTCTCCATATACAAAATAAAACATGTGAGGCACTCCTCATGATTAGAAGTAGCAGCTTGCTGGCAGGTGGGCAATATGCACTATTAAACCACTCCTCCAAGTACTGAATTCAGCTTGAAGATGCAGAGCTGCAGCACAGTTCCAGTGCCGTGCAGGTGGTGTGGGTTGAATGGAGATGGGCAATTCACAGCACATGCACTGCACATGACTGCGCTCATGGTAATTATCCCTTTTTCTTTTTAAGCAGCACATAAAGTAATCACACAAAGCTTGTGTAAATGTCATGCAGGAAAGTTAGGGCTCTGCATAGCAGCCATCTCCTGTCCTGGGTGTGGAAAAGCCTCACCTCCCCCCTGCAGCACTTGCTGTGCCCGGCTTGCTCAGATGTGTCACCACCTGTGCTCTCGTGAAAAGCAAACTGAGAATGAGCAGGTGATGAGGAGTGACAGGGCCCAGTGAAGTTCATAACTATAGCCTGAATGTTGCCACATGGTCACAAACCACGAGTGATGAATTGTATTAAAGAATCAACCCTTTCTAGCCATTAATTAGTTGAAACAAAGTCAAGATTTACCACCTGCTTCATTACTGGTTTTCTAATCTGGCAACTGGGCTGTTGTTCAGTCACTCTGATCAGAGGTCCCGAAGTGCCTTTTTCTGAGCACTTCAGACAAACAGAAAGACTATCCCTAAACACTTGACATTGCCCAGATGGTGGTGGTGACACAAGCAGTGAGTAGAGCTGGCACAAGGAGCGCATGGAACTGGGGCTGTGACTGCTGCTGGGGTAAGGGTATGGATCCAGGCCATTCAGTGACAAATAGAGGCTGGCAGCTTAAGAGCTAAAAGTTTTAGGGGCAAAGAGTTTGGGCACAGAGATTCTTGCCATATCCTGACTCCTTGCCTCCACCTTGGGGTAGTTTCTGTATTAACCATTTGTTACTGGGTACAACAGCAAAGCATCAAGAAATTTCCACCCCCTACCTCTGGCAGAACACACTCAAGGCAATGGCACAGCATGTCAGTTGCTGTGTGCCTTCTAGTGTAAGGGGAATGTAGCATATCAGGATAGAGCTGGCAAGGACCACAGGCAACTGGAAACAAAGGGCCCTGCCCCGCAGAGGGAACATAGTAACAATGAGATGGCCAAGCCTGAAGGAGATCCTGGAAGAAGAGCAAAATGGGGTGTCTGGAGCAAGGCAGGGCAAACCTCAACATTCTCTTTTTTAGAGGCCAAAAAACAATCTCTCTATCCCTCTTCCTCCTCCATCAATGTCCTCTAGATGCAACTCTTCAAAACAGCTTTTGACAAAGCAGAAGGAAAGGGTCACAGCAGTTAATGTCTTCCTCAATGTGATATGGTTTAAAGCAATCCACTTTCAAAAGTTCCAGTATTAATTACTTCAAATTCCCAGATAAACTCCAAGGTGATGCCAAAAAATATAACAGTAGCCACCCTGCAACTGGCTTCTTTGCCATGCCTCACTCAACAAAGACCTGAAGGTTTGTGCTCAGAGGAAAATACTTAAAATATGTTTAAATCATGTTGAAAATGCTAAGTAACTGTTCTACTGAAAGTTATTGCTACAACCAATAGTAAGGCACCTCTTTGTCACTAAAAGCCTGAAGACCTCTAAGGTCTTGATAAAGAAATAATGAAATCCCTGAGGGCTCCTGGAAGGTGAGCACGACAGAACCAAGCAGAGCCCAGGGGAGGGAAGCCAGCTTGCCTTGACACAGTGGTAAAGCAAGGTGCTGCAGGCTGTATGCTTGCCTGGTTAAAACTGCAATGCACTGAGCTGAAATCTCTCACCATGCCCTCCTTACAGGTCCCTGCAGCACTGGTGAAAACAGGAGGGGATCTGTGTGCTGGAAGTTTGTGGCTGCGGGCTCCAGGCACACCAGTTTCCCTCTACAACCTGCACAAGCCTCACTCTGAAGAGGGGTATCTCGTTCTGTGACATCACCTGGTAACCACAGACACAGCCTTTTCCTAACCTCTTACACAGAGGACTGTCTCTCTAGGTATCTTTCACACAGAGCATGATGTTTTGCAGGTAGGAGGAAGCAAAGAGAATCAGACCTCTCTTCAATGTTAACAATAAGGACATTTTCCCAAAGTAGCACATAGTTCAAGTTAGTGCCACAACACCCAGATGTGCCCTTGTGGCACATCCACAAACTAAAAAAGATTTCCTTTGCAGAGTCAACTCATTCCATGTAAGACATTTGCAGCTGTGCCAGATCGCACTCCTGACCATACCAGGCTACCTGCAGCCATAGGGCCAGGGCAGTATTTGATCCCTCTCCCCATCCATCCCAGTACAAAGAACAGAAAGCACATTAGCAGCAGCACAATGATGTCACAAACACCTACCAAGATATCCAGGCAGGCTGCTTTAAGCAGAGTGATCTGGTCTGCGATGGTCAAGCTGGTAAAGCCTGGCAGGCGCTTTGCAAACTCCACTATTTTAATAATGCACTTGGTTGCAAGTTCACTGAATTTGTCCCAGAGCCCAAGGTCCAGTCGAACCCGATGGTCTGCACTGGAGTTCTGCAAAGACAGACAGGAGGCAACCATGAATCAAGAATCTCCCTTTCAGTGAATGCTTTTCAAGAGAAAGAAACAACAACTGAGTATTGCTTCCAGAAGAACTTTCCATTAACATTCCAGGCATTTTCTGCAGCTTGCTGTTGGGATGCTGCTGTTTCAAACTTGGATTAATTGCTTGAGAATTCCTTGGATATTACTCTGTTACTTACAATTGCAGAGGCCATCTGTACAGGGAATACAAATGAACTTAAACATTTCCAAATGCCATTGCCATTAGTCTTCCTTGCCATTAACATTGGCACATTGAGAGAGACAATTTAGCTGTACCCCAGAAAATATAAATGAATAGTGGGACAAGAAGATCAGGTCTTCATCAGCACAATATTTGGAACACAGTTTCACACACTTAAGGTCCTGGCAAATTAGTTCTGTTTCCTCTATCTGCTCTGTGGCTGTGCAAGAGTTTTACATCTTTCTCAAGCTACAGTCTCACAAGAACTATAAAGCACTTCTTCACAGGACACTCGAACCCCTCCTGTGCACCGATGAATGCTATGTGCTCATGTGGAAGTGCATCCAACACACACCCTGCTGCTTGTTACAAGGACATTCCAGCTATGTCTTTCAGAGATTGTTTCTATATATTCATGAACCTTCGTCAAAAAGTCCGTAATTTCCTAGGATACGTAGCAGCTCTCTGTTAAATCTGTGACTAAAGATTTTCATACTTTCAGAATGGCCACCTTGAAAAAAGCTGTGCAGCCAAGAAACATCTGACTCAGAAGCTACTGTGATCTGTTAGTCCAACAAAAGGTGGTGTCATGGGGAGACCTGGGCAGTTGCTGCCAACCCAGCCATGATTCTCATGGATCGGTGAGAAATTGGTAACAACTCCAAAACACCTGAGACCCCTCTCCTCCTTCCCCAGCATGTAGCATATACTCATTTTGCCATATTTGATCCAGTGCTGTTTGAGTGCAGCCAGTGTGATGGCTCCCCCTCCCCCCTGTAATAAGCCACCAAGTGTGCTTGGCATCTGCCTTCAGCCTCTCCTCTTCATTACAAGAGAAATGTCACCTGTGAAAGTCTACTGGCAATGAATTTGCAGCCATGGAAAGGCAGACTGCTCTCTTCCATGCTTCATCTGAACTTGTTGATTAACCAAGAGAGAGACACACACATCTCTAAGAAAGTCCCCTCAGGTGGCAGCTGCAAGGGAAGGTGATGTGATTAGCTCCCTTAGACACAGCTGCTTAAAGTGTCAAATGGACATTGAAAAGAAAGTTACATGAGAAGAGTCTCAACTCAGCAGTCTATCAGAGATGGGAGACAAGCAGTCATGGCAAAGCATTCCCCTGGCACAGACAGAGCTTTCCTGCAGGAGCCATCTCTAGTGACCCTGCCACCACTGCTGTGGACAGCCAGGGCGTCCACCTCCTCGGAAACCTTTGAAACAATCAGCTTTCTTCAGGTCATGGGAAGGACACAGGGCCTGCAAAGGTCACGAAGGGGACGTGGGGTGAGCTCAGCTTGGCTGATGCTCTAGCACCCCCTCCCAGGCTGCCTTCACAGATGCCACAGCTGCCAGCAGTCATGATGGGTCCCAAGGGCGCTACCAGCCAGACAATGACTCTCAGTTGCAGCAGGGTGGAGATCTGAGCCTGCCTTACTGTAAAAAAACCAATGCTGACTATGCTGAACAGTTTGAAGGTGTGTACCGGCTTTTCCCTACTCTCCCTCTTTTTAAGTGATTTCTGTTTCAATTCTGATTCTGAGAAATTCTTCTTCTTCTTTTTTTTTTTTTTTAATGTGACACAATACAGGAGAAAATATTTTTATAATCCTGAGTCTAAAGAATTGCCTTCAAAATAGTCTGAAACTAATGGGTTAACAGTCATTGTAATGCCCTTTGAAACATTTCTTTTGGCTACAGGAGTATGCATCCCTCAGATTTATTTTATTTCATCCTCAAGGACGTTGGTGAAATACAGTACATTGGAGGAAAAACAAGATCAAGATGTGCAGTCATTCAGGCTGTAATTAAATTTAATAGGCAGTTTATCCAGTTCATAGAAAGATGGCATAGCAGAGAGCTACACAAAGCAGAGCCTAAAGCAGGAAATCATTTTACAATAGGGTATCCATCTGGAAAAAAGACATTGCATGAAACCAGCAAGTGTGAACAAAATCTTCATCAGTATCATATGAGGTTACTCCATCATGCTGCAGTACTGGCAACGGGAAGTCTGACGTGTCTGCTATGAAGAGTAATGCGCAGCTGTCTTAGCAAATGAAAACCTAACTCACTCCTATGCAAACTGCAGAGAAGTGGAACACAAAACAACTACGTGCTTCATTGCGGCGGGTGCCAGATTCCTCCGTGCTGGAGCTAATGTGGTTACTATTTTCATTCTGAGATGCCACAAAGGAGGAGAGTTTGAGCATTTTATTTGGTAATGAGTTTAGTTGCAAGCATAAAAAAGAGAGAGACTTTTAGCAGCATTTCTGAATGTGTTGCACAATAAAACACAGAGTTAATAAAATACATGTTAGAACAAGAAACTGATTACCTTTGCCTGGGGATCTTCTCTAACCATGCTGTGAAAAAGGTGCAGATGCTATGACTTTTCCTGAGCATTTTAATGAAGCAGGTTTTTGGGGTGTCTTTTCCAGTAGCAGGCTTGCATGGTTTTCAGGCCTATGTAGCAGCACACATATGGTGAAACAATACTGTACTACACCCTAGTGGCATCTTTATCAGTGGAAAAGACCAACCTTGCTATAAAATCCAATTAAACAGTCATCTTTGCCACATAAATTGATCCCATTTTTTCCATCATTTTTGTGTTTTCATTGCAGTCTGCTCTATCTCCACATTAATGTTAGGGATGAAGCACTCACAGAAACATACACAGTAGCAGAATCCCTACTGTCTTTAAAATCTACTTTACAAAGGAAACAAGGCTCACAGGTGCACTCTGCCCTAAGCAGGAACACTTGCTATGCCTCTTTAGTAAAAGCAGCAGTGCACTCCATCTCTGGTGAGTTCAATGAGGACCACAACACATGTCTCTGCTCAGGCTCAGCGTTAGGAGGTCTCTCTCTCCATATATCCCTCTGCAAAGGCACAGAACAATGGTCCTGGCACTTCTAAGCTGAGCACTTACAAAATGCTGTCATGGTGCAGAACCTCTTCACTTAGAGCCAGCCAAGGGTAACCTGGGAGAATCTTTTCAGCAAAGGTCTGCAGAGTCAAACTTTATTCTGCTTTACCCTCCCTTTATCAGAAGGCTGGAGGTAACACAGCTGCAGGCTTACAAACGGCACCAGTCTCAAGGGACAGGCAGTACAGTTACACTCAATTATACTATAAAGTATGACATCTCCAGAGAAATTACTAAGGCACTCTCTCTTACCTGGATGACAGTAATAAAACAGATCTATTTATGATGGACTTTTGAAATCCATTAGTTTTAAACAGCTTGCTGAGTCTCATCATCTGGAGAACACTACTTGCCATTGCCCACTGAATGCAGCTGTTAAGTCAAACGACCCAGGGAATTTAACGAGAGTGCTCTTCTCCCATTATTTTAAGTAGACTTTCATGAACTATGCAAAGTGTGGTAATTATTACAAATAGGGACACTTTTACTTTTTAAAGAACAGATGGATATGAAAAACAAAAATTGAAAATGCTTCTCCAAAAGCATTTGTGTACAGGGAAAACCACGCAATGGTAGAAAAAACTACCACGAAGCCTTTCCCTCTGGGAAACGCAGGCTGCAGTGCTCAAGAGCGAGAGGAGCCAGATACACAAGCCAAATGCCTGAGCAGGTTTTTTTTAACGGCTGTACCTCTGCAATGGCTTTTTTTACTTCACTCTTTTCCATTTAAAAATCTTGTTGTTTTTGTCCACAAACAAAATCGTGTTTCACATGGTCTGAACAATCACATCACTGAAGGCACACAGGGGCTGTGCTTGCGTAACAGTTTCTTCCCTCCACCTTTTCCAGCAGTATGCAAGGGCAATGATTCATGAAATCCAAGTGACTCCACATCAGTTCAATACACTAACTTCTCACTTCTCCTTTAAATAATCAAATTAAAACCTCTAAGATTACAGAGGCAATCTGTATACTCCACAGTGTGAGCATGTCATGCTGCACTACTGCTAGCCTGCAAGACTGGTGGCAATCTTCTACCCATACTGACTTGTTACTATCCAGAAGAGTGACACAGGCTTCTATCTCCCCTTGCACTCAGCATTTAGGAAAAGGTCTGTGTGCTCCTCTGCTTTGACTTGCAGCCTCTATCTCAACCATCTTAAATGGAAAAATTATTGCCTGATCCCTGAAATCTGATCAGCAGCTGGTATTGTTGGCCAAGCACTGAAGCTGTGCTCCTCTGACCAGCACACACACCATCCACCTCTGTTTCTCAAAGATGCAAAGTAAGCCAAAAGAACTCTTTCAATATAATTTTGTTATTGCAACTTGTATAGTAGCAAACAATGACAAAATGCCAGGGACTATAGCCATGTGCAGCTACCCACTGTGGACTCCCAACAGACCAATAAATACCCAGGAAATCTCTCTCCTCAAGCTGCCTGATCTGAGATACTAGTGACCAATATCCATCCTCAGAGAGAGTGTGGTCAGGTCAGTGGGACCCATAGACAGCCCAGATTTATCTGTTCATTACTTAGATCCAGGCTCTGAAATTCCAACAGGGACATAAACTCACCATGGGGGTCAGCAGGAACCATCAGTGGTGGGCATGGTATGCAACAAGACCCTCTCCAATTTCATCCACTTGCATCATTCCAACAGCTAAAATATTAATTGATACTTAAGCATCTAATATGTAATAGAAAGCACATAAGGTGCCCAGGTTTCTCTTTCAGCCTTTCAGGATCTCTGTGAATTACCAGCACAATGTACTCCCACACTGGCCAGATGCAGTACACTCTTCAGCCAGAGGCAACACACTGGTAGTGCCAACACATCCACCTGGGAGGTGTACTGATGTATTGTTATTATTCTGGGGTAGCCAGGCAGGGTAGCCTGTGATCAATGACCTCTGGCATGCATACCCGCCTGGCTATACATCCCAGCTGCACACACAGGCAAAAACCCACTGTCTTTAACTAAGATTTTTTTTTACACTTGTTCAGAACCCTCCTGTGTTTTTCAGGAGTGTGAGAGCAGGTTTGGAATATATTATTCACTCTAAGATCAGGATGTCACTGTGTGTGCTGAGAAGAGGGGTGCAGGACATTAACCCAGGAATTTTCCTAAAAAGACACAGTACTGGTCCCACTGTCTCCACCTTTGCTCATGCCACCCACCAGCTGCTTTCAAGCTTCCAGCCTTGCATGCTGCACCAGGCCCTGGAGGCTTGTCTGTGTAGTGTTTACAAGCATAGCTACACTGACTCACCTGAGCAGGGCCAGCACCCAGTACGAACCACTTTATGTGGGTCTCAGAAGTAAATGTGAAAATGTTTGTGACATGCTCTCAGCAAGATGGAAACTATGCTTTTTTCTCACATCATGCCATATACACTTGCTTCTCTTGACATCAAATACGAAGTCTGACATACAAAGTCTTACATCTAGACCTTGCATGCTCATAGATGAGTATGCATGCACATAGATGAGTATGTGATAAACCAGCACACTGCTCACTGAAACATGAGTGCTGATGCCTTGCCATGGCTTGCCTAGATCACTCCTGGATTTGCTCAAACCAGCAAGCAAGCCAGAGGTATTTCACCTGACCTCTGGGGCTTGTGCCAGGTCTCCAGTTTGAGCTAGCGAACACAGACTCCTGAGGCAGTTACCTTGTTGCCCCAGCCATGCCACTCCTGAGCTCCTGGGCTTGGCAGCGAGATCACATGCTCAGCTGCTTCAAGAGCTCTGCACATCCCTGTAAGAGAGGCCACAACCCACAGCAAGAGCAAGTCTTTCCTATACTCACAAGACTCTCAACATCACCTAACACCTATTTTTAGTACCTCTTTTATTACTACATTTGCAAACTTAACATTGACTATCACTGCCCTTCCCTGTATTTAGCAATGTGTATGTATGTATAGAAAAGTATTGCCCTGACTCATCCTTTGGAGAAGTTACTACAGTACTGAACTTCTTGATGGGGGGCTAATTTTTGATTTCTATAAGCAGCAGAAGTTTTTGCTGCTTTGTGGTATTTTGGCAGAGGAATGAACTGCAAATGAACATTTTGGAAGCAGGCTTGTTTAGGCATTTCATGTTTTTCCTCGACCTTGGCAGCTCTGGGACTGTATCACCAATACTCCAGCAGCATTGAAGAAGTCCTGCAGAGCTGTAATCCGCAGGTGCAGCAGCAGAGATCACATCTTTGGAAGCCAACACATTTTTAATGAATGATGGCATGCAACTGACTCACGGACTCAAAGCTTGTCTCTTGGCTGCATTAGTACTTCACACACTCCCTCACAATATTGATAAGTAATACTTTCAATTAAGGGCAGTTTCTCTTCAGAATGCATTTGCATGCATATCTGTGGTTTTTTCATGCCTAAGAAGGTGCAAGGACTGCATCTACTTCTGCATCTACCTAAAACACACGAAGCTTCCAATGCAAAACTGACATCACCCAGGCACACGTATGTGTCACAAAGCAGACTTACTGTGGTGTATTTTCCCAGTTGGCAGAGTGAGGGGAAGGTTTCCTGGTGAGCTTTTCGGATCTTCTCAGTGAGATCATCCAACTCTGCTGTCATTTCATAGTTTTCTGTGGACTCCTGCTTTGAAGGTTCCTTCTTCTTTTTGTTCCTGTCATTTCTGACAGCTATAGAAAAAGCGAAGACAGATCATTTCACATTGCTTTTGCTGCTCTACTGAAAAACACTGTAAAATTATTTGATTTTAAATATAAAATACTTTAAGTGGAGATTAAAATGGTATATGCACAGAGAATACTAATGCAAGCTTAACTATTTATCTGTAAGAAAGGGCTTGAGAGCAGCCCTGAAGTAAAGGACTTGGGGGAACTGGTGGATGAGAAGCTCAACATGCACTGTCAGTGTGCACTTGCAGCCTGGAAAGCCAACCAGATCCTGGGCTGCATCAAGAGAAGTGTGGCCAGCAGCTCAAGAGAGGTGATTCTCCCCCTCTACACTGTTCTCCTGAGACCTTAGAATAATAATAGAATAACAGAATAGAATAGAATAAACCAGGTTGGAAGAGACCTTCAAGATCATCGCGTCCAACCCATCAACCAATCCAACACCACCTAACCAACTAACCCCTGGCACCAAGCACCCCATCAAGTCTCCTCCTGAACCCCTCCAATGATGGTGACTCCACCACCTCCCCAGGCAGCCCATTCCAAAGGGCAATCACTCTCTCTGTATAGAACTTCTTCCTGACATCCAGCCTAAACCCTAAACCTCCCTGGAGCAGGGGTCCAGTTCTGGAACTCCTGTTACAAGAAGGATATGGAGATGCTGGAACATGCCCAGAGAAAGGCCACGAGGATGATCAGAGGGATGGAGCTCCTCTCCTATGGAGACAGACTGAGAGAGTTGGGGCTGTTCAGTCTGGAGAAGAGAAGGCTCCCAGGAGACCTTGTTGTAGCATTCCAGTATATTAAGGGGGCGTATGGGAAAGCTCGGGAATCACTTTTTAGGATGTCAGGACTGGGGGGCAATGGATCCAAGCTAGAGGAGGGGAGATTAAGATTAGACATCATGAAGAAGTTCTTCACCATGAATGGTGAGACACTGGCACAGATTGCCCAGGGACGTGGTGGAAGCCTCATCCCAGGAGGTTTTTCAGGCCAGGCTGGATGTGGCTCTGAGCAACCTGATGTAGTGTGAGGTGTCCCTGCCCACGGCAGGGGGATGGTCCTTGAGGTGGCTTCCAATCCTGACAATTCTATGATTCTGTGATCTACCATCCAAGAAATTTGTGAGAATGCATTTTTCCCTTGGAACATTAAAACTGTGCACAGTGAATGGAAAAGCTCTCTGCAGTGATGCAGTTGTAACTTTATTGGATGTGAACAGCACTAAAAAAAGACAGCAATTGTTTGTCTTCTTAAACTTCATAGTGTGGAAGATAACAAACGCCATGCTAATACGAAGTTCACTAAGCAGAAATTATTTAAAAGGAACATGAAATGTGAAAACAGTAAAAGATATAAGCTGAAAAACATTCAACTTGGGATCTGAAGATCAAAGGAGAAGTACAAACACTTGAAAGTGTAAAAATGGCAGTGAAGCTACCTAAAGTTGCTCGCCATCTGCTCTTATGGTCAGATCAGCCTTTCACCTTCCTGCGGCCACAGGGGATGACAGGAAACAGGTACTGAGCACCACTCATGCTGTAATTGATTTCCCACATATTTGTGGTTTGCAATAAAATATGACAGCTGTTCTATCACCACACTCCTCTTTGTTCTTTTAATTAAAACATCTTAATTCCACAACAAGTGCCCAGGATAAGCCTACATGCACAGCACTGCCAGTACTTGTGAATTTTCTCCCAAGCCTTGTTAGATAATGTCTGCAGTGTAACCAGGTGTATAAGGCTTTACAACAAAGCCACAGAGAACCAGTCCCTCTCCCCAAAGGCTCTATGCCAGTATGAAATACCCCAAAGACTCAACTAGCTTTGACAAATGGAACATTCACTGACACTCAAACCCTTACCAGATTGAAAAGAAGGCCCCAAACACTAAGGGTGTGGCTGGTGGTTCACCTGAGGAGAGTTTGGGATTCTGGATGGTCAAAGGTTTGCCTCTTCTCATTTGCACTGTCCCACCCCAGGAAGCACATCTGTCTGTGCCATAGGGAAGGAAGCACAGCAAAATGGGCAGATGCCCAGAACCACCTCCAGGCTAGCTCTTTTCCCCTCTGGGTTGCCCAGACCCTCCATTACAGGTTATCTCTGGTTGCTTCCTACATGCCTGTGCACCACAAGTAATGGCAAAGGGCAGCCAAATAGTGAATGTTTCATGAGGAAGAAGAGGTGCAATCCAGCCTTATCAACAGTATCTAGGCAGGAGTCAAGGTGTGGCCTAACCAGTGCAGGGCCCCAGTACATGGCAGAATGACCTCCCTGCTCCTGCTGGCCACACTGTTCCTGATGCAGGCCAGGATGCCATTGGCCCTCTTGGCCGCCTGGGCACACTGCAGGCTCATGTTCAGCCTGCCATCAACCAGTCCCCCCAGGTCCCTCTCTGCCTGGCTGCTCTCAGCCACTCTGACCCCAGCCTGTAGCACTGCATGGGGTTGTTGTGGCCAATGTGCAGAACCTGGCACTTGGATGTGTTCAATCTCCTGCCCTTGGCCTCTGCCCATCTGCCCAGCCTGTCGAGGTCCCTCTGCAGAGCCTCTCTACCCTCCAGCAGATCAACTCCTGCCCCCAGCTCAGTGAGAACTAGAACCAATTTTTGTTCATTTCTACCTTTTTTCTATGACTGCAAAGACCTTTCTATAATGATAAAAATTGATTAGCACTTATCTTCTCGCTTTATGGACACTTTTTACATTTCCTACATTTGTATTCACTAAGTCTGCATCAGGTATTGGCAGAGTTTCCATACTCCCTGTAAGATTAACACCACGAAGTTCTGATGCACAATACCCGGGGTCCAAAAATATAAAGGATTTCACTGACATTGAACTGTTGTGTAGATTCAACTACACCTATAATTCAAGGTGAAAAACACAGAGAAAAAGATTAAGCCAACACTATATTTCAAAGAGTTAAATAAAAACATAAATCCACACACATTTACCCAGGAAATGTAGAAGTCATCACTGCTCTAGGAACAGGAACTGTCATACCACACTCGGGAAGGGTTTTGGTTTGCAGCTTATGCTTATGTGACATAAATCACAGTTTTCAGTATCTTCACCTTCACATGCACATGATCACATCAACCCCTGATGCAATTCCACTGACTTTTTAATGAGGACACACCAATGATGAATCCTTGTCACAGTTGATGCCACGACAGAAAAGCCAGGTCATGAATTTCATTACTTGTTCACTAAATTCCGACTCGATGGATGCTCCTGATAGGAAACACTATGGAACCTCCCTTGCCCTCTGAGAGATACTGGAATTACAAAACAAACAAACCCCACAAAGCAAACCAAACAACAAACAAACAACCCAACACAAAACCAAACAAGTAAAGCTGTAGTGTGGGGAAAGAGAGTGAGAAAATCTGTATCTTGGCATGTGAGGAAGCTATGTCTCAGCACTGCTGGGACAGCTGAGTGACATGTCCATGCCTGAGCACACCTGCTCTGATCCATCTTCCTGTGACAGCTTCCCTGTCCCCTGAACACACAAGCCAGGACTGCCATTTCCACACCCAGAAACCTCCCAGCAGCCATGGCCAGGATTCGTAGGCTGTCAAAGGCACTTTCTGTTGTGTAAGGTTTAAGGACCAGTCCCTCCCCTCTAATGTTCATTCCCTTAACGTGAGGGTAGCAGGACTGAACATCACCTCTTGTCCCATCCAGTCTGTTCTCATCACCCCACTGCTTTTCTTAGCCTCAGACATATTTTCCCTCCTCTGCTTGAAGGAAAGGGTAGGCTGCAAAAGCTGCAGGAAGGAGGGGTGCCATTTTTCAAGAAAAGCAGAGCCTGACATAGATGGAACTGAGAATAGGAAGACAGAAACAGGACCTCAGTGCTCTCATTTAGCAACCACACAGCAGTTCTCCTGCTTCAGCAGGATCTTTTCAAGCATGCTGTAATTCTGGGAGAGTTGTCTAGTTTTAAACACAAGCCTCAGGTCCACCAAACGTAGTCACTGCTTGACCTAGGAAGAGTCTGTGATCCAGCCCAAGAGAGTCAGGCAGCATAGCCAAGTAAAAGTGTGGAAAGACAACTGTTCACACTCCCCTTTGCAAATGTGTTCAGGGCAGAATAATCTGCAGCTCACAACAAAACTTTTCCAGTTAACTTGGCTTAACTTGTGCCTCCCCAGGTGCCCAGAAGATAGACAGCACCTTGTATATATGATTATGATTAATCGGCTATAAATTTGTGACTTAAAAAGCCATCTCAGGGAGTTTTGCCTCGCTTGAGATCTCTGTGACCTTTGAAGAGCTGTGTGTACTAGAGAACTGGTTTTGTTCCTGTAGTGACAACCACTCGAATTTCCAGTCAGCTCGCATTCCTGTAAAACCACACTTCTCTTCTCCCTACATATTTTTGAGGTTACTTGCTAAGCTAATACATCTCAGAAGCACCATAAAGCACACAGAGCAAGTCACTAATTGTCAAGTGCTGGGCACAACTTAAGCTTTCAAAAAGACTGCTTTTGTTTGTGAACACTGAAGAGAAATCGGAGGTGAGCTGCTGAAGGACCACTGTAGACCTGTCAACTGCTCCCTCTGGGCAGAGGCTCACTCTCCCACCTGCTCTGCTGCACATCCGGAAGCCATCCATCCCTTGCCATGTGCCAGGCATCCTGGGCTGACCAATGTCACAGGCAAATGGTGCCACATGTAGGCAGTGGGGCCAAAGCTCAGCACTGCACGTGGGGCTTCCAGAGACATCAAGCTGCTTGGCTGGGATGGACACCCACAAGTCTTGCAGAGCTCCTTTACACCCCAACACCTCCAATTCCAGCAGCAGCTGCTTGACATTTCTAATTCGGGCAGAGGTTAGCAGCTGTGGACAATTTCAGTCAAATATGCAAAGTGCTTACCTATTGCTATCAGGATGAATGCCCACACATAACCATACATCATCCTTCTCCCCATCATCCTTCAATAAACTGTGCTTGTGGCAATGAATGACAGTCTATAACAATGTTTTTCACAACAGTCAACTTGGAAAACCTTGAACCAAGGGAGAATTTAGCACTCCCAGTCCTGCTGCTGCTGCTGAACTAGGCTCTTCAACCCCACGGAGAAAGCCAGCACCCAGCTGCACATCACACAGAGCTTCCATGCCTGGGGTGGGGTGGAAGAAGGCACAAAGGTGAGTGACCTCAAGGAGGTTGACTTTCCTGGCTCCAATGTAAGAAAATGAACAAAGAAATCCCTCTTAGCAAGCTGGTGCACCATCAGTTCAGAATAGTAAGACTCCTGTTCCACATTTTACAGCCAAACTTAGCATTAAATATGCAGAACTCCAGGTAGTTATAAATAGATTGGTTTTCCTAGGTCATGATTTCCAGATGAAATCATGTTTTCTTTTAGGCAAAACTGCTCAGCCTTTGAAAAGAACAGGAAACTATCTTGAAACAAATTCCCATGCCAAAACTGAGCTTTGACATATGGAGAACAATTGGAGTCAAAGCACATTTCAAACACAAACCTCTCATTTCTATGAGCCAAAGCCAATCACAAATACAGAGTTATGTAAGAGTCAAAAAGCAGAACACACTGAAACCTGCATATTTTGTAGCTGATTCAGAGAAATCAACCATGTCAGCTGCTGGGTACAATTGCCACAAGAAAACAACGCTCATTAATTAAGATAGCATCTCTCTCCAGACATGTAGCAAAATTAACAGCAAGCAGGGAGAAACAACCATGGAAGAAATTTCGAAAGCACCTGGCACGATGTCTTTTCTCCCCAGGCACAGAGTGAGCACAGCCTGCCTCTGGTTTCCTATTGAGAAATACTGGTCATCTATGGCAAACACACTCTGGCCAGTGCTCCAGGAAACTCAGTTCATCCTCAGTGGGGGGAAACCACCACCAATCCAGAGCACATTGTTCTGCTGGCGGCTGTCAGGCATGCTGGCTCTCCCAGACACTGGGGGGGTTGAGTTTTCGTTGAATCTGAACTCTGCCTTGCAGCTTTGTATTATTCATTACATAATTGCTATGTTTTATTAGAAATATGATCTATTATAACTTTGAATATGGTAACTTAAATGACACTGAAAATTAGATTATTCTGATTATTGGAGAAGTGAGAAAGGTACTAAACATTTGTCAGGCTGATAATCAATCAGTGTATCCATCTGAGTGCAATAAAAATCCATCAGGACCTAGTGTGTTTAAATCTAATTTTTTAAGCATGACATTTTCTTCTGAGTTTCTTTTTTAAATGTCACCCTTTTCTACAACAGTGATTGATTCTATCCCCAAGGACTGTTAACTCCAACTGATTTATTCATTGCACTGAGCTCTTGCATCCACAGCCTTTTCTATATATAAAAGTAATGACAACAATAACATTTTCATAAAACCACAAAATTCAGAAATAGGAATTCATGGAATGAAAACACCAAGACACATGATAGTACATTTAAACTGCTTCAAATACTAGGGACCCTTTAGCAAGCAGTGTATCTTAATGCAGAAAATGGTGGAAATTTGTGTCCCTCCAGTTCTCTTTTTACCCCTCATAAAAGAAAAGGCCAAGGGTTTGCTTGTTTAAAACATAATTCATTTAGAAATGTTTCAGCAGTGAACAGTGAATCACTAGCTACAGGGAATCCATGAGTAATTACCTATGCCTCCAAAATAACCCCATTAGGCTATTGTCAGTATAGGGGAGACCTTTGATTCCCATAGCCTGAGGGTGTCTATTTTTCCATTCATGCGCAGGGGATTCATATGGTTATACCCTATTAGAACCCAGGAAAGCAACACAACTCCCATTTATGTATGAGGATAACTACAGGGTTAATATACCAAGAACTGAGTTATAGGAACAGCTTTCATTATATGAATGAATGATACAAATGGAGGCTCCACAGCTTTATTTAACTGGCCTCAAACTTGAGCTGTGATTTCAAGGATTCCATCAGCCTGAAAATTTTATTTTTGACAGAAAATTTGGCACCTGCTAAAGTCACATCTCTGAAATGATAGAAAAAGCTAAAAAAGAGTTTAGTCCCTTGAATTCAAATAATACTAAGTGAACTCAGATGTAGGACCAAAACTGGAAAACCAGTGCAGAAGAATACCCCTTGAAGATAGCTGAAAGTCTGCCTTTGGTATTTTTATTTATCTTAAATTATTATTTTTAGTATTTTACTTTACAATTATTTAAGAGATGAGATTTTACTACTTTTTATTTTTATTTTGAGACTGCCAGAAGCAAAACCAACAACTATCATAATTTGGTTATCTAGAACTGACAATCCAAGACCTGAAACAACTGCCAAAGAGAAATAAATAAGAAAGAAAGAGATTCGAAGGGTGTGTTTGGCTTGAATATTGCAGACGAATCCTTGAAGTACTTCAGTGGGAATAAAACACCCCAATGTCCAGGTGTATGAATATTCTGCTAATGCATACCTTCATAATGACTACAGTATTTCAGGACTGGTTTGAGTTAGAGAGTCACAGAATCACAGAACGGTCTTGGTAGGAAGGGACCTCCAAAGCTCATCCAGTCCAACCCCCTCTGCAGTCAGCAGGGACATCCCCAACTAGATCAGGTTGCCCAGGGCCTTGTCAAGCCTCACCTTGAATATCTCTGGGGAAGGTGCCTCAACCACCTCCCTGGGCAACCTGTTTCAGTGTTCCACCACCTCATAGTCAAGAACAACTTTTTAATATCCAATCTAAATCTGCTCTTCTCCAGCTTAAAGCCAGTGTCCCTTGTCCTGTCATTGCAGGCCTTTGCAAACAGTCTCTCTGCAGCCTTCCTGCAGCCTCCTTCAGTGCCCAGTGATTTCCATTTTCAGAGTGCTTGAATATTATCAACTAATTGCCAGTGTGAAACAGGATAATCTACATCCTCTTAGCAGCTGATTCTTAAAGAGCTACTGAAGGCTGTTAGCATTAACAATTACAGACAGAATGGATCACTAATATTTCCCATAAAGGCCTATCAACACATCTGCAATGGCAATATCCTTAGCCATACTCATTGACTGATACAAAATGTACTCACTGATGCTTCCATCTCTATTTCATATAGGCCTAATCTCAAGTTACTTAATACAGCCAGAAATTCTCATCTGCGAGATGCAGCATCTCCACAGGCAGCTCCCTGTTCCTCTGGTGCTGCTGTTGGATTAATCTAAACATCTCTCATTCCCTCCTCATTCATGTCCTGCCCCATCTCTCTGTGTTCTGCATGAAATCTGCAATGGGTTTGCAGAGTAATAGCATCACACAGTGGATGTTGGGAGTGGGAAGGACTTTTGGGAATCAATCACTTGGTCTGGGGAGGTTTCTCAAATGAACAGAGCTTCTGTGGGTAACCTATTGTGAAGTGCCAACTTAAGGAAGAATCCCCATGAAACTAAAATCCTCAGGGAAATTAAGTATTGTGGTCTCCTACCTACTGTTTTGACTGCTCAAATCCCAGTGGAATTACTAGTAACTCCAGTGGCAGTCCAGACAAAACTCTGCATACAGCTGGTTAAAACTAAAATACTCTGGGGAACAGGAGGATGTTTTTTCTGGAACTGCAGTGTCTTAACACATTAGCTAAGAACATACAAGACCACAAACAGGATGTGATCATTCTTTCTCTTCCTTACAGCTGAAGTGACCAAGTGCCTATACAGCAGCTGAAAACCACTTCTTAATACTCAGCTTGCAATTAAATTTCTATTAAGCTATAGTGTATTTGTTTTGCCATAGGCTGGGTGAAGAAAAAAAATCCCTAAATTTCAAACTGAACTTCTGGTCAGAAATCACTAAGAGGCCACCAAAGCTGTCTCATCTAATTACAGATATTTAAGTGCTCTTTCAAGCTACCTTCTCAAACCAACTGCCCTTTTGAGCTACAGTCTTGAAGTCTGATACACTAACTCTTTTGTGGATAACTGATTATAGGTAAAAATATCCTGAGCCTGACCTTTTCCTCCAGGGTCACCAAAAGGTAAATCAGTCTACTCATCTACAGATATTACATTCATTTCTCTTAGAAGACAGTCATGGGAGTATGCTGCCTCGAGACTGGACATTATCCAGGACTGCTGATGGCCAGGGAAGTGCACAGATGTAAACTAAGACCAGACACTGCACTTCTATTCCTGCCTGCTGCCTGGCCTTACTGCAGCTCTTCTGACACTTCAACCTGCTGTGGCTATTTTGTTTCTCAACCTAACACACACTGAGGAAAAGAAAGACTTGCTTTTTACTTGGCTAGAAAGCTATCTCCTATGACAAAATGCAGCCTCTTTCCTGCCAATGACATTAACATTCTCCTTCAACAAAACAGCTTTCCATAATAAGCACATTCACAGAATGCAGTCTCTCAGCTACAGGACAAATTCAGGTCATGTATGGTAAACCCCGTTTTATCAGACAGCAAATGAAAAGGCTACAAAAAAACTAAGGAGGTAAGCTGGAGGTAACCTTCCCTTTGCTCACACATGGTGGCTCTGTACCCAGGGCAACAGCTTCCAAGAAGGAAAAGCAGAAGCTCAGGAGCAATACTGTAGCTGGTTTCATGCAGTTTGGCTTTCTGCCGACAAGATTCAATCCTACATCCTTTACCAGAATTAAAAGTAACATCCTAAATTTATCAGCACTGCTGGTTCTGTCTTGCAGTGCAGCTACTCCACCAACTGAAGCAGAGTCCTATTATTGCAAAACTACAGCAGCACAGCGGGAGATTACGTCTAATATCTGCATCTGCAGATGGATAACACTGAATTCATACCTGAGTTCCATTTCTTTGTCTTGCCCCCAAGGCTCAATTTCACATTTGTACCTCCTGGTTCCCTGTGAAATAGTGTAAAGGTGCAGCTAGCGAGAGAGATGCCAACTGTCAACACACGTGAAGAGGCTTGTGTGCGCAGTGCACTGCATCGGGCACAAAAAACACATTGCCTTCCACAACTGTAAACCGAGCTTGTGAAGGCAGAGGAATGGCTCCTGTCAGAGCATTTTAAGCAAGGCAGTTATAGTCTTGAACCACAGCATTAGCCAGCTTACAGCCTGGGCAGTTTGCAGCCTGGCTTCCCAGCAGGCTAGGGATAATACAAGCAAAGAAACAGCTGAGCTACTATTTACCTGTTCCTCTGAAGCTAATGTGTAAGCCATGCCACTATGAATTTACACAAATTCTTTCCTAAGGACAAAGGCTCCTTCATACTGCTACTACTAAAAAACAAAACCAAAAATACTAAGGTCAACAGGTTATCTATAGGTCTCAGGGTGCCAGCACTAACCACTGAAGTAGTGGGCAAGGGAGACACTGAGTATGCCGCTCCATGGCCATGCCAGAATTCCCTACCTTGGCTAACCCTCCTGGCCATCTGGAGCTGCTGCTGAATGACCTGCTCTGCCAGGAGAGGCAGTCTGGAAGCAAAAGATGAGAAGAATTATATTATTAACCAGGTAGACCTAAAAGCACTGGAAATTGAGACAAAAATTACACTGTTTAAGTCTCACATTGACGTGTGCTCCTCTGTAACTGGTGAACATGCACGTGTATCTGCATCCACCAGTGGCCTTGGTCTGCAGCTGGGTCAGACCTCGTAACTAACAGTGCCTGTCATGAGTATGGTTTTTCCATAAAACTAAAGGAAAAGTTTTATCAAAGGGTGAAATAACATGCTCAACAACACTGTTGCATCTCACTGCATTTAAGTATGTTGTTTACTTCCTCTCCCTTCATAAAAGCTGAGCAACTGGAATAAGTAACCTGCAAATCTGTTGTTGGGGTGGGATACATTTTGGTGGTTTTTTTTAAGACTACATCTTCCTCTCTTCATAAACTGTAACTTAAGAAGAAAGAAAGGAGTGAGGTCATGGGATTTCTTTTTTATTTTCCATCCACAGGAGTTTGGAAAGGCCAAGCTGAGCCAGCTAGCAGTCTCCAAGCTGGCAATGTCACGAGATTCCCATAAAAGTCCTGCTGCAGCAGTCCTGCTGACACAGGTAAACAAGTTTATTCCCTTTCAGCTTTAGCGTCTCACTGGCCACACTGAAATGTGGGCAACTTAAGGCACTTGAAATGCCCCTGCCTCCCAGGTCTTTATTTGGGCAGCAGACATTCCTTTCTTCCCATGTATGGCGTAACTTGGTGCTGAGTCCCAGCAGGGCTTAACCCGCAGCAGTTGAAGCCCCAGCGTGCACCAAGCACCTGTGTATGTAAGCGAGCAGCAGGCTTTAGCATGACTCTTCAAAGCAAACAGGAATGCCCAGGAGATGAAGGCTATTGCACATGTGGTTAATAAACACTGCTCCATCCATAATTCACATGCAGAAATACTGCTCTTCATCTCTGAATGCAAGTTCTCAGGATATCTGTAACTCCTGCTTTATGTAGTGGCAGAAGCACCATGGCATTACGAGGTTGAATTCCCTGAACACATGAACACACCTGCAGCAGCCTCAGCTGTTACAATGCTCATGTTATGACATGAATCACTCCACAAGCCTGCACATAATTATCAGACTGTCTTGATATATTTGATCCTTTACATGCCATGCCAATGAAGTTCTCTAAAGTACGTTACAACTATTCTTCTGCTTAAAAAAAAATAATTAAAGAAATTATTTCTTGCCTGGGACTTAAGCTCTGAAACGTCAGAAGTGAGTGGACCAAATTGCTTAAAAACGAAGGTGTGCAAGTAACTACAGGACTGGCTTAAAGAGATGACATCTGCCTGACAAGGTCAAGCAGCATCAGATCCTGATTTCTTATAAGATCTTTTAACTATTCTCTGTAATGCCAGCACATAACCTTTTCTCATTAAGTGCTGTTACAGTACACCAGACCCGTCTGATGTAGTAATATTGCAAAGAGCAAAGGAGACACTTGTTTCCAGGAAACAGCAAGACACTAAAAACCCAGCCCTTTTTGTTGTTGGTTTGAAATTTAACTGATTACTGAAGCCTCTGCAACTTCCAGCACAAGACTTGGTGCACACAAGGGAGTTCATTTTGAAAAGGCAAACAGGCAGAAGGTCATTACAGAGTTAACTCAATAAAATAATAATTTCTACTTGGATAAACTGACCTAGATTTCCCTGACTTCTCTATGAAAACAAAGGATGCAACTTGGACAAGAGATGACATCTGAAAGGGAAGCCAGGGGCTGGATAAGGGGTCTGAATCCAATACACAGGCTGGTCCTTAACCGGATGAGTGGTGGTCCCCAGCTGACATTACAAACCACTGCCCAGCATAGGATTAACCAGCAGTTACTAGTGGCTTCTACCCCCATCTTATGTCATTGATGACCATGACAAATCTTCCATGTCCTCCACCAACGTGGGACTGGACGCTGAACTCATCATACACGGGCTGGATACCTCCTTCCAGCTAGAATGGTGTTCTCCAAGCTTGTGGGAATCACATGACACAAGATGCACTTACATAAGGGTCTTATGAAGTCCTCGGGATGTTGTTTCTGGGCTACAACCCCCATGGGAAGCTCTGGCTGAAAACTTAGATTTCCAAAAGCAGAGCTTTATTTATTTCCTGGAAGAGCTGATGAAAATCCATCTCCCTAGCTAGCTGCAGGGATCCAGGCCACATGGTAGATGTGGCACAGGGAAGTCCATCAGGGCCTGGGTAGCACAGTGTGGAAGACAGGAACTGAAAAGGATCCTTCCTGGGCCCCCTTGTAACATCTCCAGATTTTCCGATTACTTTTCAGCAAAGCTCTCTTTGTACTGGAACACCTCCTGTGAGCTCAAGTGAAACAATCTGCCCAGCAAAAATGTTCAATGAAGGGGAAACATAAAAGCATGCACAGAAAGAGGCTCAACTCCTCTCTTCTAACCCAACCCTTGGCACGAGATTAAATCTCATTAAAAAAACAACAGCCAAAGTGTCAAAATAGGCTATCTTAATTGCCTTACTCTTTCCCCACAAACCAGGTTCTAGGCAATATTTTTTAATGGTCCTCTTCCATTATTGCAAGGTCTATCTACCATAGGGTTATCTTCCCACCTTGTCCACCCAGCCAAGAAAGACAACCCCAGAACTCATGGGGCTTAACACTGCATCCTCTATGAGAAGCACTTGAGGTGTCTGTACATGTTCATGCCTTGTCATCCTTAAATTCTGGTAGGAAAAATGTCCCTAGTGAACATGTGAAATAGTTGTTACTGACTTAGAAAACAACAGGAAAAGTTGCTAAGAAAAGGCTTTAACTCAGTCTTTCACAGAAGCAGGATTTAAGCCTTCTGCAGGACTAAAGGAATAAAATATTCCTACCTATCCTTTTCCTTCCATTTGCTATTTATTTTTGTTATTATCATTTGCACTCCTTTTCAATTTAAAATAATTTTCTGGATGTTCTGATTTAGGAGCAGTGTTCACCTGAAGAGGCATTCAGAAAAGAGGGGAAGAGAAAATAAAAAAGGGGAGCACTGACACTCTCTTCCAAATTACAGAATGAGGCAAACTGAACATTCTTCTTGTAGAAAAATGCTGCCAAATGCTGCTCTTTTGAACTAACAGTTCTCCATGTCAGCTGTTACAGAGATATGGACACCACAGGAGTATGATTCCTGAACTCCTCAGTGGAATAACCAGATGTTGTACTGTACAACACAGACTACAAGAACAAACACACCCTGAGCTCTGGACTTCCACACCCACCTTCACTGGACATATAGATTGAAATGCTCTCTGCGTAACAGAAGAAGACTAGCACTGTCAAAAAGTGACCCAAGCTTTACTCAATCTAATGCTCCATTTTCTAGTATCAATGATTCTTCTGCATCACCTGAATGAAACTTCACGAGTGATGATATTCTCAGTGGCACTTCCCTCTTGTCTCTCTACTAGAATCAAAATAAATGGTCATGGATCACCTAGAAGACTCACTATGACAAGAAAAACAGGGGAAGACATTCCTTCCACGTAAGGAGCAGCTCACACAATGCAGTGCAGTCAGGGATGCTGAACACTCAAGGTGCAACAGCTCATCTCATAGCGCTGTTCATTTACTGCTGATTTGTCTGCCTGGGCTGATGTCTCCCCTACTCATGCCTCCAGGTTACAAACGAGTTAAAACTCATGCAGTGGCAATTTCAGTCTTCTTGAGACACTGAAAAAGCTCTCATGTATTAGCTAAAATAAACATACTTCATTTTAAAAACCTTCAATCTTTATGGTGCCACTGGGACAGCCTCTAAAAGTACACCACATAGGAAAGCAAGTAGAAGTAGTATGCTTTGGAAGAGCACATATAACATGGAATAGTCTTTGAAATGTAGTACTGCCCCCCACAAACTCCTGCAATTCTTGGAAATTTCCAATCTTTCTAGCTCTCTTATATTGTGTCACTATTTCCATAATGCAGACTGTAATCAGCTAGTTGGGAGTTATATAAAAACAAAGAAATGGGAACTTTGTTTTCAGGAGAGGTGGGGAAGGAGCAAAGGGTTTGCAGCAGCATCCATTGCACCAGGGCTGACTGACTGGGGAAACCTGCTAATGACAGAAACAAGAGGAGACAGAGCATCTCTGGGTTGACCAGTGAGCCAAGGAAGGATCCTCCCCCTTTCCTTCAGCTGCACATTGATCTCTTCAACAAAACTATCTGTTGCTGACAAGACAGTAAAGCACATCTCTGTGCCAGAGGCAGCAACCTGGCACCCCTGAGCCATTAGATGAACTGCTTCTGTGCCTGCTGCTAAAGGAGAAGGTGGAGTGATGCCTGCAGCAGGTTTAAAAAAGCCTTCCCTGATCTTCCAGTATCATTCCATTTACTATTTCTGATTGTGGTGCTTTAATCCACCCTTACTGCTAAGTTTTCCTAGTTAATTTAGTGGTTTTTTTTGTCAGGGTCTCCTGTTTTATGGATAAGATCTTCCTCGGTTTAAATACACAGAGTTCTGCCTGCAAGAAAACATTGGTACTGGAGCTACTTAAGACGGGAAAAAACAACCCCAAGTGCAAAATGCATGACACTATGTGATGGTAATCCCTTTGCTCACAAGTCTAAAGACAAAATATGTTTAAAAACAAAATGTGTTGAAAATGATACAAATGTAATGTGTTTAGTTTGTAATTTTAAATGGTTTGTAAAGTCTTTCCTCAGATGACTGGGCTTCAATCATTCATTAACTTGAAGCCAGTTTGTCCTGGCAAGGGGGAAGAAAGTGGGTTTCTCAGCTAGAACCCATTTCCTACCAGAAGCAAAAACAATCTGAAGAAATTCCACTAGCAAACCCACCTACCATACCCCAAGGAAAACTGTAAATAAATTCAATAGAAAAACAAGCTCTGCTAGCAAAATCTAACTTTGTGGGCAGTCTTTAAATTAACAATTCACTTGCTTAGAAGTACTTTTTAAAAAGCAGAAAAGTAGGTCAGCATGTTTCCCCAGCATGTCTTTCTGACTCCATTAAAACTGTCTGTCAGATGACTAACCATGCCTGTAATCCAACTAAAAGCATGTTTGCTTTCTGCTGCACTTTTTGCCAGGGGAAAGGAAGAATTCCACTTAGCTTTAACCCTGAAATTCAGTTAAACATCTCCAAAACTCAGATAATTTCCTCACATCAACTTACCAAATCCATGTTTATTGAAAATAAGCAACTGGTTACAGATGCACAGCACTGAGAAATGATTCCATAGACTGATTAAATGCCCACTGGCTGCAGGCAACGCCTGTAGGGCTTTAAGCTACAACTTGCTAAAGTAAGTGTTCAGAGCTGTTGCCTGACTGACAGGCTTTCATAAGGTGTAGATGAAAAAATTTAAGAGCTTTCAGAAACACACAAGCATATGAACCCGTACTGGAATAAGGTGCAAGGGGACAAAACCATTTCAGAGAATCACAGAAACATTGAGGTTGGAAAAGACCCTCAGGATCACCAAATCCAACCCAGAACCCTACTCTACAAGGGTCACCCCTCAACCAGAGCCCCAAGCACCACATCCAAACCACCTTTAAACACACCCAGGGTTGGTGACTCCACCACCTCCCTGGGCAGCACATTCCAATCCCTCACCACTCTTGCCATGAAATCATGTTTCCGAATGTCCAGTCTAAACCTACCCAGACACAGCTTGAGGCTGTTCCTTCTCTGTGAGAAGAAACCAGCACCAACCTCTCCACAACCTGCTTTCAGCTAGCTGTAGAGAGCCAGGAGGTCTCCCCTCAGCCTCCTCTGTTTCACACTAACCAGCCCCAGCTCCTTCAGTTGTTCTTATCAGATTTATTCTCCAGGCCCTTCACAGCTTCCTTGCCCTCCTCTGCACTGGCTCCAGCACCTCCACATCTCTCAATATTGTATTGAGGTGCCCCAAACTGGACATAATACTTCAGGTGTGGCCTCACCAGAGCTGAGTACAAGAGGACAATCACCTCCCTGCTCCTGCTGGACAAAGCCCAGCCAGGATGCCTTTGGCTTTCTTGGCCACCTGGGCACACTGCTGGCTCCTATTCAGCTGCCTGTCCATTAGCACCCCCGGGTCCCTTTCTGCCAGCAGCTTTCCAGCCACACTGCCCCAAGCCTGAAGTGCTGCTCCTCAAGCCTGTAGCACTTCTCTTCACTTTAGGTCAAAGGAAATTAATACCAACACCATGTGACTTTTCTTGTGATTCTGTTAGTATTAACAGCAAAGTGTTATTTAAGTTAGGATAGAAAGTGTGTTCTTTCTGCTGTTTGCATGGTATCTAACTTTAAAAAATCCTGTACACTTTCTATGCAAGAGCTGAAGTAATGGAGATGAACTGTTCTGATGCATTTTAAATAGACCATGTGATAATAAGTCAAACTGAAAACACATCAAGGCTATATTTAGAACACAGTCCTAGGGCCAGCACCCCAGCAGGAGGAGCTGCAACAAGTCAGCAGCCTTATTGCAGGCATGGCAATGGAAAGCTGCCTCTGCTACAACAATTTATACAGAGGATGAAAGCAAGCCCTTAGAACCTGAGAGCAGCAGAGGCAAATACATGGCCTCATCCACTTATGTAGAGATCTTCCAAAACTGACTGAGATCTTACTGGTTTCCAAGTGCTTGCTTTCTATCTTCCACACTATCAGCACAGGAGTTGCCCTCACTGAGAGGCCAGCAGGAGCTTGTTTCTTTGCCTTCTCCAGAGGCACCTATTTCTATATTCTGTACAAGAGCATCCCCAACAAAGCGGTCAGTAAGTCTGCAGCTATAACCCATCGGGAAGATGAACACATCTTTCTTCTAAGGGAAGGACCAAGCACGTGGCTCCTCTGAATACCAGCCCTTTAGGCACATTTGGCTTGCTGCAGTTCAGACTTCCCAGAACTCTGGGGAACAATTTAATGCATTTCTCATGAACCTTGGCTACTGTAGACAACACCTTCAGCTTGGCCTGACAACCAAATAAGCCATGTTTAGCTTCAAGGCTCAGGACACTGGCAATGCACTCTTTCCCAGACTGATATTTATCTCATTGACGTTTCTCCATCCTTTGGAGATGACAGCCCAAAACAAAAAAATCTTTCAAAAAGAGAAAAAAAAGCACAGAAACCACAAGGTGCCAGTATCAAAAGAACACACATGGCACAAGAAACAAGAAAATTATTTGAGAGAGGAATATGAAGCAGTGAACTGAGTGCACAGAGGAAGAATGGAAACTCTGAAACAAAGCTTTTGAAGTCATGGGATTGGGGTCTCAGCAGTTATATCTGCATGACCAAGCAAGCATGGCCTCAGCCCTGTGCTTCAGAGCACATGGACCAGGCAGGGGCAGTTTACCTCTGAATTCCCCATCTGCTTTTACAACAGCATTGCCCAGCACAACACAACTCTGAAAGGACAGGCCAGGTTTTTGCCTGCACTGAAAACAGTTTGGATACTTAACTCAGCAAGAGGCAAGGGCTACCTGTGATGGTAACATGAATGCACAGTGCAAGTGTCTTTACAGGTACGATCTCGAGTAATGCTATAAATCCCTCACAGACACCCCCCAAACCAAAGTGTGGACAAGAAATAAGAGACAAAGGCCAGGGGAACAACAAGATCCATGTTAGGAAGCTGCTTTGGAAGAGATATCTGCCCCAAACACCTTTTACTGGCAAACTGACTGAAGAAAGCATGTGATGTTCTCTAAAATCCCCGAAGGTGTGGAATGAGAAATGGGAGGTTCTGTGTCAGTGCCACTAACTATTCTCAGAGAAGAGCCAAGTGGCCTGTGGCCACTGAACTCCACACACTCTCTGGAGTGTGCTGCAGGTGTTAAGTAGAAATTAGACTGCATGTGTATTACACTTTTCACTGCCTCTAGTTATCTCCACGTTTCAACTATAACAACAGAAAAGTTACTTGTACAAGGACTCTGTGCCACTCAGCTGCATGTCTCCCACAGGACAATATCAACAGGCATTCAGAAAGGCCACTAATATCTGACACTTTTTCATTTGTTAAAGCACATCTTTTTCTGAGCATGGTCAGATACTCC
The DNA here is from genome assembly GCF_026170545.1 of Melanerpes formicivorus. Classification (NCBI taxonomy): domain Eukaryota; kingdom Metazoa; phylum Chordata; class Aves; order Piciformes; family Picidae; genus Melanerpes; species Melanerpes formicivorus. The sequence continues at coordinate 418,552 of NW_027142375.1, forward strand.
AGCGCAAATTATTAGCATAAGAACTTCACAGCTTTAATAAAACACCTCGTTAGGCACAATTTTAAGAAAGGCACACATTTACAGTCGCTGAGGACTAGGATTGATGGATGCAGACACAGGCTGAAGAGAGCACACGAGCCCTACTAACTTCTGCCAGGCTGTGTTGTCATAGAGACAGCAGAGAGCGATGTAAAGTTCACCGTGGTAGCTATACCTTAGTGAGTGAGTCTTAATGCAACTTCCAGCTGAGGACATGTAATCAGTCTCAGTATGAGCTTATTGAATGAATTCCCGTCAAGCTTACTCAGCCCTCAAGAGACCAAAATGAGGGAAAAGGTTTAAAAAAATACATATTTTACTACTTCAGAAGACAAGGCAAGGCTAAGTGCTTCTCTTGGATTGAAGTAGAGAGGTGTTTGGGTTTTTAAAGTAAGAAATAATACAAAACATTAAAAACTTGATAAAGGAGTTAAATTCTTTTAAAAGTTTGGAAAGAGTAATTCTAGGCAGCCTGGTAAGGTTTGCCATGTTCAACCATGTCTCTCCCGTCCCACAGATACTACCCCCATGGAGACGGGTGCAGCCCTGCCATTTCATTGCCGCTCTTCTCCTATCAGGTTCCATCACCTCATTCCCTCTTAATATTGCCAAGCGCAGGACTTGCCCTGCTCTCCCCTCTCCTTCTGTTCCTTTCTCCCAGCACTGCCTTCCCCAGTGGCATTCGACCTCTAGTTTATCTTCCCATGGGGCAGCAGCGCCCCTGACCTCTCTGGGTCCCTGCACTGCGCTCAGTCCCACCACGTGGGAGGTACAGGACACTGGAGCTGACAAGCAGCACAGAGACAGTGCTGGGGTTGTTTATTGGCCTGGCTCTCCAATTCTTAGCTTACACAATTAAGAGGTTTCTATGCCAGAAAGGGGAAAAAAAAATAATTTGCAGCACTAGTGTGTTATGGTTTAGAGTCACAGCTATTTGCATAATGCCTGAAAGGCAATGAACAGAAGAAAAAGAGACCTCAGGATGCTCTGCATACTTCTCTGTAACACTTCAGCACATAAAGATCAGACTAATTACCCAACAGTCTTGAGAAGGGTTCACTAATCACATTCTGCTTGAGGAATTAGGAGAGAATTTACTTAAGTCACATCATGAAAGGTGCCAATAAATTGTTCAGCTGGAGAGTTAACATACTAAAAAAACCCTAACCAAACCAAACCAAAAAACTACATTGTTTTCTTTAGTAGTTTATTAATTGCTGTCTGAAATACTTCTGTGAAACACAACGAGCTGCAAATGAATTCATGGGCTATTAATCTGCTGTACATGGCACTGGAGGGAAAGCTCATTAGGTGAGTTGATGCAATTACTGCTATTACATAACTTCACAGAACATAGAGTAAATTATGAATAATAACAATCAATCTATATTGCTCCTTTAAATGTTAGAGCTAGCAAAGGAAAGCTGCGCAAAATCAGGGGGAAAGGCTAGAGCGCAAAGGAGGCAGAGCCCAAAAGGAGAAAACAAAGGCAGATCTGATTCTTTGAAGACACTGATCTGATGTGAAAAGCAAGGGATGTTTGTTTAGCCATGAGAAACAATCTGCAACAAGTAGAACATAATTCTCTACAAGAGCATTTTAAGTATATATAAATAATTTTCAGCCACTAGGCATAACAAAGTATACATTATCTCTGGCAGAGGACAGATTGACACCAGAGCACAGGAGGATTCTTCACCTTGGCTTTGCTCTCACTTTAAAAAACAGCCCCATCACTGAACATTTGGCATTAAGTTCTAGAAGCCCCCAATTTCCCAGCCTGAAAAAAACCCACAAAACTGGTATTGCTGTGGGATCAACAGCTGGGAAAAAAAAGGCACCAAATCTAAACCAACCTTAATGAACAAAATAAAAAGCTGTGATCTGTATGGGCTAGGCACCGTTTCCCCACTATCTGTGCACTCCAATTCTTAGTTTCCCTGGTATTTTCACAGCTTACATGTTTCATCTTCAAAGCACTTAACAACACAAAGTCTCTTAGTGCCTGTAACAAGGCTCATAATTTTCACCTCCCAAGACAGGATAGTTAGTCTAATCAATTTGTGTTGAGAAAGGAATTAGTCTCAGAAGAGAATTCATAGTGTTGGGATTTCCACTCTGATATTCAGCTTGTGCCTCTCAAGAAACCAAGGCAGGTCAGTGGGCAAGGCAACTACGCTGGAACCTTTGAAAAAGCCCCCAGCTACTCCGCAGTATTTAGTCATTAAAAACCTACCCCAAAAAAAACAAGGCAGAAACAATTCTTATATCCACTGCTTTCTGCTTGTTTAAAAGGATTAAAACTCCAGTTCATTTCATAGTAATAGTTTCTAAACTAAGATTTCATGCATTACAATTAAGTCACTTTAAAATTACATTGGTGGAATCTGCATGAATCATAAAAAATCACAGAATTGTTAGGGTTGGAAAGGACCTCAAGAATCATCCCATTCCAATCCCCCTGCCATGGGCAGGGGCACCTCACACTACATTACGTTGCTCACAGCCACATCCAGCCTGGCCTTAAAAACCTCCAGGGATGAGGCTTGCACCACCTCCCTGGACAACCTGTTCCAGTCTCTCACCACCCTTGTGGTGAAGCATTTCTTCCTAACATCCAATCTGAATATCCCCATTTCTAGTTTTGCTCCATTCCCCTCATTCCTGTCACTTCCTGACACCCTAAAAAGTCCCTCCCCAGCTTTCTTGTAGCCCCCTTCAGATAGTGGAATGCCACAATAATGTCTCCTGAGAGCCTTCTCTTCTCCAGACTGAATAGCTCCAACTCACTGAGTCTGTCTTCATAGGAGAGGTGCTCCAACCCTGAAGTTCTTAAACACAACTACACCTCCATTTAGCCACTCATTGAAAATGGAACTGCTCTTTACAGAATCACAGAATCACCAAGGTTGGAAGAAACCTCAAAGATCATCAAGTCCAACCTGTCACCACAGACCTCATGACTAAACCATGGCACCAAGAGCCACATCCAATCCCCTCTTGAACACCTCCAGGGACGGTGACTCCACCACCTCCCTGGGCAGCACATTCCAATGGTGAACTAAGGAGTCTGAAACAAAACCAAACAGAAATATAAAGCAAAACCCACAAACATGGCAGTTGTTCAACTTGCCGTTTCCTGGTTCCCAATTTAAAGCAGAATTTCAAAAGTAATTAAATTGTTCAGTAGCAGAATATGATCATATGTTCAAGAAGTATGAAGATTTCAGTATTCTCAGACTGGGAATTCTGTAACAAAGAGTAACAGACATTTTTGTGAAAGTTTAAAACAAAACAACAAGTAAAGATGGAGCAAATCCCCTGGATTCTCTCCACTTCAATACACTCCCCTTTATTCCCTCCCTCTCTTCCTCCTTCCCTCTCTCCAGAGAGGTTAATTGTAAGCAGATTTCCAAACCTGAACATCACTTCAGTGCACTGAAGCAATCTGGAACAATAATTCTGTGCCTTTATAAACATAATTTTGCTTTATTGGAGCTCACTGCAGTTGAGGTTTATGCTAGGATGGAGAGCTTCCCTGCATCACACTCTGGTATGTAGGCTGGGTGCACGTTTTAAGGGGATCCTGAAGATTATCAAGCACAGTGACAGTCTTTGCAGCTCACAAATTTCATAGAAGATGCTGGAAGTGTAAGAGCTGCTGGGCTAAGCTAAGCAGTTATGGCAGAACAAAGTTCTACCTTCCTCCCTCCAGTACTCTGCAATAAATCAAATTTCAGTTTAACAGCAGGCTTCACCTCACAAAGCACATGTTCCAGCATCCTGCTTGAAAGGATCCACTACTGCTGGAGAGTTTGGTCCAGCCCTCTGCACTTCCCCTTCACCGTGGGAGGCAGCACTATACAGGTGACACTGCCAGCTCCCAAAGCCCGCTGAGGGCCAGGCAACAGTGAGCTACTTCTGACACCCGCGGTCAGGCCAAGGATGGTGCTTCAAACATCGGTTTAGAGATCACATAATAGAAGGGCAAAGGTTAGTTTCCTAAGGCTCTCCATCACATAATGGGCCCCTGTCAGCCTCAGCAACCTCCCCACTTCAGCAGCAATTACAAAAAACAATTAAAAAAATCCTGTGCGATCACCATTTGTCTCTACACGGTAACTGAAAACATTCACAGGAAGGGTGAGACAGAAAAGGTCTGGTGTGGGGATCAGAGCCTCAGCTACACACTCCTAGGCATGCACTCACACATGAACTGAGGTGGCACATCCATACAACAAAGCCAAAACCTGACTTGCTGCTGGTGGAGGGTCTGGCTCAGCCTGTTACACTGAGAGTGGAGCTCAGGTTGCACAGACACAAGCTGAGCAGTTTCTCAAGGAGGGGGATCAGATGAAAGACAGCAGGGCTTTTATTTCAAGCTGTGCTTTGTCCTGTTGCAGGATGATAAGACAGTCATCACTAAGTCATTCCCCCTCACACCCTTTGTCTTTTTTATTTGGAACACAAACTTTTTGCAACAGTGAATGCACAGTAAAAGAGCCCCTGCCTTGTGGGATACGGTTTCAGTGCATCTTGCAGATATTATCACAAGGCAAATAGCTCCACTCCTGGCTAGAGGCAGTCTCCTTATTGACCTCTCTTGATCAGATCTGGAGTGTAATGTGGGGTTGAAGATAGCTTTTTTCCCCCAGCACAAACAAAACAACCTTAAAGAAATGCAAATATAGTTCATTCCTTCACCATCTCGCTTCATTCTCTAAAAGAAGATAAAAGGATATAAGAAATGCTCAGTACTCCTTTTCCAAAACACAGTGCCTCCATTCTGAAAACCTCACTTGCCATCCTGACTAGGCAGCCAGTTCTCATCTCATCTCTGATATTTCTGTGTAATGCTCATGAAGCTCAGGAGGAATGGCATATGAAAGTACTTTTGCAAGCCCTTTGAAGGCAGAACAAATAAACACAAGATTGTAGCATTTAAGCACAGGTCATTCCATATCCTAAAATACTACATTTACTCCCCTACAGCTCCTGGGAACAGAGCTTGGGGCTCCTGTTTGCAGCTGCCCATCAGGATTACTTTCCCCATTTGGGATTGCTCTGAGCAGTTTAAGTTTGTTTCCCTATGAGATTTCTCTGATACTTTTTCCTGTCCTTTGTTCATGGCTTTCAAATTACAAGGTAACAGAACTGCAAGAAGACAGAAAAACAGAATGTGAATAAGGTACTGGGGGGAAAGAAAAACCTCTGTCTTGTAAAAAACAGTCCACTGACAATGTGCCTTTTTTTACATAAGCTTCTAACGAAATGGAGTTGAAACTTGGCAACACACATTGGAAAAAGGTCAGATAAGAAAATAGTTTTTCAAATCTCTTAAGAGATGAAAAGCTCCTGTTTATGAACAGAGAATAGCTTCAGACTTAGTTCTTAAACCCAGAAGACAAGAGACACTGCACACTGATGACATTTAAAATAATTTCCCCGTTCCTTTGCAAGTGCCCTCTAAAGAAATGCAGAGGACATCCCTCACTTCTCCCCAGTATTCTATCCCCCTTTCAGTGTCTGTAGTGGTTTGAGATAAAGGCAATTGCCAAAGGGCAATTTCACTCAGTTCACCCAAGGAAAACATAATTCTTGCTGGAAAAGCACCAGCTACCCTACAGGAGAACACAAGCCATCACCTAAAAGGCAGTAAGTCTTTATACTTTACCCTAAGCAACTTTGGTTAAGGTGTTAGGAATGCAGCTAACATTTCCAGGATCTACTCTAACGTGACGTTACAGCATTTAATAAGATTATTACTTCACGTCAGCAATAAAATCCTTAAGAATTCCAGACCAATGAGCCCTCAGGTATGAAAAATGGGTTTGCTTCTCTTCCAAACCACATCATACTGCTTTTATCAAGGAGAAAATTTTCTTGTGCTTGGATACATATGTGCAGTCAAATACACCTATCAAAGAGAGCCCTGGGGCTGTTTAGTCTTGAGAAGACTGAGAAGGGATCTGATCAATGTGTCTCAATATTTGAGTGGTGGGTGTCAAGTGGAAGGGGCCAAGCTCTTTTCAGTGGTGCACAGTAGTAAGCCAAGGAACAATGGACACAAACTTGAACACAGAAGGTTCCACCTCAACACGAGGAGAACATTCTTCACAGTGAGGGTGACAGAGCCCTGGAGCAGGCTGCCCAGAGAGGTTGTGGAGTCTCCTTCTCTGGACACATTCAAAACCCACCTGGATGCATTCCTGTGCAGACTACCCTGGGTGATGCTGCTTTGGTGGGGGGGTTGGACCTGATGATCTCTGGAAGTGCCTTCCAACCTCTAATGTTCTGTGATTCTGTGACTCAATAAAATCTTCCTCATTCAATCTCACATCTTTGTGCATCTTTCTATTTAGCCTACCTTCTCCTTTGCACCCATCATGGTCTCCACTCCAGTAAATCTATACACAAGTACAGGTAAGTGCACTTTAGGGATATGAGAAAACAACAAAACCCAGCAAGGGCAGAGAAATCATGGATTTCTACCCAAATATTTTTAAATGTTCATTTAAAGCACAAACCAGAGATTTCTAGAAAAGGGAGAGAAAAATCCTTTGGCTTTATTTTTGTGCATTTGGCAGCATTTTTCCACAGTCAGGTTCACTGACTTTGCAGATTTAAAAGAGGAATAGTTTCCCAACTTGTTTCACCTTTCAGTGAGGTGCCAGTCAGCAAGGACAAGACTCAAGGCCACTGTACCTTCAGTTTGATCACCCTTCAGGTGATAAAAAAGGACCACAGGTACAATCACCTGTACTGAAGGTGGCTGCTGTCTGCTGCATGACAGCCAGCAGGAAGCCCTCATGAACGACAGTCTGAGTTGACACCAAGCCCAGCAAAGCCACAAGCCAGTCTGCAGGGCAAAGGCAGGCCTGAAACCATGCTTTAGAAGCCAGCTGTTCCACTTACACCCTTGCCCCAGGAAGCCATTTCCAGAGCAGAAAGGAGATAACCCACCCTTAAAGGAAGTCTCTGGGGGGTGTTCTTTTAGAAAACCTGGCAATATTACCCTGCTGAGTGTTCTCATACCCACACAGGGTGGCCATGCTACACAGACAGCCTGTCAGACTACATGTTTTTAACTGACAGCATTTAGGCTGCAAAGTTAACTGAACTCAGGAGGTGACATAGGTCTGAAGTTGTGTCCAAAATTCATACTCGTTTCTCTGCATGTGAATGCAGGTATTGCCCTCAATCACATAACTGCATGATATTTTTCTACCTTGGGACTGCCACATATTCACAGGCTATGACAAGCAACAAACTCTTTCTCAAGACCACTTACATTCTTTGGACATTCCCACTTCAAAGCACTTCTGTAGTCTGCAGTACTGGCAGCGATTTCTTGTGACTTTATTGATAACACAGTTTTTATCTCTGTGACATGTGTAAACCATGTTCTTCTGGATACTTCTGCGGAAAAAGCCCTGAAATCAAGAAAAAAATAAACCAAATAAACTTTGGAGCTTCTCATACCCCTTAGACACAGGCATTCCCATTGCTTTAAAATAACAAAATAAACTCAAATTTATGTCTGGAGTACAGTATCTTTAAAGACTCTTATTTAGCACTGTTCCTTGCAACATAAGGCTCATCTCTTAAATAAAAATTAACTAATAATGTAACCTAAAGCCAAACCAAACAAAACTAGAACTAGTAACAACATTCGGGAAATTGACTCCTAGACTTTACCAAAAAATTATCATTATTATTACTTATGGATGTAGTAATGAGTTGGGTAAACAACAGCCTTCCTAACAGATCCACTTGGAGGTCAAATATCCATCCGGCAACTGACAGCCTCTCTAAGCCTGAAGATCCCACCCAGTTTTGTTACAGTAGAGATTCTAACATTTGAAAGGCTGCATATAAAGAGAGAAATTATTTGAAATGCAGGTCTCTTTGCCGCTGAAACTCTAGAGCACTTAATAAGGCTTCTGCAGATAGAAGAGTTCCAGCATCAGTCATTGAGTTGTGAACTCATAAAAGTTGCTAATTACAGCTTTTCTTATTCAGATTCAGCTGTGAAAATAATCAAGAGTTACAGTGATCTTGAACAGAAATTAAAGAGAACTAGAGGTCTGGTTTGTACTTAAGAACACCATTTGACTGGAATCTTCTTTGGCAATGAAAGAGAGAAAAGCCACTGTAAGCAGTAAGGTTAGCTGGCACAAAAAGAAAGGCAAACCTGAAGTTAATTACTTTATCTGCATTAAAAAATGCTTTACATAATATCACATAATAATGAAGAGGGGAAAAAAAGAGGATTAGGTTGAGCATTTTAGAGCTCAACCCACAGATATTCATCAGAAGTACTTTTGCAACAGACACTTGGAAATTTGACATCACTGTTTAACCTTCTCCCTCAGACTTTGAAAATTGTTTCAGCACAAGCACCAGGGTCAAATTTCAGTCAAGATCACAGCATTACAGCAGGACAGTTAGCAATTCAATGTTTGTTGGAAGGTTTGGGAGGTTAAAGCTCTTCCACCAGCCGCATGTTTACACCCTACAGAGGAGCGGTAAACTTGATGTGGCAGATTATAGCTTTGTGCCCACAATGCATTTGTCTGAAGATGTAATCATGGAAAGCTATAAAACTGGCTCTCTTAGAAGCACTTCTTGAGATATGCAAGTAGTTTAAAAGCCAAACCCCTATTGTTCAGACTTAACTGGGAGAGGTTCTGCCCATATGACTAGGGAGTGGTAGGGCAGGCACAGCCAGTAAGAGCTGGTCATAAATTCCTTGAACACCCAACATGCGACAGATGCTGATGTTATGAAAATACCAGCAATCCACTCAGAGCTGAGAAATGCCTCCTTAATCACGTAGCCACTGGCAGGTTGTTTTCTGCAGCTCTCGCACAGACAAGACTCATCCTGAGGTTAGCTTCTCCGACTTAGAAGGTATTTAATACTACCATCAAAAAAGTAAGCAAAAGCCCTCCAGTTAGACACTAAGTGAAATGACCACATGATAGAATTGTTTCTTTTCGTACCAAAACCAAAGCTGCCATACAGGGAGTGACAGAAGTGTAAGCACCAGCAGGTAAGGAGCATTTCCTGGGTACTGGAGCTCTGTTTCCCAGGTCACCTCCACAAGATTAGTGCTGTGCGGTCACAGGTTTTGGCTGGCACTGCAAGCAGGGACATGTCCAGAAACATCTGCAGAATGTGACAGTGCACTAGAAAAATCAGACAGTGTCCTGTTTGAACCTCACTTACATTGGTTACCTGCAGTTTTGCAGAAAGAAAAAAACCCTGCAGGGCACCAGGATGGCACTCGCTGCCCAGTTAATCAGAAAGCACATTTAAACCATTTCATGTCTGGGTTCCAGATAGCCCAGGTGTAACACACTGTCTTGCTCACCAAAACCAGCAAAGTTAGAAGCAAGCCTAAGTTTTCCTCCAAGTGCTTTTTGTCAAATGATTTCCATTTGATCTCACAACCCCAACAGTTTCTGCAAAAAGCAAGAAAATCTGAATGTGACCTAACTTTAAGAAGTTGTCAGAACCTTCAGAGATAGCAAACTACCACTGCTTATAAATTAATCAACTTCTAGTGACTATGTGCTCTTGGGAAAAAAGTTACTATTTAACATAATACATTCACCTTGAAAGGCATCTGTTTGAGTATTTACATGGGCAATTTTTTATGCAAATGTTTTAGCATACCATCCAAAGTAACACCCCATGATAGGAAATGAGGCACTGCTGTACAAACATCCCCCAAGCACGAATGCTATTCCTGCTTCACAATTTAAAATGTCCTATGAACGTGAAAAAAACAATTCTGAGGCAGAGATGACAGAATCAGCCAGGTTGGAAAAGACCTTAAAGATCATCCAGTCCAACCAGGAGTGGAGGCCAGTGACAAGCAGAGTCCCTCAGGGATCAGTCCTGGGACCTGTCTTGTTCAACATCTTTGTGGGTGACATGGACAGTGGCATTGAGTGCACCCTCAGCAAGTTTGCTGATGACACCAAGCTGTGTGGTGCAGCAGACACGCTGGAGGGAAGGGAGGCCATCCAGAGGGACCTTGACAGGCTGGAGAGGTGGGCACAAGCCAACCTCAGGAGGTTCAATAAGAGCAAGTGCAGGGTCCTGCAGCTGGGTCGAGGCAATCCCAGGCACAAATACAGGCTGGGCAGGGACTGGCTGGAAAGCAGCCCTGAGGAGAGAGACTTGGGGGTGCTGGTGGACAAAAAGCTCAACATGAGCTCTCAGTGTGCACTTGCAGCCTGCAAAGCCAATCAGATCCTGGGCTGCATCAGGAGAAGTGTGGCCAGCAGGGCAAGGGAGGTGATCCTCCCCCTCTGCTCAGCCCTGGTGAGACCCCACCTGGAGTACTGCCTCCAGTTCTGGAGCCCCTATTACAAGAGGGATCTGGAGGTGCTGGAACATGTCCAGAGAAGAGCCAGGAGGATGATCAGAGGGCTGGAGCACCTCTCCTGTGAGGACAGACTGAAGGAGTTGGGGCTGTTCAGTCTGCAGAAGAGAAGGCTCTGAGGTGACCTCATTGTGGCCTTCCAGTATCTGAAGGGGGCTACAGGAAGGCTGGGGAGGGACTGCTCAGGACCTCAGGTAGTGACAGGACTAGGGGGAATGGAATGAAGCTGGAGGTGGGGAGATTCAGGCTGGATGTGAGGAGGAAGTTCTTCCCCATGAGAGTGGTGAAACCCTGGAATGGGTTGTCCAGGGAGGTGGTTGGGGCCCTGTCCCTGGAGGTGTTTAAGCCCAGGCTGGATGAGGCTCTGTCCAGCCTGATCTAGTGTGGGGTGTCCCTGCCCATGGCAGGGGGGTTGGAACTAGATGATCCTTGTGGTCCCTTCCAACCCTGAATGAAACTATGAAACTATGAAACCTATCACCCAACGCCATCTGATCAACTAAACCATGGCACCAAGGGCCTCATCCAGGCTCTTTTAAGCACCTCCAGGGACAGTGTCTCCACCACTTCCTGGGCAGCACATTCCAATAGCAAATCTCTCTTTCTGTGAAGAATTTCTTCCTAACATCCAGTCTAAACCTCCCCTGGCACAGCTTGAGACTGTGCTCTCCTTCTGTCACTGGTTGTATGGGAGAAGAGACCAACCCCCACCTGGCTACAACCAACCTTCAGGGAGTCGTAGAGGGCAATGAGGTCTCCCCTGAGCCTCCTCTTCTCCAGGCTAAGCAACCCCAGCTCCCTCAGCCTCTCCTCTCAGGGCTGTGCTCCAGACCCCTCCCCAGCCTTGTTGCCCTTCTCTGGACACCTTCCAGCAACTCAACATCTTTCTTAAACTGAGGGGCTCAGAACTGGACACAGGGCTCAAGGTGTGGCCTAACCAGTCCTGAGCACAGGGCAGAATGACCTCCCTGCTCCTGCTGGCCACACTGTTCCTGATGCAGGCTGGGATGCCATTGGCCTTCTTGACCACCTGGGCACACTGCTGGCTCATGTTCCGCTGTTGTCCACCAGTACTCCCAGGTTCCTTTCTGCCTGGCTGCTCTCCAGACACTCTGTCCTCAGCCTGTAGTGCCTCATGTGGGTGCTGTGGCCAGTGTGTAGAACCTGGCATTCAGACTTATTCAATCTCATGCCCTTGGCCTCTGCCCATCCGTCCAGCCTGGCGAAGTCCCTCTGCAGAGCTCTCCTACCCTCCAACAGATCAACTTCTGCCCCCAGGTGGTGTTGTCTGCAAACTCACTAATGGTGGACTTGATCCCCATGCCTAGATCACCAATAAAGATATTGAACAGGATGGGGCCCAGCACTGATCCCTGGGGCACACCACTGGTGCCTGGCTGCCAGCTGGCTGTGGCACCATTCACCACCACTCTCTGGGCTCAGCCTCCAGCCAGTTCCTAACCCAGCTCAGAGTGCTGCTGTCCAGGCCATGGGCTGACAGCTTGGCCAGGAGTTTGCTGTGCGGGATGGTGGCAAAGGCCTTGCTGAGGTCCAGGCAGCCTGTCCCACATCCACCAGGCAGTCACCTGGGCATAGAAGGAGATCAGGTTGGTGAGGCAGGACCTGCCCCTCCTAAATCCATGCTGGCTGGGCCTGATCCCTTGGCCATCCTGTAGGTGCTGTGTGACTGCTCTCAAGATGATCTGCTCCATAATCTTGCTTGGCAGTGAGGTCAGGCTGACAGGCCTGGAATTCCCTGGCTCCTCCATCTGGCCCTTCTTGTGAATGGGCATCACACGGACCAGCTTCCAGCCATCTGGGACCTCCAGTGAGCCAGGACTAGTGGTAAATGATGGAGAGTGGCTTGGCAAGCTCATCTGCCAGCTCTCTCATTACCCTAGGATGGATCCCATAGACTTGTGGGGATCGATGTGGCTCAGGAGGTCTCTAACTGCTTCCTCCTGGGTTAGTGGGGGGGCTACACTGCTCCCTGACCCCATCTATCAGCTCAGGAGGCCACTTGTCCTGAAGACAACCTGTCCTACTATTGAAAATGGTTACTGTCATACAGAACTGCTGTTGATAGAACATACAAAGTACTTGAATTTAAAGCAGAGGGAGCTGCTGAAGGCCTACCAGGAACAGCACAATATTCCTTTTATTCACAGCTTTTAAAAGGAACTTGGATCTCGTGCTTTGGTTTTATTTTATTTTAATGAAGACAAACAAAATGGAACTAATTCTGTCCTTCTGAACAACTTTCATCAGCATCCTTTGCACAGTGAATTTTGAACAAATATTTCCATTTCTAACTTTTCCTGCGCTCCATGCCACGCTCCTCTCAGACCCATCCCTTTGGTTACCTTAATGGATGACAGAGAGAGTATCACTCTGACCACGCCACATTAGGCCTCCTCATTTATTGAATGCAAGGAAAAAATGCTGAGTATAAATTATTCAGAAACCCATTGTATCAGTGTGTGTTCCCTGAGCATCCACCAGATTATTTTTCACTTTTAATTGTGTTGATATCTTATCTGCTCCAACGAAAGCAGAGAGTGATACATGAGACCCTATATATCAAGAAGCAAATAAGCCCAGTTTACTAAGTCTGTTGCTCAGAACTAAATAGCCTGTTTAGTCAATCTAACTTCAACATCATGCCACAAAACGCCACCTCGTCCCACTCACCATTTACTTCTGTAGTACTGCTTTGTGAGTGTGGCAAAACCAGAGAACGAACTCGGAACAGAAGTGCCCCCAGAGAATATCAACTATTTCACCAATACTTTGAATGCCATTATGCCACTGGCTATCTGGATACAAAGGAGCTCATTAAGGATGGAGCCCCACGGTAGCGTTAAGTGTTCAAGAACATGAAGTCTTATGTAATTGTCAGTGCAACTACTAGCCTTACATAGCTGATAGGGAATCTACACAGCTCCCTCTCTTTCACTGTCAGCTCAGTTGATTTTGGCCTGTCAGATGATTCAAGTTGTGCACACCACACGAAGGGCAGGGTCATTTAATCTCAGCCATGTCTCAAAAGCATTTTGCCAACATAGGGCATGCCAAATGTTACCTGCAGTAGGCTTACAGGCTGAAAATTTGCACTGCAAGGCAGGGATAGGGCTATTGCAAGCTCAATCTGTTTGAACAGCCTGCTCAGCTCATCTGGTTCAACTTTGATTATCCCTAAGCACAGGCACCCAACTATGACTCCCAAAGATTTAGAGGCCATTCTTCAGTACACTTGCAAAATGAGCTTCTGGGTTAAGTGTACTGCTACTTTATCATAAAAGAAACAAAAGAAGTAGGAAGGACTTTTCTATGGTACAGATGATCGGTCATTTATAAACTCTGGCTGAGCTCTGAAGGGAAAGATAAAAGAACAGAAAATCTAGCCCATGACGTACCTGAAACCTCTGCCATCAGCTTTATTCTGAAATCTAGGCTGCACAAATATGTACTTTTCTAAATAAACCAAATCTGTTTGCAGTGAACGGCCTCTTTTCAATCTACTCATTTTAATCATTCAAGTTATGCTTGCTAACCCTGTAAAATGTACTTAAGCCAGGTAAGGACCCTGTACCTGCTCTCTATGGAGCGTCAACAGCGATACTTAAGGTCTCTCTCAGTGATGAGATTTGCACAAAACTGCTTTGTTCCACATCCAGGGTTCTGCCTGGGTACATCACGAGCTGAATGTCATTTGCAATATGTTTATCACAGGTGGCAGCAGTCAAGGAACAAAAATTCCCTTCCTCACAAGGTCCTGGTAGGATGAGCAGTCAGGTTAGGTCAGATACACACAGTTTTCAGTTGCTCTGAAAAGCCTTGGCAGCATGCAATCCCACAAATGGAACTCCATAGAAAGGCTTGTAAAAGAACTAGAAGCCCCAGCACATGCTGTTAAGTGATTCTGTGTAGTACAAAGGAGGCTGTAAAATGGCTGCAGCCAGAACACAAGACCCCACAAGTAATGAAAGCTGCCAAAGCAGCTATCTAAAAGGAAGCTAAAATGAACATATTCCCAGTTGCACAGCCCCTTTCTTGGGATGTCTGCACTGACCATCATGCTCTGGAAGTCACAGCTTGCAGAATAAACAAATTAATTGTGCCTGGACACCCCTGCCAGCACAAAATGGAAGCAGCTACAACAATAAGTAGAGGAAGGTTCACTGCCAGGAAGCAGGGAAATTGTGCTGCTGATGTATGTCAGAGCAGGACAGACAGATCTTTGCAAAAAATCAAATGAATAAATGGTATTAAAAGTCCATAGCTTGTAGACAACACCTAGATGCCAGGCAGCTGGATCCCAGCCTGCTCTGGGAAGTGCTCGGGGTTTGTCCATCACTGCTGCTCCTTCCAGCAGGCACTCTCTGCTCGCCATCCACGTTTCACCTTGTCTAGCTATGCAGCCTGCAGATGACAAGCTACTGTAACTTTCAGTGGCTGAAGAACCCCACATTTGCTATTGAAACCAGGGTGGGTAGTTTGGTTTGGTTTGGTTTGGTTTGCTTTGCTTGCCCTTTTTGTTTTTTTTAATCTACAGAACTCAAAACACTAAAAAAGCCCCACAAAGCTGGTCTCACATACGGGAATACAAACCTGTGGACCTGAGAGCACTCCACCAATGACAAAAATAAAAGCCTATTCTTATTTTTACACAAATGGACAATTTTGAGAAGTTTCAGGATTTTCTCATTTCTTGAAAAGAGAAAAAGGGTCAGAGGATAAGGACAGGCAGATGAGGAAGGTGTTACCCCTCCCTAAACTACCAAATGGGGACACTAGTCTGCAATTGCTAAAGTTCTCCAGAAAAGACATCTAGAATAGAGTAGAATAAACCAGGTTGGAAGAGACCTTCAAGATCGTGTCCAACCTATCATCCAACACCACCCAACCAACTAAACCATGGCACCAAGCACCCTGTCAAGTCTCCTCCTGAGCACCTCCAATGACGGCAACTCCACCACCCTCCCGGGCAGCCCATTCCAGTGGGCAGTCACTCTTTCTGTATAGAACTTCCTCCCAACCTTCAGCCTAAACCTCCCCTGGCACAGCTTGAGAGTGTGTCCTCTTGTTCTGGTGCTGGTTTCCTAGGAGAAGAGACCAACCTCTGCCTGTCTACAACCTCCCTTCAGGTAGTTGTAGAGAGTGATAAGGTCACCCCTGAGTCTCCTCTTCTCCAGGCTGAGCAACCCCAGCTCCCTCAGCCTCTCCTCATAGGGCTTGTGTTCCAAGCCCCTCACCAACTTTGTTGCTCTTCTCTGGACACCTTCCAGCAAGTCAACCTCCTTCCTAAACTGAGGAGCCCAGAACTGGACACAGGACTCAAGGTGTGGCCTAACCAGTGCAGTGTACAGGGGCAGAATGACCTCCCTGCTCCTGCTGGCCACACTGTTCCTGATGCAGGCCAGGATGCCATTGGCCCTCCTGGCTGCCTGGGCACACTGCAGGCTCATGTTCAGCCCACTATCAACCACTACCCCCAGGTCCCTCTCTGCCTGGCTGCTCTCCAGCCACTCTGACCCCAGCCTGTAGCACTGCATGGGGTTGTTGTGGCCAATGTGCAGAACCCGGCACTTGGATGCGTTCAACCTCCTGCCCTTGGACTCTGCCCATCTGCCCAGCCTGTCGAGGTCTCTCTGCAGAGCCTCTCTACCCTCCAGCAGATCAACTCTTGCCCCCAGCTTGGTGTCATCAGCAAATTTACTGATGATGGACTCAATGCCCTGTGGTGGTTTAGGCTGGGTGCTGGCCCGGATGCCACTGCACAGAACACACCTGGGAGGTCCCTATGGGTGGGCCCAGCCCAGGGGGTGGTCACAGGAGACCAGGTATTCCATTTCCCATAATGCCCTGCTCCCCTCTAAAATGCCCATGCGGGGTCTTCACTTCCTCTTTTGTCTCCAGCTGCAGCCTAGGTAAAATGGTGTGAGCCGCCTCCCTTGGGCCTGCCCAGGCCCCAGGCTGGGTTGGGGTGGGAGAAAGAGCCCTGGGGGGGGTTTGGGTGTACCCCCAGGTGGGGACGGGATGTTCTTGGGCATGTTCTGGGATCTCTCTCTTTGTCACGGTGCTTGTGGTTCTCTGTAAAGCTTTCATTGGTGTTTGTTTTTAAATTGTTTTTCTATGTCAACTTTCCATCACTTTTGCAATCCCTTTGTCTGAGTCGTTGTTTCTGCCCTGTGGTGGGGAGGGGGTTTGCCCCAACCCATTACATGCCCTCATCCAGATCATCAATAAAGATGTTAAAGAGCATGGGGCCCAGCACTGATCCTTGGGGCACACCACTAGTGCCTGGCTGCCAGCTGGATGTGGCACCATTCACCACCACTCTCTGGGCTTGGCCCTCCAGCCAGTTCCTGACACAACGCAGTGTGCTCCCATCCAAGCCTAATATCTTCTAAGGTAAAAAAATATCTTGTGGTGCCCTTGAGGGCAAGAAAAAACATGCAGTTTTGACAACAGAGCTTGAAGGAGGTAATTCATGAGGCTACTAAGGCCAATTAGCCACTGCCCATTGGTGAGACTGGAAACAACCCCCATTTTTCATCATGCCCACACCAATACATTTTCTGATACACACACTTTGCTCTAATGTTAAAGACCTGCTCCAAACCATGAACACACTGCTATTTGGTTTTCTTTCTGGGGAGTTTGAAATACCTCTGCTGGACACCTGGCAAATTGGGAACTGCCAATGAAACAGGGGAGATGCACTCACACAGCTGCAAATCTGCATCCAGTAGATTTCTCCAGTGAGGGTACCACAGCATCCCTAAGGTTATGAACAGATTTATCCTAAATTTTGATTTTCAGTGAACTTCTGACCTTTTTCAGCAAACATGTCAAAGTCTCAGACAAAACAGTCATCACCTTGAAACCATACGTGAGGGGAAAGAACGGCTGAGACTTTCTGCTTCTCCACTTCAGTAATTTAAACAGAGAGGAAGATGCTGGTATGCTAGTCCATCTGCTTGCTTCAAATGAAGAGGGGGGAAAAGGGGGAGGGAGATGAAATGTATACAATTAAAAAGTTACAGTTAACTTCCTTTCAGTAATGGTAGGATGATTTTTGGCCTGCTAAAACCTCCAGATGGGAAGAGTAATTAATATAATTTAATACGAATAACAGGAGATCAAAGAAATGCTTCTCTGGGTTATAGCACCCTGACTTATTTCATGCAATTTAATGGAGAACCCAGGAATTAATTACTGCAGTTTGCTATTTCCTTACATTTTTGTTTATGCAAATTGATTCCCTTTAACCTAATTTGTGAAGGACTAGACCTATAACCCAATAAAACCGTTAAATGTCACTAGGATGGCCATACAACTGTCTAGCACTTATACAAAAGGCTATATGTTCTTAACTGCTCATCTTTTTTCCCCCTCACTTCCCCTGCAGTGCCTCAGGATTTATACCACCAATTAAGACAATAATGAGTGCCCCAGGTTGACCTCCTAGAAGCAAAAATTAATTAAGCTCAATATTTCTTCATAAAGAATGACACTTTTCCAAACCATTTATGTAGCTGCTCTCTTGCATGGAAGCACAGCAGTAGGGAAGACCTACCAAATTGTTATGCCCCAAATGTATGGCTGATTTTGGTTTTGGGCATTTGGAATAGGGTGACCACCTTCCAAGAGCAATGTCACAATTTACAAGATGTAAACAGGATTGCTTTGTATAGATCTGCAAAGGAAAGGCACTAAACAAAAGCTAAGGCAGACCTCTTAACAAAAACAAACAAAAAATCCCTGCCAAAGTATACTCCTGCACTCACATGTGGATTTCTGCAGCAAGCAAAAGACTCAGCCATGCAGTTACTATGCTGCAATTACTTCTAGTAGTCTCCCAAACTAGCCTCTGCATTTAGCTGCTGGCAGAGATGGAAACACATGAAGAGGGAAGGGCAAGCTCAAACATAGCTCTACATGGGCAAAAGAAGGCATGCACGCTCCAAGGAAATTCCCTGTACAGACAGGCAGCCTCCTCTGCCCCTCCCAGCCTTCACCACAAGGGCTTGCAGAGCTCCTATGCATGTGGCACCACAGCTATTTAGCAGAAGAGGCATGGGAACTTTCATTGTCAGCCAATCAAAACCCCTGAATTTCTGCACCATCTGTAATTTACAGAGGTGCCAGTTTCTAACTCACTGTCAGTAGCTGAACGTTTACAGCTGAGCTGAAATAACAATGCAAACTGTGCCACAAATACTAATGCATGCCTGCAAGCTGGCTGAGGCACAACTCCCCTTGTTCTAGGAGACAGATTCTCACAGTTTGCATGCACAGGCAGCTGTTCCCTGCTCTCTCCCCAGCCCACCCAGAGCCAATGCAGCACCCCAGCCTGAGCGTGGCTGGTGGGTGCCTGTGGGTGCTGGCTCAGCACCCATCTGCTAGGCCAGCCAGCGAAGAGCTGCCTCTGGCCATGCTGCAGCACAGTTCCCACTTGTCTTTGAGACTCGGTATGTTTCTGTTCTTTTTTCTGGCCTGGGAGGAGTTTTTAAATGTACCTGCTTTGCAACAGAGAAGATGTTTCTGAGGAGGGATGACATAACAACATGAAAAGCAACCCCAAAATATTCAGAATAAACAACATGGACAAAACCATGCCCAAATAAACCAGATGTCTTGAGTACTATGCTCCTGCTGTGTCTGTCATCAACACTCATTCATTATCTCCCCACAGTTTTAGTTTATTTTGCTCATAGTTTTGACAATTGGCCTCTAAAAGAGTATGCTTAGCACACTGTCATTCCCCTGCCCTCAGTGACAAAGAAACTCTGCTAATGCAGAACTACCCACTAAAGCCTTATGAAACATAGCATTTAGTCAAACTCGGACACTTAGAGACTAGAAAACAGTGCTGAAGTAAACAGCCAGAAATATGTACGTCTGGCTCCCCAGTACTGGCAGCAGCCAAGGAAAATTACCTTTCCACACTGCAGCTGAAACTCATTACTGAAGGCAACAGCAGAGGGATGAGTTGGAGCTGGGCCAGTTTGGCAAACTCATTCTCAAAAGTGAGAATACCCCTCTGCCGACTTGCTGTGCACACAGGGGTGAAATGGGCTCAGCAACACAGAACACCAGGCTGAGAAAGGTGGACGTAATGCAGTCTATGTCAGCGCAAGGCATCAGCAACTGCACACAGGAATCAACTGAATAGTTCCTCTAAGCAAGGACTCTCAAAGTAACACTACCTGGAGATACACTACTAGCTGCAAACACCGACACAGACTGCAGTGTGCAGCCAAGAGGCTGCAAGAGCACAATGGCTTGCAGGACAAATGCAGCACCACCTCCATGGTGCCCAACACTGGGCACCACTGTTCATTCAGCCATGCTGTAAGGAAGCAAGGGAGAGTCTGGGACTGGGAAACTGACAACACAAAAGCATGACCTTTGAGAGATGAGTGAATGAACTAGAGCTGATTAGTCTAACACAGGAAAATCTTAGAAAGATGTTTTCCTGTTCTCTCCCTCCCCTTACAGGCTTTAATCAATGGCAAGATTCAAGCACAGTGATCATATAATCACAAGACGATCATTCTTTCAGTTTACAAAAATCACATGGGCTTGGAATAAGATAAAAGCTCTTTTTAGTTAGCTCATCCATTTGACTCTCACATTTCTCCTATTCATCTAACCCTTCCTTTTTGCTTGCTTTAAAAAAATAAAGTACATTTTTCGCTTTTGTTTCTATACACATAGTAGTTGATGTGCATAATGTGGACTGGTCAAGGCCATTTGCAGCAGCATCTGAGCAGTGTCTTGATCCTCTGGTCCAAGGAAAAAAAAAAGTTTAAAAAGTGGTAGTGCTTGTTCATTTTAAAAAAATGTGAGCTGCAGAGCTCCCTCTGAAATGCTGCACTTCAATCTTCCTACATCTGGAGTGCTGCCACTCTTCCAGACCAACAGAAAGCACTTGAGAATCACAGCACACTCTGGAGTGAGGATCTAATAGGTTTTGGGGGTTTTATATGTTTATCACAGGTGCACAGGGATCCAAAGTAAGCCAAGCATCCCATGAGGAAGACTTCTTTGTTGGGAAAACAGATCTGGAGAGTATCCAGCCAGGTCACTCAATGGAGGAAGGAACTGTAGTGCTACAGCAGTGCTGGAAATCTCTTTTCCCTGGCAAATGCCTGGGAGGTGAGAGAGGGAACTGGTCACAGATGACAGTAATAGGTCCCATTAAATTGTCACATTTAAAGAAACTCTGAAACAAGAATGAATTTGCTCCACAAGCATTTCATCAGTCTCCCTGCCACCAGCCAACAGCAGACTTTACTCACAAGCTGTGACTGGGGGCTGGTAGCTCTCTCCTCCGGTGCTGGAAGGCTCCTGTGGAGTCACTGAAGTTTGCTCTAGCTAGAGTGAAACTGTCAACTGCATTTAGAGCCAACCAAATTTGTATTTTTGGCACTACTTGCAGCTGCCATCTCACCTGGCAATTTATGCATCTGTTAACCTAGACAGGGGATCCCCAAACAATACACCTGTTCTCCTTTAAACAAAGCTATCACAATACAGTTTCCACTACAGAGTAACTTTCCCCACTAAAATATATTAAAAGTGAAATTCTAAGCATGCCCATGTCAAATCCTAAGAGACGTTGTACACAAAAATGCCTTTCTACTTCTCATCTCTCTCCTGAACTGAGCTGGGGAAGTTTTGGGTACTCCTGCGTATTAATCAAGGGAAGAACAATTTATGAGTAGAGAACCTGACTATTTGGCACACCAGAGGCAGCAGTATATCAATTAAACAGTTACTACTCTAATATACCAAAACTACCAATTAAACCCCTGGATGCATTGTTTCCTTAACACTACAACAAGGTTTTGTAAGTGGAGCATTGAGCTGAACAGGTGTCACACCTAGAGGTATCTCCTCTGCCTGAAAAACAAAATAATATAAACAGGAAGAAGGCCACAACATATATGTCTGTTACAGGGAACTCAAGAAACAGCATATCCATAATTAAACTACAGCAACATCCAGATACAAAGAGGGGAAGACAGGCATGTGGGTACAACTAACTTTGGTAGGTTCTGACTTTTAGAATGGCTACACAAAAATGGAAGGATTTCTTAAGTCGTTTGCTTTGCTTTACGTGGGGAAGAAGTGTGTATGAAACAAACTGAAGAAAATCTGCAAATACAAAGCCTTGGAAAATGAAATCAAATTGTCCTTCTTGGTATAGCACAAGACTGAAATGTCATCAAGAGCAGCTCTGCAAAGCTGGCCAGCTCTGGGATCCATGCTGCAAACACAACTGCACTTCATTCTCAGAGGAAGGTAAAGAAACACTTCATTGGGCTGTTTCCATCAGCAGGTCAGTCAACAAGCACAGAGAGTAATGGAAAGACTCTTTCCAAGGCCAATAGATGCATTTCTGCAAACAGGGAAGATGACTCTTAAGAACTAGGTGATGGTTTACAATAACCAGAAAATACAGATAGATCTAGCTTATAAAACTAGTTCAAATTAAGTAGCAAACTAAGAGTATCTGAGTACCTACTTGACATGTAAGTGAACAGAACCAGATCATGGGTAATTCCATTTGGTACACTCATGAAACACCTTAATTCCAGATTTACTTTTCTAAGATGTGCCCTTCTGAAAACCTTTAAGTACTAGTTAAGAAAAATGCAAACTCCACTTTAAAAAGATGCCTAAAGCAAGCAGAACAGTGACCCAACCATCTCACCAGCACCAAAGCAAACAGCCAGAACCACATTCAGCAAACTAATCTCCTCTTGCCCTTTCCTCCAGGGAAAACAGGACACTTTCTTGAGTGGTCCAGCAAGCTATCCTCAACAGGACCAAGTCCTTGTAAATCTTTGTCAATCAATTTTTCTTTTTAAAAAGCCCCAGAGTTAGAGAATAAAAGCTAGTTCCTTGTAATTTTGCATGTCTTTAATTGCTGCTCAGTAAGCATCAATGAAACAGAGCACAGTATAAAAAATAAATCAAATCTGAGATGCTTACTCAGATGTCCACATTTCCTTATCTACTGAATACCCTCTGCAAGCAGTAAAGATCTTATTTACAGAATGTTGTATTAAACATGGTGGAAAGCTCCATTTTTTCCCTACGTTGTAACAACTTTCTGGGTCTGTACACCACTGCCTGTACTCCACACCTATAATTAAAGGCCACACAGTCCTTAAAGTGATGAGGAACTACGAAATAAATTGACAAGGGGAGAACAAAATAGAATGTTTTTTCCCCTCTTGTAATGGGTTGGGGCAAACCCTCTCCCCACCACGTGCAGAAATAACGACTCAAACAAACAGATTGCAAAAGTGATGGAAAGTTTAAATAAAGAATAGTGAGTGTGTGCAGGAAGCTAGGAACACAGTGACAAGAGGAACCCCAAAACAGACCCAGAAAGATCCCATCCCCACCTGAGGGTGCACCCAAAACCCCCAGGGCTCCTCCTTCCCCCTCCCATTGCTAGGCTAGTCTCAGCTGGCCAGATCTGAGACTGCCCATCCCCCCATGCCCTTGGGCCTAGCCAGGCCCATGGCCGGGAGATCTCTCCCCCAGTTACCAGGTGGCGGAGTGGAAGGAAAGAGGAAGTGCCAGACCCCGCCGTGAAACTTATAGTGGTGCAAGGGATCATGGTAGAAATACCTAATTTCCTGTGTCCACCCACTGGGCTGGACTTCTGGACACAGGAAACACCCCTGTAGCAGAGGGCACCCAGCCCAAACTACGACACCTCTCTAGTGAAGAAAATATTTAAAAATAACCTTCATTAGAACCTATAAAACCTGTAGAAGTTATAAAGAAAAAAAAACCCACACTCCACATCCATTGAATGCAGACCAGGGGACTTCTCAGGAGGCAAGCATAGCAGCCTGAATTTCAGCCCACCTGCTTCTGGCATCTCTGGTTGGTACATGACGATGTGATTTACATAGACAGCATTTTTACACATACACATCATTTACCTAATTCTGCTGAAGCTGCTGCAAACCAGGCAGAGCTCAGCTCCCTCAGACATCTGCTAATAGGCCACAACAGCTATGGGCAGGTGAAGGTTGAACAGCAATGTGACAAACACATCTACCACAACTCTTCAGTACCTACCTTTGGACAAGAAACCATGACTCAACTCCAGTAACAGCAGGTACATACACATGTAAATTTGAAGTCTCTTCTTTTTATGGTGTGTATTCTCAGGTATAAAAAGGAACAGGTACTGACAGAAGAAATAAAAATCAACTATTTTAGTTTAATAATAAGTAAAAGGAAAAAAAATATGTAGCTGTTATGGACTGTTTATTGGACAAAGACCCTGAAAAGATACGCAAGGGCAGCAGGCATGAAGGCTGCATCTACATCAGAAAATGCTCTCAGAACAGCCATGGGCACTATGGCTGGCATACGACAGGAAAGGCCACATCTCCTATGGTTAACTCCTCAGCCTCTGAAGCAGGACAACTGTATCCAAACAGTCCATGGGAGACAGCCACGTGCAGGAAGAGCACTAGCTGGGACAGACAGACACCTTTCAGGGACACAGCAGAGGGAAGCAGTGCCTAAAATGCAGCTGGTTACCAATGACTATTGCTTGAGTGATGCTGCTGGGTTTTTTTGAGAAATAAAGAGACCTTCTGAGACCTTCACCAATGGTGTTGGGGATTTTGCACAAGAAGATGTAAGGCAAACAATTATATGACGTTATGTGACAGCGTATGCAGTGCAAGAGACTATTTTCCAGCTGCTGTTTCCACAGAACACTAGTTCTTGTACTCACCCATACCTGGGGCAGCATGGTTAGTATGCTTACAAAGTAATTCAGGATAGTGTCTGCACTCCTGTAACACCAGCATTGCTACCAGGATAACAGTCATTACTAAACGCAGCCACGGTCACAGATTAAGATGGACCTCTGGTCTGTGACTGAAAGCAAAGGGCAGGATAGGAGCTGTGGGTGGATGTGCTACATGCCCCTACAGGTACTGCTGCTCTTTGTTCATCTTTGATTCAGAAGCCTAGTGCAGGGAAGCAGCAGAGGCATAACCCACAACCTGGACCCAAAGCACTGGCAATCGAATATGGCATTGACATCCTTAAGGCAATTTTCACTTTTGTTATCGGTCATGGCTGTCGGTTTGGTTCCTGCACCCCCCCCCCCCTCCCCCCTTCATTCATGCCATTCAGACAATCCAGAAAAAGTCTAAAATACATGGCAAGACAAAATTCTTGTCCCTGATCCCAACTATTTCATTCTGTCCACTTGCTCCCAGTGGGCTCCCAATAAATGCATGGTTCCCCATTCTAAAAAAAATTGAAATTCAGTTTTATTTCCCAAATGAAGAGAAAAATTAAGAACTTGCTGAAACAGACATCAGCTTTTCTCAGGACACTTGGTTTTACTGGCTTTATTATTTTAAAACCTAATATTTCAAAGACAGTACTCAGGTCTCCTCTAAGAGCATGAAATCCATGTAAAGTCCAGGGTTTCAGTATTACATTTAAATCAGCTGCAACTCATTTAGTGTCTTGCTGCCCGTGACACTGTTTTCTGCCAGCCAACGGCTGTGAGCATTGCTACGCTGCAAAGTGCTTACGGTTTAAGATCAGATGATCACAGTATCACAGTATCACAGTATCACCCAGGTTGGAAAGGACCCCGAGGATCATCGAGTCCAACCTGACACCGCAGACCCCATGACTAGACCATGGCACCAAGTGCCACGTCCAATCTCCCCTTGAACGCCTCCAGGGTCGATGACTCAACCACCTCCCTGGGCAACCCATTCCAATGCCGAATGACTCGCTCGGTGAAGAACTTCCTCCTCACCTCGAGTCTGAACCTCCCCTGGCGCAGCTTGAGACTATGTCCCCTTGTTCTGGTGCTGGTTGCCTGGGAGAAGAGGCCAACTCCCTCCTGGCTACAACCACCCTTCAGGTAGTTGTAGAGGGCAATAAGGTCACCCCTGAGCCTCCTCTTCTCCAGGCTAAACAATCCCAGCTCCCTCAGCCTCTCCTCATAGGGCTTGTGTTCAAGGCCTCTCACCAGCCTTGTTGCCCTTCTCTGGACACGCTCAAGTGTCTCAATGTCCTTCTTAAACTGAGGGGCCCAGAACTGGACACAGTACTCAAGGTGCGGCCTAACCAGAGCAGAGTACAGGGGCACTATGACCTCCCTGCTCCTGCTGGCCACACTATTCCTAATGCAGGCCAGAATGCTATTGGCCCTCCTGGCCACCTGGGCACACTGCTGGCTCATATTCAGGTGGCTGTCGATCAGCACACCCAGGTCCCTCTCTGTCTGGGAGAGTGTGCAGAACTGTACCTCATTCTTCACCTTCTAAAAAATTATTGTTGATTCCACTGAAACTAGGAGCAATTTTCCATGTTTTGAGGCATTTTTCACAGTTGTGCATGAAAGACAGCGTACATCTCTGCGGCTGGCACTGGCACTTACTAATACAGCTTCAATGGAGATGAATACAGCCTGATCACTCAAGCTGATCTGTATTTTTCTTTGAAACAATAGAAGCTTTTACAATTGCATTGCTTCTTTCCCTGACACAAATTATAACTGTCCACACATTTTCAGCTTTACATTTCTTACTTTTTTACTGTTGTAGGTGATTAAAACGTGCAAGGAAAACAAAGACAAGAAAATACATGGAAAATCAGTTAGCTGTTTTTATGACATTTGCTTTTATTTCTTAGTGTCAGGTAACTGAGAAAATTCAATATCTGGATCTTTAATTCCCAGTAAAGGAACACAAACACAGGCTTAAACATAATTATATCATAGCTAGAAGCTAACACGTACAAGGGTGGTGTTATCAAAAACAACTGCTGTTTAAGATCCCTCTGCACTCCCCGAACTGCCTAAGAAAATGCAAATCTGTCCTCACATGATGTAAGAGGAATTATTAACAGAAAAAGGCCTCTGTCCCAAAGGACACCCATTCCATAACAGGAACTCTGCTGTAATGGCCCCTCAAATATTTTAGGCCACTCACCAAAATTTCTTGCAGACCAAAGCACAATATCCTTGCCACTGAACTTCAGATAAATAAATCAAACCTTGTTCCATTCTCTGCCAGTAACATTTTGTAAATCCTTTGTTGAGAAATCCTGAGAAACATATTGATGGCGCACGGTGGGTGAACCCCAACCCTCATGGTGTCCCGAGGGACATAACTGTGGGGGATGTCGTGGAGAATATTAACACAGCCATGCTTGGGGCACCTAACCCAGTGGCTTGTGGGGATACCTCTGGCCTGCAGGGTGACGCAGGGTGACACAGAGCAGATCTAGTTTAGATGCTCTGAATCAGCCAGCAGAGGAGCTCCTCTCTCTGCTAACTGCAGAGAGAATTGAGTCTTCAAAGGTAGGTAACTAATTCTGTGCCTCAAGTTGCGTGGTAGGACTGCCTCTCACTGCATCTGTAAGCAAGTAAGATAAAGCTGGAACAAAATTACAGCTTTTCTACCAAGCTAAACATCCATATGGATCAGCAAATCTGGACAGATCAAGAACAGTTTAATTTCCTTTCATTTTCTCTCTCTCTTTTTTTATGTCTTTCTTTTCCTATATGTATCTTACCTCTTTCATGGAGTCAGTCCTACAGAATTTTGGACCTAAATGTCAGGGTTTACATCAGTGTGTATTTTCTATACTGCTTAACATCCTTGTGCTCAAACACATACAGGTATTTGAGTCAGGAAGGTGTCAAACAAGCAGACATTTTCATAGCTGAAGACCTTCGAATGTACATTGTATGTGGCTACCTTCTGAGTTTAATAATCCCAAATTCGCTGTGATTTTACATGGAAACCTGTGATGGATTCTTCTTTTATGATAAAAGTCGTCCTGACATCACTTAATACTGAAGCAGATGTATCTATATTTACCTCTATAATTACCTACCATAACATTAATAACAGACAGTGAGGTACCTTGATCATTCATACAAAAGTGCTGGACTGTAAATCTACCCCCCTATAATCTGTGCTGTCTTCCCTCCTGAAACTGCTCTAGGCATTTTTGTTGTGCACTGAGTTGAAGCCAGGAATCTGAGCAGGACTGCCAGCAGAGGAATGCCATCTTTTAAACACCCAGAACAAGAGACAAGGCTCTCAGAGACAGCTGAAGCTGCCAGAACACCAGTTTCTTCTCCTCACCCACACAATGATGGTATTGTATGGGGAATCCAGCCCACTACTCTCATCCCTCCTTTCTGCAAACCCAGACACAACAATGAGGCAAGTCAGGACCAAAGAGATGAGCTTTTGCTGACAGCCAGCCCTATAACCACTTGTACCAACTAGATAAATCCAAGTTGCTTATTTTGTATGGAATTTGTTTGTATGCTATCTAGCAACAACCAGAGACTGGGGAGGGGGCATGGAAAACAAGACATTTCAGAAGTCCTAACTGAGGTCATGGAACACACAAGCAGATTCCCAACCCACCTCTGAAATACCACACAGTTTACAAAATGGAAGAGTTGATTAATTTGCTCTGGAATTTTTCTTACAAAGCACTGTAAAGATCAGTTTGATTCTGAGATTTTAGTACATACACAAAGAGACTGATGTGCTATGAGGCATATCAACCTTCTGCAGCATCACATCCAGATATAATCACAATGGCACAACTATTTTTCTTTTAGACCACTTTAAAACACACACACAAGAAAATCCTGACTGACAAAAAATTGGACTAACCAAATGAAGAAAAAACTTGGTATTGTATCAACCTCAGAAAGCTCCCAGATTTCACACCTGGAAGGAAAGAAGTCAGGTACTTTAAATCTATGATCACAACTAAAATCTTCAGCATGAATATGCTACAATTAAACCCCAAGATAGGTTACAATTATTTACACAGCTTCTAAACTTCCACTGTGTTTCATAAGTGTGTATTATGAAACTCTAACCCCTAAACACCTTAGAAGTCTAATATATCAAATGAAGCCACAGAACAGTCTTTCTACAAGAGTCCTGAAGACTGGCAATAAATTCAAAGGCCCACTTTAGAAAAGGGATGCTTAAAATGCCAAGAAAGTGTTTGGCAAAGGAGGTTAGAAGTTTGTTCCCAAGTACCTGACATAGTAAGGTCCAAATATGATAATAAGCGGAAACAGAGGAAGGCAGGATGGGAGAAGGGACCAATCTATTGACTGTGTGAGAAGATTACAGTAATGGTTTGACAATAAAGGCAGCTGAACAGAGATTCTGAAGGGAAAAGGACAATGAATTACAATGCTGCAGATCAGCAATGATGCCATCATGGCAAGACATCTGAAATAAAATGCAGGTCATGAGATTACAGTTGGTGATGTTACAAAAAGAGAGAAGAGAAAGTTCTGTGTTGTGTGTCCAAAGTAGCAGTAAGATGAGCAAATGGTCACACCAGTGGGTGATCATCCATGGGACTGCTGACAACAGCAGGAAGATAAAATGGCCCGTGCAGCAACTCCCAAACTAGGCATCAGTCATAAACACCATCCACAGCTCTCCAGAGGCTGCAAGCTGGAGGGGCACCTACTGAAAACACACCCTTTATGAACACAATATTGCCATCACCTCTCCCATTGGTCTACCATAAAACAGGTCAGTAACTGATGCTTTTGGGACAGAAAACCTGAACCTCAGGGAGTGGATAAAAACAGTATCAGGAAGCAGACAAAAAGCCATTTAAAAAGACATTGAAAAAAGAGTGAGCAAAGTGGGAGGAGAATCTAAAGTGTCTTCAAAGCCAGAAAAACAAAGACTGTTGAATGAAAGGCAGTCATCAACCCAAACCCCAGACAACAGGATGCTGTTCCTTTGCCCTAGATGGAAATTGCTAATCATCACTGCAATAGGAGCTTCATTGGATCTCAAAGGAGAAAGACAAAGGAGAAGCAAATGGAGAGAGAACTAGAAGAAAAACAAGGGAAAGCCAGTACACTAAACAAAAAAACCCAAAAAACACACAATTCCCCCCCCCCCCCCCAAAAAAAAAACCACCCCAAACCCGAAAAACCACCACAACAGAAAAAAACCAGAGCCTTAATTAGATAAATCTGATCTAAGCAGAATTTGCAATCTGTGTTTCCCTGGAGAAACAAGACTGCTGGGAAGTCAAAGGGGAAAGATAAATGAGTAAGGAAGGAAAAACGAAAAGACTCAAGAAACGGACCTCACAGCAAAGGGAGGTGCAATGCAGGAGGAAGAGCTGCACTTAAGGTCTAACATCACAGAACAGGGACTGCAAAGAAGGTGAAGAAAGAGATGGTGGAAATAGGAGTAAAGAAAGAGAAGATGGCAATAAGGTTGGAGGAAAAGAGAGGGGGAAAGGTTAATTAATACTTGAGCTTGCTGACATTTTAGTCCAGCTTCTTAGGGAATGAGCTTTGTGCTGTCCTGTGATGGATCTGCAGAGTGGCCACAACAACCAACTCCTGCCTGGCTATGCCAAGAATGTGAAGAGTTGAGGCAGACCCCCTCCCCACCACAGGCAAAAAACAATGACTCAGACAAACGGATTGCAAAAGTGGTGGAAAATGTAAATGAAAAGCAGTGAATGTTTACAGAGAGCCAGAAGTGCAGTGATAAAGGAGATCCCAAAGCACAACCAGAAAATATCCCATCCATCTGGGGGTACACCCAAAACCCCCAGGGCTCCTTCTTCCCCACCCCCACTGCTAGGCTAATCTCAGCTGGCCAGATCTGAGACTGCCCATCCCCCCGGATTTGGGCCTAAGCAGGCCCAGGGCCAGGAGACATCTCTCCCCAGTTACCGGGTGGCAGTGAGGGAAGAAAGCGAAAATGCCAGGACCCTCACTGAGATCTTATAGAGGAACAGGGTATTATGGGATGAAATACCTGGCTTCCTGTGTCCACCCACTGGGCTGGACTCCTGGACACAGGAAGCACCCCTCATATGAACACATCAGAGGGCACCCAGCCCAAACTTCTACATGTCCGTAAGCAAGGCTGCCTCTCCCCATCCCAACAGCTTTTGAACGGCCACTGGTCATTTTTAGTGAAACTCCAAATCTCAATGGAAGTACAGTTCTTGGTAATTGCAGAGAGCTGTGTGTTCAGATAAGTACAAATACAATTATGTTTCCTTATTAGACAAAACCTTGTAACATGAAATTCTTCCCTGTTACTACTGCTTGATTCACCAGAGAATCAGCATACAAGTCCATCTCTGTACCAAGCAGAAGCCTTCAGTAAAACACAGTCTCTCTAATAAACCTGGGTTAACCAGCTGAAAGACAGAGCTACGTGAAACAAGGCTCCCCAGCAGCAGCGCTCAGTGCCCATTGCTTATTGAAAACTTGCCAAGGGACTGGATAAGGTTTTGCATGAAGAACACTGGAGAGAAAGAGAAGCATAAAGAACTGATAATGAGAACCAAGGGTGAAGGCAGATGTGAGTTCAGGCAGAAGATTGGCCTGTTAGAAACACGAAGTACAAGGTGGTTTTGTTATGTACAGGACCAAGAAATGCCTGTGTGAAAGTACCTGCAGAGTAAGATGAAGGAAAAGAAAAATAAACCTGTTGAAAAGGGCTCAAGAGAAAAGGGTAACATTCTTCAGAGGAAGAACAGAAACTGGCAATGTAGAGGTGTCTGAAGCTACTGCTGGTGCTGTGGTCACATACTGCTGTCTGCTGGTATCCAGCACACCACTTCTGTTGATCTGAAAGCAACAGCAAATGTAGCACATAACTTGCCATCAAAGGGACCCTGGAGTGACTCAGTACTCTCATCATGTTCTTTGCCAGTTTCTGGAACTCACTAAGGAAGTCAGTGGAAAAGATTCATAAAACCCTATTTCAACCTGTTGAAGAGCTGGTGTCAACTAACCAAAATATTAGCAGTCTCAAGCATCCACGTGTCTGCTCTGGAATGTTATTTCTCATAGCATGTAATTAATTTCTTTGAGGTTTTTTTTTCCTTCTTTTACACAGCAGCTATTGCCAAGTGCTGAATTACTTCACATTGCAAATTAGCAGCTAAGTGAACGTTATTTTTTTGTTTTGCTGTTGAATAAAGGCTCACACATTTCAAGATGGATTTCTTCATGTATTTTGACAAGTGTGGCCCTGATTCAATTACTTATGAGAATGCTTTGTAGCATGCCAATAAAAGCCCTAGAGTATATTTGTATGTATCTTTCAAAAATCAGCCAAAATCAGCCCAAATCAGCCTCTCACTGGAGAGGTCCCAGAGGACTGGAAGCTGGCCAACGCTGTGCCCATCCACGAGAAGGGTCGGTTGGATGAGCCAGGGAATTATATGCCGGTCAGCCTGACCTCAGTGCCAGGCAAGATCATGGAACAGGTCATCCTGAGTGCAATAACACAGCACTTACAGGATGGCCAAGGGATCAGGCCTAGCCAGCATGGATTCAGGAAGGGCAGGTCCTGCCTGACCAACCTGATCTCCTTCTATGATCAGGTGACCCGCCTGGTGGATGTGGGGAGGCCTGTTGATGTAGTCTACCTGGACCTCAGCAAGGCCTTTGACACCGTCCCCCATAGCAAACTGCTGGCCAAGCTGTCAGCCCATGGCTTGGACGGGAGCACACTGTGATGGGTTAGAAACTGGCTGGAGGGCCGAGCCCAGAGAGTGGTGGTGAATGGTGCCACAGCCAGCTGGCAACCAGTCACTAGTGGTGTGCCCCAAGGATCAGTGCTGGGCCCTGTGCTCTTTAACATCTTTATTGATGATCTGGATGAGGGCATTGAGTCCATCATCAGTAAATTTGCTGACGACACCAAGCTGGGGGCAGGAGTTGATCTGCTGGAGGGTAGAGAGGCTCTGCAGAGGGACCTCGACAGGCTGGACAGATGGGCAGAATCCAACGGCATGAGATTTAACACATCCAAATGCCAGGTTCTGCACATTGGCCACAACAACCCCATGCAGTGCTACAGGCTGGGGTCAGAGTGGCTGGAGAGCAGCCAGGCAGAGAGGGACCTGGGGGTGCTGGTTGATGGTAGGCTGAACATGAGCCTGCAGTGTGCCCAGGCAGCCAAGAGGGCCAATGGCATCCTGGCCTGCATCAGGAACAGTGTGGCCAGCAGGAGCAGGGAGGTCATTCTGCCCCTGTACACTGCACTGGTTAGGCCACACCTTGAGTCCTGTGTCCAGTTCTGGGCCCCTCAGTTTAGGAAGGAGGTTGACTTGCTGGAAGGTGTCCAGAGAAGGGCAACAAAAGTTGGTGAGGGGTTTGGAACACAGCCCTGTGAGGAGAGGCTGAGGGAGCTGGGGTTGCTCAGCCTGGAGAAGAGGAGACTCAGGGGTGACCTTATCACTCTCTACAACTACCTGAAGGGAGGTTGTAGACAGGCTGATGAGGGTCTCTTCTCCCAGGCACCCAGTACCAGAACAAGAGGACACAGTCTCAGGCTGCGCCAGGGGAGGTTCAGGTTGGATGTTAGGAAGAAGTTCTATACAGAAAGAGTGATTGCGCTATGGAATGGGCTGCCCAAGGAGGTGGTGGAGTCGCCGTCATTGAAGGTGTTCAGGAGGAGACTTGATGGGGTGCTTGGTGCCATGGGTTAGCTGTTTGGGTGGGTTGGACTGGTTGATGGGTTGGACACGATGATCTTGAAGGTCTCTTCCAACCTGGTTTGGTTTATTCTATTCTAAATGGTTTATTCTAAATAATGCCAGACTTAAGGGACATGTGACCTTTCTGACACAGACTATAATTACCTCTGTGCTTACAGGGAACATGTGGGTAAGCAAATGACACCACCGTTTGTGTGCTAGCAGCCCAGTGTGATGACATGTCCTATTTGGCCAGCTACAGCATATTCTTACCACAGCTCTTCCTAACAGACACATAAATTTTGATAGCATTGTGGTAAAAATACAGACATGATATCCAAGGAAAACTTCAATATCAGAAAGAGATTCTAAAACTGAGATGAGATTAAATAGCTGCTTTTACTACATCAGTATCTGCAGTTATAAAACAGAGGGGGAATCAGACTCTAATCCTGTATTTTTTTTGCCTAATGACACAAACCCAGGAGTATGATATCTGATGGAGGGCACAGTAGCCTAGCAAGCTTAAAGGACAAAGTAAAAATGGCTAACTGCACAGTATCTGAAAATCACTGCAGTATTTTGCAAAACCCAGCAAAATATTTTTTATTAACTTGTTCTATTTATTTATATGGCTATAGCACCTGTCACATTTTGGGCATGCAGTAGGATCTTCATTGTACTAAGAACTAAACCACCATGTTAATTTGAAGGAAGAAGAGGACAATTGTTTTCCGTAATTGTTAAGAAAGTACATTGTACTGGGGTACCACAAGTAATAAAGTTAGCTACGAGAGTACCTGTCCTGTGGTATCTTTAACACAGTGTTCACTGCATGGACACCTCCAGCAACTGGCCTACACACATGGTGTAGCTGAGACACAGCTTCTCTGATGTGTATCTCACTTCTGGATGCTCTTTGTTTTAGAAGGGTGTATTGCATTACCACGTCCTGCGGACAGCCAACTCAGTTCATGCTCCGACGGTCACAACCACTGGAAAGCAGCGACCAGATGGACCAGCACCGCAGTCTGACACACTAAATTTTATGAATACTAACCTTCTAATCCTCAACTTCCCAATCTGATTTGAGATTATTTAGATAGAGAACTACACCAAAAGTCTCCAGGTTCCCAAAATCCACCCAGCAGATGTGCAGATGTAGCAGCACACAGAAAGGCTGAGAGTAGCCATCGGCTGCCTTGAGGCCTCAGGGCATGCCTGACCTACCTAGAGACAGACAGTGAAGAGTATCAAAGTGTTTCTACTCTATTAATTGATTATGCCTGCATCTATGATCACATTCTCATGGTAATCAATACTTACAGAAGTCCCTGGAAGACATACCTTGGCAGAATTTACAAAGGGAAATAATTCCA
This sequence comes from Melanerpes formicivorus, assembly GCF_026170545.1. NCBI lineage: Eukaryota > Metazoa > Chordata > Aves > Piciformes > Picidae > Melanerpes > Melanerpes formicivorus. The sequence goes on from NW_027142375.1 coordinate 452,920, forward strand.
GGCATAATGGTAATTTACTTAGCTTTGCTCATAAACGAGAATTAATTCATACAACAAGGGTATGAATTAATACAACAAATGCATCCTTAGACCCAGTCAAGTCACACCAAACTGTATTGTCTGCCCCCATCTAAATGAAAAGCATTCCTGTTGGAGGAAAGGGAGACACTGACACTCACCTTGCATCCCTCACAAGCACTGACACCATAGTGATATCCAGATGACTTGTCTTGACAGACAAAACAGGGCTTGTAAACACGAGGGGGTGGAAGCGGTGAAGGAGGGCTCGGAACAAGTTCCTCAGAACTGGTGCTCTGAGTTTCAACTGCTACAAAAGAAAACAGAAATTTAATTGAATCATTCATGAATGAATTTTAACTTTTTTTAAATTTAATTTTTTATTTACCATATCATAACTATCAAATTCTCTAACAAACAATCCTCATCTAATAAACATTTGTCTTTCCTAGTAGTAAAATCTAAGAGGAACTAAAGATGATTAAGGACAGGACTACATGATGCAGCCTCAAAAGTGTATTTCAGAGTACCTGATAATTTTCAATGATCCAGCTACTCAACACCACAAAATATATAGGGCTTGACTCTTACCAAACTCCACAACAAGGCAACATGGGGCTCATGTTCTGCTAACTCCTGTATCTCCTGCATTTTCTTGCAAAAAGCACCACTTCAGTGTGCCACTCTGCACAGCAGGACAGGATCCTGCATCATGACATAGCTAAAGAGACAAACTGCTAACTACGAAACCTGAAGTGAAAATTACCTGAACAAGTTGTCTTCACTTGTATGTGTAAAAATAGCACAACCCAGTACTAAATACTTCCTCAACTACCTCAGGATGACTAAACTCAAGAACCCTCTCTGACCAAGAGCTAATTACACATGGTAACTCCAGATCCCTTTATTGCCTTAATATTTCCAGATGAGCATTTGTTCTGAACCTGTTGAGAAGCCAGTTATCCCTTTCAGGGAAAGGATGTGAAAGCTCTACAGTGCAAGGTAAGACATGAGAACTATATCCTTCCAAAACATCTGCTTTAGTTCTCTGTGATATGCTGCCATCATTCCTCACATTCATTACAGATGTGCAATATGTTTTCATGCTTCACCTAGCCGTCTGCTGCTCCGCAAATAAATCTCTCTAACTTTTCAACTGACACACAGAAATGGCAGGATCTGTGAACTCAGGTCTATCCAGGAATACTAGGTACTATCAGCAGAGCTAAATCTCAGGTGCACTAACATCAGGCCCTGAAAAATACTCCTCAAAGAGAAAATCTTCAACAAGATTTACTGTAGAGGGTATTTTTCAGATTACAGTGAGGACACATTTCTGTTAAGCTCAGGATTCATTGTCAACTCATGCTCTGCAGAATTCACAGAGGGCATCATGGAGCAGGACGCAGCTTCTGACTACTTGTAGGAGAAGGGCCTCTTTCTGCCATTTTTACTCGGGCTCAGCTACTATCAATGCTAAGGACAGGCATTTCTTGAGAAGAAAAATATTAGAGTGAAGTGTTAAACGCTCTGATTTTAAGCAAAAAAATATCTTTCCAATAGGAACAATTTATTTATGTGTCTAACAATAAGGAGGTGTGTGTGTGGGGGAAGTAAAACAATACAGCTGCATTAATTGTGATGTTAAGAGACTGACCAGGACTACGCTTCTCTTTTTAGGCACTAAATACACTGAATCTTGGCAAACCACAAATCTACTAGTTCCTACTGCACCAAGAAAATGTTAAAGAAGTGGGTTTTTTTCTGAACAAAAACACAGATGAGAATGAGTTTTGGTACTTAAGAGAGAAAGTGCTCTGCTATTGATCTCTTCACAGCCATCTTGCTTGAATCAATAATCTATTAGTAATTGTAAATTAAAATTAGATATATCAAATGCCCATGAGATGCCTGAAACATTCTCTGTCATATTTCTTGCTCCTACATGAATTATGGTGGCTTCCAATCAGCCTACGGAATGATCACGTTTTAGCTTTAAAACTCTAATACCACAGACAATGTGTTTTGTATTAGCTCATTCAGCTCTCCCAGTCCGTCTAAAAGGCAGTTTTTAGGCTCCCCACTGGAAAACAAGGTTGTGTCATTCAATAAAACAACTGCACTCCTGCAATCCTTTTCTGATTTCAGTTTGGGGAAGCAGTCTTTGAGGAATAATACCAACATACTTCAGCTTCTTTCATGGATTCATCCTAAACAAGCACCAGCATCCAATAGTTCAGACCACAAACCATATGTACAACAGCGGTCTGTCAGGCATTGGCCAAGCACCAGATACTCGCAAGACCCAGAAGAGATTAAGCAACCAGCTCAGTTCATCAATATACAACAGAGTCAGCAACTGAAAAGCTGAAGCTGTCGCTAGTGAATTTTTTTCTGGACAATTGGGAACAGTATATTAGAAGGAAAGAGCCACTGTAAACCAGAGAGACCCTCTCTAAAACACCCATATGTACTGCCACTAACAGAGCTTCATCTGCTCAGTGCAATAGCTGCACCGGCTGAACAGCCATCCATAGAGTTTGAGTTTTGCTTTGTTTTGTAAGCAAATCCGGGCTGGGAAGATTCCCTTTTGATCACAGGCAAGGTGTACAGCTTTCTAGAGAAGACTTGGATTCAAGTTATACATTGGACTCTTACTCTGTATTCTTCTTACTGTTCTTCCTTGGATTTAGCCTTTTGAACTCTGAAAATGTATATACTGCCAGCATGGAAGTGCAGGAATCTGGTTCAAGTATCTGTAGCAATTCATGCTCCACGGTGTAAGCATGCCAACAGAACCTGCTGTCTTGTATGCCTGTCTGCACAGGCAGGGTGGGAAAGACAAAGGATGGGCAGGACAGACAGCTGGCATTAGGTAGGATTTCCAGAAGAGGCATTTCTAAAGAGATCTGACCATTTCAGGAAAGATTCAAAGAAAAGCAAAAAACCAAGCAGCAACCAACCAAACAAAACCCAACCAACCAAAAAAATTCACACAAACAAAAAAACCAAACCAAGAAAAAGGCAACTTCTTTCCACAACCTGCAGTCTTGTTCTGTGGGATGTGACACTTTATGGCCCCTACTCATCTGAGAAAACTGCCTCAATGCCTTCACCCAACACCTGAATGCGGCTTAGGCACACAGAGGCTCTCAAACAATCGGTCACTCCACAATTCCTAAGATGTCTGAAATATTTCTAAAGGTTAGATAACGCAGCAGATAAGATCTTTCAAAGCACAGTGTGCTTTCTGATAGCTAATTTACTGCCCGCCAAACCACGCTGACAGACAGGGGAGGTATTTCCCTTTGTGACCAAGGAGGAGCAGGCAGGCACTCTGAAACGCCTCGCGTTCTGCGAGAAACTTAGATCATTGTGCTCCAATGTTAATGCAAGTCTTGGACAGTTGAGGCTTAAAATAATACGAAGTTGTAAAGCAAATGGCATTTCCTGGATAGCCTCGGGGGAATTTTGAATACTGAGCTCAGAGTCCCTGGTGGGAAGCAGCAATTTCAGCTAATTAGGGTGAATAGCGAAGTGTTGCATTTGGTCAAAACATTCTGTTAACCCTCATTTTTGTTGGCACCAACAAGACTCCGGATTTTTTTGCCCTTCTTTTTTTTTGCGTGTGTGTGAATTCACTGCAGGAGTGCAAGGCACACAGCTCACATACATTAGGCAGAAAGTCAAAGGAAACGCCAAAGTTCAACTAAAGTACAAGTAATTAGAACCAGATTCTCTGCTGTTTGTATGTGTGCATTTGATTGTAGAAGTTATTTATAAGCCTCCAAACATTTGAAAAAATAACTATATACTGTAGAAGGTTTAATTTTTATGTCTCGTCTGGAAAAAAAAAAGTCTGCTTTTAATCATCTTGCAGGAAAGAGCCAGGAACTGGAAAAGTGGCTCTCAATTGTTTCAATACAAATTTCCCTCTTTCATGTGCCACATAAAACCATACTATAAAATTAAACCCAAAATATCACTGGCTCAACCCCCTCCATCCAATCGTACTTTATTTTTAATAAAAAACTTCTTTGGATGTGTCATGCTTAAATAGTTTGCATTGTTATGAGTTTTGGGGGTTTTTAACTGTTGTTTGGAAGACAGACAGAAGGAAAAAAACATAAGAGTGAGAGAGAAAGAAAACATTATCATGGAGACTTGCCAGCCTTGACTTAGTAACCTGGCCATGACCCTCCAGCCAGTGTGTGTTTGACCCGGTCACACATGACTCTGGCTGCCTACTGTTGCTGGGTTAGAAGAAACAGATATCTTTACCATATAGACAACAGGTGGAGATCACAGACAACAGAGAGAGGGAAACAAAGTCTTCCCTTGTGGAAAGACTCCCATTTTCACCCTTGCAAAGGGAAGAACACAAGGCAAAACCATGCTACCACTTCAGGTATGAGCACTCTCGGTGCCAGGTTGCTGTTTTTCCCAACGGTTGGCAGCATGGAGGTGGAGTGGGCTGAGGGCAGGAAGACACAGAACGAAGTAGAAGAATTTTATTCCAAGTGAACACACCACACCTGGATTAAAACAGTGGCTGTCACAGGAACTCCAGATTGAGATATTACTATCAGGATTTTCAGAAGTACCCAGGAGACTATGTTTGCCATATTTGAGGGTTTCTATTTTATCACTTGTGCCTTGCTAGTTGCACACATCTGTCTCAGACCCATGATGACATTAAATGTATTATTGTTTTAATTCTTGATTATATTTTTCCAGCATTAATTTTAATCAAGTCATCGTTCATCTCTACAAGATTGTCTAGGCTTAAAAAAAAAAAAAAAGGCATTTGGGTTGAAAGACAGAAGATTCTCTAAGTCTTCAGGTTGGCTTTTGGTCTGAAAAAGGGCATTCCACTTTCAAGAGACATCAGAAGATGAAACTTCATGATATGGTTTATATTTGAGGGTGCTCAATCCAAAATTATATTTGTCTGTTATTTTAGAAGTTAAGTTTCCATGGGTTTTCACTATGTGCTGCTCAGTATTCCTTCAGTGTGATTAAAATAACAAAACTAGCTAAGAATAGAGGGTATGGAACTCAGAAGCCTGAGCTGCAAGGTCTTTCTAATGGACAAACCGCACACAAGGTCACCTCAAAGGTGTCTCAGACCAGGTCATTTGAAGAGCCATGCCTGGGGCACAGGCTGCTGCCGCCAGTAGCTATCTTAGACAAGGTGCAAGCCTTGATAGGCACAGCTAAGTTGGCAAAAATCTCTAAAACCAAAGTGCTTTTGATGTTCTGATTCTTGTCAACAAAAGAGTGGTATGGATAGCTGGCTTCTGTCCTGTCACATCTGGGGGAAGAGGGGTCCTTCTGAACTCTGCTCTCCGTCCTATGAGTACAAGAAGCATCAGGGATATCTCTGCTCTGATATCCCTGATGAAGTTCCAAGTACAAGTTTGGTCATTGCTCCAGTGCAAGCAAACATATCACCAGCACAGTCTTTTCCCCCCACTACCATCCTTTTGCATCTCATACATTTAGGCAGTACACTATTTGGGGCAGGGTCTCAGAATATGCTGTACCGTTACCAGCACTGCAGGACTTCCAAGTGCTACTGCAACACAAGTAATAGTAATACCAAGTCAAAAGTATCTGAAAGAATGAACCTTGAAAGGCTTCCATAACCTTGATGAGAACCTTGCAAAGCAGGTCACTGGAGCACTTTCATTTGGGCTAATTTAGCATTTCAGTGTTAAAACACAGACTGACTTCAATGGATGAGTCTAAGAGTCTGCCAAATAGAACTGCAGAGAGACGTGTTTGCACTTGTCTGCTTCATCTCTACCGGTTAAGAACTTGAGAGAGAGAGCTGCCTCATATTCCTTCATGCCTTTCATCAACGAATTGCCAGGTTTCAATTGCCTATCTGTAACATTAACCTGCAGAGTCATGTACTGTAAGTCAGCAGAGTCAGTGGATACTGATCTTGGCCACACAACTCCTGCTGTATGGCCAAGATCAGTATCCACTTTTATTCATATCAAGTGATTAGGACCAGGAAATAAAGTTCAGCATCCTACTACCAGTGTAGCAGAGGCATCCAGATTTGTTTGCAGTAAATCAGAAGGCAATAGTAGCTATCTTTTCATTATCTTTCTGTTTTTTCTAAAAGAAAAAGAATTCATCTTTCTGTTCTACTCTTGTAATACAGTTTCTGTTTCTTAGCAGCTAACTTCTTCATTTGAAGCACAGATATTCCCAGAAAAATCCTCTCTAGGTTGCCCAGTGAAGGCTAGGGTGTTTTTTGTTTTGGTATGGTTTTCTTTTGTATCATACTTCTCTGTTATGCCACAATCTGGCCTCTTAATTAATTTGGTAAGCATGTAAATTCAGTTACCTGACTTTACAGCACCATTTTCCAGGGGCCCCACCTGCCAGTGCATCTTCCCTGGGCACTGCTGTCCCTGCTACACAGCACAGCCTGCAACACTTCTGGTCCTGCCATACTTAGCAGCAATGAAGATCCTGCTCTTTTCTACCTATCTGATCTACAAGCATGGCTCCTGCCAAATCAGTACGTGAATAACCTGCAAGTATTCATATTTTTGGCTTTGTAACACCTGAGTGAGATAAGGGAAGAGCTATTCTTCTTACTTTACAGATAGGAAACAGAAGCACTGATGGGTCTTAAATTCATGGGAAAATGCAAGCGGTATCCAACTGGCATTTTCAACAGCAACCAGCAACCCAGCTGTAACTCCAGCAATGTAGGCTTACATGCCTTGCCCCAAGTGAGACAATATCCATGACACAGCAGAGAGCTCAGCTAGGTTTGGAATTGATGTCTCTAATGTGGGGGCTATGAAGCATCCCCAAGTTGGCATGTGCACCCTACTCATTTGCTGACTACAAGTCAGGCCAAGGCTGGGTGTCTTCTGTCCCCAAAAGCCACCACTGCTGTTGGCAGAGAACTTAGGAAAGATGATGAAAAGCTTTTCTTAATTTTCTGATCTCCAAGGCCAGCTAAGAATCAATGTTCTATAAGACCACCATGTTTTATATACAGTTACACAGGATTGTCCCAGCAGGCAGCAGACCTGCCTTGAGAGAAGTCCTGAATCCTCTCTCGAAGGCAACTCAGCAGCCCTGTGCACGTGGTATTGTGTCCAATACAGGCAAAAAGCAGCACAAGAAAGTGCCATTAAACACTCTACTCTTGGCTACACCATCCAAGCCAACATCAGGCTCACAGACCACCACATATGACCTGGAAATCACCAGTATGCCCCCACCATGTACTTATGAATGAAAATATCCTGAAACCTTTTACTGAAGCTGCAGAAATCTTTTGTGTCCCACAGGTGTTCAGGGGGAGCCATCACTGCAACCATCTCTAGTGCTTTTTCCATCAAATCCAGGACTTCTGGCAGCTTCACATGTTTACCACAGATCACAATAAAGGACAATGAGGAAGCTCCAGCTGCTCTGTGAGAGGGCATTCATATTATGTAGGCTTGCTCAGGAGGGTGTTTCCACACAAGAGTAAGGTTTACCCTGTTTTGCAATGCCTAGTTTCAAAGCACCAGGTCCACTAAAGCCCAGGTTGGCATACACAGCCAATATGGGAGATTTGTGTTCGCATCACCTTTACAATACAAACCCCTGTTTTCAGGCTGTTTTGTGGGTGGGTTTTGCATGTTTGCTTGGTTGGTTTATTGGCAGGTTTCTCATGGTTGTTGTGGGGGTTTGGTTTGGGGGGTTTCTTGTCTTTGGTTTCATTTGTTGTTTTTTTTTTTCCTCTGGGTTTTGTTTGGGTTTATTTTTTGGTTGGTTTGGGGGTTTTTTTTGTGTTTTTTTTGGTGGTGGTGGTGGTTCTGGTTGGTTGGTTTGGAGAGCGTTCACAGTTAGATCAGCAAAGCAGTTCTACATAGGGGTTTATGTGTCCATGTAGCCAGAAAGATGCATTTACACCTGAGCAAATGTGAAAGGCAGAAAACTTGTCAACATTAATTATATCAAGGACAAGAACTGCACCTGGTTATTCCTGTGCTACTCTTAGGACAGCAAGGCTTAATGATGCACTAGTAACTGAGAACAGGAGCATCTTGCATCAAATAAATGGCTAGGCAGACACCATGAGGGAGCAAGGGTGAAAGGAAGTGTGCATACAGGATAGCTGGAGGGTTCAGCAGGCGCAGAGGAGTTTACAGAGCAGCAGCTCATCACTTTGTGTTAGCAGCCTACCTTCAAAGTGAAAGAGAAAATATGTTAAATGAAAACAATAAATCGTATGGAAAACTGAGGGAAAACATCCAAAAGATGCTAGCTCTGTAGTTTTTTCAGGTCAGTGATTTTCTGTCTGGCTGTTACCATACAAAACTGCATCAGTCTCTCAAGTGAAAACTCTGCATCATTGGAAACCTGAGACATAGGATCTTCTTTCCAAAGTATATCTAGCTGTGCTATCATCTGTGTGGTGCCACATCCAGCTGGCGGCCAGTCACCAGCGGTGTCCCCCAGGGAGCAGTGCTGGGCCCTGTCCTCTTTAACATCCTCACTGATGATCTGGATGAGGGGGTCGAGTCAGTCATCAGCAAGTTTGCAGATGACACCAAGTTAGGGGCAGATGTTGGTCAGTTAGAGGGTAGAAAGGCTCTGCAGAGGGACCTCGACCGACTGGACAGATGGGCAGAGGCCAACAGGATGGCATTCAACAAGTCCAAGTGCCGAGTGCTGCACTTTGGCTATGGCAATCCCATGCAGAGCTATAGGCTGGGGTCGGAGTGGCTGGGAGCTGCCAAACAGAGAGGGACCTGGGGGTGCTGATCGACAGCCACCTGAATATGAGCCAGCAGTGTGCCCAGGTGGCCAAGAGGGCCAAGGGCATCCTGGCCTGCATTAGGAATAGTGTGGCCAGCAGGAGCAGGGAAGTCATTGTGCCCCTGGACTCTGCATTGGTTAGGCTGCACCTTGAGTCCTGTGTCCAGTTCTGGGCCCCTCAGTTTAAGAAGGACATTGAGACACTTGAATGTGTCCAGAGAAGGGCAACAAGGCTGGGGAGAGGCCTTGAACACAGCCCTGTGAGGAGAGGCTGAGGGAGCTGGGATTGTTTAGCCTGGAGAAGAGGAGGCTCAGGGGAGACCTCATTGCCCTCTACAACTACCTGAAGGGTGGTTGTAGCTGGGAAGGGGTTGGTCTCTTCTCCCAGGCAACCAGCACTAGAACAAGGGGACACAGTCTCAAGCTGCGCCAGGGGAGGTTTAGACTTGAGGTGAGGAGGAAGTTCTTCACTGAGAGAATCATTTGTCATTGGAATGTGCTGCCCAGGGAGGTGGTGGAGTCCCCATCCCTGGGGGTGATCAAGAGGGGATTGGACGTGGCACTTGGTGCCATGGTCTAGTCATGAGGTCTGTGGTGACAGGTTGGACTCGATGATCCTCGAGGTCTCTTCCAACCTTAGTTATACTGTGATACTGTGGTTTCTGCATGAGGTTTTCCTTTGAAAATGAACTTTTCCTACAATTCAAGTCCTGTTTGCTTTACCAGTGAATTCTCAAGGTCAGAAGCAACAAAAATGTAGAGAGGATGAAAACTCTGGCCTCTTTATTATTTTTTTTTTCTGGAATGGAGCCCTACTTCTGAGCCTATTGATCCCACTGTGGAATCACAAATTTGACCTGCGTTCCCTGCAAGATAGAAAAGAACAAAGGTATGTTGTGAGGGACAAAACAATTCCAAAGGGCTCTGATTTTTCCTTCAGATATGTTTTACAGCATTGTCACCTCACTGATTCCAAGAAACTCTTGAGTTGTAAACATAAATGGGAGAAAACTCAGACCCCGTATCTTCAATAATAAATACAAATTGCAAGAGAAATTAAATAGTTACTATGATCTCTACACACCTCCAGATATTTTACTAAGGCATAAAGTCTCTATTTACAGGTATTGACAATTTTATAGTGCTTGGAGCACTTTTCTTTTGTCTTCAAATGTTTCCAAGCATCCAAACAGAATAATCTAAAGCATTATTCTTCAAAGCTCACCTCGGATCCAAGCTGGTATTGCTATGTCTGCCAAATACATTTATTTTCTTTATATTCAACAAGTTCTTCTGACACCATTCATCATGACTTTTTTGCCGTGGCTTGAATCCAGCAAGAAAATGAATGCTTTCATATCTTTAATCACACAATAGTACTACAGAGCTGTTCAGTACCACATGTACCAAATAAAACTGCCCTCCATTTGGAAATGCAGTAAAACTGACTTGCTATGCAATATGTCACACTTCAGTTTACTTCTCAGTCTTCAGGACCATTAATTCAGAACATTTTGATCTTTAGGTGTTTCTAAATCTTTAAAAGAGTGACTCCACAAGAGCCATCTCGGCGATCAGAAACTATTTCTAGTAAGTACAGTAGTAGTTAATGTGCTTATCATCCCAATCAATTTGTATTACAGCCACACTAATTGATTTATACACCCTCATTTTTACATTCATCTACAAAGGCAGTTATGAACTTCATCACATGTTTAAATGGGTTACATTAGAATAATACCTAGAAACTAGACTGCTGAGCTTAAAATCTTTAAGAACAGCTAGTAAATGCTTCATTAATGAGTATGCTATCAATCCATTCCAAATGGCCTACAACCTTTAAGGTGGTGTGCAGTACTAATAATTCACTTTTCATGGGCAGATTTGGGCTGATTTGAACGTTGAGTTCCACTGCTATTTTTAATTGCTTTTTAAATTGCATATTATAGGCAGCAATAAACACTTTCAAATTAGTACTATACCATCCCCAGCTTTCTGCAAATCATGGTTTCTATAAACAAGTTGAAAAGCATACATCTGTAAATAATAAGTATAAGTATGCTGAATGTAATGAATAAGGGCACTAAAAGAAATTGAACAGTGGGGATTCAGCAATTAGAGTAACTGCCCATTTTATTAAAAATGTATTGTTTCCAGCTTTCACTTTAGAAGCCTTTTATTGCTCTACTAATTCTAATATTTGCTTTCCTTAGAAAAGAAGGTCTAACTCCTTATTTTCCTTGACAGTCCCCTGTCTCTTGCCTTTTTCACAAAGCAACAGACCAATGTGAAGTTTATATCTCGTTGCTTTGGATCCCACCATCGGCCCCTTGCTGCAGACCATTTTTTGGCATTATGCCACCCAGAGGTACAATTCTTTATTGAGTAAGAGTTCATTCCACAATGGAGCTGGGACAAAATCTGCTGAACCAGCAGATGCCAGGCAGGCAACCCCCAGGCCCTTTCTCAGGGCCACCAACCCTCAGCAGAGCAGGCGGAAGAGCATGTGTGCAGCTTCCCAGCCACCCCACTGGCAAACAGGGCCCTTTGCTGGAGCTGGCGAGCCTTGGGGCTGTGAAATGGAGCTCTCAGGCCCTGTGGCAGACAGGGCAGGGCATGGGCTGGGAGAAGCAAAGACAGCTTCTTAAACTGAGCAGATATCCCAGTACACATCTTCCATGGCCCTAACATTATGGCAGTGAACCTCTGGGATACCTCTGCTCATATATAGATGCTCTACATCCACATAGCTTAATTCCCCACAAGCCTAATTGCACCCATATTGATGCACTGCTACAACTGTGGGGGCATAATTAAAACCATACATCATTTCCATTTAGACACCACATAGTAACAGGAAAAAATGGCTTTCATCACTTCAGCTTATCTGCAATGAGAAGGCCAATCAGACCCAAATGCAACTTTTCTAATATCCTCCAGCACACATACATTTGCAACAACTGAGACCAAAGGAGGGACAAACTCTGTCCTCCTTCATATCCACGACTTGCCAGACCAGGACAGTGCATTACTAAGAGCAGCTCATCTCAGCTTTTCTGATGCTAATGTAAGAAATTCAAGTTCACGGAGCATTTGAGAACTAAGTTTTGAAGGATACATTATGCTTGCCTGAGCAGAATTTCAGTACTGAGTAACTGCCAGACAAACAATGGTAACCCAAATACCATGAAAAATTAAGACACCACCAGATTTCCCCTCCTTGCCATTGAGATTACTTAGTACTTTATGCTTTCTTCTTTTCCTTTGGTTGTGTTTGGGGTTTTTTTGTTTAATTTTGTACTTTCTACCAGTGTGGTTAACCTACCTGGCAAACACCTCTCTGTCCTTTTCACAGTAGCTGCAGTGGAGGATGGGCAAAGCAGCTCCTAGAGCCAAGTGGGAGCAACTCCGCAACTGTGGCTCAGAGCATACTTCTACTTTCAGCCTAGAAACCCAAAGATCAATAACGTAAGACACTCACAAGAGACTAGAGATGAGTACCATGACTGGAGAGCACATTTTCCAATATCCTGTTCTCTACACTCAGTGGAATTTTCCTATTAAACCCTTGGAGTGAGGAACACTTATAATGTTACCTATGTGTCATCTGCCAGTACCCTTCTCACTTGGAAAAGTGAAAAAACACACTCTACACTGTAAGCAAATATGTACAGGCTGGCAGTACTTCCTAGTCACCTGGGCTTCCTTATTCAATGCCCTCCTTAAATAGTAACCTGGAGGTTTCTTTCCCAGCTAAGCTGATCACAGATGACTGCACTCTCCCCAGCCTTATGAACAGTGTAAACGTCAGCTGGACTTTGTACAGAATATGGCAAAAAGGAAATGTTTTCTTTTCAAAAAGCCAGACATGCTACTTCAAATCCTGACACCTGATGTCCCAAGAAACTTAGGGCAAAGCTTATGTTTTGAAAAAGTGAAACTGCTTTTGTAAGAAGTGCCAGAAGACCTCTGGCAAACACACTGTAATGACTGTGAAACGGCTACCCTATGGTCATCAAATATGACACACAGGTGTAAGTACGTGGGAATAAAGGAATAAACCAGCTCTGCCATGTTTGCTAGATGTGGGCCTTTCTTTTCTGCAGAAATTAAGCTCCTTTATACAAGTACTTTTCCAGTTGTCATGGTTGGAAACTGTGTCATGGTGTTATTAAATGTAAATTCATTCAATGTTATCTTTCCAAATTTGCTGAAGAATGGTTTTAATGTCTCTGCCAATAGTGAAGAGAACTCTGAAGCCACAGCAAAGTATTACTGACCACACGCTGAGGCTATTAAAACAGTGGGGACAGTAGTGAAATTGTAAGACTATCCAGAAAACTTCCAAGCTGCAGCAGTAGTACTTCACGGAATGCCTGTGACAGGGCAGAGCAGCCATTCTAGGGGGTTAGGCAAATGTAATGTCATGGGGTTGTTAGAAAGCATTGCTTTTCATTTCTTAAAATTTGCCTAAGTCTAACAACTGCACAGCAGCAAAAACCGCCCCAAGATGCAATATACCTAGGGGTAAGGTTTCCACACATAAGTTTTAGTATGCTTTCCTTCCCCTTTCTAACATCTGTTCCCATTTTGTCCCTCCTTAGGTGGACCTCTTAGAAATGCTGGGCAACCTTATTAGTTCTTTTCCCCCACATTAACCCCTGCCCCCCCAGAGGTGACACAGTTGTCGTCCAAAGATGACAATCTACAATTACACTAATTAAAAAGAAAGAGTAACTTGTGAGCTCTCTGAGAAGACTCTGACTAATTTATCCTGGGATCAATCCCTACGAGCAACCCCAATGCACAGACAATCCCAGTGGGACAGGAGTACATTTTAGAAAGCTCACATACCAACCAAGGCACAGGGGAGACCCCACAGCTTCAGGGCACCCCCAACATCTGCAAATCAATTTGCCTGATCACTGCCTTCTATTGTTTCCTAAGATAAGCAGGGCCCCAGTGAACAATTAAAGCTTTCAATAAATAATCTGTATGCACATTCATTTGATTTACTGTTATTTGATACAGCAGTTAGTTTCAATGGGGCACTTACTATTGATCACACAAAGTACTACAGACAAACATGAAACACTTCCAGAACTCCATGGACTATTACTCTTTATCTGCCACTCATCTAGGTTACTTGTAATGACTGCAGAGTTTAAAATCAATAAGAACAATTAGTGCTCTGTATCCCTTCAGGAATGAATCGAGAAATATGTTTTGCTACAAAAAATGCAAGGCTGGAGAGCTTGCAAACACGAAAGATTCTTTCAAGTAGTACAACTCTAAAATAATTGCTGATGGTATTATAAAGCAGGCAATAAATGGGGCAAAGAAAATATAGAATATAGGCATTTGACGTGCACCTGCACACACACAGGCAGTTACAAAAGAGTACATGTAAGATTGCCAAAGTCAGGTGAAGACATTTATCAACAGAACTTTCATAAACTGCCGAGGAAGAAGCACCTATTTTTCCCAAAGAGAATTCCACTACCAGACCTACAATCCGATACTCGCTCCTTGACCTCCGCAGGAGTTCTGGGTTGCTAACAATGGCAGGGCTTGTTCCCACGTAGGCACGACATAGGAAGAGCTCTGACTCATCTTCCTATCAGCTCTTACTGGCAAGTCTACTACACATAGTCCCTTCCTCTGACTCCCCTCTCTGCCCGCACCTCTGCGGGAGGTATCTAAATGTAAGAAATGAAAGCAAAATGAAATTAATAAAACTGGAAACCGACTGTAAAAGATCTCTGTGGAAAAACATCTTTTATCGTAGCTTCAGCTTCGTAGAAATTTGTTGTAAGTCTAATGAAATGCATGGAAATAACAGTATTTTGAGATCTCTGCTAGAGTAGTAACTCTAGATAATTAAAATGCAAAGCAATAAGAGAAATGTTTTATCATTAAACTGTAACCAGAGCTCTGTGTGAAATCATCCATTCAGAAGACTTGGTTTTCATCAATTATTTGTTATTTATCTGATGTAAATATAAGGTCTAATTAAAATGTATGACTCCTTATGCAGCTTCTTGTCATTAAGACCAATGAAAGCATTCTGAAGACCATAATGAAATAATTATGTTTGCCTTTAAGAATCCTCTTCAACAACACATGGCAGTAGTACACAAAATTAAAACATCAGGAACTAAATTTCTCTTGCATCTATTTCCATTTTCACTAATTATACCCCCAAGCTTTCCAACAGACCAGGCCCTAAAATTCTTTTGAAGCTGAAACAGCCTAAGGAACAGCAGCTCTTTCATAGTGATGGACTCTGATGAAGAAACAAAGGTAATGCAGCCCTGGAAGCACTAGTCTTTCAAATAGTGTTATCATGTGAAAATATGTGTTTCTTTGAAAAATGGGCAAAGATTGTTGGAAAAGGGCCAGAAATGTGTTTCAGCGAAACCAACGCTCTGATTTAATCTCATTTCATTGTGTCATTTCTTCCTCACCTCTTTTCATCAGAGTATTTTCTTGTTCTGCAGACAAATTAAGCTTAGAAAAAGCGTAACAAACATAGTATTACTGAGCAGTCTCAGTGGATCGTGCTGTAAATAAACTCTGCTTTCACATTTTGGTCAAGTTGAAAAACAGCCTCTGTGAACAACTGCAGTGTTCACAGTGGACTCCAGGGAGGGAGGGACAGCTATTTTCCCAAACTGCCTTTAAACAGGTAGTGTTTCCTAACACATAGCTTGTGCTTCAACCACAAAGTCCTGCAGGACCTCTCCAAAACACAGAGAAAGGAAAGGATTTGGATAAGGAAAAAAAAATCACAGAAGGATGTGAGTCAGCTCTGCCTTCTTGCAGACAGCTAAAGGATTCGTTTCAAAACTGCAGAGAGATAATGGCTCCTTCTTGGTGTGGTCTCAGAAAAATGAATGTGGCAATAGAGGCAAAGAAGAGCAGTTCCCATACCTAACCCACACAGCGTGTGACAACACGTGCAACTGGAAAAACACAGCTAGAACCTGCTCTCCAACACAGAGGGATGAGGTTCACTAGGGGATGAGGACTTGGGAAAAGTGTATGCTTCTGCTAGTTCGCCTCAAAGACACTGCACAAATATCTGAAGGACACTACTGATTCGCCATTTGTTCCACATTTTATATCTTGGTGTTCAAAGCATGAGGTGAAAACCAGAAGGATCTTTAAGAAAAAGAGGTCTTTGAGACTTTCCAGCCAGCCACTAAGGAGGATCTGACACACAACTCTGACCTAGTAACTAGTAAAATTTCTCCTTGAAACAAAAAAGCCAACAACAAAGCAATACAAAGGAATACTCTGGCAGATGGGGGGCAGGTGGAGGCGGGGATGAAACCTCCCCAGACCAAAAGTGGAGAGGCAGAAGAATAAACAAACGTCTTAAAAACAAGTGAATGAAATCCCCCCTCAGGACCTGATCTTAACAATAAAGCTGCTCACACATGTGACTTCTGTATGCAGTCCTTCAACTTGTGTCCCAAGTCAAAAAAGTACCGCTCAGAAGGGAAGGTTTGCAGGGAAGGTAAGATCTTTGATTAGAGCACCCCAGAGAGTTAGGCAACAAACAAATCAACAAACCACACACACACACACCCCAAAAACCACCACCAACAACAAAAACAACCCACAAGCAAGCTCAGTGTTGATCTCTGTGAGGCAGAAGCCTTTCCCGGTGCCAGAAAGCAGCCCTTGGCAAGGGGAAGGTTTGGGCAGGTATCGCCAGGTGGCACTGTGACACAGTCTTCCAGCTCCCTCCTGTGAGAGTGAATGCTCAATCTTGGAAAGACAGGCAAGGATGGGCTTCATTGTGGTGTTTGGGGTACAAGATGAGGAATTAAAGAGGTCTTTGGGAGACAGGGAGAGGTAAGCAACAGAGCAGCCTGCTCCCTGCCCCAGTCTCTGGCTCATGGCCAGTCCCTGAACAACATCGCTGGAAGCAGAAGGCTCTGAGACCCCTGAAAGCCAAGGTGTGATGTGCAGCATCTGAGCATTTCTATTTCAGATCAGTATTTGTGAGCAAGAGAAATACTTCACTCAGGTGCTGTTACACTTATCATGCAGGAACCAGGGAATCCTGCTGGAATTGGCAAGCAGCTGGCAGAAAGACCACAGCAGCAGTGTAAGAGCCATTTCAGGAACTCACCACAAACTGCATGCAGACTACCAAAAGAAATAAAAAAGATTTAAAAAAATCACAGGATTTGAGAGACTTATTGTAATATTTGACTGGGACTTCTGTTGTGTTTTGGGTTTTGTTAACTTGAACCATTCCTTACGTTGCTTGTATCTCAGAGGCACAAACAGCTTTCTAGGACTGAAGCACACAGGGAAGGAAATCTGAATTAAATCAGACTGTGGCAGCTGTCTCCGGTCGGTGCAACACTAGGCAACTTGTTTAATTGCTCCACACCTCTGCTACCTATCTTTAAAAACAGAGTAATTCTTCTTTCTTTCTAAGAAGAAAAGACATGTTGCACATGCGTTGTGCTGAATGTCCAGGGCAATGGCACAAGCATTTACTGGTACTGAATTCATCAAAGTGCTGGTACATGAACACACTAAAGGCTTACTCGTGCGCCCATTCTGTTTCTGAAACTCTTACTACAATCAAGGGCCGAGAGTTTGAGTGCATTTTAAGTGCTTCACTAGATAAGGCTCTAAAAGACAAAACTATATTTAATTTGTCATTTTCTTGTTCAAAGATCCTTGCTAAAGATACAATGCGAGCCTGGAGAAAAATATTATGGTTCAATGGAAAGAGATTCTCCAAACCATCAGAAGATACTAAGTGGTGCTAAAAAACCCTCTTTGCTGCAAAACATTTTCTCTGCTCGTTTTTCTTAGGGGATGCACTTAGAGGGTAAAATGTAAGTCACTGAAAGTGCATAAAACGGAAATCCCTCCCAACTATGGATGGTCTTTAATACCATGTCCTTAGTGGTGAAGATCCAGAGCACTCTGAGAATTTATAAATACTCATTCAAGCCTTAACCTATTAAACCTATACAAGTGACACTTGCATGTGTGTATTTAGCTTACATAGCTTTATAATATTCAGTTTATATATGGTGTAAGCAGGGGAAAGAAAAATCACCTCATCCATGGGGAACAGAAGGTATAGTATATACTCTCTGTCTAGGATTCTTTACACAGGCTTGCTGGATTGTATTTCCATCTCTCGTAACAGAAGTGTTTGAAGAAGCTGTAAAGACTCAAACGGAACACTAAAAGACAGTGGAGTCAGCTGTATAAGGACTGGCATTACATTGTTAAAAGGTTTTTTCCCCTACCCGTTCCCAAAGAAAGGCACAAAGAAGTGAACATTGTGGGGATGTGTTTCTAAACCACATGATATCCCTATCAGATTGTCATGATCAAGGAAGGTTCTCACGCAGGGCCTCCATGCTGGTGAGCTGCCATGATGAGCAGCCCCATCACATGATGCAAGTCGTTCGCTCCTATTTGTATTACTACAATGAGCTGAAGGAAATTAGATTTCCCCCTTCTCCCTCCTCCCCAAAATCCACAAAATGCACACAGACCACAGCCATGTTAATTTGCTGCCACTGGGGAAACAACCCTGAGCAGCTGCCAATGATGAGTATATGAAAAAGATAATTCAGCTATTAAAATCTACACCACAAGTTTGAAACTACCTCAGATTAATATCTGATGAGCAGAGTTTAACGTAAGGAAACAAACAGAACATTGGAGAAATCAGTGAGATGAAACAGAGGGGGGAAACAAAGTTGACCTGCACATTTATAGAAAGAGAGCAATGTTTTTATAAACAAGCCCTAGTTTGTCTTTTAAGTGTCTCTATTTCCATTGTTAATGCTGTGAACTCTGTCACTGAATTACTTTTTCATATAGTTTGGGAGAAGAGGGAAAGCACTTTACATTTTTTTTACATTAAATGAAGGGTTTGAAGAGTATTTGGTCATTTAAGTATATCCTGCTTTAAAAAATGCTAAGGGAGCTCCTAGATGCTCAGCATATTTGGAAATGAAGCCATGAAATGTGGATTAAGGATGCTAACTTTAGACTACTGTATCTGACATTTTTCAGGTTCGAAACACATTTGCTCATGCAATGATAAGATTGGTAAGATCTCAGGCCATGGATTATTTTAAAAAGACAGCCTCAACCCCACACTGTCAGTTGAAAGTTGTTTACTCATTACAATTAGGAGGTATAGCTATGATTACTGTGATAAATAAAACTACACAGACAAATCATTCCCACGTGGTACTAGTTTCTCCATTTTCTACCTAGTACTTGGTTCTCATGAAAAGGCAGCAGCAGACAAAAGACTTCATTCTTGGTTTGCCGGCTAGAAAATCCAGCTTTGCTACCCTCCTGCCTATACCTTTTCTTGCAGCTCGGAGAAAATTAGTATTCTGTTACTTTCTAATAGTTTTTGAGCATTTTGTGGCTTGTATGTTCATGGCTCCATTTGGCTTGAAAGGGCATGGATTTCAGCATGAAGTGGCATGGGTCACACTGCACGGGGACAGACTTCTGCATGTGAGCAAAGGTCAAAATCAATCATAGCTTTGTATTTCCAGGCCTATTACTTTTGTCAGTTTACCCTGCCAGAAGGGACTAAAATATTTGCTTCCCAAAAGGAGTAAACATCAATAGGGGGCAGGAATATAATTGGCTTCTCAGTCACGTAGCAAGGAGAAATGAAGAAAACGGATCTTCTCCTCACCACAGTCACTAGCCATTCAACTGTTAGATGCAGTATTTTCAAGGGAAAAAAATTAAACATTGAAAGATTTCACAGCACAGTGACTTGAAAAGGACAATGGGCCTATTTAGGCAATTATATTATGCAAGCTTTGTTATTAGGCAGCCTGCTCAGTCCCAGAAAGTCTGGATAATCAAAAGTGTCCAAGTACAGGAAGGGGAAAAGTACAACTCCACCCTCCTGCACAGACGCTGCCAGGACCTCTGGATTTGTGGGTAAAGTCTATTTACTGAAGTTCCTTGGCCATTTTATACATCAACTGATATCCTTCCTCGTGCGGCTGTGCACTACAGCCTAGCAAAGCTTTGGAAAGCCCTCCAAACCCACAACTGATTTGGCCCCAGACGCCTGCCTCTGCGAATTTGCTGGCTGGGAGGCCGCTGCCAGCTCCCTAGGCAGAAACTGCGCGGGGGAAAGGGACTCTGCCCGGTGCTCGCACACATACCAGCGCCGCTCCCCATGGCCAAATCGTCTGTAAACTCATTGCAGCTGTGCTCTGCTTTTGAGGTCTTAATGGCATCGATGGGGCACTGCGCGGATGACAGCCGGACGTAGGAGCACAACGTTTCTTTCACAACCCTGCTCCCAAATCTAAATGCTGGTTGTGTAACACAACCGCACTTCGTCGGCTGCATCCAAACCGGTGCACAATTGAGACCCGAGTAAAAACAGTCACTTGGGGTCCTTAAGAGAGGTGGAAGCATAATCCCACGACCGGGCTGCCTCGCTCCCTGCACACCCCCAAGCAAAGCCCCTTTGCTCGGCCGGGCTGCTGTGCAGGCCAGACAGCACACGCGGCTCACGAAGAGAGCTCAGCAGTAAGCGGGGATTTAGCTGGATGTGAGGATGACTTAACTTCTCTCTCTGACACATTATCTCCCTCTTTCAACTCCTTAACTTCACTGTAACCCTCTCGCAGGCAGTGCCGCCAGCCTGGCTTTGTTCTGACAAGTTGCACCTTTCCTGCACAGACTCATTAGGCGAGCAGGAGTCACCCAAAGATACATTGCTTTTCCTCCAAGCTTATCCCACCCTGACTTCACCAGCGAACGCCTCTCATCATTTTTATCTGCAGGAGTTTTTGACAGTGGTGCGTGTCCATTAGAGTTCTCCTGTGCCAGCAACTGGATCAGGCTAATATTAGAGTCTGCATAGAGCCTTTATACATTGTTCTTAATTAACATAAAAGAAAAATATCCCCACGCGTTTATTCTTTTTTTTTTTTTTTTTGACAGAAGGGGATCAGAAGCACTTTTCATCACGTATTTCAGAGCGTTAAACTGAAAGTATAAAAATTTAAACACTGTATCCCTAAATAAATCAGCCCCAGTGATTTAGCTGTAAAGTTTATAGATGAACTTTAAAGAAAATAACCTGGTTCAAACAGACCTTGCCTTCTGGGCACTAGCAAACACACCTGCAGCAATTTGATACTTGGGAATGCAGATTACGAGTCCTTCACTTCAAAATGTTTGTTTTTAAATTCAGGAAGATGAAAGAAAATAAAGTAGTAAGCTCTTTTTTTCTGTTGAGCACAGATGTTTCCAGCGCTTGCAGGGAAAAGAACGTGACCTAAACGTCGCCATAATCCAGAATTCCAGAGGAAAATGCATCTCTTCTGTAGTGCCATCTTCGTGAACTTTCTGAGAATCAATACAGGCTAGATCGTCTCCAGGCAAACACTTCCCACCACACACCGAAATAAGATCTGCATACTACACGAGCCTCCACGTCCTTTTGTGTTCTGCTGCCATGTCCCTAACTTCTGTCTTCATCAAATTTCTCATTCTTCTAAACGTAACAAAATGCAGTACTCGTCTACTTGATATAATTAGCTGAAACACTGCATACTGCCAGGCAAATTTCCTCTTGTTTGGGGCCTGCTCAGTTGGGAATTTTGTCTGTTTAATTAATGAATAATAATTAAGACTTTTTTAAAACAGGCTTTCCCAAGGCCAAATCACCATTTCTTGAAGCAGTTCTCTCAGGACCTGACCCATTCCAGCTTCCACAATATTCAGCTAACTCGCATTTCACCAAAAGTTACTTGTTTTCTCTCAGTATTTATTGTCACTGCATCATGCGGAAGTAATCACAATCTGGCAATCTTAACACTTTTGTCCTCCTAAGAACTATTATCTGACTATACTGACCTGATGTTTGTCTTGTGAGAAAGGGAGTAAGGATGACACATGACTTAAAGTAGTCAATTCTGCTCTCATCTCAGAGACTGCAATATTTTCTTTTTGCAAATAAGTGATTTATTTTTACACCTACGATGTAAATGGTATCACATAAAACATAAACAGAATTTGGTATTGCTTTGTGTGCTGCATCTTACAATACACAGTGGCTGACATTTGCGCTGCAAACCCATGGCAAGTTTTTCCTCCCACAGAGGGGAGTGGAACAAAAAATACCACACAAATTAAGGTCATGTTTGAGTTGTGCCTTACCCTCTATTTTCACTCTGCAGATCCTCATGGACTAGAAATTCTGTGATGTTGCAGGAGCGCGCCTGCTTAGTGAATCGTAACAGGATTAACATATTGAAGATGCGCTGAACTTGGAGACCTACAGCATTCTGCCCTAACCCCTGAAATGGCCAATTTTGTCCGTGTTTCAGGCAAAACCTTGGTGATGTCTGGGATTGTTACTGCCCTGTTCAGAGTCTGCACTACCAATGTATTATTCCCTCAACAACCATTTACCTTTTACTCTACAACCATGTCTCTATCGAAGCAGTATTTCTAAGGCCTGAAGTAATGGCTGCAGGTGTACTGTTTTTCTGGCAGAGCCAAAAATAAAACAACAAACTAAACCAAACTCTAGCCACTACATTATTAGGAAGTTCAAAATTTGGCTATGACTACATTCCATGAAATTGCAGAGGTCTTCACAAAAATGATCAAGAAACACAAGTCAGAATTAAGCACTGCTATCTCTGTACTTCATAAACACTGGAGCAACCTTTAAACTTTTAAAAGCTTTCTGGACCATAAAAATCCTGGGTTTGTCATTACTTTCAGGAGATGCAGGATAAAATCCCGTATGTTGAGAGGATTTTAGTATCTTATCATCTGTTTACATATATCCACCCATATGCATGAAGTGCTTACACTTTGTTCAAAATTGGAAATCAATCAGAATTCTTCATTTGGATCCTAACTGAATTCTTTTTCCACATTTCTCTACCACTAACTTTCACTGTTCCAGTTACAGCCACGGTATTATGCTTCAGCTTTCGGCCAGATTTTAAGTTCCCATGCAGTGAAGATTAATCCTCTTGCTTACAAAGTTACGAGCCTGGATTCCTGAACGCATTTTCCTAGGTTTTCTATTTACTCTCGTTAATACGCCTTCCTTTGATTAGCTAAACGTTGCTGTTATCAACATTTGTCTCTTATCACAGGCCCTAAGCAAATGACATATTTACCACTCATTCCATTCTGATAAGGGTAATCCCGTGTTTAACTTGTCCAAGAACAAACACCCTACATTTTATGAATCCTGCTTCTAGGTATTAGCATCATACAAGAGAAGGAGTAGGATATTTCAAAGCCAGAAGTTATTTAAAGAACATGTTGCGAATGCAAGCCTTTAACTACAGGAGATGCCTCCTACTTCAGGAAAGTTTATTCAATTCCAAGTTTCCAAAATAACTGAAGTTATACTAAAGTTTAAACCACAGAAGGAAGACAACGTATTTTTAATAAAACATCTGGTTTGGGGTTTTTATTTCCCCTAGCTGAAGCTCTCCCATAGCCCAGTAACGTTATTTTCAAGTAAAAGCTTTGCCTCACATCTTGTTTGAAGCACTCTGAAAATGAGCACGGAGAACATAAACATCCCATGCTGAACTCCACAGTGTAATTTTAAGTGCAAAGACAAAACATTTGCTGGTAGGCTGGTAATCGCTGAGTCTTACAATTCTGTTTTCATTAGTCGACCCACACAAAAGTCATACAGTGACTCAAAACTCCTGAGCTGAGTGAAAAAAACATTATTTCATTAAACCTCCTTTTAAAAACTGTTATTTATTTTTCAATTACCTCCCCCACTCTTTGGGACAAACTCTTAAAGCTAGTTGCTAAGTAACTTTTTAACACACTCCAAACCAAAAATTTCAACCAGAATTACACATTTAACCATGTACTGAAGGGCCAGAGAATGTGCTAAAACATTTTGATAGATAGCCAAGTCATTTATCTAAATCACTGTAGGAGCAGTGAGGCATCCTGCAAGCTTTTATAGAAAGGGATGCTTTGTGGCACTGATTTCTTAAACTTGAAATTCTGAGGTTAAAATACTTCCGCTGTTTACCATCTACCTATTCAGCAACAAATCAAGACCCTATAATATCATTACACATTGTCAGAAGTGTCCTACCACTAGCTCTGCCTCTTCTGTTACCAGTGAAACACTGCCTGAATCTCAAGGTATAGAAATAATTGATGGTTAAACTCAAAGGGTGTTCACAGTAAGTAGTTTTCTAGCAAAACAGCAACGTCTTAGAGCAACAAAGTGAAGAAGAAAGGTGGCAGCAAGGTCAGTACAAAGAAATATTGCCTTTTCTTAAGATACTTAAAACTACTGATTTTTGGAATGGCACCTACCCACTGCAATTCCACATCTTTGCAAGAGCTGCAAGAATGGAGCAGCATTTTAATTGCTTGGCTGCTCAGCTAACATGCATGTTGAGAGAACACGCATCCAGATTATCGAATGTGGCACAATATTAGACTAAGAAGGCAAAGAAAAAAACTATCACAAGCACCTTACGTAAATTTATCCTTCACTGGCTGGAGTTTTGCAAGTATTTGCTATACTACATTATGTGTTCCTAGTAGGCTCCACAACTGCTGTTAGAATCAATATGCTACACGAGAAAGGATAAACAGAAAGCAGATGAGTGCTTCTTTCCCTTTTCCGTTCTTGCCAAGAGGAGAAAAAAAGCGCTTGCAAAACACACTTTGCACAAACATTCCCCCCACCTCTCATTATCCCTGCACTTAATTAAAAGTTGGGTTTTTTTATGCACGCAAATAGATAACAATAACAACAATAATAACAACTTTAAAGTGGAAAAATAACAGTTGGGACCTACATTGAGCACTGTGCCGGTGTTGCCACTCTGTTTGTGCCAATCCACTGAAGCATGCTTTGAGAGCCTTCTCCTGGAGCATGCAGGAAGACGGACTCGCAGTGTAGAAATCCAGCATCTGAGCAGGGCTCACTGCTAGAACATCCATACAGTCAAACATGATTCCCCCTGCACAGAATGCCTGCAAAAGTGCTTTCCTCTAGGTGTGGAGGAAAATGGCACATAAAAGTACACCCAACTCCATCAAACTCTGCCCCTTTTTTGGCACGTAGGCTGTTGGTCTTTTTCCCAGACCAGAATCATGAATTATGACAGACAACACAGCTAAAAGCCTGTAATTGATCCAAATGATCATTTACCATTTTCCAGGCTGCTCAGTCAATCCAGCAAGATGGGGGGAAGCGAGCCGCATTCCAAGTCTTAGTTCTCATCAATTTCCCCCAAAATTTCTTTAGAATCAGTCCATCTCCTCGGGCACTCGCCGAGTGTGTGCCGCGTCCCACGCCGTGCCGATCCCCGGCCTCCCCGGGATAAAACGGCTCTCGTAGGGTCTCAGGATCCCCCTCGGCCGTGAATAGATCCTTCTGCTTCTGAACAGCTCACTTCCTACTACTTGTGTCACAGGGAATGAAAGATTGAATTGCCTAATATATGCGAGTGAACTTTCCGTGAACCCTTCCCAGGCTGCTAACCTTCAAATGACCCAAGCGGTCTGACATCACCAGCTCCCAGGATTCTCACAGCCTTCCCAGCTCCCAGCAGCCCTGCAAACGAGCAGGCCGGCGGACAGCCCGGCGCACAGCCCGGCGCAGCCCAGCGCACAGCCCAGCGCGCAGCCCGGCGCACAGCCCGGCGCAGCCCAGCGCACAGCCCGGCGCGCAGCCTAGCGCACAGCCCGGCGCGCAGCCTAGCGCGCAGCCCAGCGCAGCCCGGCGCGCAGCCTAGCGCACAGCCCGGCGCGCAGCCCAGCGCAGCACAGCCCGGCGCGCAGCCCGGCGCACAGCCCAGCGCAGCCCGGCGCGCAGCCCAGCACAGCCCGGCGCGCAGCCTAGCGCACAGCCCAGCGCACAGCCCGGCGCGCAGCCCAGCGCACAGCCCGGCGCGCAGCCCAGCGCACAGCCCGGCGCGCAGCCCAGCGCACAGCCCGGCGCAGCCCGGCACAGCCCGGCGCACAGCCCGGCGCACAGCCCAGCGCAGCACAGCCCGGCGCGCAGCCCGGCGCACAGCCCAGCGCAGCCCAGCGCGCAGCCCAGCGCAGCCCGGCTCCGCCAGACCTGCCCCGCTGCTGCGGAGGGGATGACAACGCCGGCTGCGGGCGGGGAGGCCAGCTTGCAAAAACCCCGACAGGCCAAAGTGAAAAAAGAAAGAACATAAGGAGGAGGGGAAAGGAGGTGGGAATTGTGACAGCAACATTTCCAAAGGTTGTAGAGAACGGTGGATTTTTAATTTGAGTTCGATTTGTTGAAACTTCTGTGTGCTCCCCCCCTCCCCTCCCCGTTCCTTTCCTTCCTGGCATCTGAGGCTGGACCGTGGGCACTGGTTTCGCCCCAACTTCTGGGGCAGCAGGGCCAGGCTCGGAGCAGTCATCCGAATACAGCCGCTGTGCACGCCAGCAGGGCCCCCGTTCAAATGTCGCCAGCAGAAACGAGGGCTGTTGCCGGCCCCCCTTCTATCAGGGACCTCTCGGGCCACCCTTCCTGGGGGGTGGGGGAGACACCAGGTTCCATCCTTTACCCTGCCTTCTTAAGTCAGCTAAGGCTCCTAGGCCTCTGCGGTAGTGCAGACCTGGCAAGCCCTTCTTGCCCAGAAGGGACTCTCCGCCGCCGCCGGGCCAGGGCGAGAGGCAGCCACACGTCCCTCTCCGGCCCTCTCCCGCCAGCCCGGCCGTCGCCGGGCCCTGCCTGTCTCCGATTAGCGGCCAGGGGGCCGGGCCGCGCGCGAGGCCCCGCGGGGGCCGGATCAGCTTTCAGAGGGCTAATGAGCTTCAGCTCCTCAGGAGGGGAGAAAGGCCCCGCTGCAGGGCGCCGGCAGGAGGCTGGTCTGCCGGCTCCTCGGGGCAGGCAGCGCTGTCCTCCCCCCCACAGCCATTTTGAAGGCACAGGGCTGTTCCCACCAAAACACTTTCTACGGCCTCCGCTAAGGCACGCTGCCGGCAGCCCTCCCTCAGCAGTAGGTGTCCAGGCCTCGTGGCTGTGGCGGGGATGCCCCCCGTGTGCACGGTGCTGGCCTGGCACCCGCATCAGCCAACAGAGCTCCCGTGCTTCTTAGAGAAAATGACCACCTTCTGCAGCCCTCACATCGAAAGACTCCATCCAGTCTTTACAAATCAAAACCATCAGCTTGCAAACGCTGGCTCTGCCCCACTGGAAAGCACATGAGCTCGACAACCATGTGCACCGTTTCGTTTCAAGGGAATGAGCTAAGCTGCCTCAGCCCTGGTGGACCGAGCAAGGTTTCTGAAGGCATGGAGGAGCCTCCTTTCCTGCCCCAAAGCTAACTCAGGTTCAGAAACTAGAAAATTAAACCCATAATCACTGTTTGTTTCTCCAAAAGCCCAGGACAGGAGTCAGGCAGAGCAAGGGATACTGTGCACAGACGTGGCACGCAGCTGGCACCTACAAAGAAATGCTAGGGAGAGACTCACTGGGACCTCCCCAGCCACTTTAATGGATGCAGTGTCCCCTCTCCACAAAAAGTCCTTTGATGAACCGAAAGCTCTCTGACAACAATGCCTGCAGATTGTATTAACAAAACTCTTCACATAGGTTCAAAAACTTATAAAAAACTCAAACAAAACCCTTCACACAGCACACACACTTGTTCCCTGAAACTGATATTCCCACACTGAAAACCGTCAGCCAGCAAAAGGGCATGCTGTAATCTGAAAATGAATCCATTTGAACAGATAAAACCAAAAGCTTTTCTTATCCTCCTTCCCCTCTGACAGGAGATTTCTGGCCGTCCCTGCTGCAAGCAGCCTCTCTTTCCATCTTCCCTCTAGGCAGAAGAGTTACAAATGCGGGAGTTGAATAGTGTCTTTTTAAAGAATTTCTCAGTCCATTGGGGTGTCCCTTCCCAGCCTGGACTCCTCCAGCTGAAGAAGCCCCTGACACTCTGTAATGCAAAAATTATGCACAGAGCATTTTTCTTGAAGAAGCTATCCTTCAGCGAAGGCTTCCTTGAGCTATTTCAGCAGAGCGAGCAGCACTCATTGCATTGAAAGGGCAGGTGGGAAAGGGGCTGAATTTCTGTAAACATTTCAACTGGTTATGGTGCTACAATTTTGAGTAGCAAAGCTAAACTAAAAGACGTTATTTCCTAACCAGATGACACAGAACGCACAAGAGTTTGGAATATGTAAAGTGTCACCATGAAGATAAGTGGAAGAGATAACACAAAACACAGCATGTTTTGTCAGCCTCTGGTTTAGGGAGAAAACAGCTTTTTGTGTAGACCAAAGCTCTTGGAACAATTTAAGCCAAAGCAAAGCATACTGCCCATGTGAGTTAAAATAAATACAATCAGACAAACAAATACAGTTATTCCATTAGCTGTCTTATAATACCATCTTTGAAAATAAAAACTGCCCATTGTACCTTAAAATGTAGACTGGCATCTTCTGAAAGTGAATGCCAGGAAGTTGTGCTTAACTGCATGTGAACTGAAAAAAAGATTGCTTTGTTTCTCATGGTATCTAAACGAGCCAGGTAGCTCATCATGTAAAGAATAGTTGGGCTAATACTTACTGCTAAAACCACATGTAACTAATGAACTCTTCAAACAGCCTAACGGTTTCCTTGCATACCATTTCTATAACACCATAATCTATGCATCTCGTATTTCACTCTGAAATAGCATGATACTTGTTTTCCTTAGAGTCTCAGGAAAAGCTGCATTTGTAAAATGGGGAGTATTTCCTAATGTAGATCAAGACCAACCATCATTACTGTGGTAACTAATATGCCTCTAATTCAAATGTAATGAAATTTTAAGTTTGTCACATATTTTCAATGCCTACCCAGCTCCTGCAGAAGTGCAAGGAGGAAACCCCTCTCCAGTATCTTCCACTTTATCTGTGCACAGAAACAGATCACTGCTTTGAACTGTTCTCTCGCAGGCTGTGATGGCAGAAACTTGACAATAAATACATTCTTAGCCACGAGTGAAATAAAAAGCAAAATCTCGAGTCAGAAAACTATTTCCTTTGGTGTTACTGTATATTTGTCAGTGTGACATAGCACATTTGAAACCCATAATCATAAACCAAAAATTTACAGCCAAGGTTTAGGGTCGACATCTGTTTCTCTGGTTTTTGTACTGCAATTACCCACTGGACAATCCAGCAAGCAGCACTATGAATCATCTACTACACACACATTTGTGCTGGCCACTTTTCCCTTAGTTGAGGATGCCATAATATGCTTCACTAAGAGAGACAGCATCACCTAGAATTAGGGTGAGTGCACTGGGCTCTCTAATAAAAATTAGTTTACTAGAAGCAACAGAGTACTCCTGGACTATTACAGGCATAGGATGGAAAAATGAAGTCGTTAATGCAAAACTTCTACCAAATGAAGGATCTCAGAGGAAGAGGACTTGTCTTCTTCTTCTTTTAATGCCTTTTACTATTAATCAAATGTAGCACTCTTAAAATAGTTTTGACAGCAGAGTAAATGGTTAGTAGTGAATGATGTGTGTGTTTAAGCAGCGAAAGCAGAGACAAAGTGATGTTTTCTTCTACTCCCTAGGCAGGAGCTGACACTAAGCTTGCTGTTTCAGCTTTGATTCTCAGCTTCCTTTGTGTCAGTTGCTGGGAGAATCACTGGCAGTTCACTAACACTGCCTCACACACAGGGGCTCTGATTTTTACCTCTTCATTGAGAATGGATGTTAATATGAAAAAACACTTGTCTGCCTTGGTGTTCCCCTCCTTGCCACCTGGTGATAGAGGGTTTCAAATCTGAAGACCTGATTTCCTTCATTACATGGATTCTTTAGTGTTGTAAGGTATTTTTGTCATGTCTTGAGCACATGAATGATGTCAAAAGACTAGGGGGAAGAAAATCACTGGGTCATGAGAACATTGTGGAATATTGAAATCTCCCAGATAGTGCTTACAAAATGAGTATCAATCTTGAGCAAGAAGGGCCCTGAAGAAAATAAAACAGCTTAATTACTGGCACAAAGTGGCACAAGTGGTATGGAAAAACATGAATTACAGTGAAATTAAGTCCAAAAGGGGTTTCTTCTGACTGCCACATACTACTATGCACAGCTCGCAAAGACTGAAATGGGAATTTGCACGTAACAGGAAGAATTGCTTCAGGTCTGAAATGTAACAGCAACTGGCTTCAGAGTACTCAGTGAAGAGCAGTATTCTATTTTAGATGGGAAAAGCAGAGTCAGTCAGCTCAAGATCCAGAACTTGGGCACGCAACCAGTCCGTGAGTCGCTTTTCGTCTGGTTTTATCAGCGGGTATGTATTTGTAAAGATGACTTTAAAGATGATTGCTTAATTTAAAAGCTACAAAATTAATTCATCTCCACAAAATTGAGCACATGACCAGATTTCTTAGAATCCATATTGTGTTTTACACACCTTTGGCCTGGTGCCAGGGCATGAGAAGTGCCCTACCTGATAAAACCAGAAGTGTGTCTTGTCCAGCAGCGCATTTCTGTGAGTGACTGCTCCTAGAGTTTCTAAGGAAAATACAGACATCCCTAGTGACTGCTGAGTAGGTCTTCTCACAGCCTGTTCTCTAACAGCAAATCACTTAAACATTAAAGCATGAGATTTAATATCCTTTCCAAATGTGGCTTTGATAATAGCTCAAATATTCTAAATATTGAATAAACAGCATATATTGAACATTTATAGATAGGCGGACAGATGAATAGATATGAATACATATAGCCAATAATGTGGTTTTGGATTATGATGAATCTGTAGCTCCATTACACATAAGGAGCCAGTAAGTTATGGAGACAAAGAATGATAAGTATTTAAAAACACTGTAGGAGTGGAACATCTCCCTTATGAGGAGAGCCTGAGGGAGCTGGGGCTCTGCACCTTGGAGAGGAGGAGCCTTAGGGGTGACCTCGTTCCTGTTGATAAAGATGTAAAGGGTGAGTGCCAAGAGGATGGAGCCAGGCTCTACTCAGTGATGCCCTATGACAGCACAGGAGGCAATGGTGGAAGTTGAGGCAGTTCCATGCAAACAGGAAGAAGATTTATTTTTTTCCCCTGTGAGGGTGACAGAGCCCTGGAACAGGCTGCCCAGGAGGGTTGTGGACTTTCCCTCTCGGGAGATATTCAAGACCTGCCTGGACGTGTTCCTGTGATCTGCTCTAGGTGATACTGCTCTGGCACGGGGGTTGGACTGGATGATCTTTTGAGGTCCCTTCCAGCCCCTAACACTCTGTGATTCTGTGAAAAAGCATCCACGCTGCAAATAAAGGAAAACATAGACCCAACTGCACCTTCTCTGAGGCTCCAAATGTTGACTGCTGTAAGCTCCAGAAAGGCTGGCAAAGAGGCAATGAGATCACGCACCTAAAGAGGGGATAACATGCATTTTTGAAGGCTATAAAAAGAAAAAGCACTATTACCTTAAAAATTGGCTATATACTGAACCTACACTTGCTGTTCAGGAGAATCCTGCAGTGCAAACGCTGCTGCTACATGCTTGCCAGAAAATAACAGAAGTGAGGAAAAGAAAAGTTTCTTTCATTTTGTTTTCTTTTTCAATGACTATAAAGTGCTGTTCTGAGGCTTAGCCAAGAAAGAGATTTTTACTGCTAGCTTATAAATCCCTCAAAACAGAGAGTTATAATGGAAATGCTGAGGTAACTGGAGTGCCATGCATGGCACTGACACATTGCATTATATAATCCAAGGAGAATGAGAGGTGAGAGATCTATAAAACCTAAGCAGAAGCAAGATGTGGGAGAGAGCAGAAGAGCAAGTAGAAATATTGAATATTAAACTGCAGAGAATACTACTCCTAACAATAAAGTTTCCCATATGCTGAATATGATCATGGTTCGCTGCAGGCAAGAGAGCACAGAGCTCCCTTAAAAATAAAACAGAGATTCCAAAAGGTTATTTGAGTAACTGCTTTGTTTCTGCCTCTTTTTTTTTTTTTTTTTTTTAAGAGAGTGAAAAAAAGAAAGTTCCCTAACAAAAGGATAGAATCTCCTGATGTTCTGATATCCTAACAGGTATCTCACAAATCGAAGATGCATAACCTTAGAAAATGCAGAATAAATGCAGTTCCAAACATAGATAACTTACAGCTCTGGAATCTGCATAGAAACTGGGACATCGGTATTCCTAGAGGTTCACTCATGGAATTAAACTCTTTGTGACAACTTAGCCCTAGTGACTTTCTTCCAACAAAAGACTACAATTGCTGAGCAATAACTGGAACTACAGCTCAGTGCAGACCTATATCTTAACAAGTACTAAACTGTACTCAAGCCCTATTTAACTTCAGACAGACTTAAGGAGACAATTAGAGCTTGTGCTCCCACACTGCTGCAGGGACAATTCACATATATGGTTCCCAGAAGCCAGTGACAGCCAAAACACACTTGCACAGAACTCTGGTCACACAAAGCCTGATGCAGAATGGATTGGATTATGGCATTAGTGTAAACTGCAATAGATCCATAGCCTGGCAGCTTGACGCATGTATTCAGGGTAAGTCCATTCCTGCTTAGCTAGTTCCCAAACCTACATCAAACATTGGAAGAACAGTCCAATATCTTCACTGTGGGCATCTTAAAAACTAAAATGAAGGAGTGAAAATGTGCTGGCATAGCTACTTGGCTAGCAGAGGTAACAACAGCAGATGGTGATGACACCATCTGACACCTGCCAGAGCAGGACTGTAGAATCCAGTGCAGGTCACACAGGAACATATCCAGTCAGGGCTTGAAAGTCTGCAGAGAAGGAGGCTCCACAACCTCTCTTGGGAGACTGTTTCAGTGCTCTGTGACCCTTACAGTAAATATTTTCTTCCTTATGTTGAGGCAGAACTTCCTGTACTGTAGTTTCTATCCATTGCCCCTTGTCCTGTCACAGGGCACAAGTGAGCAGAGGCTGTCCCTGTCCCTTCCTTCCTGACACCCAGCCCTCAGATATTTATAGACATTGATTAGATCTCCTTTGAGTCTTCTCCTCTCCAGACTAAGCAGCCCCAGGGCTCTCAGCCTCTCCTCATCAGGCAGCACTCCAGTCCCTTCATCACCCTTGTAGCCCTCCATTGGACTCTCCAGCAGATCCCTGTCCCTCTTGAACTGAGGAGCCCAGAACTGGATGTAATATTCCATGTGGGGCCTCAGTAGGGCAGAGTAGAGGGGGAGGAGAACCTCCCTGGATCTGATGGACACAATCCTCTGAAGGCACCCCAGGATCCCATTGCCTTTCTGGCCACAAGGGCACATTGCTGTCCCACGCAGAACTTGTTCCTCCACCAAGTTCAAGCAGACATTCCTAAGCAGTGTTTCTACAGGTCAAACTTCGTGCTCTCATCTTATCAGTAGTCTTCAAAGGCACTGTGGGTGGATCTCCCCCAGGAAATAAACAAACACACACCCCCAAACCAAAAAAAGTCCTCAGAAGTGCCACCTCTTCCATGCAAACGTATTGGCACAACCACAGAGGCTTGGCTGAGCTGCAGGGCTTTAAGAAAACACACCTGGCTCTTCTAAAGGAGAAGTTACAGAATTCATGCTTCAGCCCTCAAGACATGAATGGCCTTAAGAAGAGGAATAACTAAAGAGAGTTTCTAATCAGGACACAAGGAAAATCAATATTGACTTCCTGAAATATATTGGGCAGGAAGGGACAGCACAACGAACAGGCTGAAGGCTGCATGCAGAGGTGAGAAGAGAAAGGTAGGACAAGGCTTTCTGCAGGACAGAGAGCAAACCACGGCACATGCTACTCTGCAGTTCTTTTGCAAATCTCATCTTTTAAAAGCTTTTTAGTTTGGGTGCAAGAGCGATCTTTCTATAGGCTAGTCAAAGGTGTCAAAAGTAACGTTGTCAGGGATAAATACACATCATTGCACTGCTGTGTTCTGACTTTGGTGTGGAACACAATTATGCAAGACTCGTCAGGAGAGCATGAAAGGATGAGTCTAGTCCCAGTGCAGGAAATCTCCAGTAAATGACAACATGTAAGAAACACAAGACAGAAGCACTGTATTGTAGCACTGTATTGTGCTGAGTCTTGCTGGATGGAAACTGACTCTCCCAGTAGGACTCGGTTACACAGCAGCTCCTGACAGCAGATTAACCCTTGCCCATTTAACATATCTGGCATGATTTAAGAGACCTTTTTCTCCTCCAGCTTTAGAATAATTCTGCAGGTTTGCAAAAAATGCTTGGAGAAATTGAGCTGAGTGCTGCTAGGGTAAAAGCAAAGCTATCTGACTTCGCGTGGTGATGGTACCATGAACAGAGAATGCAGGGAGTTCAGATTGGTCTAAACTAGATTTTATATCAATGTGTCACAACATCTGCAAAAGATAGAATGTACTTTCCATAAAACAGTTCATGCTCAGATACTCTTTGGACTGCATTTATGCACCAATGGTCTCTTTCACCCAGATCCCGCCCATCAGGGACCAGGAAGGGCTCACATCTTTCCTCAGAGAGCACCTCCTTCAGTCTTGCTTTACTGCTGTGTACCTATAGGGGAAAGGAGTCAGCACTCAAAACTGGACTCATGATACCACAGGCACTAACCAAGGCTGAGAGCATCCCTGGGTCTTAGAGAGGAATGGTCTTGCCCTGATTGTCTGAAATGGGCCAGCCACAGAGGTGCATGTTTAAGATAAGCCCTGCTTTCCTAAACATTTCATGCTCTAAAAGTTCATCTGCATTTTCTTTGGATGGTTCTCACAGAACACTTCTAAATCCAGATGGTATGAAAAGATACCGTTTGAAACAACATTTACTTTTCTGCTGGTTGATACAATGCAAACTCGAGTAACTTAGCTGCCCATTTTATGAAACTAGGAGTACCAATGCAGCGGGTAGAAAATTAGTCCAAAAAGAGGTACTTCAAAAGTATTTTGTGGTCTGAAAATTAGATAGCAACAATCCATTTAAATTTGTACTGTGGATTTTTTTAAAGGCTCATATTATACTACCCTTATTGATTTAAAACTATGACTAGTGCCACTGGAAATGTAGCCTCTAAAAGGGTAAAATTTGAAGGGCTACGTTCAGCAGACTCTGTTGAAAGTACCTTCTGATACAAATGCCAACACATCCCTAACAAATATTTCTGTTCCTCATTAAACTAATGCTTTCCTGCATCATAAATGCTAGTACAAAATAGAGGTGTATGCCCACACCCTGCTACCAAGGCAGGCAATACCAAAATACATTCACAACCATATCATTATATCAATCTCCAGTATTACTGCATCAGTACTATAACTATAATTAACTAGCTGCAGGTCAAATTTCTCATAAATCTCTGAAAATTAAATGCATAATTTGTCAAAACCACATGCTTTCATAAATTGATTATTCAGAATTTAGAAGCTTTTTAATTAGGAAGAAATTTATGCAATACCATATGTAATAATTACCAATCAGCTCTTCTATGTATTTTTGTACATCAGCAAAAATTAAAGCATTGGAAAACATTACCAGGTCACTGCAGTATTTCAATGTCAAGAGAAACACAGAGTTGAAATGTAGAGGTTAAAGATATTTTCCCGTATATTTTACACCTTACATATAGCTTTATGAGCTCAGGACTGGGATCATTAACCAAATACAAAATCAATGAGAAAAAGATCTAATCTGACCATTTTAAAGCACAGAGTCACTAAAGATGATTCATACCACTTCTATAGTTTTACTGAACAATATAGATTCTAAGTCAAACTTCCATTTTATGCTATACTAAAGCAGTGTTTTGCTTCTCTCCTCTCTTCCAGCCAAAACTCTGAAAGCCTTTAAAACTTAAAAAACATTGCCTCCATAATGAGCATCAGGGTGAGGGGGATGACCCTGGCTGCCAAATGGAGCACTAGAGAACAAGAAAGTTAAGCGATACTCGTTCATGACACATAAGAAGCAAAAACTGTACCCTGGCTTCCCTGCTTTGCCCTCCCGTGCTTTCTCCATGGGCCTCTTCAGGCTCTGCATCCCCACAAGGGCTCTGAGTACTTCTATCAACAATTCTTAAGAGAATATTTTTTTTGACAGAGAAAACAAAAGCTGCTTTGTTGGAAGTCTGGACACTTTTTTTCTACCTAATAAAAACATGAATAGAAGTGGGACCTCAGCAAGCATATGGCAGAAAGTCTGGGCTAACTGAAAAACAGGGGCCTAGCAGAGTTTGCTCTCTGTCATTCCCCAACGTGTTTACTGCCAAATGTATATGATGTAAATAAGGAGTATGCAGAGCCAGCCATAATGGAACATTGTTTATGTGCACATCCAGGCAAAGGCATATACAGCACAGAGACTATTTCCAAGCAGAACATAAACACAAAGGGGGAGTGATGACAAACAAGTATTCCAAGGCAAGAAAATGTTATTCCATATACAAACCAAACGAATGAAAGTGGATTCTCCCCTACTAGGATCCAAGTGGCAGCTCTCAGATGCACACACAATGTAGCTGTTAAAGAAATGAGACATCCCAGGCTTGCTGGTTGACTTTCTTTTTCTTAAGTGACCTTATTATGCTCCCAATATTAAAAACATAGTTAGGGTTTTATTTTACTTTCCTGCAAAACACAACAAAACAAACCAGCCCTTTCTTTCAGCCTGAACAAGAGCTGAGGAAATAAGACTGATGCCAAGAAAACATAGTAAGGAATTCCTACAGTTTTCCTGCTCTGAGTTCCCGCTGAAAGATCCAGAGAGGGTTCTTTCCTCTGACAGTCTCTCCCACAAGCCTGTTACACAGCTCTAGCAAGTCACACCGGTGTGACAATAATGCAGAGATTTTGTGCTCCTGCCAGATTAGGGGTTTTTGACCTTTTAACCATTAGTCATAAAAAGGAGGAGGACTTAGAAAAGCCAAGACCCTGCAGTGTTAGGACAGCAAATCAAGTGATGAAATTTTGAATGTGTGTGCTTACTTCTGGAGAACAGAATATTGTGCTTTGACAGCTGCTATGTAAATAACTGGGTGTAATTTTATTCCTTCACAATTGACTTCAAACACATACCCAGCTAAAGGAGGAAGAAAAGGTGACAGGTAGGAAAACAGACAGCATAGTGACAGCAAGAACCACAGAGAGTCAACTGACAAAGCAGTAATTAAGAGGCCTCTTTATGATACGAGACACTGGAAGGAAGAGGCTTTAGCAAAGGATCACATGGGGCCCAGAACACAAATACTTTGTGACATCCTCCACAGGCAGCCTGTAAATTTAGACTATTTTAAGATACTCAGAGCATGCCTCACTTTCTTCAGAGATCTAGAACTGGACTTAACAAAGCATGAAATATCAGTTGAGAACTGGAACCTGCATGTATCACAGAATCATACAATGTTAGGGGCTGGAAGGGACCTTGAAAGCTCCAACGCCCCAGCCAGAGTAGGATCACCCAGAGCAGATCACACAGGCACACATCCAGGCAGGTCTTGAGTATCTCCAGAGAGGGAGACTCCACAACCCCCGTGAGCAGCCTGTTCCAGTATGATTTCTCCTACTTTGCCAAAACCTGGATCCAAATGTCTCCTGCTCAGACTTTATGAAGTCTTGGGGCTTGATGCCTCACTCATTGGGTAGCTATAAAGTCCAT
Organism: Melanerpes formicivorus; assembly: GCF_026170545.1. Lineage (NCBI taxonomy): Eukaryota > Metazoa > Chordata > Aves > Piciformes > Picidae > Melanerpes > Melanerpes formicivorus. The sequence continues at coordinate 490,368 of NW_027142375.1, forward strand.
GCTGTTTACTGTAGCATAAATTCCTTTACAAAATAAACACATCCTTTTAATGGAACCACATTTCTGTGCTCTTTGATTTTCCCTTTGGCAAAAACATATCAGTTCCATTATACAAGACCAAAACAATGCTTGCAAAACCTCTCATTGGCCACCAGTTTAACATTAGTATTTTTGGGTTAAAACCACAATTCAGTCCAAAAGAGGTTTATTTAATTATTGTTCTTTAAATTCTTGAACACACAAATGCCCACCTCATCCCAACATGACCTTATGCATGTCTGCTGCTTGGGTTTCTATCCTGCCCTTTGCAGAGCTGCACAGAGTCTACACCGTGCTTCAGGAAACAACACATTTCTAATGATCCCTCTTGGCTACATGGACCACTTACAGCACAGTGACAGTGAGGATGTAGGTGCCAGGATCACGTGTTTCTTGCTCATTACCACAGGTATTTTGGGTGACTGAATGACTTCTGCACTGTTGATTGTATAAAGACAAGTTTTGTAATGCACTGGGCAGTGAAGCAGGGCTCCGCTTCCATCATGGAAAGGTATTCAGCTTAACAGCAACTCCTGCCATGAGCAACCACACAGCAAAGCAGAGGATCTGTGATGGCTTTTGCAAGGCTGAGTCATAGTGGATGCAGTGATATTAAGACTGCACATCATCTCCCTCACCTTAAAGAAAGGTACTGAAGTTTGGAAAAAAATCTTAAATAATTTTGCAAAACCTCTCAACTTCATAGTGAGATTAAATAACTCTTTCTCTTTATCTAAGTTTCAGCAGTCAGGTGAGCAACTCAGTTTTCTTTTAAGGCGAAGTCTTCAGCTTCACGGACAATGGCTTACAAACATGAGTAGACTGGCATGTTGAAAGGCTAGGAAATGAAAGGATAAGGAAGAATTATTCTAGATTACTATTATTAAGATTTTTAATGTGTATGTCAGCATTATGATTTACTTTATATTTGGGGCTGATAACACTGAGTAATTAAGAAATAGAAAAGTGGTTCAGGACCTGCGAAAGAGGTAACAGAAATGTACTAGAGACACTCCAAGACAAGCTTTGTATTCACTACTAATTGTTGTCCAGTCCTTGTAAGCTGGCACATTGTTGTTTACTAGGTAACTACATAAAAAAGATACTCTTTATATACTCCCCCTTCTTCCCTTTAAATTAAAAGTGAGTTGTTATTTTAACCCTACTCAAGTATGTAACACAATGGTGACTGTAAGTCTTGATGATCACAAAATCCCTTTGATTCATGTCTCAGTTTACTATCTTTAACAAACATAATCCTAAAAATACAGGGGAAGAACTTAGAGGACTTCAAATGGTGGAGGGGGAGCAGGGGATGACTATATGTATGTAAAGCTACAGCTTCAGGGCTTGTAACTCCACTGTTGGGAGAGTTTTTAAGTGCTGCTAATAAGAACCTGCCAGTGAGACCAGAAACATATCTTAATGGAAAAAGATCTCTAATATGGGAAGATAAAATTTTCCAGAAAGTTTTTAATGAAAAGATGATATGTGTGGGATCTGACTCTAACAGTAGGCATAAGTGGGAAAGCATCAATGTTATTAAAGGTGGCATGTCCCTGCTGCCTGAGCCCCACCTCAAGATCTGTAGTCACACTCACGATGGCATGGTCAAGGTTTATGTGAAGACACCAGACTTAGCTTGCAACTATTACTGATGAAATGCAATGGACAGTTCATCATAGGAAAAACAAAGAGCGATGATTCCACATTGTCAGAGTCCCAAGAAAGCACACCTGTCCCATTTGTCATCCTTGACCTTAGTCAAAAGGCAGTGACTACTGTGCATCACCACTAATCCTCAATCAGACTGGGAATCTGGATCCAAACAACACTTTACCATAAACTCTCCCCTGTGGATTCCAGAGGGTCTGTGCACAGACGTGACAATTTCTCCTGACTACGTTTGTAAATACCTTAGGACAGAGCTCAGTTCCAGCCCTGAGGAACAGCTTGTATGCAAAGCACCTCCCATTACATTACAGCCTCAGCCTGGGGATACATCTGTGCTTAGTTTCTTGCTCAGCTGACCTCTGAACCGTGTCTGGCTGGGAGAAGAGGCCTGTGTGTTAACTGTCAGTACACACAACCACGTTGGGCTATGCCCTGACCCTGCCTATTTTTCTGATAGCCTTTGAACCCCTGCAGCATCCAAGCTCTAACCAGTGACACAGGTAGGAACCATGTGAGCTGAAGAGATTCCTGTGGCTTTTGCTGCCTCTCAGGACCATAGGTCACACTGTAGTGGAGAAAGAACCTGTGTGACTAGGTGTCAGACTTCAAGCCCATGCTGTGAGCCTGAACTGTGACAGGCACTGTCTTTCCAAGCAGCAGTGTTAGCAGAGGGCTGGAGTCCTCGTGTAAGTGCTCTTTGCCATTTCTGGAACTGCCCAGTTTGAGGAAGAATTGATTCCATTTGGCTAGCAACATTTTGACCTCCTCACGAGACTCATCCATGGAATCTGACCAACTACCAACCACTCAGGAGTTACTCCAAAGTTTTGGAAGTTTCTTATTGTCTCATCTGCTTGCACATCCCTGGGTACTTGCACATCTTGTATAAAATACCTTCATTAAAACCACAGAATTTTTGTGTTGCTTTGTACATCCTAATATTTAAGCATATATGCAAGAAGTTAGTGCCTTCAGTAGTGTTATGCTCTTCTTCAGCTGAGACACAGGTATCTGTTGAAAGTGAGGGGGAAAATACTTTTGTCTTTTCTGCATCTGTCTCCCAAATTGGCTGGGTTTAGGTGAAAGTCATGCAATACCTCTTTTGATGACATTCTTGAAGTGACAAAAGTTAGGAAAATACCCTTTGAGCATACCAAGAGTACTACTGATCACCTGTGAAGGGTTTAACTGCAATCACAGGATGTCTCCTAACATCCCCACTGGCACATTAAACTGGATCTGAGCTTATTGGTCACTCGCACTCCACCAAGTTTATTCAAAAGGGCACAGTAATGATACAGGCACAACAAAGCTTTTGCTGATTCCTCAGTGGTGAGAAGCAAAACTGCTACCCAGGTTAGTAAAGCTTGCTGGATTTCCCCTACAAGTAAATTTGGTGTCGAGACAATGCAGATGTCTTCTGGGAAGGTCCCACTCCATCCTCCCTCAGTAGCTCAGCCCCAATTCTGTCTAATCATTAGTTAGTCAGCTTAGTCATCATTAACCTAGCCCCTATCTAGCTAAAAGAACTTTAGTTCAAAAGACAACTTTTTAAACGTGTCTAGCATACACACCTCACACCTCTTCTGGATGTCATCTGCCGAGAGGGGGACAGGACTTTTAGAATAAACCAAACCAGGTTGGAAGAGACCTTCAAGATCATCGTGTCCAACCCATCAACCAATCCAACCTACCCAAACAACTAACCCATGGCACCAAGCACCCCATCAAGTCTCCTCCTGAACACCTCCAATGATGGCGACTCCACCACCTCCCTGGGCAGCCCATTCCAATGGGCAATCACTCTCTCTGTATAGAACTTCTTCCTAACATCCAACCTGAACCTCCCCTGGCGCAGCCTGAGACTTTTTCCAGGATGATGAGGTTGGTCACCTAGCCAAGAGGCCAGAATGGGAGAGCTATGTTCCTTGGCAGGTGCCACAAAGGCCTACCTCCCAGCACTGGCAGAGACAGCCAAGGAGCCAAGGCTCACATATCCCCAAGGACAATGTGGGGTACAGTGCAGCAGGATAGACTGGTAGAGAGCTGAGCGCTACAGCCAAGGGAAATAAATTCTTTCAGTGGTCTCACTCAAAAGTAGAAGCTGCTGGAAAGTCCACTTCAGCATACACTTGATACTCAGGGAGGAAGAAGTTGGCATAATCAGGCATGACCACATGACTTTCAGTAAGAGGGACCTCTAAGAGTAAAATCTGTAGACCTAAATCTCTCAGGGGCTCCATGCTATTGTAGCTTCAACACCATTTGCTCATGCTCAGCACAGTAAAATCAGATCACCTGTTAGTGGACAGAACCAATGGCAAACACTTCCATCACTAAACACAACCATTCAAAATAGACAGCCCTGGAGGTTGACAATCTAGGCTTCAGCACCCTCCTGACCTAAACTGCAGCTCCTAGTGCCAAAAAAATGAATGAAAGAAATAAGAAACTTAAGTACAGAACTGTCCTGTGCTGTGGAGTAATACTTTACTGATCAGAGCTTGTCTCAAAGAATGCTTTTCAACCATTTTTGTGCCTTTGATTCTGATTTGCAGATCTATAACCTGTCAGGCCTATGGGACATTCCCCTTATGGAAAAACTGTGTTCAGATATATCAGGTAGCAGACAGCCTGCCTGTTTAAAGTACTGGTTGTCAGTTTTAATGCATGACTGTTAAGAAAATTCACAATGCTGTGGAAATTAGCACAGACAGAATTATATAGGCAAAAGTTACTCAATTTTTTTTTTTAAGGGCATTTTCCATAGCTATTTATTATTTAAATTCACTATTTCAGACCCAAATGATTTAAGAGTTGTGAGGTTATTGTTTTTAGGAGTTAGGGATCATGGGATTAGTCAGTCTATATGAAAGAAAACAGTAATGTAATATATTCTTTACTTAAGAACCCTATGAAATATTTAAACACTGACATAAAGTAGTTTTCCTATGAAAAAATTGCTGCTGCATTCCCCAGGCCACAAACATACCAAGAGCAGTTTATTAGATGGTATGATGTAGTATTACTACAAATCTTAGGGCGACATTTTCAAACCAGGCATTTAAAGCTAGGATAAATACTTTCTAGCAGCTGAGTATTCACAGACACAGTGATAACCACTATGCTCGGCAGGACAAATGACACTCCAGCAGTGGAGTGTGTCAAATTAAGACAACTACGCTGCTGATCCACAACAACAAAAAGCAAGCAGAAAACTGGTGGTCTCTGGAAATGCTGAGCTTTATCAGTGTAGAAACAGCAACGTTTAGGTAGCAACCTGAGCCATAGGGATCCGTAACATGTAACTGGCATAAATTTTCCATGAAACCTAAACATTAAACCCAGTCATCTCAATTCACAACATACACAGGAGTCTGAAAAATGAAGGAATAAAACAAAAAGAAAAAGGAAGTTACAGCCAGCAGAAAATAAGCAATGTAAAAGTAGAGATGTTTGTTTGGTTGGTTTGTTGCTGCCTTATTTTTTTCTTTTTGGAAAGCTTTGTTTATCCAGAGAATGAAAAACCATCACAGGAAGTTTCTGTAACAATGTGGGGGGGTTTAAGTGATCTCTATCCCCTACAAAAGTAATCTACCTGTCCATTAGCAGTCTTTAATCTTTCAGGAGAGTTTGAAGGACCAAATAAATTTCTAATCTCAGCCACTGTCTTCACAGTGCATTCAAAAAACAACTCTCAAAGCTTAGGCTCCTTAAATCAACTGCATTTGTGCAGGGCTAGCTTGCCTGCTTGTTTGCTTTTGGCCTCACTGCGTGTTGGTTCAGGACTGAGAGCAGAACTCAGCTGCAAAGATAATGCAGAACCAGAATGCTCCTTTTCCTCTGCCTGCCAAGGAAATCCCTGCTTTAGATTAAACAATAACTAACGATTGTGTATCCTTGTATGCTTTAGAGTAGGGCCCCTTATTTTATCTACATGGCAGCTACCTGTCAACGTGTGGTGCTTGGAGTAGTGCACTGGGAGTTCATACACACCACGACTATCTAAACAGACCATTAAGTGCTAGTAAAGTAACACATGTGAACAACAGGTCAATAAATTTTAAGCAACGTATGTTCACTGCATAGACCTGGCTGGTTTAGAACAAGCTATGTTTACATAAAATCAATTTTTACAAGCATCTAAATAATTAGGGAATATGCTGTAATCATAACTATATTGTAACTTCAACCTAATAGTTCCAAAGGAATTCAATGAATCCTTTACACAGTTTTCTTCTCTTTTTTTCCCCACCAGTCTGGCTTCTTAAATAACATTTCAGCAGCAAATGTTCTAATTCCTACTTGTTTCCAAATGAGAAGGAATTCCTGCTTTACAGTTTTCATCTGCCCTGGTGCTCATTCAATGAATATATATTAGGTACAAAGTGGCTGAGAGGTCATCAATTCAGACATCTCCCCTACATTGTTATTTTACCCCTTCTAACAGCCTTTGTCAGGTTTTGTTTAAAATCAGCTGATTTACCCAGAGCAGTCGAAGCTCACACAAGAAACTGCAATTACCTGAAATCAGTTTCTGATCAGAAATTCAAAAGCACTGGAATAAATAAATACCTGGTGATGGAGCTCCCAACTTCCCGGTCTTTACACCACGTCTATTAATTTCAAAGCTGTATATACACACTCAAAGAAATATACACACATGCCACACGTCCTCACACTCAGTTGCAAGAAGATGGAAAATAAAGGAATCTGAATTTCACAATAGAGACTAAACTAAACGTTATTTAGAGCTGCAATGGCAAAGGCATTGGCAAACTGATTTCCAGGGCTGAGTTTTCTCTTAATTTTTGTTGTTTTTCAGCTACAGGCAAAAGACTTCAGCATGTTGTAAGCGCTGTAAATTCACATGTGCCACAAGGACCCACGATGCCAGCTGTTCCCTAGAGCCTTTGCACAAAGTATGCCGATGCAAACTATCTGCAAACTGTTCTTGCATGGGAATTCTTGTGATAATGCAATGTGGTACATTAGCAATTTCAAGCAAAGACCACTTGGAGCTTCTTTGTAATTGCCCTGCTTAACTCGGATGTTCTATAGAAACCTCTTTCGAGCAGGACTGCGGGGCAGTTTGTCTGTGGTGTTGCTGAAGTCCTTGATGTTAACTCTTTACCATTGTTTCTAGGCTTCATTATTGCAAGACAATGGTGTACCTTAAGGTAAGGGCGAGAAAAAGAAACACAAAAGGTGGACAATTTCCATCCCCTCGAGCTAAGGACTTTGAAAGAGAACCTCAGTCTTTCCGGAAACAAAAAGAAAGCAAGACATTGGCTACTTCTGTAAAGCACTGGACTGTATGAACTGTAGCAGACAAGAGTAGGGTGGCAAAACACTGTTAATTCTTTCTGTCCACTGCAGAATTACTTCTCCCTTTCTCTTCTCTTTCACTAAAATGTTCTGCTTCCTGTTATTTGACAAAGCTGATGTAGAACAAAATACTTAAGGATTCCAGGCTAATATACACTGATATTCTAAAAAATCCCCAAAACGAATGAAAGGGTAATGCTGGAAAAGGAATACACAGACACCCCCCCCACACCCCACCAGCAGAAATCCTTGCAGATCCTACAGAACTTGGTGCTAGGTTAATTCTGCTTAAATCCATCACTTTTTCTAGATTTCTCTCCCCAGCTCTCCCCCAGCCAGTGGATTTAAATGAAGAATTTCTTACCTTGAGTCAAACCAGTCACCAATGTGTCTGTGTATTCTGCTTCCTTTGCTCAGTTACTACTAAAAAGGGTGGCCAGTATCACCACTTCATTATATTCTTTTACATAGTACAATTTCCTCCTGCTGCTGCTACCAAGTATAATACAACTTTTTTCTTCCCTACCTCTTAAACATGTCTTTAGAAAAAAACACTCAGGAAAGCAAAGGCCTGGTGTGATGCTTGGGTGACACCCTCCGTTAGCCAGCCCCGCTCACACCATCACTCGGTGCCACACACCAGGGCTGCCTGCACTCTCCAGCAGGAGCCCAGATGACTCCAGTGCATTAGCTGATGCTTGAAGAGTGTGTTATAGACTTGTAGTATAGAAATGGTTAGCAATTCTTAAAAGATTCGATCAGCTTGCAATTTGGCTCATTCTGCCCTCTGTTATGACAATGACCATCAGTCTGAACCTTCCCGACTCTGTAAGCATTACCACTGGGGTATTTCTCTTGCCAGCTGTCCCTCCCCATACACCAGACTCATGAGTAAATCCTAAAAAACACTTGCTCGAGATTTTAATTTCCTTCTCTCACACTCCAGAAAACGTTAAACATTGTGAAAGGTGACACACATGATCAAATTAACTATGACTGAGAGCTTTCACTTGTTGAAGTGCAGAGGCCTTGTTTTACATTATCTCCCTTTTAGTTGAGAATCGAGCAAGCACTGAAAATATATCGTGTCGGTCACGCACCTCCTGACTTTTCCACAGCCAGCAAATAGTAATTTTTAGAGCTAGCTCTGCCTTTCTTCAGCAAACCTGCTTACTAGCTCCCTCCTGAGCCTCTGCAACTGGCTGTTTTCCCTTGTGCTTTGTTGGGAATTTTCAGCATTCCAAATTTATGCAAAACACCCCAAAAAAAGAGGTGATCAAAGCAGCAGGAACACCTGAGCTTCTTTCCCTGCAACAGCTCACTTTCACTGAGCAAGCCCCAACAGCATCTGTATTAAAGCAATGGATTGCTTTGCTCAGACATCTGTGGGTCACATTATTTCATGACAAGGCTGCACTGAGAGGGGAAAGTAAACCCGAGGCTGGTTATTAATCACTTAGCCACTGTTTCCTGTACAACACAGAGGAAATACTCAGGCAACATAGTGGGTTATAAAGGGAGATTCCTCCAAAACAAAAATACGCAGTTCATTCAAGGCACTGTAGGAGGCTGTGTGACTGAGGCAGACTGTCTGTGGAAATTTGGCTGTATTTTATTTATGAGATTAAGTAAGTGACAACAGCTGCCACATCTAAATGAGAATAGGATGGCATTTTCCCCACCTCTGGGAAGACTTCTCCGTTCATACCCAAAAAGCACATGGTTTGATCCAGGGCAGGTGGAGCAAGTCTCAGACTGCACTCGGAGATATTACGCTACCCGAAACAGAGACCTGGAGGGAATCTGCCACACATGAAATGATGCCAGCCTTAACTGAGTACCTCTGATGCATCAATACATGTGGCTGTGGCCTCATTAGGGTGTCTTCTGGCTACATGTGATGTTACGCACATCAGCTTTACAGGAGGGATCCAAATATAGATTGCAGCAGAAGACTCTTGCCAATGTGCCCCTTTCCCTTGAGCTTAGAAAGCACTTAAATGGGCAGAGATTCATCAATGAGGGGACCAAGTCCTGATTCTACCTGCACCCCATCATTCTGCCAATCTCTGCAGTGCAGAATGGGAGTCAAATGAAGCCACACCCACATTTGTAAATCCTCCCCCCGGCCCTTTTCTCATTTTCAGTCTGCAGCAGACTAAATTTTTCTCCATTTTTTCCCTGCCATGCAAACTGAAAACTGTAGGCTGTCTCCTGCCAGCTAGCAGTGTGGAGAGTCAAGGGGCACACGGAATCAGTGACAATGAATATCAAACCAAGTGAGACCATTTGCTGAATTACTGTTTCTGTGGTGAGTAAGAGAAAGAAAATCCCTTTGAAAAATCTTCTAAATCTACCCTGAAGTACTCACCCAAAACACAACCGAGGTAGGTGGCTTACACAGCAGTGGGGGATACAGGGGCAGCATTTTGCAGGTTTTTGTGCTTTGTAGCTACACTAAGACAACAAAGCTCAGGATAGCTAGCTTTAGTAATTTATATGAGCTATTTCTAACACTCACCTCCTCTGCAATTTGGTTTACAGAACAAGGGCTTGTCCCTGGTTATGTTCCTCCCATGAAAAAGATGGTACTCAAAACCAGGAGCAAGACTGGCAATGCTATCAGATGAAGAGGCTGTTACAGCAGCTTTGCACTTCAGGAAGCAAGATAATTTATACATAAATAAATACCCAATTCAAGCAGCAACAGCCTACAGGTAAAGGTGACTATCAAGGTAAAAGTCTCACATTCACTGGTATTATTAGTGGAACAAAAATCCTAAAACCTGTAACAAGAAACACTGTGAGGTACAAAACACCAGGGTTGGTTTTTTTCTTTGGTTTGGGTTTAGTTGTTGTTGTTGTTTTTAATACAACTGAGCTTTCTATCTCAATCTTTAAAACAGTGCAGTCATCAGACTGTGACCCCTGAGAGGGCACTAATTGAGGAATGGATAGAGTTTCCCAGAGACTAACAGCCCAGGGTAGTGAGGCTGCACTGCCCTACTATGGTACTGCTGCGAGGAATACACACATGACAAGACCTTTGGTCCGTAACTGTGATGGATACCAAGTTGCTACAGCAAATATTGCCCTGGATGACTGCCAAGGATTAATCTTTTGACAATTAGGAAGCTGTTTCATTTTCCAGCATAAGCCAGGCTATGCCTTCACTAACCTAATCTCAGTTTGAAAGATGTCAAGAATATTCTTCAATACAAAATTAAAAGACAGGCTGTTTTATCTTCCAAGTGACTGGAACATAGAAAATCTAACCTAAATCTATCCCTGGATAGAGGATTACACAAAGGCTAGCTGTGTTTTACCGACATGTGCATCTTTCAATTCTCTCTTAAGAATCACAGTTCTAAAAAAGCTGAGTGACAGAATCTGGTGGAAACTGTAACAGTTCGTTGTGATCCCATTCTGTCCTGAAATGCACACACGTGGGGCACTTGACAGCAAGCCTGTGTAACCAAAAAGGATTTTCTCTGACACATAGATCTGACATAAGCAGAATCTGACCACAGATGCAGAAAAACCCTGTTTAATGTGGCAGATTCCTCTACTTTCAGAATGGTAGCATCCAGCCCTGAAAGAGTTTTAACACACTGAGACTGATGCATTTGACATGTTGTAGTCTTGCTGAGTTCCTTCCTTTATTTGGAGATTATGTTCTTGCTAGCAGTCTGCATTACCAAGTCATGAATCAGTCACTTTTGTAAAGGTTATCTGTGAAAAATGCATCTGATTAATTTGGTCCAGCGACAGAAGAGGAGCTATAGATCCTGCACGGCTGACCTGCAGGCCACCACTCTGCACCAACGGACAGGTTTCATTTATAACCTGGTGAACACACCTGGAAATGTGCTTGTAATTAGAAAATTCTAATGAATCCATCTATCAAAGAGAGGCTGGTTTGTCAACAGCTCGGGATGCTGAGGTTTACTGTAAGTCCCTCGGGCTTTCCCTGGGGAAGGTATTTGTAAATATGAATCCTGAGCACCTCAAACTAGGGCCTTCCCTGAGTGGTTTTAAGGAAGAGGTTTTTGTTTTTAATGAATTCATGGCCTTGCTCTAACAATGAATAAAAGTGGCAAGTGATGAGTTACAGATGTGAATCTTTTTCATCAAACATTATTGTGACTGTTTCAGCAAGGGGGGGAGATGCTAAAGACTTATGTTCTGAAAGACAAAGGGAAAAATGCTTAAATGAAGCAGATATAAGGGAGCCTGCAGATAGATGATTGAAGAGAGTGGTGTACCTAGTGTGAGTTCCTCACAAAGGGTCATTCAGTATCTATAAAGACTATTGGGGTGATGCTAAAGCTGTTCCACATATAATCTGATTACCATGAGCTTCTGAAGAAGGCTCAGTCTCAAAGAGGACTTTGAGATTCTGAGCTTTGAGAAAAACAGAATTACCATCAAAAGAAATGGTCAGGAAGGATGAAAAGGGATGGAAGGAGTTTGGAAGAGCCCTGACAACACCTGTTAGACTTTTTCTTTTTTATCAGCTTTCAGGTGGAGATATCTGCAGATACCAGAACTCCAGTTCCAAACAGTAACAGGAACAGAGCTGTTGCTGAAGGCACCTGAACAGCTTCATCACCCAGGAAAACTGGCAATGACGATCAAATACAAGTAATGCCCCTGAAAGAAAGCCACAGCAGAAGAGTTCAATACAATTCTGAATACTGATTGCTTCCAGAAACCACAGTAATCGAGATAGGACTGAAAGAAAACCGAACATCAATCTTTAGTGTAAAATCAGTTACAATCCAATTCAGCACATACTGGAAAGCCAACAGAAACACTCACATGTGGCAACAAAAGAGCGAACAAACCCAAACAGGATTGTAGGATCTGTTCTCTAAACTCTAACAGCATAAGATTAAGAGACCTGGCCAGTTTCACAGCCACAGACAGGTGATTAAAGCATGAAACACAGGTCAGAACAAAACTGTTAAATAAATCATTTTACAAGGAGGAATTTTAAAGTTTATTTCCACTGCCTTCTTGGCAACTAGCTAATTACCTGCTTATATCTCCTTAAGATGAGGAGGAAGCTGAAAAGAGGCCATTTATAAATCAGATGTTCCCCAGCAGCCCCAAGCCTCTAAACACAGTGGACAGCAGTTTTTACTACAGGAGAGTATAGCCAAGCTCGTAACAACATCACTCAAAAAGTCCAAACAGCCCTTCAGCCACCAGTCTGCTCAAGTGCTTGTGAGGAAAAGGTCCATTAAGAGAACTCTAGAATATACACACATGGGAGAAAGCACAACAGAGCACACATGCTAATCTCAGGCAACCACAGCAAGGATGCTGTGGCTGTGGCAGAGCCCTGTGCTTCACAGCACAAAGGAAAATATTCCTCATGGCTCTACGGATACCATTGACCATTGCCAGTGGTATCATCATGGCTTTGCCATCAGCACCAAATACCTCTAGGGTACAGCCAGGCTAGGGTGGTTGGAGTCAGATCTGTGTAAGGTCTTCCCAGGAACCATCCCATGGCTGAGCATGCCAGCACAGGGAAAGACTGGCACAGCAATGAGAGGCAATGACTGAGAGCAGCCTTCAAACAACAAACAACATGCTAAAATGTGAAGATTCATGTAGGTAAAAGATTTGAGATGAAAAAAGCAGCCAGAATAATCACCTGCTCAAAGCTACAGAACCAAAGTACAAGTTTAACATTCAAACATAGTATCTAATTCAAATCAAAATGAACATGAAGTTGTCAGAAGAACAAACACGATCACACCACCACCCTTCAAAGCGTTGGGAACTGGCAAGTGCCACAGGCTGAGCTGAATCTGCTGCTGCTATTCACACCATGCTGCTGCCATGCCAGCTTCAAAATGAAAGTTATGGCTGGACCAAAGGATGATGGGACTTGAAGTTCAGACTGGAACATGAGAAGATTCCTGTTCCAGTGTCTGCTTTCAGTTTCAGGGTGTGGGGTGTTGGTCTGGGTTTGCTGGGCTGGCTGCAGGCTGGGGTTGGGGGTAGGTGTGGGTTGCTGGCTTCTGCTGCTGCTTCTGCATTTGCCTGCATTCTTTTGCAGATAGGCAAAAGTAATTGTGCATTGCATTATCTCATTTCCAGTATCTTTTATTTTTCTTTCTCTTTTTTATTTTTTTGGGGGTGTGTGTGTGTTAATTTCCCTGTCTTCTGTGTTGGGAGAAAGAGGCTTGTGGGAGCAGGCTGTGTTAACACCAAATTCAGCAAGAATATAGACTATTTGTCACTCGATCAGCCACAAGCAAATCAGCAAATCAACTGCTTAAGAAAAGTTGATTAGTTTTTCTGCAGTTCATAAATGCTGAGGAGGGTGTTTGCAGAAAAGGGTGATCAGGGAGAAACAGCTGGCAAACACAAAGAAGCACAGCTATCCCCAGCCCATGGCAAAGACTATCACCATCATGCCCTGTTGAGCACCCCAGAGGAACTGGCCTGAGCCTGATGAGGCCGCAAGGAGAGCAAAGCCAACAGCCATCCCATGACAGCACTCCTACACCCACAGGCCAGGGGGTAACAAATAGCAAGGTTTCAAAAGGGGAGAGGGGAGGGGTGGTGTTTCAGGGAGACAGCCATTCAGATCAGAAACTCTCACATAGTTGTAGTGCCAACAGGACAAAGAAGAACCAGACCATTACAGGACATTGTTTGTCATTATCTGTAATTCCACCTGTTACACAGAAAGAGAAGGGGTCTTCTTCTGGAACTTGCCAAACAGAGCCAAGAGCTGCAGCAAAGACCCAAACACCAGCTGGTGGAACTGTCACTGGAAGGCAGAAGTCCTGGTAGAAGGTTACTGTAGGCAGTGCTCTAGGAAAGATCAAGCAACAGGAAGGCTTGACCAGGTAAAGGGCTGTGGAGTGAAGAAGCATAAGTAAGGTAGAGTGGGGCAGTGTAAAACATGACAGGAAAAGGATGGTGCAGAAAGATATTCCTTGATAAAGCCAATACTACTCAACAAGTAATGCCAGCACACCACTGAGCAACCTGCAGACAGCAGCCTTCATCTTAGCACTTTGGTGCCAAGCAGATGAGTGTGTAACAGTTGTTTGGCACGCACCGAGGCTTATAATTCCAAATGCTTGAATGCGTTTCCCCCAGTAAAAAATATTTATTAACACAGTGCTATTTTAAAGTGTGTTTCTTAGAAACTGTGTCATCCAAGAGGTACTTTGCAGGGTGAAATGGTGGAGAGGCAGAGAACTGAAACTAAGGCCTTTTGAGTGTTGCTCACAGGAGACAGAACTAGGTGAGCAGCAGATACCAAAATCACAGAGTCACAGAATGTCAGGAGCTGGAAGGGACCTCGAAAGCTCATCCAGTCCATCCCCTGCCAGAGCAGGAGCACCTAGAGCAGATCACATAGGAACACATCCAGGCAGGTCTTGAATATCTCCAGAGAGGGAGACTCCACAACCCCCCTGGGCAGCCTGCTCCAGGGCTCTGTCACCTTCACAGGGAAAACATTTTCCCTCCTGTTTCCATGGAACTTCCTATGCCACAACTTCCCCCACTGCCCCTTGTGCTGGCATTGGGCATCACCCAGCAGAGCCTGGCTCCAGCCTCTGGGCACTCACCCTGCACAGCTTTATCAACATGAATGAGGTCACCCTCAGGCTCCTCCTCTCTAGGCTAAAGACCCCTCAGCTCCCTCAGGCTCTCCTCCTAAGGAAGATGTTCCACTCCCTAATAATTTTTGTGGCTCTGTGCTGGACTCTTTCAAGCAGTTCCCTGAGGTCCTTCCTGAACTGAGGGGTCCAGGAGTGGCCACAATACTCCAGATGCAGCCTCACCAGGGCAGTAATAATAAACAATGGGTGATAATGTTAGTGAGGATGCTGGTTACACAGGTGTGTGCAGCAGGGCCAAATGGCTCTATCAGATAACAAGAGGTCCTGAAACACAGCTAGACCAAACCGGAGTTAAATGCCAGGTTAAGGCAAAACCCAATACTAAAATTAGTGCAAAGCTGGTTATGAACAGTGAGTTAAATCTCTGTGAAGTGCCACAGAAGCTCTAAATTTTTTTTTTTACACCTACTGGTATTGTGTCACAAAAAGAAAGTTAAACAAAGCACTATATTCACTTCAGCTCCATTCACTTTGCTCCATATGGAGCAAAATCAGCTCCAGACCTGTGGGAAAGAACCAACAAGTGCTAAAAACAACAGTAAAGGCAGGATTCATTTTCCAAGAGAAGGAAACAACCATAATGGAATGAAGGGAAAAAACCATCATAGAAATCCTAAAGTAAGGTATTTTCAACAATCTGAGTATCACTGTACAAGAATTATTAAAGTAAATCAAATCTAGTTTACTGAATTTAAAACTCACATCTGAAAGACTTTGTTTACAGATTTTTTTGTACAAATGGTCAGTACTAGCAGTCTGTATCTTGAGTACAAGATGTTACAGAAATATATAGAGAAATAACTTCCTGAGCATGTGGTATTTCCCCCTAAGAAACAGCATTAGCAGTGGTAGATCCCTCTGCGCCTTCCACACCTGGAGTCTAGTTCTGGTGGCCCACTCCTCACATGCCTCAACCCACACTACTTTGCAAGAAGTCCTGGTCAATGCAAGCAGTTGTCCATACACTTTTATGCTGTGCGTATCAGTGCATTGCCATCTGATACAGTACAAAGAGATTTGTGCCTAGTTGTCCTACTTATTTAATCTTTAAGTGGCAAAGCCAGCTGAGAATCCCTCCTCTGCTGTTGAGTGATCTTACTGCCCTCTCAAACTGCTCACTCCCCACTCTGCCCCCACTCAGGAGAAGTCTTATTCACAGCCAGAAAAAGCAGTAACAATCCATCACCATGTACACAGAGCAGCTTCTTCATTCCCCATTTTCTTTTAGTTTACTTTCTCAGTAGCCACTCACTTTCCTTGCTTGAAGAAACCTGTCTCTTGTTCCTCCTACAGAAAGGGCATCCTGAACACCAAACACAGCTGCCTATACTGCTAACATTTTCCTGGAATCACCTGAAGCAATCAGGGCTTTGAGGGCACAGCACTTCCCCAGTCAGCCTCTTGCACAGATTTGATGGATCAAGTGTGCCCAATACTTCTTTCTGTCAACTGCATACAAATACTGCACAAGAACAAATGTGGAAACAAACAAATCTTATCCTTAACAGCAGAGCCAAAGACATTAAGGAAAGAGGATATGAGTGTATGTTTTCCTACTTACTGCCCCATGGGGAAGAAGGTAATTTACTACTCACTTTTGCAATCTGCAATAAGATTTCTGAGTCACCCTGCCAGGCTCAGGTGGTATTATGACCTGCATCTATTAGGGTACCTCAGCAGAGGTGTTTGCAGAAGAATTTACAGGAATATTTTCATCAAAGCATGAAAACACAAATGTGCCCTGATTCATAAGGAGGAAACAATTTACTAGAGTAGAAACACACGCTTTAGGTCATCCGCAAAACAGCCAAGCCAGCCCCTAAGACTTCTGCCCCCGGCCCTGGAGATTAAAATCTCCATCACTGGAGATCCTAAACCAGCAGTGCTGTCCTCTCCAGCTGCAACGGGAGCAAGATCTGAGGATACTGTTCAACACGGGGTATGTCCTCAGGCAGAAAAGACATAGGCACTAGATTACATTTCTGCCCCATATAAGAGAGACCACATGCATTAGTTCAGCATCTTTAACATCTGGGAAATAGCAGCTTCTTCCTCAAACTTCTGAAGCAGCTAATAAATGAGGCCTGACTGTCAAAGTCTCCACTGAAATGGCAGAGCTGAGGAAAAGGAATGGATATAATGTAAATGGATGGAGTAAACATGATGATTGTCTAGAGGGCAATGGGTAAACCCCATGCCACAGGAGAAAGTAAGGAACTCTGCAATAGTTCCTCAGTACAGAAACAGTCTCATGGAGTTTGCATGGCATAGAAGCAGATCATAAAACCATTTCAAATCATTCACTGGTGTCTCTTGTGCAGAAAATACTCAGTTCAGAGACAAGAAGAAGAAATCCTTAAGCTCATATCCGCTGCACAAAGGACTAGTGTACTTCTTGATTTTCTGCTTTCAGTTGTCCAGTGAAGAACTGGATGGATAAGGAATTTGTTCTGATAAAAACTATCACACTTGCTGCATCATAAGAACATAGGCCTCCATCTTTGGAATGAATACCACAGTGACATCCACTATGTGTGGGTGGCTCCTGTGTTGCTCAGTCGACCTAACCAGCCTCAGCACTCAAGACTGCGCTCTGTGGAAGCTCAAGGGTTTCTTGGTTGCATCATTCACAGACCTGAGAGGCAATGACTGATATGAGACAATGGGGAAAAGGTGAGATTTGAAGAAAACTAATGACTGCAGACAACTTCCAGCAATGGGTTTCACGCATTATGTACTTTCAGCAGTGAGGCAGGACTGCGTTGGGAAGCGCATGGTTCTGTCCAGGTCATTTTGTCTCAAGGTGAGCAACAATGCTCACAGTTTTGGGAAATGACAGTGTTGAAGTCAGCAGAGTGTCTCACAGTCTGTCTGTAGGTCTCTGTCACTGACATTTGGAAGCTGCCTTCATTAAACAAGATACACGTGTAGCCCTCTCAGAATCAAGTAGTCAAGAACAAGTCTCAAGCACATTTCAACCCAAATCTATACTGACACTGACTTGACAGAGAAGTGTATTTTTGGTGAGCACGTGTAAAACTCATTTCCCATTTACAGTATGGGAAAAGAAAGACCAATTCTGACAGAAGCTTGCAGGTTGTTCTAGTATTTGAGCCTCCTAGCTGTAGAAAATGGCTTACTAAGAAAGGACAGCGTGCTGGGGATTTGATCTACATACAATGACCACGACTTATGACAGCTTCAAAAGACACAGATAGTTAATACTGATTTTATCAAGTGTCATAATGCTACACAGGCTAGAACTGCTTTGGGAAGTATTTGCATAATGAATTACTTGTCAGGCTGTGTAAACCTTCACATTTTTGGTTTCTCATCTAGATGGCTTTTTTTTCTTTTTACTTCTAAGCACTTTTACTTTCAAGCAAAAGCAAGATTTGTTATTTTTCAAGCCCCTCCTTCATTCTAAGCAAGCAGCAATGGTCCTGACCTGACGTATCACATATGACAAATGACATGATGGATTTTTGAAAGGATCTTCTGCTGATGAACCAGACAGGGAAATTAAATGCTTAATAGAAAACACTGGGCACAAGCTCCCTGACCAAAATGTCACCTTGAAAATGGCTCCAAGTCATTTGTCACTGCAGAGTTTACCCACATTGCACAATATCAGCGTCCTGTATTAGCCCACTGCAGCTGCGACTAGACGGCCCAGGGTGATAAGGAAATTGCAGGTTTTACCTTTCCAGCTATTCACAGATAATTAGCAGCTCCCATAGTTGCAATGATCTAGGAAATACCATGTCAAAGGCAATCCTTGTGCAAGCCCTGATCCTTGACAGTGCCAAGGTTAAATGTGGGTCACGATACATCGTTCGGTGCTTGACCTTTCCGGAGTCTGTTTTTCTTGCAGCATCTAGAAATTTTTGGTAAAAACTGGCATCTGAAGTGTGGACACAGTTGAGAAGTTACAAACAGAATGAGGTATTTTCACTTGCTCTGCTGCTGGAAGGATGTCTGGGTCCTGATACTTTAGACAGCACAAGCTTCAGCTGAGAAATGACATCAGCATTATTCTGCACAGTGCCCCTTCTGATTGCAGGCCAAATGAAGATTCTGCAGACAGGAGACTCAATGCCCTCATAAAGGGTAAAAGTCAAATTCTGCCCTTTTGAAGAAAAATGTTGCTAGCTGTCTGCCTGCTTTGGAAATTGCCATACTCCCTCCACCTATATGGCTGAGAACAAATGTGGTTAGTGTCTTACCTCTCCATGTCTGTGCCTATTATTTTTATGCCATTCAGATTGCCTCAGTGTTGTTGTGCATTTAGGAAGCCATTTATTAACTCTGCCTTTTAAGAAGTGATACAAATATCTGGGACACAGGAATCATTAGGGTAGAAATGCTATCCTTCTTTTTTTTTTCCATCACTCATTCATCACATGTGCAATAAAGACCAATACATCACAGCATCCCCAAATTCCCCTATTCTTTCTCATCACCTACAAAACAAATGCAGACCCCATAATAAAGGCACAGTGGTAGCTGGCATGTTGCACCCTCTTTGTTCTGCAAGATTTCACACCTTTTTTCTTTCTGCCTCTGCTCTCTATAGCCCATCTCTAGATGTCCACCTGAAAGAAGCAGCTCCAGTTCCCTTTGAAAACTCAACATGATTTTCCTGGTCAAGGGAATGGAGATGCTTCTTGGCTCAATGTGATCAAATCAAATGCCCTGCAGCACTTTCAGCTGACAAAAACAAGCAGCAGAAGTGGGATTTACTGCATAGCCTGGACATCACACCATGGCACAAGACAGATCCTACAAAGACCCTACTTCTATTTGCATCAGTGGCCTGGTTCCATAACCAGTATTATTGAGCACACTTTTAAAAGTGCAATTTTTATACCTAAAAGCTGAGAAGCTCCAACATCTGTCAAAATCCTTCTTTCATTTTCCACGTGTCTCTGCATTTGCAGTCCAAGTCAGACAGTTTGGGCAGTACTTTGTGGTGCTTTCTCCTGCCTACAGCCCCAGGAACACTGCGATACACAGGGGAGCTCTTGGTGAGACATGCTAATACTAGCTCCAGGAGAGATTTAATAAGGCCTGAGTGGTCTTTTTCTCTCTTTCTGAATGGCCTGTGGTACAGAGGGGGGGAAAAACACAAATATTTCCATCAACAAACACAGTACTGACATTACCCTTTTGGTAACGAGTACCATAATTCAAGTCACTCCCTTTAGAAAATGTACATGGAGATGTGAGGGGGAGGACACTAACAAGAGTGCCCAGATACACTTACAGGTCAGTGGGAAACACAGACACACTATGAGGGACCAATCACACCTTCGTGAACAGTACTTGTGTCACACAGGAGCACTGCTTGCTCTTATCAGCTTTACAAGTGTTTATGCACACTGTGTAACCCAACAGAGACAAAAATCCATCCAGAGCCATGAAGGAGCACAGTCTCTCAGCAGGAATGTGGTAGCAATAGAAAACATCCATCACTGGCACACACACATGCATGCAACGTGCAGATGCCCTCACCTACACTGCTTTGTTACTGGCAATGAGTGGAAGGCATCTCCTCCTTCCAGCGTGCCTCCTCCTCCCAAAAGGCTCCCTTCCCTGAACTTTAAGTCTTTAGATAACCTACATCTTTGTGTGTGTGCCATGTAAACCTGAGAGGGAGTCTCAGATCTGCAGGATGACAGAGGACACATCGAATTACAGACTTGGATTGGCATCTTTGCAAGAAAATCACATCATTACAGTCTGTTCACAGAACACTGGGGACCACATCTTACATGCTCTCCATTCTCTGCTGCTCAGGAAAGACTCCTTTTCCTCTAGGGAACACATTCATTTTCTGAACTGTGCATTTCCATTTGCTTTTGAGCAAACACTGTCCTCTGGATTGAACTAATCCCAGCAGCATTCCCCTCTGGTGTCCTCAGCGCACACTGTATCACAACTCAGCCTGCATGTTGCTAGACTAAACACACCAGGCCCTCTCAGTCTCCCCTCTCCACGTCTGCGTCTAGCTGACACACTGGCTCTCCTGAGGCACACCACACTGCCAGTCCTGCACTGCATAAAATTTCAACTGTTCAAGTTTTGACCTGTGGAAAGTGCTGATCACTCACAAATTCTCATTTTTGTTTTGTGTGTGTGGGTTTTAAGACTACCTTCAGCAAGTGCATTTACAAAATGGTTTGCTAAGAAGTTACACATGGAAAATAATCTAATGCAGTGAAGATATAGTATATATATATAAGAAATTTTGTATCTCCAGACCATTTGCTTCCACAGTGAAATGCAAAGCATTTGCTATTCTGCAGTGGGAGGTAATATTTACCACGAGCTTTTTGATTAAAGTTCCTGATTCAGACAGTGTGCTTCACCA
Organism: Melanerpes formicivorus; assembly: GCF_026170545.1. NCBI lineage: Eukaryota > Metazoa > Chordata > Aves > Piciformes > Picidae > Melanerpes > Melanerpes formicivorus. Next base: position 511,440 of record NW_027142375.1, read on the forward strand.
TTACTGCAAAAGCTAATGTTCATTTCACATTGTCTCTGTACATCAAAGCTCCTCTCACACATCCTCTGCAATTCATTGATTTTATTTCTCTGTTTCTACAGTAGTTCATGTCACTGCCTGGATGGACTAAACTGGGAAAAAAACGTAGAGGGTGTAGTTTGCAACTCCCCTTTTTCTGTCAGTGCAAGCAGTGTATCGGTCTGGCTAAAGACAGCATAGAAAGTGCAGCATAACAGTGAAATACACAGGATAACCCCACATGTGATACACAAATCCCTGAAGAAAAGACTTCTTGCATTCCTATTTATTTAAGCTTTTTTCCTTCAAAGATTTTACTTCTTTCAGGACAAAGTCAAGGTAACTCTCCTGTATTTCTTCCATGACAGAAAAAGAGATGAAACGTCTACGAAGTGCCTGTATTGCCTAGATGAGCTCAGAAACTGGCTCTGTGGCCCAGTGCTATTGGCATCTTCGCCATCCCTGGCAGAAGACAGCATACAAGTTTAGAGCAGTCCCTGGTTCACATGTATTGCTGCTGCTTCTTTGTCCTGTCCTACCCTTTCCTCCTCCCGGTTGTCTGGCAATCCCGTCTGAAAGGAGAAAGTCCTCCCGTGGGTGATTCAAGCGTCCTGAACCAGAGCCAGTGCCACTGCCATGTTTCCAGCTTCGCCCATCAAGAGTCTGAGAAACAACTCACCTCTCTGCCATCAGTGGCATGCATCAGACTAACACCATCTCAGAGCACATACTTACCCACATGGTACCAAAACACAACAACATGAACCATTTACCTGGGACAAAAGGCTACCTCCTATCAGCTGCTTTCTGGTCTCTATCTGTGTGTCCCTTGTGGTAGAGCTGAGGGTGATAACTCCTACGATGTAGTGATTGCAAAAGGTTCTGTGGGTCAGCTCCTGCGTGTGGCTCAAGTGGCACAGCAGCCAGGGCAACCTCACAGGACTGTGTGTGTGGAAGCCCAGGAGCTCTAAGTGATTTCTGCCTGTGGGTGAGCACAAAAACCTCTTGCTGGGACCCACAAGGAGCCTGGGTAACTTGTCTGAGGGCAAAACTCAATCAAACCTGTACGGCTAAAATGAAAAGATCATATAAATCCTCTCTGCATACAGCCACATGATACACAGCTAACGTTGCTGGTGACGTTGCTAATGATGGAGCAGTTCACCTCACTCTGTTCCATTGGATTCATTGCCAGAAAAGCACACAGTGCTATTTTTAAACCCCAAGCAAACCCTGCTTGGAAAAAGCATTTCAGGAGCCTCAGCAACAGAATCCCTTCCTTGGCAGAGCCCCAGTAACAGCAGGGTTTGGTCAGATGTGCTTTGGGCTTCTCTTCTGGATGGCACTCTCAATAGATTTTGTTTCCAGTACACAAAGACTTTCGTAAGAGCACAAAAGCAACATGAATACAGGAAAAAATAATTAACCAATATTGCAATTATTGCATCTCAACTACTAGCTGCAGTAGACAAGGTAAAATGTGCCTGTACAACCCCAGGAAAGCAGCACAGAGATGCTGTGCAGCCACACGGCGTTATCACTCCCTACTCCTCTGCACCAGGAAAGATCTGCGGGTGTGTGTCTGACAGCAGATGGCACATGGCACACCTGTGTGGACTTGTCCTTGCCAATCCTGTGCACAGAAACCAGGAGCTAATAGTGCAAAATGTTTGTTACTGCCCCTCCTCACCAGCTGATTAAAGCTTTCTAACCAAGCTTTAGTAACACCACCATTAGTTACTACAGTAGATATGTTCATGGCATACCATCTCCCTTTTAATAAAGCAAGTGAATAAAAAGTTCAAGGAGTTCATCCTGAAAAAATAAACTCCTGTAATTCACACAGAGCAGATCCCACTGTGAAAACATTCCTACTTTCTCCAGGAATGAGAAACTGTTTAAGTCCATCTACACACTGGGCTCCACAACCTGGAAAAGACACAGCTGGGATATATCTGTAAACTGAGGTGAACACCCTACCAGTTTCAAAGAAGGGCCACACAGAAAAGAGAAAGCACTAAGGAGAGATGATGCTCTCACTCGTACTGTGAACCTGCAAGGGATTTTAGCTAGGTATGGGATCTTGCACTGGTTTTACTTGCCTTGTCTGAACGGTCTGAGAGGAAACCTCTACAAATGCAGAAGCTGATAGCAGGAAGCAGGGAGGGGTCTGACTTTAGCAAGCTGAGCTCAAGTCAGCAATGCGGCCATGCTGCTCCCTCCCAGCCTGTCCCTCCACAGCCCATGGCTGCTGGAGCACTACCAGGACAAGGTACTGGGATCAGTGCTGTCCCTTTCAATAAAGCTTAAAGAGGAAGGGTGTTTCTTGTCAGCCTGTGGCTGGTGCTGGGGGAGAGGCCACGGTGGGCTCCGGTAGCAGCCCATGGACCTGCAGCACCAGCTGTGAAACCGCAGGGTGTCTGAGGAGCACTTGCACTCCAGATGTCTTCCAAGTAACCTTTAATAATATCTTCAGTAGGAAGACACTGTTACAGGCGAGTTACAGGTAAAGCAGCACAGATTTGTAGGATGGCCCCTGGGCTCTGTTCAGGACTGACTGGTACCAAGAGGCCCTCTCCTGAGGGCATGTAGGTGAGTGGACAGTGCTCAGTCCCTCACAGCAGCCCCACAGCTGTGCACCCATGTCTTTTGACATGTTGAGAGGAACAAAACCAAGCAGAAAATACGACAATAATTGTCACACTGACATTTGTTGTGCACACACAGAAGGGTGTGCAGAGGTGTCTATTTATGAATTCAATGATGAAGGGTGTGTAACTCACGTACAATTGCACTTACGTAGACAAGCCGTGCAAGCACGCTGGAAAGAACTCAGCATTTGTCTGCAAATATTCTCTTCACAGGCAGTCAGATAATGTTTGGTACCAAAAAGTTTCTGTAAAACACCAGGGACAGCTGTGGATAGATGTTGCTCCTTCCCAGAAAGCCTGGCTGTACATACACTGTGTCATAATAGGAGCTTGTTGCATAAAAGGAGGTTGTAGCCAGGTGGGGGTTGGTCTCTTCTCCCATACAACCAGTGACAGGAGAGGACACAGTCTCAAGCTGTTTGGGCTGGATGTGAGGGAGAAATTCTTCACAGAGAGAGAGGAGAGAGAGAGAGAGAGAGAGAGAGAGAGAGGCCATTGGGATAGGCTGCCTGGGGAGGTGGTGGAGTTACTGTCCCTGGAAATGTTTAAAAAGAGACTGGAGGAGGCACTTAGTGCCATGGTTTAGTTGATTAGATGGTGTTGAGTGATAGGTAGGACTGGATGATCTCAAAGGTCTTTTCCAACCTGGTTGATTCTGTGATAATAAGGATTCACAATGTTTTTTAAACAATTATCCTGCATTTAAGGCAAATGCTGAAGCACTAGGTTTATTTTCATTATTTTATGTTGATTCCACATGGTATAGAAGTCTGTCTGTTATGAAGAATTCTAAGCACGGTATCCAAGTGTGGGTAAAGGAGGATATTCCTCATCCCCTGACAAAGCTAGTCTTTTTTTCGAACCAGAAAACAAAATGTCTAATTTATTTCATTATATGTATTTTTTTCCATTATACTCATCCAGAAGAGTAAATGTGGAATGCATTCAACAAATCACACTAACAGGAAATGTTACAAATACATAAAGACATAATGTTTTTTAAAGATAGCTATGCATATATATGTATATATGTGTGTATATATACACACACACACACTTAGGCTCTCACTAAGTGAATACCTGCTCTTCACTAAGCATGTTGTGTGGCCTAAATTCAGCATCTAGAAGTTCTGAGCCAGTCAAAGATCTTTTTCCATCAAATATGTATTTGGAAGAGTACTTTGGTATCATCCTGCCTAGACAGGCATCTAAGGTAGCTAGATCATGCTTGTTCACTGCCTGTCAAGTACACCAGTAATGACTTGGTGTAGAAGTTTTAGAGCTAAGACTGGGTGAGATCAAACCAGGCATCTGCATACACAACAAAGTTCTTTTTGACACATTAAGACCTGCATACAATGCCTGAGGGGCACGCTCACCTTCCTGTGGTATGATGTCCACAGCTCCCAGGGCATCACTTGGCAAATCTCCTACTCCTGCAATGCTACAACCAAGGCCTCAATATGTACCAGATGTGCACTACTGGCAGTGATGTTTCCTGCCATTGCAGCACACAAACTTGTTCCTGTAACAGCTTTCGCTGTTCTTTTTCATGTTGCTGGTGCTCAGTGATGTAACCTAGTGTGAATGAAAGAAATCCTTTTTTCCTCTGGCCTTAACAATGTGCCCATTTGTAGGCAGAGCCCCCATTTTGCTGCTTAGCACTGATACTTTATTGAAAATTCTTGGGGAAGCTTATGGGCTGAAAACCAGATGGCCAAGGCAGAGGCTGTAACAAACTGAGAGGCAGGCAAGTAAGACACCTTGTCACCCTGCTCAGGGTCTGAGCTGCAATAGAGCTACACACCAGCAGACAGGGACACTGCTCTTAAGAGCTGTTAGGGGCTTCTACTAAAGCCTACCTAGACCACTAAAACAGAGCCTCACATGTTATCATTCTGTTCTGGTACTGAGAAGACTGAAGCTCAGAGCCCATAAGGAGTCAAGATGCTCTCCAACTCTTCTGTTCAAAACATGCACCTTATGATCTGTGTAAGGCAGCATGGAAACTCAGACGGAAGGCTTTGGTGAGAGTAGCATCACTCCTTTGCTACCACCCAAAGAATAACTAAAAGCCCAAAAGACTAGAGGGAACTGAGTCCTTCAAACTCTTCTGCACCAAAACAGCAGAGCAGCCTACCACAGCTACTGATACAATTTGTGCTTTCATTAGAAGCACGACTGCAGCGGTTTAGGACTTTCTGAGTGTGCTGGTAGGACTGACCTACCTATAAAACTGACTGAGATGTAAGAAATGAGAAACTTGAAATGGCTCAGCTATAAAACAGTATCCAATGACATGCCAAAGCCAGCCAGAACATTTGTGAGTACAAAAGAATGCTGAATGTGTGTGTCTGTGACTGGAGGTGTTTCAGATTTTGCCAAAATCAGTTTGAAATGCTTTGAAGAGGCCTTGAGCACAGCCCTGTGAGGAGAGGCTGAGGGAGCTGGGGGTGTTTAGCCTGGAGAAGAAGAGGCTCAGGGGAGACCTTCTTGCTGTCTACAACTACCTGAAGGGTGGTTGCAGCCAGGTGGGGGTTGGTCTCTTCTCCCAGGCAACCAGCACCAGAACAAGAGGACACAGTCTCAAGCTGCACCAGGGGAGGTTTAGGCTCCAGGTGAGGAGAAAGTTCTTCACTGAGAGAGTTGTTAGCCATGGGAATGTGCTGCCCGGGGAGGTGGTGGAGTCACCATCCCTGGAGGTGTTCAAGAGGGGATTGGACGTGGCACTTGGTGCCATAGTTTAGTCATGAGGTCTGTGGTGACAGGTTGGACTCGATTTTTGAGGTCTCTTCCAACCTTGGTGATTCTGTGAAAGTTTCCCCAGGTGTGTGCTAAAGGATGTGCTCCATGACAGGAGACGCAAGTAATAAATGGCAATATGGCATCAAACTCCTTCCCACTCAGCATGCTGTTGAGATCTTGTTTAAATGGGGAGATGATTTGTCTGCAAGTGCTGTAGCATAATTATTATACTTTGACCATGTGTATTTTAATACTTTAAGCTGCATATATATCAAGAGGATATATATACCACGGGTCTAATGAGTACAACAATGCCTTTTTAATAGTTTCTGCCTTTCAGCTTTACCCAATCAACAAAATGTTGTTGGGTTGCTTTTTTTTTTTCCTTTCCTTTACCCAAGACATAATAAAATACGGTATTCACTACAAATTGTTGGAATCAAACTGCTGGAAGGTACTTTTTATGACCTGCTGTCCTGTTGTGATTGTAGGAAAATGTGAAAATATTTGGATGTATAATCATCTATGTTCTTTTAACAATTCCCTTTGGATATGTATTTTAAAACAGTATCTTTGTTCTTTTTTTTTTCCTTTCATATTTAGCTTTCTTTCCTTATATTTTCCAAGTTATATCTGAGAAAAGTATGCTTAAGAATTCTGTCCTGTTAACTTCCCCTCTTAACTAATAAAACCTTCTTGCTTTTCGAGGTCAAAGAGTTACAGAGTTGAGACTAAATCCTAGGAAGTCAAGAGTTTAAGTCAGGACACTGCAGGCCATGTCTGCCCAAACATGAATGCTGCTGGCGACACAAAGGCAAGCCCAACATCCACTCACAGTAACACTCCCAGTGGTACTACCCCTTACGACATTCATCAATTTTGTTGATGTTTATTAAGAGACTACTAAGCCTGGTATAAAGAGAAGCAAGGTGCATACAAAGGTGGCCTTCCAATGAGCTAAAAACTGATGAGCTGAAAAATACATCATACAGGTAGCTACAGTAATAAGGACGAGCAAAGACGCACTTCAGGGTGGGCCTATGCAAACCACGGTCTAGTGGCATTGCCTTCCATATTGAAAATCACCTTCTAAACCAGTGCAAAATTATCTTCAAATACATGGATGCTTTTAAATTCAATGACACTGGCTACAGCTCTAACTGCTTAAAAACCTCAGCAAAACACCGACAGATCCACAACCTCCCACAGGCAGCGAAGGGCTCTGCATTTCCCTGCAAGGAGAGCCCTTCTTTAATAAGAGCTTCATCTGATAGCTGTCATTGTTCTCCATAATGGATTACCTACACATACATTTTCAAGTATAATGACACTCTTGCTTATTAAAGACCTCTCAGCTGAAGGGGCAGAGTATTATGAACTGGCCAATCCATTCATTTCCTTGAATGCGTTATTCAGTATTTTATGCTAAACCAGCAGTACACCATCCATTTTAGTACAATGATCCTTATGTTCAATAAAACTGAAGTGCTGGATCGTAAATCATTACAGTCATTTATTTTACATTAGACACATTAGCCACTATATTCCATAATCTATTACAATAAGGTGGATTTAAATGTACCCTAAGGAACTGCAATAATAACTTCAGAACCAAATATAGCAATTATGGATAAAATATGCTTAACCTAAAACTGCACTAGCTGCACAGACAGCTGTGAACTTTAAATACAAATTTAGGAAGCATGGTATCTGTGCTGGAATAAACAAGCAGCAGAGGAAAATCAGAACCTCCTCTCTATACTTCAGATAGTTGAATATGTTCTAGCTATGGGGGAGGTGACGTTACGCCTACAAACCAGCAGCTATTAAAATATTATGATACTGTTATTGCTGGTTGTATTACTTTCCCATTAGGTGAAAATTTCCTGGTGTTTTCCTGGCATTTATATCACTTTATGTTTTTAAATATCTTTCTCCCATGCTAGCTGTTTGGTTAACTTTGGATACTCTTCAGAATCCCTCACTCCACTGGAACAGGCTGCACAGGAGGGTCATGGAGTCTCCCTCTCTGGAAATATTCAAAACCTGCCTGTGTGACCTGCTCTAGGTGATCCTGCTCTGGCAGGGGGGTTGGAGGTCCCTACCAGCTCCTGATATTCTGTGATTCCCATGCAGAGCTACAGGCTGGGGTCAGAGTGGCTGAGAGCTGCCAAACAGAGAGGGACCTGGGGGTGCTGATCGACAGCCACCTGAATATGAGCCAGCAGTGTGCCCAGGTGGCCAAGAGGGCCAAGGGCATCCTGGCCTGCATTAGGAATAGTGTGGCCAGCAGGAGCAGGGAGGTCATAGTGCCCCTGGACTCTGCTCTGGTTAGGCCACACCTTGAGTACTGTGTCCAGTTCTGGGCCCCTCAGTTTAAGAAGGACATTGAGAGACTTGAAGGTGTCCAGAGAAGGGCAACAAGGATGGGGAGAGGCCTTGAGCACAGCCCTATGAGGAGAGGCTGAGGGAGCTGGGATTGTTTAGCCTGGAGAAGAGGAGGCTCAGGGGAGACCTCATTGCCCTCTACAACTACCTGAAAGGCGGTTGTAGCTGGGAAGGGGTTGGTCTCTTCTCCCAGGCAGCCAGCACCAGAACAAGAGGACACAGTCTCAAGCTGTGCCAGGGGAGGTTTAGACTTGAGGTGAGGAGGAAGTTCTTCACTGAGAGAATCATTTGTCATTGGAATGTGCTGCCCAGGGAGGTGGTGGAGTCACCGTCCCTGGAGGTGTTCAAGAGGGGATTGGATGTGGCACTTGGTGCCATGGTCTAGTCATGAGGTCTGTGGTGACAGGTTGGACTCGATGATCTTCGAGGTCCTTTCCAACCTAAGTTATACTGTGAGACTGTGATACTGTGATTTTAAGCACTCTTGGCAAATTTTCCATGTGTCCAGACCATTCTGCTGCCCTCTCAGCTTCAAGCTCACCAACAATGAAGGGGAAAGTCTGCAGCACTACAGGCTGAGGACAGAGTGGCTGCAGAGTGGCCAGGCAAAGAGGGACCTGGGGGTACTGGTTGACAGCCGGCTGAACATGAGCCAGCAGTGTGCCCAGATGACCAAGGAGGCAAATGGCATCCTGACCTATATCAGGAATAGTGTGGCCAGCAGGAGAAAGATGTTGAGAAGCTGGAAGGTGTCCAGAGAAGGGCAACGAGGCTGGGGAGGGGTCTGGAGCACAGCCCTGTGAGGAGAGGCTGAGGGAGATAGTGTGGAGAAGAGGAGGCTCAGAGGAGACCTTCTTGCTGTCTACAACTACCTGAAGGTTGGTTGTAGCCAGGTGGGGATTGGTCTTTTCTCCCAGGCAACCTGTGACAGAAGGAGAGGACACAGTCTCAAGCTCTGCCAGGGGAGGTTTGGGCTCAAGGTGAGGATAAAGTTCTTCACAGAAAGAGAGATTGGCCATTGGGATGTGCTGCCCAGGGAGGTGGTGGAGTCACTGTCCCTGGAGGTGTTTAAAAAGAGACTGGATGAGGCAGCTAGTGCCATGGTTTAGTTGAGTAGAAGGTGTTGGGTGATAGTTTGGACTTGATGATCTCAAAGGTCATTTCCAACCCAGTTAATTCTGTATTCTGTCTATGTGTCTTCTTCAGATGCAAATTTTGGCCCCAGACCAAGCAGCAATGTCAGATATTTGTGAACACAGCTCAGTGTTTTCCAGAAATGAGTGCTCTGCCAAGGATTGAAACCAGCCACGTGCCAGAGCAAGCAACTATTTTCTTACAGGGAGGCCGCAGCAGTGCAGACCATTGGGATTCCTGAAGATGCCTGTTGCTGGCATGATATCAGGGGAAAGGGCACCAAGGCTCATCAGGCATCGTTTTCATGAAGAACTGAAATGTGTCATGAGCACCTTTAGCAAATGATACTTACATAATTGTGTTGCTTCCCACAAACATTCCTTTATCCCCACCATCTCTCAAACCTGCCCAAGGCGAAGGTTTCCCCACTAGAGTGAGCTGCCAAACAAACAGGCCAGTTGTCCTTTTTGGGGACAAGCATGGCAGTGCCAGCCCGATGAAGAAGGTGGGTGGGATAGGGAGCAAGGGCACTCTCCCAAGGGATGACTCCTGCCCGCATTTGGGGTGCAGGGGCCCTCTGCAGCCAAGCTGAATACCAACAGCCACTTCCTAACATTTGTCACCCAGATTTCCTCTGCCCTTTTTAAGTAAGGAAGGGCTTGAGTGCTTTCCCAAATCAGAACTACACTGCAGTGAAGCAATGACAATAAATATAGCTTCCCATGCTCACTTGAGTGACTACAGCCATAGGTGATACAGGATTGTAGTGTCAGGATAAAATGCAAAAGAAAGATGTGTACAGGTCTGGAGCCCTCAGTATAGGAAGGATATGGAGCTGATGGGGCAGGTCCAGAGGAGAGCTGCAAAAAAGATCATGGGGTTGGAGCAGCTCTGCTATGAGGACAGGCTGAGGGAGGTGGGGGTGTTCAGCCTGGAGAAGAGGAGGCCCTAGGGAGACCTAATAGCAGCCTGCCAGTACCTGAAGGGGGTTACAAGAAGGATGGGGAGAGATTGTTTACAAAGGCCTGCAGGGACAGAAGGGGCAATGGCTTATAAGCTGGAGAAGAGCAGATTTAGATTGGATGTTAGGAAGAAGTTCTTTCCTATGAGGGTGGTGAACACTGGAACAGGTTGGCCAGGGAGATAGTTGAGGCTCCTTCCCTGGAGATATTCAAGGTGAGGCTTGATGAGGCCCTCAGCAGTCTGATCTAGTTGGGGATGTCCCTGCTGACTGCATGAGCTTTAGAAGTCCCTTCTGGCCTGGACCATTCTATGATTCTGTGATCCCCTCTGTGAAAGTCTTCCCGCTTAGCAGCAAGTATTAGGTGAAATAAGGACCGGCCAGTGTGACCCAAAGTGCTAGGCCAGCACAGAGAGATGTATGCACCCCTCAGGCAGACCTGCTGAAGCCAGCAGATACACCACAGCTTCCTATTGCCATGTCTCCCTCCTGCAGGTAGGGAGGTCCTCCTGAAAATCCTGATGTGAAATTTAGCACTGTTTGCAGCAGGAGACAGCCAGTGTTTTGAGATCACCTGAGCTGGGAATTTACTCCCAGATTTTCCAGTCTGACACTATCAGGGCATCAGTGCTTTTAAAGTCTCTATCAAGGAGAGGGTAAAAGCAGTTGGAGAAGTCAGGGTCGTCTCTGGGAATTTAGACGACAAATGTTTTCTGTACTGCAGATCAAAATAGCATTTTGAGTCATTGATCCCCTGAATGCCATAAAAGCTGAGGCAAGATCCTTCTGCTTAGCAGTGGGAAAAAACAGTTTCTTCAGCCTCCTATCATAACATAAAGAATGATGAAAATAAAGATAAACAAAGGACAAGGAAGGAGATATAAAGTGCAAAATGAGGGTAAAGACAGGCAGGCAATTAAAAAAGAGAAATGGACTTCAATTTACAAAAAAAAAGCCTTAAAACTCCGCCTTGGTAGCATGCTTAGCTCTTCATCAAGCCTTATTACAATCCCATGCAAATCCCAGGATGGCAGGACATTCCTTCAAACTATGTTTTCATTAAAGATTCTCCTTTTTCCAGAATAATAGTAAATGACACGTGAACTTCATATGAACTATAGGTCATGAAAGGATTTAGTATTGGCATTTTTAATCTAAAAAGTCTGTGCCAGAAAATCAATATGTTTCAGTCGCAGCATTCGAATGCAATTTTCTTCACGTAACAGGGCTCTTTCTTTTACTCCTCCTTCCTCTCCCCCTCTCTCTCTCACTCCCTCTTCTTTAAAAAAAATGAATAATTCCCAGTTTTTCTATGAAACAAGCAGGCACATTAGAAGGCAACGCCATCAATAACGCGTTACATGTAAACAGAAAATGAACAAAAAAATCATTCAAGGCCCTTTTCAAGCCGGCGTGCTTTTCATCAGCGCTATTACAGGTTCCATTCACATTATCGGATTGAACCACGCTGCATAACCAAGGTGCTGACAAGCCTTGATTACCCAATAACTCCTGTATTCCTTTCAGGCAGGTTCACCAAGAGGACAGGAATGCGCAGCCTTCCTGTGGGGCAGGCTGCTTTCCAGCCAGACCAAGTCAATGAAACCCAACGCCCTCCCGCTCCTGCGCGCCGAAACAGCCCCTGCATTTCCTGAGAGGCAATTATGACTTTTCCCTTCTTTATTCTCAGTTGTTTCGGATAACAATTTATTGTACATCCAAGGGGCCAATATAAACATTTTAAACTCTTTTCATAACACTTAGAGGGGGCTGCTAAGTCATCTCCGTAGTAAATCTGTTGTCGGCTCTTTCCCATGCTGCAGAGTCAACAAATCTGTCTCTCCCCGGGCAGGCCCAGCCAGGCACTGCAAAAACAGAGGGAAAGGAGCACAGTGCCTTGCATGCTGTGTCTCTACTTGCTCTGACTTCCCCTGCGCGCTTGCTAGCCACCCACCTTTTGGTTTTCCCCTTGCACGGCACACCTCCCAAAAGACGGATGGCTCAACGCAGGGGGCAAAAAAAAGGCAGTTTCAGACAGCTCTGAGTGCTTTTTGCATTTGGATTCAAGCCTGCTCCAGCCAGAGGAAGGGCAGGGGATGCATTATGTGCTCACTCTTTCTAGCAACTTAGGCTGGAGCACTAATGAAAAGCAGGAGACAGAGCTGGCAGGCGAACGTGGGTGAGGGCTTCTACCAAAAGGGAACTAGAGCCATCAGGGTTTAAAAGAGGCTAGCTCCCTTGCCATGTCATTTGCTTAATTCCTTGCAGACAACTCCTTCTCCCTTCCCTAAAAAGCATGCATGTACCAAAGGCAATCAAGCAAAACATTTGCAATACATTTATTTTTGGTAACAGTTTATACTGAACTTGCTGTGGCTTCTCCTTAACTAATCAGTTCTCAGTCCTCTTATGTGTCCCCTGAGCGAAACAGCTGCTTTAGCATCGCTGAGCACACGGAGCTGTACGCGTAATATTACCCATGGTTCCCTCATTAACATCTAATGACACAACAGATCTGCAAAATGTCCATACTGTTTTTATTATTGTGAAGCTAAAACAAAATCCAGCTTCTCCCTGTGTCTGCAGCACGTGTAGTGCTGTGTACAAAGTTCCTGCCCAGCTCTGGCTCCAAGCAGCCTCAGCTGCCCACCAGCTGTAGGACTACAGGAATCTCCTGCATAGGGACACACCCTGGCATAGGCTCAGTTTTGTGACCCAGCTCCATTGGATCAGAGGAAAGATGGTGTGTGGTCCTCTTATCTCTGCTCAAGGCACCAAGCTCTACCTGCTCCCAACAGGGACTTTAGAGGCACAAGAATACAAAATAAATCAATAAATAAAGTAGCTTCTGCAAGCCCTGACGATACCACAACAGTTGTTGAGGGATGGGAGACCTGTGGGATGGGGCCAGAGGAGTAAATTCTTGCTGAAGGTACAAGGCTTGGCTAGGCCAGCTTGTGTCAGAGAGTTCTGACAAGCTATTTGCCATGTAAGTCAAGGACACATATTGTATTTCTGCTTTAAGGCCTTAATACTCTGTTCCCACAGCCAAACACACACGGATGCATGGAGCCCATGAAGCCCACTTCAGCACCGGTGTCCAATAGCAGGGCTCTGAAGCAGCTAATGCCACAACCATCTTGCAACATAAGCATGCAGAGAAAAAAGCACAGGCATGTCTGCAAATGCACACCAATGAGAAGCTGTTGGGAACATCCACTACCTAGTTTTCAGCTTTAGTATGTTGTCTCCTCTTCATTTTTTGATTCCCTACACATAGCTGTTATGTCCAGCTCATCAGGTCTGTTTATCATCACAGGCCTTTCAAATGGCAAATATTTTGAGCCATCTGTGGCTGTGCTGGTTTACTTTTCAACACAGGAAATGAAGGGCTTTCTATTTGGTGTCTCCCCAGACTGGCACAAAAGCTGATTTCCTGCTCAGATACAAACAAACAAAAGCAGGAATATTTTTCCTCTAAGTAGAAAAGTCACTTGCCCCACGAAGCGTTCTTGCCACATGTCAGCAGAAAACATCACTGCCTTGGGTGTTTTCTCACACTTGTGATAGCAAGCTTTGCTTTAAACTTTTCTGCACCCACTGCAGATCAAACGGTGTCACACGAACAACCAAAATCACCACACAATCCAACTCCACTTTTTCCTTAGGTGACCACGGCTCTACAAATGCAACCAGCAGAAATATTCACACATCTTGAAGCCAGCTGCAGTAACAAGCAGATAGAATTGCTAACATTATGAGCGCAGTAAGAAAGGAAGATGAACAGGAGGTGCACAGGACCTTCAAAAAATAATTTGCAAAAACATATTCCAGGATATGGAATTTACCATAAAAATGTTTCTAATTTACCTAATTTGTTACACTAAACAAACACACACCAACGATCCACAATAAACAAAGCAAAACCCCCAAAGAACAAAACAAGATCAAAACAAACACCCCAAAGAAACCAATGACAACAAAAACCAAACCAAACCCAAGGTGCTCAGCTGAACTACTGGAAACCATAACAATGGCAATGGATTACTTGGCTGTTGAGTACAGAACAGACTTGAAACCTCTTTTAGGGATTTGCTGCTATTTGGCCGAATGAATAACCTGTTGGAACCTGAGGACCAAAATGCAGCTAAGTACAGTAAGTCTCCTCTTTATTGTTAATTTAGTCATGCATTTTTATTTTAGTTACTCCTAGACTACATGAAGAAAATGAATCAAAACTGCACCTTGTCACATTTGTCTGCTGTCCCACTCCTAACTAATTTTTACCAAGCCAATGCTCCAAGGAACGTTTACTAAATCACAGAATCACAGAATGTGTGGGGCTGGAAGGGACCTCGAGAGATCATCCAGTCCTGCCAGAGCAGGGTCACCTATGTGACTCTGAATTGCAGTCTGTCTTAGAACAAAGTCACAGGTGCAAACTGCAGCTTTACAAACTCTCAGCATATGACACAGAGTGACCTGTCAGATCTTTGTAGCTCAGTCTTATTCTCTCAGGCTGAGACATAACTATCATTTCTTCAGCTTACATGTGTTTTAAATACATCTCCTCTGCAGAATTATCTGTGTTCTTCAGCTCTACAACCACTCCTCTTCTAATGCCAATCAGATAGCAGCTTTCTCCAATCAATCTAAATGAAAAGCACTGTTGTCATCCACTGCTTAGTTTGCTGTGTGTTAAACTGCAGCTGCTGTGGCCTTACAATCACTGAAGAGTACATTTTTTAGTTTTCTGAGAAAGCTTCCTCCTTAATTGTGCTGAACAAATTGTAATGACATTTTTTAATAGACACTCAGGGACACTTCATACAAACTCTGTGCACCACTCACAGAAAGGTTTTACAGAACTTAACCAGATAAAGGTGAAATTCATCTTTTTTCAAAAAGCTGTTATCCTACACACTGAGTTATCCTCTCTGCAGTCTGACTAAACATCACTGACTTGTTCTATCACCTCCTGGGATTAGCACAGAGAATAAGAAAAGCAAGCTGCAGCGTGTGAAGCCAGCCTCGACAGGCTGGACAGATGGGCAGAGTCCAACGGCATGAGATTGAACACATCCAAGTGCCGGGTTCTGCACATTGGCCACAACAACCCCATGCAGTGCTACAGGCTGGGGTCAGAGTGGCTGGAGAGCAGCCAGGCAGAGAGGGACCTGGGGGTACTGGTCGATGGCAGGCTGAACATGAGCCTGCAGTGTGCCCAGGCAGCCAAGAGGGCCAATGGCATCCTGGTCTGCATCAAGAACAGTGTGGCCAGCAGGAGCAGGGAGGTCATTCTGCCCTGTATACTGCACTGGTTAGGCCACACCTCGAGTCCTGTGTCCAGTTCTGGGCCCCTCAGTTTAGGAAGGAGGTTGAGTTGCTGGAAGGTGTCCAGAGAAGGGTAACAAAGTTGGTGAGGGGTTTGGAACACAAGCCCTATGAGGAGAGGCTGAGGGAGCTGGGGTTGCTTAGCCTGGAGAGGAGGAGACTCAGGGGTGACCTTATCACTCTCTACAACTACCTGAAGGGAGGTTGTAGACAGGCTGATGATGGTCTCTTCTCCCAGGCAGCCAGCACCAGAACAAGAGGACACAGTCTCAGGCTGCGCCAGGGGAGGTTCAGGTTGGATGTTAGGAAGAAGTTCTATACAGAAAGAGTGATTGCGCTATGGAATGGGCTGCCCGGGGAGGTGGTGGAGTCGCCGTCATTGAAGGTGTTCAGAAGGAGACTTGATGGGGTGCTTGGTGCCATGGGTTAGCTGTTTGGGTGGGTTGGATTGGTTGATGGGTTGGACACGATGATCTTGAAGGTCTCTTCCAACCTGGTTTGGTTTATTCTTATAAAGGTTTATTCTAAAGCCCTTTACCGTGGAAGCATGAAACAACATCAGCCCATATTGAAACTTCTGAATAAAGTCCATGGATGCTGCAGCCCCAGGAACCTTGATGGGACAGGCTGTGCTGCCGAATTTATTTTCCAGTGTCTGTGTTATTTTTATTGCCATCATTTGATGATGAGTCTCTACATCAAAAAGTCTTCACTAAGAAAATTTTATTAAGTGGTGTTGCTTTGTTAGATCTTGAGCAGCCTTTCAGTCCATTCAATGCCTTTGTCACATCGCCCACACAATCTGCTGCCTTTTCAATAAACACCGGCATCAGACCTCGCTGATACCAATCACTGTGCTCTCAATGAGGATCACCTCCCCATCAGCCATAAAAGACGGCTAAACTCTGTCACTGTAAGTCTCTCCTGAGAAAAGGGAGAGGCACAACTGCTCTCTGCATCCAGGGGCTTAACGTTCCAACCTGCAAAAGCTCTTCTTCAAACACATCTTCAAACTTATGTCCCTTGAATGCCCACCACTCAGAAAAATCACAGTGCCTGAGGAAATCCAGTCCAGAATACTTTTCAGAAAGAAGAAAGGTTTCAGAGGTAAAAGTTCAAAATCCACCCTGGACAGAAAACAGAATTTGGGTCCAAGCCACCTGATAGACTCCATCGTAAACTAGCACAGGACCACTGTTGACAGGAGGGCTCTCTTCCATCCTTCATAAGGATACCGACCAGTTTTGCTCTGCCAGCATTCCTAAAGCTTCATCTCTTTCCCAAGTGCCACTGCGGGCCCAGCAACTTTAGGCTGTATTACTTAGCCAGGCAGCCTTTTCCCAAAAGCAAAAGGCAGTCATCAGGGTCACCACCATCCTCTGAAGCAACAGCAATGCATACAGGGCACGGCTGTCCCAGGACCAAACAAGGCTGTAAAATGCTTTGCATGGATCAGTTAGTCCCTTTGGAAAGCCTTTACTCCAAAGCAAGCTGCTGGCAGCATGAGATGGATGGAACTTGAAACAGTCACTGTACAGCAGCATGCGGAGTGCAGTGGCACCGGAACCATGTGCTGAAATCCTTTGTCACTGTACAGCGAAACTTTGCTTTTGAAACAGGGCAATAAAAGATTCAGTAGGCTGTGTGAGAAACAAAATCAGGCAAGTGTTTGCATAGAAAAAGCAGCCCTCTCGTAGCTGCACAAACACATAATATTCTGTTTGCTTTGAAGAAAGAGCATATGCTCAACACTCCTTTGTCCTGTATCACAATAGAAAACCCCTTTGTGCGGGAATATCTGAATCACTTCTTGGCAGTCACTCAAGGTAAATAGAGTAAATTAAAAATGAATGTTTATTGTAGGAGCACACATACACACACTAGCAGAGTGGAGTGCTGTATTTGCCTATCAAACACAAGAAGCGATTGAGTCCATCAGTCATTCAAACAAGCAACTGAAAAGTGGAAATAATGGGATGACAACATCAGAAAACAACCTCCCAGAAAGAGATGAGTTTCCACGTAGCCATTTGTCATGTCTAATTAATCCCACATGTGGGACTAGACTGGAACATTAAAAAAAAATTAGGTAAAAAAGATATCACTTTCACTAGGAGGCTCCAGAAGTACAAAAGAAAACAGAAATGCTTTATGGCTGTGCTTTGCTTTCAAACCCCATTTTTCACATCATCTTCTTATTTTGGGACTCTGCTCTTATGCCTAGATGAGATTAAGATAATGTTAGCAGCACAGAAGAAAGTAGTTGGAAAAGCTGGAGAAAATTATGTCATTACCACTAATAAAACAAGATGTCAGTTCCTAATAGATTAAAACCTGTGTATTAGGTTGCAGACTATTCCTGGGCACCCACAGAGCGGTCATGCCCAGGAGCATTTCCCTCTGCTCAAGAGCGGTGAAAAGGGCATGACCTATTCCCTTCCACGCAAACCTTGTCACAGTTTATCCGTATTTTTGTCAACTTGAAATTGGACTGCTGTACAACACTCTCCACAGGGCAAAACAAAAGGCAGAAACAAATGCAGAATGTGTCAACTGCTGATTTAATGGAGTTTCATGCCAGGAGCTTGTTGCCCTAACGTGTGTAGGTCTGCAGTATCTGTCCTCACAAGAGACTGCGTAGGTATAGCGAAGGTGTGTGTGCTAATATTCAGATCTCGTGTGTGCAGACAGACACACCTGACCAGGTTCTCAGCATTGTGGCCACCTCTGAAAAACGTGGGGTGGTTTTTCTTTTTGTGGTAGGCTTTTGTTTCTGTGCTGGTTTTTGAAAGTACACAACAAACACCACAGCGGGCACCAGGTAGGCTACCAGAGCCGAAATGAAAGCAGAGGTGAACTGAAAACTCCCTCAGCATGCTAGGAAACATCCCCTCTGTGTCTACTACTCTGAAGCACACTACCTGCACTCCCATTTTGAACGTGACACAACATGAGCAGTGTTTCTCTATTTTTACAGGCTTCTGAGAGGAGAAAGGATTGCAGGTTGCAGTGTTTCACCAGCTACAGCACGAGCAGCACATGACTGAGTCTGCTATGATATCCCTGATGTGGTTAACAGCATTAAGGACATCCAGGGCATATATTGCATCTGCAATGAAGTAAAATGTATACCAACTTTTTGCATGAAAATGACTCTGGCACTTCTTGGCACAGCACTGAGGATGCACCTGCTGGCACCACTGGCCACAGAAGCCACCAAATAACACCCCACACTAACTCCCAAAGTGGAAGGGGTACTGAACACAGCACCAACAAGATCACAACTTCACATGCAATTTTGCATGCAAACCGTTTAGAAGAAAAGTAGAACGAGAACTCCAACTCCTTGTTGGGCTTCCCTCTACAGCAGGCAGCGGTGAGCTTGTTGTGAGCACCTGAACACCAATCTCTGTGTGTGTGCTGTGCACAGGCACACACAGCCGCATATGTACGTGCATAGATCACCTGGCACCCGCTTGTGAATCTCTGGTACACTGTCGAGGGAAAGAAGATTTTAATGATTTTTTTTCTCAGAGGAATCCTAAGGACTCCTTCCAGGACTTCACTGAAAAAAGTTCCCAGGTAGTTTTTGCAGGGTACTCCTCACTCCCAAACCAGCCAGGGCTGAGGCACCTGAAGTGCCCTGCTCCACTCCCCTCTTTGCAACTGAAAAGTGGATATCCAGGGAAGATGTGTGTTCCCACTCCTACCCCTCAGGGACACAGACTGTTGGGACATTGCTCTGCAGGAGTTTCCTGCCACAGCATTTCTGATGCAATTGCCAACACCAAACTGAATGAGTTTAATTGGTCCACTTGCTGGAAACCCTTTTCCCCATCCTTCAGTCCCAGTTGAATGTAAATGGGTTAATTTCTCTTGCTATATGTCTGAACCAGATGTTTCTTCTTATTTTTCTCTTCTCCCCGCCCCCCAGTCAGAAAGAAAAGAGGAACTGCAAAGTCCTCCTCATCCTTTGGAGAGAAATCTACCTTTTTGTTATAAAAACACCACGGTGTCTAATGCCTTCTCTACTGCATAGCACTTGCATATTTTCCTTTGGCATTTACAGGAGTCCTAACATGATGCATCTGTTACAAATATTTCCAGTACGTGATTGCAATAAACGAAGCAGGAAGATTACTAGGAGAGCCCAGTTTACATAGCAGAAGTTTCTGTCAGAAGCACAAGCAGCCAAACCATCTGCCTCTGCCATCAGAAACCTATTCAGGAGCAGACGCAGCTCGCAGAACCAGAGGAAGAGCCTAAGGAATGTATCGGCACACATCAAGGTTTCGGCAAACCAGCAGCAAAGAGATCTGTTCTCCCACCACCGCTAATAAATAAGATATTAAATCGTTAAGATTTCAATTACAAGAGAAGAATGTGGCTAACCAAATAAAAGCAGGGGGAATTGAAATAAGTAGTAGGTTAAAGATTAATATTCTGGGTTCAAAACAAAAGGATGCTCTTTTGTGGCACTGTGCTTATGCCTCTGAATGTAAACATTGTTCCAAGAACCATTTTTTCTTTGCCCAATCTTTAAAGGATAATAAATTAGACATTGGACAGCCATACAAGCTGCTACTAGATGTGAATGTGAATGTGTCTGTAGAAAAGGCTGACTTTCAATCAAAGTCTATTGAAAGAATAGTTGGATTTTCTAAAGAAGCATGTTGTGCCTATTAACCAACTTACAAAAGGGGCCATTTTCTTGATTTATGTTTGGTTGCTATAGAGATCTTGCAGTACAGACTGGCAGGTGAAGCTCCCATTTAACACTCTCACAAGTTTTCCTAGCTGTACTCAGAGGACATGGGGCTACAGTAGGTAAAACCCACTGCACAAACAGACCACATCCATCAAACTGGGAGATCAGATTTAAGGCTTTCCAAGAATTTATCAGAAATATAGCAGAGTTATTACACTATCTTTGCCCACAAATATTTTAAACTCTGAAAAATCTTACTGCAGGAAGCTGCTTCAGCTGTTAGGTTTGGTCACTGTCCCACTTCTTATTCAGCAGATAATTACTGGTGAGCAGGATTCCAGCAGATCTCAGCTCTGCAGGGTCACTGTCTATTTGTGAAGTATAAAACACATTCACAAGGAAGAACCTCTGCAGCAGCAATGCTGACACTAATGTGTGCAAGGGAGTGTTAATTTAAAAAGAATACCAG
Source organism: Melanerpes formicivorus (assembly GCF_026170545.1). Classification (NCBI taxonomy): domain Eukaryota; kingdom Metazoa; phylum Chordata; class Aves; order Piciformes; family Picidae; genus Melanerpes; species Melanerpes formicivorus. The sequence continues at coordinate 531,848 of NW_027142375.1, forward strand.
CATTATAAAAAAGAGCCCCTCTGCCGTGCATCACAAGTACCCTGGAGAGGGGGAGTGAGAGACAACACAAGTCATGCTGGAGTCAGGAGGAAAACTTTGGTGTCTCAGCAGGTCACAGGTAATCCAAGCCTTCAGACTGAGAAATGCTTTCATATAATCAGGTCTTCTGCCTAAACTCTAGTGACACACAACTATGTGAACACTGTAATCCTGGGAAAGGCACCACAATTCCCAACCCATCTGATGCTCCAAACAGAAACTTCTCTGAGGAGCATGGCAAATTTAAATGGCTTCAGGGCAAAACCAAACCAGTATCTGGGATGCCAGCCTTTCCGTAGCTGCTTCTTGGCATTATCAGATACAGTAGCAAATACATAAAAGAGTAAAAGATTAAAAAAAAAACCACCACCAAAAATGTGATTCTCACTGCATTTAACATGAAAAAAAATATATGCAATTACCCTTACTCAACTCCTTGATTCAAGAAGAAATTTCCACTGGCCTACCTTATCAGAAAGGAATCTGAAATCATTTGATTAAAGGAATAATTTGGACAGAAGACATCTTTTATGTTGTTAGCACCATACCATTGAAAGTTTTACACAACTAGACAGTGGGGGCCAAGTAAAATAAGAAATTAAAGCATTACAGCTCTCCTTCTATTTTACAGAAGTCATATGAAAAGATGTGGTGCTTGGGGAAGGCCATTCCCACAGCTTACCACAGGGGTACCCCTGGTACCCTCTTCTTAATACATCTCTCCATGCACAGCCCATGCTCCTTCACAAACAATTCCCACCTATTGCAGGGAGAAGTGAGAGCCTGACTGCTCTGGCCCTGCACAAAACCATGACATTCACCATGCTCACGTGGACAAAATCAAGTAGCACTTGGGTCCAATAAAAAAAACAACAAACCAAACTAACAAAAAACCCACACAAAATTTTAAGCTGCTGTGGGAAGTTGTTAGGAGGAAAGACTGATCTCAGTCTGCAGAATGAAGAGGTTGTTGAGGGAAGACAAACATCTGGAGTAATCACTGGGAAGGCATGAGCATGGCACAAGATAGCTGTGGGCAGAATAACTTCCATGGGCAAATGCAGCTTAATCCAGTTCTTATCAAGTGCACAGAGGTGAAAGTCACACATGGCATTAAAAGTTGTAAGAGCAGAAAAAGAGAGAGGCTGTGGGGGGTTGAAACGCAGATGTCTCTCTAGAGGCACATGGCTCAGAGGATGAGGCTGGCCTGATCCTGTAAAGCTGAAACAAGTGAGGAGGAGCTTTGCCACTGAATTTGAGAAGGCAGGATGGAGGCATGGGCAGAAGGAGGTCTGAAGTCAGGCACCCACAATTCAGCTTTTTCTGTAATGATCTTCCCCTTCTGCCCCGCTGTCAGAGAAGAAAGCTGAAAAAACTTGCTCATGCTTAAACCAGGGAGAATGAAGACAACTGCAGTGACCTTCAAAGGATTTGTTTACATTTCTCCTGAAAGGATAGCAAGTTTTTGTTTCAACATGTGGCTTTTGGAGAAGGAGGTGGTTGAGGCCCCATCCTTGGAGGTGTTTAAGCCCAGGCTGGATGAGGCTCTGTCCAGCCTGATCTAGTGTGGGGTGTCCCTGCCCATGGCAGGGGGGTTGGAACTAGATGATCCTTGTGGTCCCTTCCAACCCTGACTGGTACTATGATACTATAAAGGGCCTCCAAGTTATTTCGTTACCAGTCTTCTGGATTTGTGCTGATTGGTAACAAACAGAGTTGTAACACCAGAGCTGTGATGAGAAGAGATGACTTCCACTGTTTGCACCCCAGTAATTATTCAGCACCTGCTGTATATCATCCAGCACACACAGATTTAACTGAAATGTATCTTGGATTTATATTTTATTTGGATTAACAGGATTTTAATTCAAGGGACAGAAAAAGAACTAAGAATGCTCAGCAGACACTTGGAAAAAGAAATACAGGGGTGTGGCTCTGGACATTCTGCTCAGAATATCTTCAAGTACTTGACATGCAGTGACTCCTAGAAAAAGCAGGGGTGATAAAATCCATTGCACTTTGCTGTTGAACCCTGTCTCAGGCCTCTTCTTGACACATTTCTTTTACTTCCTGTTGTTTACTTTTTACATCAAAGTCACTGGCAGTATTTTGACCATCTCCTACTTTAACTCCAAAACATAATGAAGGCATATTTGACCATTAAAACAGTATTACCGTGTCTGTCATCCAGATTGGACAGAAACTTATTAGACCTTGCATCTGTGTTTAGTGCTAAACTTGGCTTTTCCATGTGTCCAATAAACATAAAAAGCACAAAGACTGAAATCCTGTCCATGCTGAAGTAATGGGATTTTTGTCACTGATGTCCACAGGGCAAGATTTCAACCTAGACTGCTAACAGATTTATGCACAACAACAAAAAACACTAAACAACAAAACTAAACAAAAGAAAAAACCCACCCCAAACCAACAACAAAAAAAACCAAACCCAAACCAACCAACCTCCTACAACATGCCATAAATTTCTGTCTCTCCAATACACACCTTCTGACTGGAGAGGTCAGTAGGGAGGAAAACAACAACCAAACCAAAATCAGAAAGAAATGCTGCTATAAAAATCACTTTGCAGACAGCATTGCCTGTGCACAGGCGTGCACACCCACATCTCCCAGAAGAGCTGCTGAGGGCACGTGGGATCACATAAAGCCTGACACACAGACAGCAGAACACAAGAGTTACACATGCAGTCTCTATTCCTGAGGATACAGAATCACAGAATTAACCAGGTTGGAAAAGTTCTTCGAGATCATCAAGTCCAACCTACCACCCAACAGCATCTAATAACTAAACCACGGCACTGAGTGCCTCATCCAGTCTCTTTTTAAACACTTCCAGGGATGGTGACTCCGCCACCTCCCCAGGCAGCCGAGTCCAATGGTCAATCTCTCTGTGTAGGACTTCTTCCACATATCCAGCCCAAACCTCCCCTGGCACAGCTTGAGACTGTGTCCTCTCCTGTCACTGCTTGCCTGGGAGAAGAGACAAGCCCCCACCTGGCTACAGCCTCCTTTCAGGGAGTCGTAGACAGCAATAAGGTCTCCCCTGAGCCTTCTCTTCTCCAGGCTAAGCAACCCCAGCTCCCTCAGCCTCTCCTCACAAGGCTCCAGACCCCTCCCCAGCTTTGTTGTCCTTCTCTGGACACCTTCCAGCAACTCAACATCTTTCTTGAACTGAGGGCCTAGAACTGGACACAGGACTCAAGGTGTGGCCTAACCAGTGCAGTGTACAGGGGCAGAATGACCTCCCTGCTCCTGCTGGCCACACTGTTCCTGACCCAGGCCAGGATGCTGTCGTCTTTCTTGGCCACCTGGGCACACTGCTGGCTCATGTTCAGCTGCTGTCCACCAGTACCCTCAGGTCCATCTCTACCTGGTTGCTCTCAGCCACTCTGACCCCAGCCTGTAGCACTGCATGGGGTTGTTGTGGCCAATGTGCAGAACCTGGCACTTGGATGTGTTCAATCTCCTACCCTTGGCCTCTGCCCATCTGTCCAGCCTGGCAAGGTCCCTCTGCAGAGCCTCTCTACACTCCAACAGATCAACTCCTGCCCCACCTTGGTGTCATCTGCAAACTTACTGCTGATGGACTCAATGCCCTCATCCAGATCATCAACAAAGATATTGAACAGGACGGGGCCCAGCACTGATCCCTGGGGCACACCAAGTGACTGGCTGCCAGCTGGATGTGGCACCATTCACCACCACTCTCTGGGCTCAGCCTCCAGCCAGTTCCTAACCCAGCTCAGAGTGCTGCTGTCCAGGCCATGGGCTGACAGCTTGGCCAGGAGTTTGCTGTGCGGGATGGTGGCAAAGGCCTTGCTGAAGTCCAGGCAGACCACATCCACAGCCTGCCCCACATCCACCAGGCAGTCACCTGGGCATAGAAGGAGATCAGGTCGGTGAGGCAGGACCTGCCCCTCCTAAATCCATGCTGGCTGGGCCTGATCCCTTGGCCATCCTGTAGGTGCTGTGTGACTGCTCTCAAGATGATCTGAAATACGCCCAGTAACAGGAAGATCCTAAACAGTACAGATAATTAACACTTCATGCAGATATGATGTCTACCTTCTGGCATTCTTAGATTTTGGTGTTCAATATACATACACATGGTATGTGTGTGTGTATGCAAACACAACAGGGTGGTGCTGCACCATGTAATAAATGAGGTCATTGTACACATCCTCTCCATTCTGCCCGGTGACTTTAGGTCCTTCTCCATTTCAGTGTAGTTAAGACTCTTTCAATGGCTGCACATTGTATTCCGCAAAAAGCAGCGAGGGAAAGAGGTCATCCTCTCCCTGCTCTGTGCAGACAGTGCCAGCTTTGAGAACCCAAATTCTTCTTTGCCCTGAAAGTTAAACTACTGACATCAGCTGCACAAACACCAAGGGCTCAGTGAACCCACGAGTTAAAACCTGAGAGTTTTAACATCAGCCTTTTCAAGAGAAAAGTTCTCATGTGATTTCTAAAAGTGTTTTGCTATTTAATAAGTCTACCTCCTCACTTTGCAGGAGGAGGATCTTGAGAAAGAAGTTAAAATAAAACTTAAACCTCTCCAAGATATTCTTAAATATCTTTCCTAGAACCCATATGGCATATAAATGAATACAGGATGGTGTTGTATAACGAGTTTATTGGCATAGAGTTGGTATGGTCAGAGTACTTGTCCTTTTAGAGAGTAATCTCAGACTGTGGCCATCTTAAATGTATGCTAATAAACCTTAAAATTACCAGTGCCATGTGTGTGATTTGTTTTTCATACATGCACTTCTCTTAAAGTATGTAGATATTTGCATATAAAATTCTAATGGTGCACAAAGGATTTTATGTAGGCATTTCTTCATAAACCCAGCAAAACCATTACATTTTCCATCACTGATAAAGCCTCTAGGCTTTTAAACTCAGAAATGTACTTTTACAATTGTTAAGCTGCTGTCACAGCCTGTGAACGTCCCTGGTAACGATGGAAACTGGAGTCTTGTGCTTACCTTCAGAGCAATACCAATGGAGGCAGCAATAGTATATGCTTTCCCAAACTGACCTGCTAATGACCTGAGTCCTGCCCTGAGGGCTTAGTATCCCTTGCTGTAAGAGGATATTTAGCTCTGATGCCAGTTCAGCCTACTACTCATTTAAACAAAATTGCATCATCCAATCCTATTCTCCCAAAGTAGTCATTTGCAGAATGTGTGGAGGGTTTTTTTTCAGCCCTATTATCTTAGAAACAGAGATGTTAGTTATGAAAAATATCTGTATTAGAACCTGAGTGGTCTTGTACTGCAAAAAACCTGATAGAGCTGCTGCCAAATAGAGAAGAAAACTTCAGTACCAGATTTAAGATTAGGTTTGATTGCTTACTACTTTCAGTAGTCTAACTTCAGTATGTGTGTTTAGTGCAGGGCCAGCCAGCTTAGCATCTCTGCCAAGACAAGGCCTTCCAGTGGTACCAACCCTCTTACTGACCGGATTCCTCCCTTAAAGGGATGGAGCAAGCGGTTTGGGATAAACACTGTGACTTCACCCACACTGTGGAGAAAACTGTTCTGTCCTGAAGTTAGAATACATTCAGCCACACTAAATAACTATTCTGCTCTACCACAAGCATGTGCATTTTACATGCCTCTAATTCAGGACCAGAGATGGCCAATGGCACATGAGGGCTGGAGGAGTGTCGTTTGGAAAACACCCAGAGGTTACTCACAAACCCAAACACACAGCCTTGCCAAGCACTACCAAAACACCACTCTCACTTTCTTCATTATTACAAGGTTATGTGACCAGAATTCCTATTTCCTAGAGAGTATGCTCTCTTCTTTCTCTCTGGGTACACCTGCCACCCTGCATTGCCCAAATTCAGAGCATCACTTGCTATCATTTTACTACAGGTTTTCTTAGCATGCTAATCCCCCAAGCATTTGGCATCCCATTTCACAGCAAACTCTATCCATGCACACATGCAAAACAAGAACCCAGATTACCACTTTGCAGAAATATAAACACAAACTAAGTTGTAATAAAACTGTGGATTTATTTCTCATCACAGTTTCCATCCAGATAAAACTGTCATTTATGCCAGCCAGAAACATTTTGCAAACTGGTTTGTTGAAATCCTGTTCCTAAGTCATGTCAATGCCTTGGTAAATTCCTCTCTTTCCAATTCACCCAAGGTGGAACAAAACAGGTTTGGCATAAAGCTGATGCGTTTTAAGCATTTAGGCAAATTCTGCTCTGTGCATCCCAATACTGCCGCTGCAGCAGGTTATGCACTTCCAGAGGCAACATTTGCATTCTGCAGCAGGTGCCAAACAATTAAATTTAGAACCACAGAACCATAGAATTGCCAGGCTGGAAGGGACCTCGAGGATCAGCCAGTTCCAACCCCCCGGCCATGGTCAGGGACACCTCACAGTACAGCAGGTTGCTCACAGCCACATCCAGCCTGGCCTTTGAAACCTCCAGGGATGAGGCTTCCACCACCTCCCTGGGCAACCTGTGCCAGGCTCTCACCACCCTCATGGGGAACAACTTCTTCCTAACATCCAATCTGAATCTACCCACTTCTAGTTTTGCTCCATTCCCCCTATCACTCCCTGACACCCTAAAATGTCCCTCCCCAGCTTTCTTGTGGCCACCTTAAGATGCTAGAAGACCACAGAGAGCAATAGGCAAGTCTACCTGCCACCACTATGTTTATCAGACATATGGATTCAGAAGTATTGATCAGTCAAGCTTTTTTTTAAAAGACTTTACAGTAATTTTCTTGCTGTTTGCAAACTTTGCAAGCTCACAAGCTTAAATGCCTTTGAAACCAAATTCAGTGACTCATTGAAGGTCCATTAAAAACTTGTTTCCTACTACAAACAAAACCCATGCTAGATACCAACTATCCTGTGCCAGAATGCATGATGAGTACTAATAACTCATAACATTCTAGTATTTCAACACTAGCTCCTTGTCAGCTTTCACCACTCACACATACACCATGCATGCAGCTAGATTGGCCCAGCAGGCAGGCAGAAGGTTAGACCAGAGCACCCCAGGTCTCCCAACTGGATGTACCTAATGCTTTTGCAGCAGCTGAGGAAATTCCTCTTCATTTCCCCTGATGACATCTCTGCCCACTGCTCTACTTGTACCAGCCACTACTTCTACTCCAGTCAGTACAGGAGCTGGTGCAGCTTGGGCTCACCAGGGCCCATCAACATCTCCTGGAACCTCAGGTGTCAATCAGGGTCAAGAACACATCGAAGAACACCAACAGCACCACAGGCAACAAAAGCTCATCATCTGTTCTTCAAAGCCCCCACCAGCAGAAGGTCTGCAGGCAGCACTTCTGACAGTATTCCCAGACAGGCAGCTCATGCCTCTCGGTGTGAGGCTGGAGGTCCCCACGGTGGTCAGTGGCATCTATGCCAGCAGCATCTATGCCAGCAGCTTCAGCCTGGGGAAGTGGCAGGGCATGACCTGCACCCGTAGGTGCACTCCCCTGGATCTAGGTATAGAGTTAATAAAACTGCCCTTCCCACAGAGCTTGCAGAGTAATGCATTTTTATATTCTAATGAAGTAATTATTAAAATAGGTAATCATTGGAATAACCACATCAAATACCAGTCATTAAAATCCTCCTAAACAGAACAGCATGATGGCTTAGGCTATTAGAAAGCTTGGCAGCCACCCAACGCCTACAATAGCTTCTAATTAATTGATCTCACCTCTAATCTGCTATTGTTAGCCTAGTGCCGATCATTTGTTTGGCCTACAGATCCTATTGCCCCTTTCATTTGATTGTATTTGTTACTGTACCCTCTCTATCTCTTTCAATTAAGCACAGGTTAAGTGGTTCAACCGCAAGAGAATAGGAGATAATGGCACCAATCAAAGTAATCTCTTTAATTTGCTAAATGGATTACAGGGAAACCCCAGCCAAAGTGAAGTCATAGCTGGTGGCCTTCACTTGAACTACACACAAAGAGTATCTAATTATTAACCCACCACATGCCAAACTTTACAGATATCAAATAAACCAACACAGCATTCTGGTAGTGGCAGGAGTGCTCTCATTACAGAGTCTCTCACCGTAACATTACACCGACTGCAAAATCTTTACATCGGTGCCTCCCCAAGTGTGCCATACGCCCTACTTTAAAGTGCAACACAGCTGGATGGAACAATCAAAACACTGCACTGCAGACCAGCCAAGAGAGTGGATTTATAATCTCTTTAAGGACACACTCATGGTCGAGTTAATTTTTCACATTTGTCCTACAAATGCAAATTCAGCTTTGCAGTTGCTGTCACTTTTGCTGACTGTTTGAATTTCGACAGTAAACAAGCTCTGTCCTTAAACTAGCAAGTGGGTTTCTTCCCCCTCTCCTTTCTTCTGAAGTGGTTCTGAGCAAGCTGTCTAGCAAGAGAGCTCCATGACCAGTGCTTTGGCTGAGGCTGTCCTTACCTAACCAGTCAGGCAGTGAATTCAAGAATGAGAGCTGCATGAGACAGAGTGTCATTTCCTTGCAATGACAGTGAGAGCGGGGCCCGGGAAAGGAGAAGGGTAGGAGGGGACAACAGGATTTTGGGCAGAAGCAATCAGCTTCTTGGAAAGGCAGAATATTTTAGGAGCAATTGGATGTCTCTGCCTTTTCAGAATAAAATGTTGTTATCTGTAGCAAACCAGAGATTAACAAGGATAAATCTATTGTTCCTGGCAGAATTTGGCTCACATCAGATGAGGAGACAGTAACACACAACATAGGACCGTGCTGCAGTTTGAGCACTTCCACTTAGCCTTCAGCTGGCTGGTTTCAAACAGAATGATTGCAATAGTCTCAAGTTAAATGTCTAAGAAGTGGAATCTCCAGTTTAAGCTACAGAAAAGCAAGAGAAAGTATAATCTATATTCCAGGCTGGATGACTTAAGATCCTACAAAAAGTCCATTAAAAATGGAACAGGACTTCTGCCTTCCAGACCTGACACTGAGCCCACAAAGCCAAGAACTACAGCAGCTGCAATTTCTGACTTAGCTTTTTGCTTTCTCACTTACGGGGCACCAAAGCTTCTGCACTGGGATTGCCCATTTTCCACAATCACTTTTGCAATGCTTGTGGATTCAGGTTGTTTCCATGCAATATAGGCATGAATAAAGAAATGACATCCATACATCTCCACATTTCCCTTAATGCTGCTAACACAGCCTGTCTGCTCCAAGGAGCTGTCACCTTTACATTTCATAACAAGTTTCTGTTTGCATGGTTACTGGCCAGTAACTTGGCATTCTTCTCCTGTTCTGTGTTTCAACACCAGTTCTGTACTAACTGCTTAAAGTTGAGCCCATGCTTCCTGCATTATTGAAGTAGCAACTACATGTAAATGCTACAACCTTGAGCAAAGCCTGCCCAAAGGCCACTTCTATAGTAGATACGGTTCCACAAAACACAACTGAGCCCAGGTCTGTCACCAGGGTCACACTGAGGAACAGAGAATCTTCCTATCAAACTTGTTGCACAAGGAAATTGCTTACTCTATGTCATGCATTTTGTAGGAAAAGTCGAGAAAAGAAAGAAGGGGAGGGGGAAAAAAAAGGGGGAAGTACTTTATGGGTGCAGTTTAGAGAATAGGGTGAGATGCTCCTCTCATCCACTGCTCCCCACACCTTCATCTCACAGGGTCACAGGATCACAGGATGTTAGGGGTTGGAAAGAACCTCCAAATATCATTGAGTCCAACCCCCCCGCCAGAGCAGGACCATAGAATCCAGCACAGGAATGCATCCAGACGGGTCTTGAAAGTCTCCAGAGAAGGAGACTCCATAACACGCTACACATTGTTCTGCTTACTACATCCTAGCCTGATGCACATGGGACATTGTCCATGAAGCAACTCCAGACAATGAAACCAGAGGCTGTTCTCCATGTGGTGAATGACCTGGTCTGGCTCACAGGAGGGCCCTGTAGCACCAGCAGTTGCCACCAGCAGGGACTGGGAACCAGGCCAGGGGAAGGGATTGGCTGTGTATGCGCACCTGACGAAAATACATGACTGCCTGATGCTGTAAAATATGGAGGAAATAAAATGTCTACATCTCCACAAGCTTTTGCCATTTGAGAGCAAACATAAGGCTACATTCTGCTTTCCAGCTGCCACAGCTTTAATAATCTTAATGGCTTCAACAGCACAGACAGAAATGGCCTTCCAGACATTACCTTGAAACAAAATATGCTGGTATTTTGAATTATTCCTTTTTTTCCCAGGTAATGCATAAAAATTAAACAGAGCAGAAGGGAAGGTGGGAAGCTTACCCAGTAGTATCATCAGGTTGGACATTATTCAGAAAGCATGAGCTGATTCAGCTTGTTCACAGAGCCAGGGGTCAACCCACAGCTCTGCTTCTCTGGAATGCAGAAATATTTATTCACATCTGGAAGTGGCTCATCTGCACTGAAAACCTTTCTAATATTTTCTCCTCTATTATGATACAACAGCTACCAAGCAACCCTTTTTTTTTTCAAAGTTGTTGTCCTGTTCAGCCAGCAGTCCTCACCTCCACTTGTATACCTCTAAGGTTAAAGGAGTGAGCCATGCTGCTATGAAGTAAACCAAATGCTTTGCAATCTGGCAGGGTCAGCACCAATACTAAAAACTGGCCCATAAATATTGAAGCCCTAGCAATCCTACCTCAACAAGTGAGTCAAATAAGGAACCTAGCAGAGCCCTCTCCTTTTAATTCATCTGAACTACTGCTATTATCACCGGGCACCCCAGCACACATGAGCTGCTGGCTTCAATGAGAGTTTTCAACAGCACCTTAATTAAACCTGCTCCAAGCACATTTAATTAGCATGGTGAACAAAATGGCTTCTGAAAGAAGAAAGCAGTTTACATTAATGTTTGTAGCATGACCATCAACAGTGCTGAAAAAAACATCTTTCTAAGCATCAGTGGGGATGTCTGATTAAAAAAATGAAAAATCCTATTGTAACTATTTGACCAAATCATTCTAGAAGAGGGGCCTGGAGGCAGGGACGACACCTGCCCTGCACCCTGCCCCTTTCAGCTCTGAGAGGGACTTGCTGAGCATCAGAAATCTTCCCCTATGTTTACTGTCAGTGGTAATTTCCCAGGACTTAAATTTGGATCACAGACAAACCTATTCCTCTTATTCCTGCTGTTGGGTGTCTGCTTGTGGTCAGAGTGAAGACAGATTGCTGAGCCAGACGGACTCTCAGCCTGAGCCTGCACAGCCTTTTTTACACTCTCGTATCGTAATATATTTTCCACACTCCTGTCACAGGTAGTGCAGAAACTATTTGCTCTTTCTTTCTGCTGGCTGTATGAAGTCTATTATTTAGGTAATTGCAGTAGGAACTGCACCAAGTAAATGCTTTCCTCCTCTTTCTATTGAAGCAGGACAAGGCTCAAGACTGATGATAATTCTGTGGCCTTGCTACACAAGTAATGCAAACCTTGTGAGGGATATTTGGCATGACTCTCAATCAAAACATCTCCAAACTCAGATAACTCTTTTAAAGCTCTTTGTTCCCTAAACTCCAACTATTGCAGAAGCAAATGAGAAGCAATTCTTTCACTGGGCAAACTAATTGCTGTTAAGAAAAGCCCCAACTTACATTTTCCATCCATCTCTGTATCCAGCAGCACAGGCAGATCTGCTGAGATCTGCTGCTCTCTCACTTCCACACTACCAGCCTCAAGGTATGTTGGGAAGAAGGCAAAGGACTCCCCCTAAGTAACCTATTTGCCATGTAAATGTAGCTGGTATTGGTAAAAAGGGCAACAGGATGATGAAGCAGCTCCTAGTGCTAGAGAAGCAAATACTATCAAGTGAAACACACCAGTAACCGTGGAAGGAAGACACCACGAACCAGCATGGCTCTCATGCACTGTAGATAAGTACCCCGCTTCAAGACTGTTAAAGAAAATAATCTGAACTGATCAATAAAATCTATTGTGCTTTTAATAAGAGAGAAAAACAAACTCAATGTTTTACAGCTTCAGAAGAACACATAATAGATCTTAAAAACCCCAGTAGACTAAATTTAAATCCTCAGGCTTTAAATGCTATGCGTAGGAATTCTGACACAAAATTCAAATGCAGCAGTACTTCAAGAGTTCCCCCAATTAATAAGCTATTTTAACCACCACTTTAACAGTTCCTTCCATTAATAAGCTATGCTATCATAGCAAAATCTTTTCAAACAACAGAAAAACAGAAGATAAGAGATGCCAATCAGATACTAGCTGAAAGTAGAGATAAGTATTAAAGCCTAAAAGAAAGTATGGAGAGGTTAAGACTTTAGAAAACTATTCATGTAAAATACCTGGGAGTACACAGCCTGTAGACAAAAATGTGGTAAGCCAAGTACCTAAGGAAGCAGCTATGACTACAAGCTTTTATTTCCACTCCTGGATGTTCATTAGCTAATGTGCACTGAAAGAAGGTAACTAAATACAAATGAATTGTTAAGAAAAATACCCAGCATGTGCTTGAATTTTTAGCAGCTGGAACAGCTGGACTGGAGTTTTGAACAATGAAATTCAGTGTACAGTCAGGTAGCAAGGAGAGAAGGCTCCCTGAACACAGCCAAAGGAGAAGGAAATACAATCTCAAGTATTTATAACAATGGTTTTTTTTCTCTCTCTTAACCAGCTATTAAATCTCACACTGAATGCCCAGTTTCACAGACACAAATGAACCAAAGCCATCTTCTAGAAGGCACTTTCTTTAAGCCTGCTTTTTAAAGGTGAATAGCTTCTTAATTTCATTTTATAGTGAAAAGACAAAAAAGAGTTCCTTCCTTCCCTTCCTTCCTCCCTTCCCTTCTTCCTCCCTCCCTTCCTTCCCTCCCTCCCTTCCTTCCCTCCTTTCCTTCCCTCCCTCCCTTCCTCCCTCCCTTCCTCCCTCCCTTCCTTCCTCCCTCCCTTCCTCCCTTCCTCCCTTCCTCCCTCCCTCCCTTCCTCCCTCCCTTCCTTTCCTTCCCTCCCTCCCTTCCTTTCCTTCCCTCCCTCCCTTCCTTTCCTTCCCTCCCTCCCTTCCTTTCCTTCCCTCCCTCCCTTCCTTTCCTTCCCTCCCTCCCTTCCTTTCCTTCCCTCCCTCCCTTCCTTTCCTTCCCTCCCTCCCTTCCTTTCCTTCCCTCCCTCCCTTCCTTTCCTTCCCTCCCTCCCTTCCTTTCCTTCCCTTCCCCCCTTCCTTTCCTTCCCTCCCTCCCTTCCTTTCCTTCCCTCCCTCCCTTCCTTTCCTTCCCTCCCTCCCTTCCTTTCCTTCCCTCCCTCCCTTCCTTTCCTTCCCTCCCTCCCTTCCTTTCCTTCCCTCCCTCCCTTCCTTTCCTTCCCTCCCTCCCTTCCTTTCCTTCCCTCCCTCCCTTCCTTTCCTTCCCTCCCTCCCTTCCTTTCCTTCCCTCCCTCCCTTCCTTTCCTTCCCTCCCTCCCTTCCTTTCCTCCCTCCCTTCCTTCCCTCCCTCCCTTCCTTCCCTCCCTCCCTTCCTTTCCTCCCTCCCTTCCTTCCCTCCCTCCCTTCCTTCCCTCCCTCCCTTCCTTTCCTTCCCTCCCTCCCTTCCTTTCCTTCCCTTCCCCCCTTCCTTTCCTTCCCTTCCCTTCCTTCCTTTCCTTCCCTTCCCTCCCTTCCTTCCTTTCCTTCCCTCCCTCCCTCCCTCCCTCCCTTCCTCCCTCCCTCCCTCCCTCCCTCCCTTCCTCCCTCCCTTCCTCCCTCCCTTTTATTTATTTATTTATTTATTTTGTAATGGAATATGTTGGATTCACAGTGCTGGAAACTCTCTGCATGCCTCTATCTACTCATTTTATATTCTAGGAAATCTCAGGAACTTTTTCAATGCCTCCTTATCTAGCTGGCTGCCACGGCTGCAAGTGAGAGGCTTTTCTTGGATATTGACCCAGCACACTTGTATGGGAATGGTGCAAACTTGCTCTGACACTTTCTGAAATATATGAAAGTGCAGCACAAGAAGCACAGAGGCCCAGATCAGCTCCCTAGGGACACAGGACTGCAATATGCAAAGGTGTCTCTGGATGAGGAGCTGTTGGCTCAGTGGTGGGGAGCACTGGGAACAGGGCAACACATTTATCATCTTTTTGTTTCTGGTCTCCATAAGCTCATGGTTCATCCCCATCAGGAAACAGCAAGTGAGATTTGATCCATCTAATTTAGACCAATTGTCTTGCATGGGAATATTGCCCACAAGTATTATCCTTTAACCCTTGCTTAAACGTTAGCTGCCTAAGAGCAATTCCATTTGCAAGCCTGCAAAAGCTTTTCTTTCCAACAAAGAGAATTTCAGTGCTTATTTCACAAGGGCTGTGCTACTGGTATCTGAAATGTAGGTAAAGTTTGATGGTATGGGCACCATTTCTCTTCTCCTTTCAGCCATTTCCCCCCAGACCTCCTGCTCCTGTGTGAGACAGCCTGGATGGTTCTTCTGCCTCCAGTTGCTATGTTTTCCTGCTTTACTACAAAGTTTGCTGTCAAGTGGCTCTTCTGGTACCAAGATCACTGCCATGGCACACATTCCAGCACCAGGGCTGTGAGTAGAAGGTAAATATCCCAACAGACTGACCACCCATCTGTCCATGAAACCAAGCACAACCCCAACAAACACTTCTGAGAAGCAGCCAACACTTCATCAGGATGACTGAAACCTTGGAGAACAAAGCAATACAGCAGACACTGTCAAGTTCAGGAGGTTGATGCCAGGCTAAAAGATTCGTCAGAGCTGCTCAAGCTCCTCAGGTGGAATTCCTTTATGTTCAGGCACTGACTTGCCTTGCCAAATATTTCTTTTGCATACCTCAGAAAAGATCCCAAACTCTGCAAGTTAAGCCAAACCACAAGACCAGCTAAAGCCTCCACCTGCACAAAATGTTTATTTTTAGCAGCTGCAGACTTAGGGGAGCCAGGCAACACATTTGACCTGAAGCTGCTCATCACTGACAGTGTTATGTCAACAAATGGCAGCCTGGCAGCAAAAACATTAAACTGATTTCTTCAGTGCATTCCGAATCAGAAAGGAAACAAGCAGTGCATTATCCAGGAGACCCAGATTTGGAGGATACCCCTGTTGGAGGATACCCCTGTCTGAGTTTGAGAAAGACCTGACCTGCACAGCCAGAGCTGTGGCAGTGACTTCCTTGTTGGCCAACTCCATCCAGGTCCATTCTTGGATTAAGTTGGTTCTTTACTAGTTTGCAGTGGAAGCAGGTACTTAACAACTGCTACCTCATTACAAAATTTCCAGTGGAGTTCACAGAGGGGCAAGGGAAAATGAAGTAAAACACTGCAAAAGTGTGGATGAAAGTCACATCCATAGATGTCTTTCCTCACTCCAGCCCAGGACGCAGTGAAACATGCTGGGGGCACTGGTGGGATGCAGTGTCCAAACAGTACCTACAGCTGAGTAGGGCCCAAGGTTGCCTGGCTTTCTGCTCCTGCCAACAATGCTGAAGGAGGAGGAGCAAGTGTATTGGAGAACTGAGGAGCATGCAGCATCCCTTCTGGCCTCCTCAGTCATGCAATGGCCTGGGGCAATCTCTGCTATGGTAGAGCAAGGCAGGAGGGAGTGGACACATTTCTCAGTGGGAATGCAGTATCTGTAAGTGAGGCAGGAAAAGAGAGTGAGTGCAAAAATCTGTCTTCAGGTTTGGAGCAAAATGATAAGGGAAGTTAAAACCATGGCTCTGATACATTCTGTTTCTGTACAGCTGAGACACCCTGAGCCAGCACTAGTCTCATCTTTTCTTGGGTTGGGAGACACAAATCTGCATGGAAAAAAGCCCTCGGGTCAAGCCTGTCTCTCGTGCAGAATCCTGCGCCATGCCTAACCCAAATACTGCTGCACAGACCTGGTGCACACCTCAGTAATGTCTCAAAAGCCTCCCATCAATCCCATGAGCTGAGTCAGCTCCCAGCAGTTCAGCTCTCCAAAAGGCTTGGGAATCATCACTTCTTGTTCCCAGAGCAAGAATGTGATGTAGAGGTGAAATATTTAATTTCAGGTAATGGAATGGTTGTCAGCTACTCTTTTTCCTTGTCAGATTGTTCACAGCTACAGTTAAATGGTGAACAGTTTTACAGGTGAAACAAATAGGAGGCCAGGCTGCATGCCACTCATTGCCTTTGCTGTGTTGGCTAAGTGATTTTTTTTCAATGTTGCTGTGCTGAGTGATGGTAAATGTGCAACCCTGGCAGTGTGCAGCTGGAGAGGAGGCACCACTCATGGCAGCTGCATGCTTGCTCCAATGCCAAGGGGACTCACAGCCTGAGTGTTAAATGCCAGTTTTGCTCCTGAGAAAACTTACTGCACAGAGAATAGGGGTAAACAGGCAACCTCCACAACACCCAACCCCCTCTGGGCACATACCTTCAAGAGACAGCTACAAAATAACATTACAAAAACTTAAAGTTCTTTATCTGATAGACAAGTTATTATATACCAAAAGAAGAGAAACATCAGAGACCAAATCCTGAACGGTACTGACTACCTACAAATCCCATTAAAAACCATAAATAACAGAGCCAAGAGAACAACAGAACTCTTCACTCTTAATCCTGGATTCATACATGTGTTGTAATTAAAGACAAATTGCATTTCAAAGTGTGGTGGGTTGAAATTGCCCCCCCCCAAATAAAATTGCCAGACTAGCTCAGTGGAAGCAAGTGAAGCTCTATTTACAAGCAAAACTCACTCTAGAAATATGAAGTGCAAGGCATATGTGCAAAATACACAATATTTACATCTATTTACAATTTATAAGCAGCACAAGAACCCCCCTGGATGACAGCATCCTAAAAGTGCTACACAAAGCCATTTGGAATAAAAGGGCAGCTAAAGAAACAGATAAGCAGATCTAAAGCCAGAGCTATACATAAATACCAGTAATATTAATACCTACCCTACTTAATGCCAGCAAAGCAACCCCCAGCAGGTGAAAGGCATCTTACACAATCCTTTCTCTGCTTTGCAAATTCAGTAAAGAAACAGCACTTCATAGGAAATGTAAGATAGTCATGACCTAGCAGGAGGAGGGAAGGCATCTAACAGTTAACTCCAAAAGGAAACTGAGAAGAGCTTTTCCTGGAAAACATAGGGACTTTTTCAAATCCACCACTGTGTTTTGATTTCCAAATACCTGGTGAAGGTATTTTTGCCCACCAGACTGCAGATCTGATTTTGGCCACCACCCTTAGCAGCCTATTAAATAATGGATGTGCTTTATGATCCTTTCTTTGCAGGATTAGAGAAGGGAAAAGTGGCAAGAAGAGAGGCTCTGGCTGACCACAGGGAAGAGGTTTTCAGCAGATGGCCAGGCAGGCAGCGGAGCTGGTCACCCAAAAGCAGCCATGAAAATCTAGCCCCTGTTCCGGGCTACACAAGAAAAGTCAGAAGCACCCTGGGGTGATCTTAGAACTGGCCCTACTGCCAACAGCGTGCCCAAGCAGAGCCCTCCCAGGGTCCTGTCCCTCCTGAGACAAGGGAGTAATGCCAAGCCCTGCATGGAACTGGCAGTCCCAGAGCAGAACTCAAGACACCTGGGTTTTGTTTCCTGCTCTGCCACAAATTCCACACATTACCCTAGGCAGGGAAACCTTATCCCTGCACTTCCCTTCTCCATTACCTCTGCTCTTCCTGTTTGTCTGTCTCCTCTGATTAAATGTTGAGCTCTAAAAGCAGGAGCTATGTGTTCATATGGTATTTCAAGCAGTGTTGCTGAATAGGATTTGGCACATTCATGTGCAGTGAAATACATCAATCAATAGTCAGAGAGTTATATGAAAGCATAGCGTGGGCAGAGACATCTACTACGGGGTCTACCTTTAGTTTCTTGATTTGTTTCCAAGAACCTTAAGGATAATTTTGCTTAAGTGCATAATGAAAGATTAGGGCCTAATCTGTAATAAACATGAAAATGAAATGAATAGTTGTTATTGTCCCTCTCCTAGTAGAAGTTTATTACATACAAGAGCCTTCTGGAGGCACGTTAGCTATTACAGTGCCTAAGCACCTAATTCTGGCCTCACTGCTGCACACAACAGTGGGCCCTCTGCAAAAATAAACATCAGTTGTTTATTGGAAAAAAAATGAAAAAGAAATGGTAAATGTAGAAATTTATTTATGCATAGGAACCACTCCTCCCATTTGTTTCAGTAGAGCTACTGTGCAGTGAGAATGAACTGCTGCCTTTTTCAGCTGTCAGTGGCTCACTGACACCACGCTGCGCCTTACCCAACTGCCTGCTGCTGTACCCCACCCTTGGGTTCTTCTAAATAACCATAGGCATCATTTCACTGTAAATCCAGCACTGCTTCATCCACACAGGACAAAGACATGGAAGGAAACCTGCCTGACTCAACAGTGAAAAATGATCCAGCATTGAACAGCTACGCCATAGACTCTCTTAAATTAGCTGTTACTGCACCTATATTTTAATTTTAATGGCAAATCTTATGAAACAGACATGTTGGAAGACGAATAAATAATAAGTTATCATACTTGATCTTTCATTTTGAATAGTTAAGAAGATTAATGGACTCATCCACATTACTACTAGTCTAAAATGAAACCCTAGGCAGAGTACATTCTCCTCTATTGCTGAAGTATCAAACCATGGGCATGCTTTCCCACATGCCTCCTTAATTCATGCTTCATGCTTCTTGTTTGGATTGTCTTCTCCAAATAAAAGCTAGATCAATAAATAAATTTAATTAGCACATTAGAATGATCATTATTTGGTCTTAGACATAAGGGAGAAAATCAAATAACTCCAAAAGAGATCTGCTCAATCAACAGACGTCTTTATAGCTGCACTGGAGTAAGGCCATATCGCTCATCTAATAGCCTAGACTGCAATTTCTGTCAGGATGGTATTGGCATGCTCCTGACAGCCATACTATCTTTAGAGGCATCTGTCTGCACTTCTATGATATCCCTAATCCTCTGCTTTGAATACTTAATAACTACAATGACTGGACATCTGTGCACCATACTTCAGAGATACTTCCTGTAGCAAGGATGAAGTGGCTGCACTGCTGCAGCAATGCAGTTCCCCTTACAGCTCAAATGTCTCAGCAGCTTCCCTGTGGAGATGTCAGGAAAGCTGGCTTTGCCATGGAGAGGAGATCTGGCTTTGCCATGGAGAGGAGATCTGGCTTTGCCATGGAGTTAGCCATAGCTGCAGACTGGCATGCAGTTCATTAGCACAGAGCAAACCTGACTGTGGGTTATGTGTTGCCCTTTTGTGCTTACAGCTGAGCCAACAGCTCTGTCTGGCCAAATGGTACCTATAGATACAGCAAAGAGAACAGCTCCCAGATTGAAAAGGATTGAGCTCTACAGCATGCTTTTTGGGAAACAAAAATTTGAAAAGTCTCCACTAGAATATTTAAGAAGTATCAACAAACTTGTTCTTCAGAGCAGTCACCTCCATTTGGCCTCGAAGTAAACCCCAGGGGGGGAAAAAAGCAACTTCGACAACATCGCAGAGCAGAGATTTACTTCTGGTAAATACACTGGGAGTTTCCTTTAAAATGCTAACAAAATTACCTGCATGTGACCAAAATCTTGCAAGCCTTTCTCATCAGGATATGATCTGAAAAATACTCTCACATCTTTGATTTGCTGTTTTTGGAGAAAGAAAACATTTCTGGTAATAAGAAGTAAAAAACCCCTAGGCCAGCATCTTCCCAAGCTTGCAACAACATAGAATCTAAAATTGCTGGGGGAGAAAAAGTTCTATTGGAGTTTTCAACAACTGATGTCGTTTACCTGGACCTGAGCAAAGCCTTCGACACTGTCCCGCACCACATCCTGGTCTCCAAACTGGTGACACATGGGTTTGATTGGTGGACCACTAGATGGATAAGGAACTGGCTTGATGGCCGCACCCAAAGAGTGGCTGTCAATGGCTCCATGTCCCAGTGGAGGCCAGTGACAAGTGGAGTCCCTCAGGGATCAGTCCTGGGACCTATCTTATTCAACATCTTTGTGGGGGACATGGACAGTGGCAGTGAGTGCACCCTCAGCAAGTTTGCTGATGACACCAAGCTGTGTGGTGCAGCAGACAGCTGGAGGGAAGGGAGGCCATCCAGAGGGACCTTGACAGGCTGGAGAGGTGGGCACAGGCCAACCTCATGAAGTTCAATAAGAGCAAGTGCAGGGTCCTGCATCTGGGTCGAGGCAATCCCAGGCACAAATACAGGCTAGGCAGGGACTGGCTGGAGGATAGCCCTGAGGAGAGAGACTTGGGGGTGCTGGTGGACAAAAAGCTCAACATGAGCTCTCAGTGTGCACTTGCAGCCCGCAAAGCCAATCAGATCCTGGGCTGCATCAGGAGAAGTGTGGCTAGCAGGTCGAGGGAGGTGATCCTCCCCCTCTACTCAGCCCTGGTGAGACCCCACCTGGAGTACTGTGTCCAGTTCTGGAGCCCCTATGACAAGAGGGATGTGGAGGTGCTGGAACGTGTCCAGAGAAGGGCCACAAGGATGATCAGAGGGCTGGAGCACCTCTCCTATGAGGACAGACTGAAGGAGTTGGGGCTGTTCAGTCTGCAGAAGAGAAGGCTCCGAGGTGACCTCATTGTCGCCTTCCAGTATCTGAAGGGGGCCTACAGGAAGGCTGGGGAAGGACTTCTCAGGATGTCAGGTAGTGATAGGACTAGGGGGAATGGAATGAAGCTGGAGGTGGGGAGATTCAGGCTGGATGTGAGGAGGAGGTTCTTCACCATGAGAGTGGTGAAACCCTGGAATGGGTTGTCCAGGGAGGTGGTTGGGGCCCCGTCCCTGGGGGTGTTTAAGAGCAGGCTGGATGAGGCTCTGTCCAGCCTGATCTAGTGTGGGATGTCCCTGCCCATGGCAGGGGGGTTGGAACTAGATGATCCTTGTGGTCCCTTCCAACCCTGAATGAAACTATGAAACTATGAAACACCCATGACCTCATCCATAAGCAAAGGTAGGAGTCTGCAAAGACAGCAATTCTGCGCAGCACACTGCTTCCCCTTTTACTGTATGAATCAAATGCCTAATGTCAGTGTTCACGGGAGGCTGTGCTGAGCAAAGAGTAGAGAGGTCTGCTAGTTGTTACTTTTCAGCATACACAGAGATCTATGACAAAAACTGGTGCAACTTCAAGAGAAAAACAACAGGCCCCTTTCATCTTAACTTACTGTTAATTAAACCACTCACATAATTTATTTCTTGGTAATTTTACAAAGACCCTAAGCAACTGTGAACTTGGTTCAAACAAGAACAAACCTATTTCGTTCTGAGAAGGGTTTTGCAGTTTCTAGTGCGCACGCACGGGAAAAATAACCTCCTCAGTACAAAATGCCTTAAAGGAATCTCTCATCAAAACCTCAGTGAGGATGTAGACTGTCGACTGAAAATCAGAGATCAGTGCCGTCTCTGGAGACAGTATCAAAGGCAGAGACTCTAAGCAACAGCAGAATTAGCAGATCTCTTTCTTCAATCTCTTCACTCCAGGACACCAGCCATCTCAAGAGACCAGCTCACACCAAACAGAGGGAACGATCAGTGACAGGCTCCAAATTAAGCTTACATGATTTCACAAAAGACCTGGGTGTTTGTGAGAAATAAACACAGTTGAATTGTGAACCAGAAGCATGCTGCATGCTGACGGCATCCTGTCGTCTCCACCAGCAGCTCTGACAGCAGCAACAGAAAAGCTCCACACGTGTGGCGCTGAGGATGCTCACTGGTGCCAGCTGACTCCTGCTTACATGAACACTGTCACTTAGTATTTCTCCAGGTACACATCCAAACCAAAGAGGAGGAAAATACAAGGCCAAGAGACACTGCTGAGAAAGAGCTGGGTGGCTGGGCAGAAAGCACTGCAGAGTTTGAGGCAGGGAAGAAAGAGATGCAAAGAGATCACACAAATGCTAAAGCAGGGAGCTGTGGTTCCTGCTGAACAGGGACCATGCTGTAACAGCAACTTGGACCTCCTGAACACGTGTTTTCTAAGACAAAAATGCCAGCTTTCCTCTTCTATGAGTGTGTGATGCACAGCAATTAAACATTTGTTATCTAAAATTGGAAATGGCATTCTGCATCAGAAAAGCAGAGATTTTGATTCGCTTTGGCTTGCAGTTTGCCTCTCTGAAAAATGACACAGGGAGAACCAAACCATACCATATCTATACCCTACAGGAAGAGAAGGTCTAGCAAAAATCTCTCCACTTTTGATGGACAACTTTACACAGCAGGAACAAATACATGGACAGCAATCTCTGGAACTGCCTCCTGTTCACGTATTCAGATCCCTGTAACTTTGACATGTTCATGCAGGCTGGAGCAGCACAGAATGAAAATGGCAACAGATACCACCCCAACTCCACTGGGAAATTCTGGGTCACCTGGTAGAGATGTGTCCTGTGTCACTGGGCAATGCTTCTCCCATACAGGGAGCATTATCTTACTGACCAGAGGGTGGAACAAGAAACGAAAAAGGAAGCAACAAGGGGAAAAGAAGGAAAAAAAGAAAGACAAAGTCTATTCCTTTACAGGAGTGTAAATCTCAGTGTTGCTGGCAGAGCCTCGTGAAGCTCCCAGCTTCTCACCCAATGAGAAAGCCTGCACCAGCAGGAGTGCTTCCAAACACACTGTGAACAGCAATGTTTCCTAACACTAAGCCTCTCATTTCCCCAGCTGTAATGTGGAGACCATTATAGCCCTCACCACACTGAAGTCTTCTGAAAAAAACCCAAACAGCCATCTATTTCTCCCACAAAGGTGTCATAGAAATTAGCATTATCTCAGAGAAAGTTTTCAATAGCATGCAATAAGTACTTCTGATCTATAACAGAGTTAACTCCTAATTATTCACTATGCTCAGCAATATTTCTTGTTACTCCTTTGAC
Organism: Melanerpes formicivorus; assembly: GCF_026170545.1. Classification (NCBI taxonomy): domain Eukaryota; kingdom Metazoa; phylum Chordata; class Aves; order Piciformes; family Picidae; genus Melanerpes; species Melanerpes formicivorus. Next base: position 554,802 of record NW_027142375.1, read on the forward strand.
TGTAGGCTTTTGAAATGTGCCTGCTTTCTCAATTGTTTCCTCTAGGCACAAATGGTCCCCAGGTAAACTGAAAACATGATATCAAATAGAACTCAGAATAGCAGAGAATGATGGTATGCAGAGTGTTTACTGTGCTAGCTGTAACAGTCTGATGCATGAGCTGCACAAATAAATGTCCTTGGGTAATGCCAATACAGAATCCCAGCACAGACAAAGATACATGCCAAGATATGGCACAAATGAATGCCTACTGCTGAGTTACATCAGGGCTGAATTCTTCCCTGGAGTCCATGACTGATTAATTCCTGTAACTCTGGTACCTGAAGACGGGAGATTTCTCTTGATGGAAAGAGCTTTGTAAGATATATTTAAGCGGATTGTGTTGCTACCTTTCATGATGTAACCCTAATGATAATTGCAAAAGTGCTTTAAGCCACAACAGCAGAGGTGTCAGGACTTCCTTTTCTCACTGGGACAGTTATGGGCCAGTTCAGAACTGCGCTCACTATAAGGAGGACAAATTTCCAGTCAACAGACTCTGCATTCATTTTGCTCAAGCCATATACAGACATGTGCTGGCACCGAAGCCCACAGATTTTCTTGTCTCTATTTCCACATCTTTCCTCTCCCATCACAGAAATCACTCTACACTTATCCATGTGCAAGCGCACTCATTACCATATCACCTTATGCATCCTATTTTTACTCTCTGCTCCTCAGAGAGAATAGCTCCCCAGCAACTGAGCAGTAAGTGGGCAAGGCTGTATGACTTTCTCCAATCCTCTATCTTGTAGTGCTTCACATCCATTTTTTGAGATGCTGTTGGGTTTGTAAGATTGAGAGCATGAAGCATCACACCACTAGCAAATGTATGGACTGTTCTCAGTGCGTGTATCTCACCACTTCACAGACACACTGCTAACAGACATGCAGTACATTATCTTGTTTTTAAATACAATCATTTTCCTTTCCATGTCTGTCCTGCTGATTTCTGTACCTCTCATAACTAGCCTGCAACATGTGCATGAATCAGGGTGCATGTTAAAACTGCCTCCACAGGGATGGTGCTGTTGGCAGGGTGTGGCAGGATGTGACAAGAATTTGTCCCTAATCCTATCCTGCCTCCCAGGCTTAGGAGGAAGCAGCACCCATCTGAAAAAAAGCTGCTATTCTGCCAGTATTTTAGGAGGGCAAGCAGGACAAGATAGGTGTTTATAGATCAGCTACCCTGCTATTGATTCTGGGCAAGTTAATTTAAAAGCTGCCACATATGTAATCAGTAAAGAATTCAGGGATGGTAGTGTAACTAATGGTAATCAACACTATAGTATGGGAAAAAAAGTCTTCCTGCATCAGAAGAAAAAGAAGAAGAAAGTCTACTTGCGTACTTGTACAAGTATGGTTGGCAACACTGTTGGGAAAATAGTACACTTGGGTTACTGTTGGACATTTGAATTGGTTCTACATGGCATTCCAAATAACAATTATTAGTGGTCATAAGCAATGGAGAAGAAAATAGATTAAGAGCTGGCTGACCTATCCCCCCAAAAAAGTAATTGTAGATCAGAAACTATCAGCAGTTAAAGACATTTCTAAGGCTACTTCATTGGTCTCAATCCACTGTTACTCAAATTCTGTCAGTAACTGCAGGAGACAGTGAGGAATATGAACAATGTCACTGACAAGGGCTTCTTAAGGAACAGTACTAGGTAACACCAGACCAGACTGATTCCAGCAGTTAAACCACAGTCACTGATAAAACAGGCTCAAAAAACCAAACCAAACCATATTTATAGGTCACCCACAAAGGACATGGAAAGCATTTGAAAAGCTGTGACTTAAAGGAATTTATAGTCACAGTTGGTGACTGATTCAATGGCAAACTACCACAAAATCCAGACTCCAAGAAAATCATCTTTCACAATGGGAAGGTGGCACAGAAAGTTGATGCTTGCAGCTGTAAATAATGCTACTGAAGCACTTATTGCACTCCAAAACTTCTGGCATCTACTTTTTCAGAAGGAGGTTGACCAGCTGGAAACGACTCGGAAATGAGCAAACACAGTGCTCTGTGCCCCCAGCACTCTGCTGTGTTTGGGGCAGGGGGGGAGGAGGAAGAGAGAGAGAAACAAATGCAACCAAACAAAAAAGAAAAACTGGGACCTGAGTCTGGGACTCAGTTTTCTGAGGAAAATGAGACTTGGAAACACTTTCTGTCATCTGAAGGAGGAACCCAGATGTACACAGCAATGGGAGCTCAAGTAGGTGAACTCACCAGTGAAGAGAAAAGGAAGCAGCAATAGATTAATTGTACTTCTCAGCCCTTCTATTCTAATATTCATCATTTTATCCAACCGCTCTCCGTGGCCCTGAACCTTAAGAACGGATGCAGCAAAGAGGAGGAGGCAGCGACACGGGGAAGTACAAAGCAACATGCACCACATTATGATGCAGCTACCCAGGCATAAATGCTGATGCTACAAACAGCAGGGCACTGACGGTGGCCCTCCAATAAGCAGGAGCTTGCTTTCCCAGCTATTTGACAACCCTCTGCCTAAGGCATCAACATACACTTCAGCCACAGAATTCAATCACTATCTATAATGAAGATAATAACTATGTATGTGCATGCACTGACTGGTGAGGAAGCTCAGAGCAGTTTCTAGTCTCAACTTTCTCTTCCAGAAGATTTATTTTTACCATTTAGCAAATCCTTTTGACAAAACCCCTGTAATTTATTTTGCTTTCCAAGGCAGAGATCTCAGCACTTCTGAGGCAGGAAAGGTCCAGAGATTCAAAAGAGTTAGCACCTAGCCCCAGCCATACAGTCAGGGTTTGGTAACTAGTGGGCTCTTCACACCTGATTCAACCACAAGCACCTTGATCTTGGTCATCTTTCACTGTATTGATCCAAACCCTTGACTGGTCACTTACTACCCTCCATCACCACAGTGTGAATGCCTTTCCTTCATCTCACAAATGTTCTGTGAAACAAAATACATCACAAAAATACGACAAAATATTATTTAGCCCCTTGTCACCCAGATAGCTCCAAAGGATATTCAAAAGGCCTTCTCAGCCTATAATCTAAACACCTAATGGGCACCACTGGCCTTGCTCAGATAATTGTTCAGTCTCTCTTTGTGGTCCTTTGCAGGTGTCTCTATGAGATGGTTTTGTGAGATGAGGAAGGAAAGGGATGAGTTAAGCACAGGAAAGTCCCAGCTGGCGTTACAAAGCCGTAACATCAATGGCCTGGCCTTGATTTCAGCTTTTCAAAGCCTCCTGCATTCCTAAAGATATCCTAAAGCATTATATGAGTCTTCTGTTTGTTTTATGCACCCAGAATGTCTTCCTATGGCATGAATTTCACTCAGAATACTGGAATTCTCAAGCCTGTGCATTCACTATCCTTTCATGCACTCCTCCTGTACTTTATTTTCATGGCACTCCTCCATAGATATGGAAATACAAGTTACTTCATCTCTAACATACTGCTGATATGCTTATCACTCATGCTTCTGACAGTGTAATCAAGGAGGCACAGAGAGTCAGCGCTAAAGGATGAAAGAGAAGCATTTAGAAAAACTTACACAAGAAAAGGGAACAGAAAAAGACAAGGTTAGATCTAGACATGATGTGAAGAGAATGAATATGCCCACAGGGCATCCAAGGATGCAAGCAGCAGGATGTCTTTAAAACTGTCTTCATTCCCCACAAACTAGAGATGGCAGCTGGAGATTGCAGAAAGCCTATGGATAACCACACCACCATTAACTTCTCTATTAGCCCCATCACCATAGTCAGGAATTCAGCTTGCAGCTCATGGATGCAAGATTCCACCCCTTTATGCCAGCCTTGGGGTTCACCTGGCCTGGGCTAATGACACAGCTATTCAGTGATCTAAACTGGCAGAAAACATTTCACTTACAATTTTTCTTACATCTGGTAGTCTGACTTCTGCTAGTTTGGTTCTCTGAACTGATTCCCTGAGGATGAGAAGGGCAGCAAAGGGAAGGAAGCCGCAGCTGCTGTGGTGCCACAGGGTTGGAGCAGCATCAGCACTCTCAGCAGCCACCAGCCTGGCCACGAAGGGAGTCACAGTGCAAGCTCTTGCCATTGCCACTTTTCTAACAGTATCACTTCCTTACCTTGCAGAGCATCTTCTGAATGAGGACACACCACATTTTTGAGTGATCAGTCCAACCCAAACAATCAATTACATCTTTTGTCAAAACTGTTTACTCTTTCACACTGTGCTGGACTCATTAAGAATGAACATGGAGCAGGACTGGTTATTTATCCTCCTCCACTTGCCCTGAAAGAGAATTAATCTTAAACTTCCCATTTAATGATCTCAGTAAAGGCTCAGTGTAAATGACAGCAAGCTGCTCTGACAAGTATTTTAAAACAGAGGGCCTCTGAACAAGAGAGTTTAGCAACACACGCCATTCCTCAACTTGAATGTCAAAGGACACCAGACCTCTGTGAAGGCAAGGTTAAAAATGTGCTGTCCACCACTCCAGCCCGACAAAAAACATGCTGCAATCAGCAAACTCTGCAGATTTATTCAAGATGATAAAGAAAGATAAAAGTTAAAGGAGCAGATCCAAAAGCCAGATGCCAAACCTGCCGGCCAGCCTGCTTCACATTCTCTCAGCAGCGATGGAGAAGATGCAACCCTTCTGTCCAAGACAATTCATGAACCTGCCTTACCCACTCCCTGCTTCTCTCAGAAGCTGGCCAGCAATGTGCTCCAGGGCACAGTGAGGTGGGTGACCATGGCACAGCCTTGGCCACAGCCCCCCATGGGCATTAAACAGAGCTGTCTACCGTCCTGTGCAACCAGGTACTTGTGCACAGCAGCTTCATGGTGAGGGATGACACTCCAGCTGAGGGCACATGAGGGCCAGGGTGGGACAAGCACAGCCCTCAGCTTGGCCTGGCCATGGTCCTCAGCAAATCCCTCCCTCTCACTACCTTGTACCATGCTGACCTCTCCATGCACACCAAAACTAGCAGATGCGTTTTGCCAAAGCAGAATAAAGCAGGATGCTTCTAACTCTGTCCAGTGTGATTTTTACCAGAACCTAAGAGGCAGGTGGGGCTTAGGCCTTCAGAGAGGCTCCCCTGAATATTTAGTAGACTTAAATCTGCTTGCCTACCTGGGGTGTTTATTTTCCTCCCTTCTGCTCCACAAGAAAAAAATACTCTGTTTTTATGTACTTTAAGAATTTTTAAATCCCATGTTAAAATCAATGAAATGTTTATAATCATTATCTTCCCTTCATTTCCACTGTTCCCCTCCACAGACCTCCTTCCACCCAAAAAAAGCTGACAATTCCCCACAGCAGCAAGCCATGCTGATGGCATTATCTCATTCAGATGCAGACTCAGAGCACTATCAATCTACTCAAATATCATCCCACCCCTGGGGCAATGTTTTTTATCCCAGAATATCTACATTGCTAGCTGCAGAATGTTCTCCTAATTAACTTACAGGTTCCAAATACCACCAGCTGGAAGTACAGTGTATAGCCCAGGTGCTGACTGCAGAGGAACCCAGCTGAAGGAAGAGAGTCTTACCTATTGTGGGGTTTTTTTTGGTTGTTTTTTTTCCCCCTTCATTTAACAACCAGCAAGTTGAAAACCACTAGAGCCTTTATCAACCCATGAACAGACAGTGAGTAATTAATGAACTGAATGAACTGAAACTATTCACACAACTCTAAGCTGATATTTTTGTCAGCCCTCTCACATCACATTATACTTCTGTTGCATCATGTTTGTGCCTGAGTCATGGTGCAACCTTGCTGGAAGAAAAAAGCATGACCCAATGCCACAGGTTCAAAAAACCCAAGTGACTGTTGACTGAAGGCATACCACTAATTTAGATTTAGTTAGTTCCTTCTGAAAGACAAGAACAAGATGTGCATCTATGGAGTTTGATAGAACCATAGAATTGTCAGGGCTGGAAGGGTCCTCAAGGATCATCTAGTTCCAACCCCCTGCCATGGGCAGGGACACCTCACACTACAGCAGGTTGCTCAGAGCCACATCCAGCCTGGCCTTAAAAACCTCCAGGCATGAGGCTTCCACCACCTCCCTGGGCAACCCGTGCCAGTGTCTAACCAACCTCATGGGGAACAACTTCTTCCTAACATCCAATCTGAATCTACCCATTTCATAGTTTCATAGTTTCATTCAGGGTTGGAAGGGACCACAAGGATCATCTAGTTCCAACCCCCCTGCCATGGGCAGGGACACCCCACACTAGATCAGCCTGGCCAGAGCCTCATCCAGCCTGGGCTTAAACACCCCCAGGGACGGGGCCCCAACCACCTCCCTGGACAACACATTCCAGGGCTTCACCACTCTCATGGGGAAGAACTTCCTCCTCACCTCCAGCCTGAATCTCCCCACCTCCAGCTTCATTCCATTCCCCCTAGTCCTATCACTACCTGAGATCCTGAGAAGTCCTTCCCCAGCCTTCCTGTAGGCCCCCTTCAGATACTGGAAGGCCACAATGAGGTCACCTCGGAGCCTTCTCTTCTGCAGACTGTACAGCCCCAACTCCTTCAGTCTGTCCTCATAGGAGAGGTGCTCCAGCTCTCTGATCATCCTTGTGGCCCTTCTCTGGACACCTTCCAGCACCTCCAGATCCCTCTTGTAATAGGGGCTCCAGAACTGGACGCAGTACTCCAGGTGGGGTCTCACCAGGGCTGAGCAGAGGGGGAGGATCACCTCCCTTGCCCTGCTGGCCACACTTCCCCTGATGCAGCCCAGGATCTGATTGGCTTTGCAGGCTGCAAGTGCACACTGAGAGCTCATGTTGAGCTTTTTGTCCACCAGCACCCCCAAGTCTCTCTCCTCAGGGCTATCCTCCAGCCAGTCCCTGCCCAGCCTGGATTTGTGCCTGGGGTTGCCTCGACCCAGATGCAGGACCCTGCACTTGCTCTTGTTGAACCTCCTGAGGTTGGCTTGTGCCCACCTCTGCAGCCTGTCAAGGTCCCTCTGGATGGCCTCCCTTCCCTCCAGCGTGTCTGCTGCACCACACAGCTTGGTGTCATCAGCAAACTTGCTGAGGGTGCACTCACTGCCACTGTCCATGTCACCCACAAAGATGTTGAACAAGACAGGTCCCAGGACTGATCCCTGAGGGACTCCGCTTGTCCCTGGCCTCCACTGGGACATGGAGCCATGGACAGCCACTCTTTGGGTGCGGCCACCAAGCCAGTTCCTTATCCATCTAGTGGTCACCCATCACACCCATGTGTCACCAGCCTGGAGACCAGGATGTGGTGTGGGACAGTGTCGAAGGCTTTGCTCAGCTCCAGGTAAACGACATCAGTTGCTCGCCCCTCAGCTATTAATTTTGTCACCTGCTCATAGAAGGCCACCAGGTTGGTCAGGCAGGATTTGCCCTTGGCAAAGCCATGCTGACTGCTCCCAATCACCTCTTCACTATTCTTCTGAGCCAGTAGTGCCTCCAGGAGGATCTGCTCCATGGTCTTTCCAGGCACAGAGGAGAGACTGACTGGCCTGTAGTTCCCTGGTTCCTCCTTCTTACCCTGTTTGCAAATGGGGGCAATGTTTCCCCTTTTCCAGTCTGTGGGGACTGCCCCAGACTGCCAGGACTTTTGAGCTTTTCTAGTTTGACTTTTTTCTAGTTTTGACTTTTTTCTAGTTTTGACTTTTCTAGTTTTGCTCCATTCCCCCCAGTCCTATCACTCCCTGACACCCTAAAAAGTCCCTCCCCAGCATTCTTGTAGCCCCCTTCAGATACTCAAAGGCCATGATAAAGTCTCCTTGGAGACCTGGAGCCTTCTCTTCTCCAGACTGCACAACCCCAACTCTCTCACTCTGTCCTCACAGCAGAGCAGCTCCAGCCCCCTGATCATCCTTGTGGCCCTTCTCTGGACACTTTCCAACACCTCCAGATGCTTCTTGTAATAGGGGCTCCAGAACTGGACAGTGTACTCTAGGTGGGGTCTCAGCAGAGTGGAGCAGAGGGGAGAATCATCCCTCTTGACCAGCCACACATGACTGTGCAGTAAGCTGAGGGAATTTACCAGAAACACTTCACTTGACAAACAATATTTACAGCAATGCTGGATTCACTCTGTGTATACAGAGGACAGTGCTTCTCTAATGAGAAGGCTCCAAGGCATGAGCTGAGCAGTCCCAATGTCAAAAAACCACCAACTTTAAGCAGCAACCAAATCAGAAAATTGTTACCATCATTTCAATTCTTCCTAATGAAACCTCTTTATGATTGGAGTTGCGTTCAGGCAGGCTGGAAAAGAGAACCTGACTTCAAAGCAGCGTCAAACAGCAGCAGGGATTTCAATCCTAAAACTTTCAAGAGTGTAAAGATGGACTCATTAAATCACCTGTGCCTTTAAACTCCTGCTGGTTTGATTGATGGTTTCCAGAGTTATTTGACTTTTTTATGTTTAATGAAGACAAGAAGGATAATCTTCACCTTAATTTAAAACCAAAGGCCAATATCAGTGAGCCACAGTTCTGGCACTGGGAAGAGAGTCACTGTGCAATAGCCTTCTGCTCCACACAGAGGTGATGGTTTGCTCCTTCAGCTGCTTCTGCATTGGCACAAACGAGCCACTCCAGGCTCGCAGCCTTGCCACGCTCTGGAAGAATGAGCTGGGACCTCTGGGAGCCTAAAGCAGTCTCAAAGAGGACCTTAAAACTGCAGGTTTGTGTTCCTTACAGAAGGAAGAGACTACTGTTGAAGACACTGTGATTTGTGATGATGATCTTAACCCAGCACCACTTTGAGAAATAATTTAGTTACTCTCTTTCAAGGCCATTCATTCTTTGCCCAAATAAGGCTTCAAGAAAGTTACAACTGCAGTTCTTTTGGCTTGGAGTACTGGTTTTGCTTCTTAAATAAGCCCATAAAGCACTCAGCTAGTGAAAAAAGCATGACACCAGCAACATACTCCTTATGTTATAGCAGTATCTGCATGGTTTGGATTGGGACAATAAAAACACTGTAGATGAATGAAACAAGTTAGAGCAGTGACAAAGCTCTCCTTTTGGGTACAGCAACAGAGGGCTCAGGAGGTGCTTTTGCAAATACAGCCTTGTTGGCATACTTCTGTATCTTACTGAGCTGGGTGTGCAGGCAGAGCAGTTGGTACCTTACAGGAAAAAAATGGGTGACTAACAAATGATCAGAAAGCCACAATCGTGCTGCTCAGTCCAGTTACATGGTTATGTAAGAGAACAAGAAGCAAGCCAAAGGGAGACCAAATTTTGCTCAAACTACTCAAGAACCATCCCTTGGTTTTCCGGAGTTCTTGCTGTAGGTGGAAAGCTCTTTTAAGAAACACACACACAAAACTTACTTGCAGCATTTCAGCATCAAAGACATGCAATGTAGATTGAAAAGAACAGTGAAGCTCATACTCCTTTCAGGTTTCCTTCTCTTGCACCTGTAAACTGGATGCAGTCAAAAATCACTCTGGAAAACACTGGCATGTTTAAAACCATGTTCCAGGTCTGTTTTATAGCTACTATTCCCTCCAGTCCTACTATGGATGTGCTCAGTGTCAACATATGATATTTGTTGAACCACTGACAACTGTGTTTCTCCACCTGGTAGTCTCTGGAACTGAAGCCGTCCCCTAGTGAGCAGTGCACCCCTCTGCCATTCAAAAGTGGCAAACAAAGCCATCCAATTGCCTTGCCCCCTGAACAAAACTTGCCTTCCCATGGGGAGGCTTATTTTGCTAGAAGATCTTACCCACCAAAGAAAATCAATGGCATGATACAGGACACAGAAAGGTTTAATTTTTGTGAGACACTGCTTTTTAAATCATATTTATCTTAGTGTATGTGACGGAAAAAGTAAGATGCATCAAAGTGACACAAGAAAAATCTTTCAAATCACGAATTTTGGCACCAAGTTTTCATAAACCCTTTCCCCATCCCTAAGAATTATGTAACAGCCACTCAGGCAGGATACTTACAGCTTCCTACTCAAGCCCCACCGCAGCCATCAATCAAAAAAAAAGAAATAATAATCAATTCCTGCTTCTTCAACCAAATGCAACCAAAGACAGACCAAACACAGCTCTTTGAAGAGACAACTGCAAAGCCAGAGCACACTGATGGTATCTCCACCACTGACATAGGTATGGAACTGGGAAGCTGCATCCATCTTTAGCATCTTTGCTTTTGCTGATGCCGTTCTGAAACAACACACAGACTGCAAGATGCTTCTCTTACTGAGTAGCACCATACTTGGAGTAATACCTTGCTGGTGGGACTCCCCTGATGATGTATTATACTAAGGCATCATTAGGATGATGTTTCACACTGATGATGTATTGCAGTGCAACATAATGAGAGCAATAGCTCACTGGGTGCATAATCCTGCCAGGAGCTGTGTGCCTGCAGCTCTATGATTTCATTTGCAGTTCAGGGTGTCCAAGGCTTAGATAGATTAGATCCTCAGATACACAGAGCTTAAAGGATAGCAAGAGTCAGAGAAATGCCAGCATACAGGTGGGCACAGCTAATTACCAAGTACATTATGCTAATATCAAGACGCACTTTGGCATCACATTTTTCCACCTGCACAAAGTGTCTTCAAACTAAGACCCTTGTTCTTACACCCCCCTGCAGCAGCCACCATAGCAGACTCTAGTTTAAATGTTCCAAACCCCATTTCTGTCTGAAGAAGAAGGAAGGTTGGGGAAAGTGGGTGGGTTTTAATCAATGACTTCAGTGAAATCAGTTCTGTTCAGCTTTTTCTGTGACCCACATTAAGAAGAAAAAGGCAGTTTTGCCAACGATGAAGGATTCCAGTGACCTTTTTTCTGACCTTTTTTCAACAAACAGCTATTTGATCTGTATGGAATTTTAAAAAGACCTTTGCACTATGATCAGTGTCACTGACAAGAAGGTAACATTTTAAGATTCGTGAACTCTTCACCGTGCAACTATACACAGTGCTCAAAAAGAGGGCAAACTGATACGTAAACAAGGAAGGAACAAGCCAGTCTGAAGAGTGAGAGAACTTCTCCAGTCTCTCACAAAAACATTAACATTTACAACTGAACCACAACTTCATTACTCCTTCAGTTTTTGCTTCAATACCTTCAGGGTTCTTGACTAAGCCTAAGTGTGTGTGCACACACAACTATCACGTGTATCCTGCAGGCAGCTTCCAACTTTGTAGATTTATTCAGTTCTGAAAAACATAACAGTATTTTAGACAACCACCTGACATGCTCTGCACATTCAACTTCCAGGTTCTCCAAAACAGGCCAGATTCCTCTCAAGAGAACAATAGCTTCTCTGGTCACACACTGCAAAAAGCTTGGCCTTCATACCTTTATCCTCACAACTGTAACTGAAAAACCCAAGGTATCTAATTAAACAGGAAAGAATATAGCCAGTTTAAACAGCTCAGTGAAGAGCTACTTTTGTTTTTTCCTTTCTCTCTTTTCCCCCTTCATGAACCTTTTCAGCGTGCTCAAGGCTCTGAGGGTTTGCTTTGTAGATGTAACTCTAGTCAGCATAGCAAACAAGCTGGGGACACAGAGAGCATAACCTGAGCTTTCCAAGATCTGCCTCTGCACCAGAATAAGAAAAAAAAGAGAAAAAACCCAACCCAACCCCCCACAAACAAACACATACACAAAAAACCACCACCCCCAAAACCACAAACAAACAAAACCCCATCCCCCAATGAAGCGAACAAGCAAAATCAAAGATGTAGGACAGCACTTCTGATCAGCCCTCCTACACATCTTGGGATAAGCTAATTGCTACGAAAACGTCCTGGGCTGAGCTGAAGCTGCTGCTGCTCTCCATACCCTGCTGCAGCCATGCCAGCTTCCAAAATGGAAGTACTGGATGGGCAAAGTATGACGGGGCTTGAGGTTCAGATTGTTACACGGGAGGCTGCCTGTTTGGGTTGCTGCTGCTGGGTTTTTGGGTGGTTGGTTTTTTCTGCAGGGATGGCAGCAAGATGGGTGGCAGTGGGGTTGCTGCTGCTTTTCTTTTATGCTTATTTTTTCTTCCTGTATTTTGCTGTACTTCTGCAAATAGGCTAAGCTAAGGTAATCATGCATTGTACTATTAGATTGATTAGCTTATTAGTTGAGGTACTTAAGCATTGTGATTATGACATCTCATGTTGTATTAAACTCTTACCTCTTAATCTCAACCCTGAGTGGTGTGCCCCTCACTACTGTGTTGGGGGAGCAGGCAGTTTAGCCCCTGCCTTAAACTATTCACAGAATAGTACACCAATTGAGCACCTTGCTGACCTAGACAGTAGCCTAAATCCACCCACAAGAGTAGCAAGTGTTTTGTAAGCAGAGCTGTTCCCTGCCCATTGCCCAGGTAGAAAACAAGGACCACAGCCAAGAGAGAAAAGGGGCTAGCATCAATCCTACCTTGTAGCTTGTGGCATACATCTATGCCATCCCTAAGCTTGGGGATAGCAATAAAAACTCATCCTTTAAACAAGCTGCAAGAAAGAGGAAAAAACTCGACCAAAAAAAACCCAAAACAAACCCCCCAAACAACCAACAACAAAACCCAACACAAATAAGCCAACAAACAGCACCCCCCCAACCAACCACCTACAAAGACCAGAATGGCTTCATGCGTTTCCTCCACAAGGTACCCATGCAAGAGCCAACCATGTTCTGGCCATAAACTCTCTTGCACAAGACATTACACTAAAGGAAAAGAATTCCTTTCCCCTCAGGCACTCACTTGATAATGAAACCAGTTAAGGTCTTTGGGTTCACAGTGTTATTATAGTCAGATAATACTTTATTTGCAGCCGAGCCTGAAAAACTAAGTAGCACCTTACAAGCACCATACACCTGTTGGTTCATGGCATTTCTTCTCCAAGTGGACAAATCTGTGTTAGCCATCTCCAGATACCTTGCCTCATAGTAAATTATGAAACCCTGTCTGTACCCGCTGATCCTGATCCTAAAGGGAACCTATAACAAATGTATGCCGTGGGTGAAGTTTGTTCCCTCCGTCCATCGGAAGTATCAACAGTCCTTCTGCCCCAGCTGCCCTCCTTCATCCTTTCCTCCCAGTTGTCCTGGACCTTCTGCTCCAACACAAGCACTGCACAGAAAATAACAGTGTGCAGGCTGACTGAGCCTCATGTCCTTAACACAAAGGCGATGGCAGAAGTAGCCGTTCTGCAGAGCCCTATGGTCAGCCTCAATTCCAGCTGTTTTGCAGCCAGTGGTGCTCACACAAGATTTTATTCACCGCACAGGCACACATGGCTACAGAGATGACCGTGTGTTTCACAACGATTTGAAGAGCACTTTTGTTTCAAAGGATTAATGGGCTAAGGAGGGAATTTGTCTGTTATTTGAAACTCACTGGAGACACTTATGGCCTGCTACACATATCCAAGCACACAGTTTTGACCCAGAAGTATCATTGTACTTTGTATGGAACAAGAGGTTTTCAAATCAGATCAGGAAAGGTAAACGGTCTGGGGAAAACTACAGGGTGGACTATTTTTCCTTTAAGAACAAAATGATACTTTGATGTGACAGCAATCTTTCTTCATGCTCCTCCAAGCAGGCTGATGTCTGATCCTGAGTGCAAATCCTTGGAAAAAGGTCTCCCTGACCTTGGAGACATATGATAGGTCAATGGCTCCAAACTTTCCAGACTGATAGACAATTGATAACCATCTCAAATCATCACAGACACTTAACATCAACCTTGTGATTGGCAATGTGATCAAGGTGAGGTGACTCAGCGCTATGGCTCTAATGCCTTCTCTATTACTCTTGAGGGCTGACCAGTGCTCCATGGACACAGATGAAGAGACCTCCCTTAGCTGGTGTCATCCCCAAGAAACTTCAGAATTTAATTTGTTTACCGGCTCCTACAGTTTTTCAAGTTGTTCTACACCAAGCTCCAGACCAGCCACCTTCTGGGTCATCATCCAGGCATCAAGCCTCCCCCCTAGATTGTGCTTTCCCCTTTTCTTGGCTGCCAAGAACCAGCTTAACCTTCCTAAAAAACCCCTCCAAAACACTTCTGCATCCCTTTCACCCCAAAGACAACACCTCACTGAAGATGTCACACTTCCCCTGCAAAGATAAATAGAAAGCAATTCCTTCACTAAAGAGAGAGGACAGAAATATGTTCTGTAATTATACATACAGGATAAAAGCATAAAAGCACACAGACACCACAGGAATCAATTAAGTAAACCCACATATCCAGACAATTTGCAGAGACAAAAGATTAAGTGGATAGCTCCTGGGTGGATTGGGGCAGGCAGGATAGGACTTGGAACTACAGGTAAGGAAAGGGACTTCGGGTGCTGGATTCCTTGTGTGATCATACATCACTGAATAGCTCAAACAACAGACCTCACCCCAGGACTACATCTCCTCCAAAGAGAAGAAACCTGCTAGATCTCAAAATGTGTTCAGTGCATCTGACAAGAAAGAAGAGGATTGATCAGCTCCAGAATAGAAGCAGGACCTCACAGCAGCAGCTGTTTAGACCTGAAACACCTGTGGCTGTTTATTCCCCTCAGAAAAGACAAAGGTTACCAAACAGGAACACTTTTTGATGCTTCCTTACTGTGGCTGTAACTGCAGAGTCTTTCACAGGCCATGATGTGATTCAAAAATGGATCACCAAGCAGTACCTAGGGAATAAAAATGCCCATATCTCATGCTGGTTTATAGTGCTAATGGTATACATATGTATACTTCTTATGATTTAAATCCTGGGCTGTGCAACATACAATACCCTAGGCACTGTCAGAAACCCACGAGCATGCAAACAAAGTGCTTTGCACCAGCGACAAAGGTTTGGCATGAAACTCATTTTAAGTGCCCACATTAGTGACTTGCCATAGCCATGCACTGGTGATGGACTTGCCTCAGTTAGGACTTGAAGTGAAATGGAGAGTGTTGCCAATACAGTGCTGTGGTACTTGTTGAATTGAATAAAACTGAGCAATATATGCTTTAGTTCACTTTCCCAAATAACTCCCAGCAGTGATTCACATTTTTTACTACAAGTCAATACAATTTACCTATTCTTGAAAAGCAAAGCTATTGCAGCGTGCCTTCTCTGGGTTTGTGTGAGTAACTACATATTAAAATGGCAAACATCCCTTGCAATAACATCCTGGCAGAGCACTCTTCTGCAAATAGTAAAAGCAGAGAAGAGCAAACCATGCTCCAAGATGTTTGGCTGCAGCAGCATGAGACAGCTGATGTGTTCCAAATGCTGGTAGGTCACTCTGCAAAAACAACCACTGCTGGTCAATACTGGAATCTTTCTCTCTGCCATAACTGTATTTCTGGCTTTGTTAAACAGAAGAAAATGGCCAGTTAGTTGGACTCCAGTGTTGGACCTCGCAGCTAGGGGAAACATGCTGTCAGCCTGACTGCTGTGGGTTTAGCTAGCTGAATCAGCTGGTGAGTACTTGATACCGCAGGGACATCATGCCGGCTTTATGATGAAAGTGCTGGCTGGAGCAAAGTGTCATGGGGCTCCAGATTGTAACAAGAGAGGTATCCTCCTCCCAGTTGCTGCTTCCAGTTTTGGGTCATTGGTCTTTTCCACTGGGCTGGCTGTGGGCCTGTGGGGGCAGGGGACTCATTTTGTGGCTGGCTTCTGCTGCCACTTCTGTTTTTGCTGTGCTCTTCTCTGCCATAGCTACAGCAATGGCACACTATTACTTTCATTAAACGCCCTACCTCAACCACAGGGCTTTTTTTGTGTTACTTTCACTTCCAGTCTTTTGGGGGGAGGGGGGGATTGCTGTCTTAAACCAGGACACTGACTGCAGCATTTTACTGTTGGCTTTTACAAGCAGCAGTTCAGTGTCCTCTGGCTGTATTGTTTCTAACCATCCAGCTGTCTGTTTAGAAGCCCCAAATCCAGCTTTGCATTTCTAGGATGTGGGCCTTGCTTTGCCTCCATCACTTGGCCTGGGAGTCATGTCTTTGTCTCTAACTCTTCATCTATCTTCCTGTTCTTGATTCCAAGATACTTGGAACAGAGACTGCATCTCCCCTCTTTATTTGAGAGCCCTATAGCAGTTCATATACTGCAGTATACCAAAGAGAAAGTAATACAAATGTTAGCAAGGTTCTTAGAGAAGCCAATGCTATTTTTGCACTTCCTCACAATGTTGCTATTTAAGAAGCAATGTCAGGAATATCTGGGACTTGAAGGGGGTGATAACCATTTTGGTAAGAACATGCCATTAAAATGGTGATGTTACCAACAGCAAAGTGTTTTGCAAGGTGTACAGCTTCTCCTGATGCTTTTTCAAGTGCTTCCAACAGCTGTTCAATTTCATGTGGTCTGCAGATACCAATAGGTTGATGGTTCTGCAGGCATGGGAACAGCAGATGTGCCCTGCATTATGCTTTGCTATTCCCTTTATGAATTGCTATGTCACCCAGTGGGTTTATAGCTAGTTAATTTTGTAATGACATCACTATTTCTATACTTTTAATGATTCTCACAGGATTTAATTTCTCAAATAACAGAACTCTTGATCCTGAAATTGCCATGAGAGAGCAATATATAATAAACAGATTTGTTTACATGGTGCAGTTCTATTTCCTACCAAATGCCTTTGCTGATAGCTTTCAGGTAATGCTGGTGTGCACGTGAGCTCTTCCAGACACTGCAGATTTACAACACAGCCTTATTGCAGGGCTCTAGACGTAAAGTCTGTGCATCTCTCTACAGGATCGTTACCCTCCAACAAGTATGGCTTGTAGTCTGGAAAGGAATGAAGAAGTAAAAATGGATGGGGGATTTCCAGTGGCTCTGCTGTAGCCCCAGGTATTGCTGATCACATGCTGTGCTCCACAGCAGTGTAACATTACCACTTCACAGAATCACAGAAACATTCAGGAATCACAGAATGACCCTCGGGATCACCAAGTCCAACCCAGAACCCTGCTCTACAAGGTTCACTCCTAAACCATATCCCCAAGCACCACATCCAAGCCACCTTGTGACAGTCTAGGCTGTGCCTTTAAGCTAGGAGCTACAGTTGGTGTAAAAAGGAAAGCAAAGATTGTTCTGACGAATTTCGTTGGTCAGGTGAGTGGGATGTAGTTTTACGATCTTACATTTTTCTCTCACTCTCACTCTTTTTCTGCTGACATGCATGCTGCCCCTGGACAGAGAGAGAGACCTCTTATCAACCTCTAACGACCTTGAGATAAGCATTACTAGCTTTCTAACAACGCGGTGAGCTAACTAAAAATCTCTCTAACATTTCTTCTTTTCTCTTTTCTTCTAATTAACTAGAGAGAAAAGGGAGGGAGAGGTTGGGCAGGAGGCGAGGTGGAATCCTCCTGCCCAAGGAGAATGTCTGTGCTCTTTAGGTGTTTTGTAAATACCTGCATAATATTGTAAATAATGTATATTTTTGTACATACTCACTGCGTTCCATGACTGCTTGTAAAATACAGCTTTCCATTTGCTTCTCTGACCTACTCCAGCCAAACTTTTGTTTGATGTGGGTGGGTTAAAGCATCACACACTTTTAAACACATCCAGGGTTGGTGACTCCACCACCTCCCTGGGCAGCACATTCCATGCCTGACCTGCTCACAGCTTGAGGCTGTTCCTTCTTGTTCTATCACTAATTACCTGTGAGAAGAAACCAGCACCAACCTCTCCACAGCCTCCTTTCAGCTAGCTGTAGAGAGCCAGGAGCTCTCCCCTCAGCCGCCTCCGTTTCACACTAACCAGCCCCAGCTCCTTCAGTTGTTCTTCATCACATTTATTCTCCAGGCCCTTCACAGCTTCCTTCCCTTCCTCTGCACTGCCTCCAGCACCTCCACATCTCTCTTGGATTGAGGTGCCTAAAACTGGACACAATACTCAAGGTGCGGCCTCACCAGAGCTGATTACAAGGGGACAATCCCCTCCCTGCTTGCATGGTACCCTAAGAAAATCACAGAGCACAGGAGATCATGCTGCATTTTCCACTGATGGTGACGTGACTGTGACAGGGTAGCACTTTGGGGTTGACTTAGAGGATTAAAAGAGACCCGAGTTTTTTCTCCCTCAAATACAGCTGCAAAGGTTGGCAGAGTCCAGAGGTGTTGCGAGCCCTTGGGATTAACCTCTGGTAACAGGCTGCTGGCTGTGCAGAGCAGGCAGCAGGACACCAATTTTCATCCCCTGGAGTATTCAGTTCTGTTAAAGAATGTCTTTCTTTTTGTTTTTACATACAGAGAGGGAACAGCAATGCTACTGCAGCTATATTTAAAGGTCTTTTGGCATTTCCTTCCTGAAGGGAAAAAAAGCCCACATTACATGTTGTAAACAGCTCTAGTTCAGTATATTTTGAAGCCATGAGACATACATTTTTTTTTAAATAGCTTTTGAAAAGCATCTAAATCTTAAACTCACAGAAGGAGCACTATCTGTGTCCTCCTCTTTTGCATTTCTCTTGTCTTCTTTCCTTCTTTTCCATTTCCCCTTTCCTCATTATTTCTTCTGCATTTCCCCCTTCTTTCTTTCTTTCTTCTGCAGCTAGGTAATTCTTGCACCCATACAGAAGAGGATGACCTCCAGCTGTGACAGCAGGCAGAGTCTCCACAGCCCTTGCAGGAGCTGTACTAGGGTCTGCATCTGTCCCTATGACACCAGACTAATTTAGGAACATTTAGAAATAAGTAATCCTCACAGAATGTATCTATTGTGTAAACTAAGAATCATTAACTATGTAAACAGCAAGAAATGCTGACTCAAGAAGAGGAGGCACTGGGGAGACATAATAGCAGCCTGCCAGTACCTGAAGGGGGATACAGGAAGGCTGGAGAGAGACTGTTTGCAAAGACCTGCAGGGACAGGACAAGGGGCAATGGCTTCAAACTAGAGCAGAGCAAATTTAGATTGGATGTTAGAAGCACAGTCCTTTACTATGAGGGTGGTGGAACACTGGAACACGTTGGCCAGGGAGGTGGTTGAGGCTCCTTCCCTGGAGATATTCAAGGTATTCCAGATATTCAGACCCACTTCTCACCCTCTGCTCTGGGCACCCCAGAAATGCTGACCATTTGGGTTTGTCTGAAATCAGCATTTGTCCCCCAGAAGCTCCCAGTCAGGACTTTTAATTTCTCTCCCAAATAACTGGAACTATAGGATGAAAAATATGCTTAAAATCTTTGCTCCTCTGGTCTAACTCAATACTAGTGAAGCTCATTTGTGCAAGCACCTGGACTTCCTTGGGGACTTCCCCGAGAAATCAGGACCACTACAAACCTGTAAGTCTAAGCCAAGGGTGCATTGCCTTGGTCCAGCTTTCTCCAACATGGAGGCATGGCCACATAGAGAGTTCCAGTGCATCTCCAACATTTCCTCTCCTTCAAAATATGAACTCCCAGCCACAACATGCACCCTCCTCCCCATACACCTCCCTATAGGGAGAGCATGAAGGAATGGACACACACAGCAGATGCTGGGCATATTGCTCAGTGCAAACCTTCAGGGTGCTCAGGCAATGCAAATCAGAAGCTCAGCAGCCTCACTCAGATGAGACCCAATGTATTCAACTGCTTTCTAAAAATGCACCTTCTAGACAAAACAGTTGAGTATCTTAGGGATGCAGGTTCTGGTGTTCTGAATACTTCTGATATTTACTCTGACATTTCCTCTGAGTGTGTGGTGTTCTGAAAGGAAAGGAGTTTGCTGCTGCTTAAGGACAGTCCTTCCTGTTTGTTAGTTTATCCCAAACCTAAGTTTGCATTTGAATAAAACTATTGCTTTAAAGTCTAATTTTCAAACATGTTGTAAAGGAGACTCTAACATTTTTATGAGATATAGTTACTTTTGTAGAGGGTGAGTTTGCCCTGGGGGATTTTCTCTGACTAGATTTATCACAAGTTTTTTGAACCAGATAATTTTGTTTGATAGCACATCTGGCAGCACCATAAAATCTTGACATCCCAAGCTATTACACAGGAATTACTTTTGTAAATCATTTATGAATATTACTGATGTAGGCCTTTTCTGGGCAGTAAGAAAGGAAGCAGAGCACTGAAGGACAAAGGAAGGGAAGAAGGATTCCCTGCCCTTTAGGGGCTCATCTGATAGGGTGGGTGTTTATCATTCTAAATGGGAAACATGCTCTCATTGACACAGCTGAGAACTCCACACAACTTGTTCTTCGTACTCTGTAAACAGGCAAAAAGGGAAGATATTCTAGCTGAGGAAAAGCATCAATCTCCCTGAAGAAAATTTACTCTATCTTAAATAAGACTTCACAATTAAATGGTATGTATTGCTAAAAGCACAGCAAGCAAACTGACAAACCCAGAAGCGGCATAAAGGAGGAGAGCCTTACGAAGGCCAACAGTGAGGCAGAATAAAAAGCTCATTTAGCTAAGGAGAAAAAAAAGTACTTACAACCCCCCTAAGATGACAGGGCTTTGAACACAGCAATGGGACTGAAAGGAAGCTCTCCACATAATTAGAATAAACTGATTAGGTTTTGTTAAAGCTGTACCTGCTAAAGACATGCCTTCAGCTGGTAACCTGGCAAAGGGAAAGCTTAGAGAATCACTGAGACATTCAGGTTGGAAATGACCCTGAGGATCACCAAGGCCAACCCAGAACCCTACTCTGCAAGGTTCACCCCTAAACCATATCCCCAAGCAGCACATCCAAACCGCCTTCAAACACATCCAGGCTTGGTGATTCCACCACCTCCCCGGGCAGCACATCCCAATCCCTAACCACTTTTGCTGGGAAAAAATGTTTCCTACTGTCCAGTCTGAACCTACCCAGACACAGCTTGAGGCTGTTCCTTCTTATTCTATCTCTAATGACCTGTGAGAAGAGACCAGCACCAACCTCTCCACAACCTCCTTTCAGGTAGTTGTAGACAGCAGCCTCCTCTTTTTCAAACTAACCAGTCCCAGCTGATTGTGTTTTCAGAGTCACCTGGGCTCTTGGTGGGCTCAGTGTGGCCTGCTGTTACACAAACTACCACACAACAGTTTTGGAACTCTGCACCTCTCCATCTGGACTTGGAACACACTGGATATTGAGACATTTGTAAATTGTGTTATTATTTAGAGGGGCTGTTGGGATGTAAAGGAGAAATATCCATACTAAGATCATCCATTCTGTTTTAGCCAACATACAATCCCCTGCCAAACCTGAGGTCTGGCGCCACAGTCCTTTTGACCGATACGCTGCGTGCTTCACTTGCAGTGGATGAATTGACACCATATAGGCCATCACTGGGGGAGGGTCGACAGAGTGGTCACCATCAGGACCTGACAGCTTTGTTCTTCATTCCTGCCAGTCCAACACTGGCAGCTACTAGGGGTTATTTTTGTTGGGCCAGAGTAAAGAAAAAGGTTGTTCACAATACTGTGCAGAAACACATTTCCAATCTTGGGTAAGAAGATACTTTGTTGGGGAATTTTCTTGCCTCAGGGCCCATAAGGAAGGGAAGGAGCAATTCTTTGACAGCTTCTATTAGAATTCCAAATACCAGGCTCCTTCAGACTACAGGAGGGCCATGAGGGTTGCACAGAGCCATTACGGAGCATGTGCCGTTTAACTGCAACGTGCTCTTCCACTGCAAGAGCAAGTGTCTGAATTCTGAAGTCTATACACACCCAGAGCTGATTTCTTACAGATGAGCATGCTTCCTGCTAAACTCTGAAGAGACTGCATCCACAAAGTGCTGGGGATTTGCCTCGACAGGGCAGGGCTACAGCAGGAGCCACCCTGTTGAGAGGCGAGGCGCTCCTGTTTTTTAAGAAAGTGGCAATACAACAAAAAGAAGAAGCTCTAACGTAAAAAAACTAACTAAAACATTCTTCCATAGCTTCAGATTAACTACCATGAGAACACGACAACATCACATAGTTTTATTAATCAAAGCATGGATGATTTCAAGCCTTCATAGGAAAAACCCCCAACACAACCAAAAGCCAGAAATGAAAAGAAATGGCGTTTTCCAAGGTCACGAATGATATCTGCAAGGTATCATCTAGACATTGCTCCTCAGACTTGCCAGCATGAGGCAACGCTGGCTGTAGCTAAGTAATCTGATATTCATGTTCTACTTATCCCCCTCTTTCTGAATGCAAACACATGTTCTGCCTCTTCAGTAAAGATGTGCAACAAATGCACTGAACACAGAATCACAGGATGTTTGGGGCTGGAAGGGACCTCGAAAGCTCATCCAGTCCAACCCCCCTGCCAGAGCAGGAGCACCTAGAGCAGATCACACAGGAACACATCCAGGTGGGTTTGAATATCTCCAGAGAGGGAGACTCCACAACCCCCTGGGCAGCCTCTTCCAGGGCTCTCTCACACTCAATAGGGGGGAAAAAAAAAAATATTCTTCATGTTTCCATGGCACTTCCTCTGCCTCAGCTTCCCCCACTGCCCCTTGTGCTGGCATTGGGCATCACCCAGCAGAGCCTGGCTCCAGCCTCTGGGCACTCCCCCTGCACAGCTTTACCAACATGAATGAGGTCACCCTCAGGCTCCTCCTCTCCAAGCTACAGAGCCCTCAGCTCCCTCAGGCTCTCCTCATAAGGAAGATGTTCCACACCCCTAATCATTTTTGTGGCTCTGTGCTGGACTCCTTCAAGCAGTTCCCTGAGGTCCTTCCTGAACTGAGGGGCCCAGAACTGGACACAATATTCCAGATGCAGCCTCATCAGGGCAGAGATAAGGGGGAAGAGAACCTTTCTCCATCTACTAACCACAGCCCTCCTAATCCACCCCAGGATGCTCTTGGCCTTCTTGGCCACAAGAGCACATTGCTGGATCATGGTCAACCTCCCATCCACTAGGGCCCCCAGGTGCTTTTCCTCTTCACTGCTCTCCAGCAGGTCAGACTGTACTGATACCTGGGGTTGTTCTTCCCCAGCTACATTAAAAGTCTGAAAAGTCACCTGCTAACTGCAGGTGAGTGTAAATGACTGCACAGCAGAGCCTTCCTAGGCACACGGTTGCACTAAGATTAGAAGGCATGGAAAAACTCAATACCACACTCAAGCAAGGCTGAGCCATGTACTTTTTCATAATCCAACACAGCTAATACAGTATCATTTCAGACAGCTCTGGAGTGCCACTGAGCAAAGAGGCTTTCTTGTCCAGTCCATTCACAGGCAGCACTTGCCTCAGGAACTCTGCTGAGGGAAGACAATCCATCATGTGCTAACTGCACTCCAACTTCCAACAGAAATATTCCCCATTTTGTGAAGTAAAGTGAGATGTGGGAGTCCTTGACCTTCTGAATAATTAAGGGAAACAGAGACATTCTTGTTTTTATTAGAGACACACTAAACTATTTGAGAATAATCTGAATAGCTGGAGAATTAGTGTATTTGCCTGTTCCTGAGGAGTGCAGAGAGTTTAGCGTTCTCCTGGGGGCAACACATCGTAATGAATATCTGCTATTCATATTTAATGCAATCTGCCAAAGAGTGCTTTTGGGAGGACTTTCTGTGTCAATATAATGATTAACAACAGAACTGGAAAAGTAAATGAATTCCTGCAACGGGTGGGGCTGGCAAAAGTGTCTTGAAGCCCCGCACCAGCAGCACTGGATTTAACTGTATTCCTTTAATGATACCAGGGAACATTCATTACCCAGGGGGGGAAGCAAACAATCTTTAAATTAGAGTTCATGTGGTAAAAAAGCACGAATAATGGAAAGAAGAACAATTCCAACAGAAAACATAGCTTAAAACTACACTCTGCTTGCCCTGAGCACATCTGCTAAGTACAATAATTAGCATTTACACAGCACTACCCAGAAGTAATGCTGTAGTTAGTTCCTTGCCTACCTCTTCCAGTTCCTCAGATGATCATACTTTCCATACATGTTTCTCCTACTTAGCAGATGTACATAAACCAGAATATACTGTCCTTTATTCTTTACAATGCTCTTTTAGAATGCAGCAGACAGGAAAGCATGGAAAAACTTGGCTAAAATACAATGGATGACCTTAGTATGGATATTTCTCCTTTACACCCCAACAGCCCTCTAAAGAACAACACTTCCTTTTACTAAGTTTATATGCACTCCAGGACACTCTAGTATCAGGCTCACTGCTCTCTCCTGTCCTCTTACCAAGCTACTACCACCCTTCTCTTTCAACAAATGACTGCAGCACAAGGACCAGATTTGGGGGTGGAGGGAGGCTAGATGTAAACTATAGGGCTGCTACAAGCACATGCCACACAATGCCCCATTGAGGCAAAATGCCTGAAGCAGGCTGTGCAATCCAGGCAGAAAGGGAACAACTGCCAAGGTTTTATTATTTAGTGGCTCCCACAGTGGCTGTTGTCCAGACCCTATTTTAATTTGATCTAGGATACATTCAGGCATTAGCTCAGATTGTTTTCTTCCCTGTGCCATGGTCTCCAGCTCATACCAACTGGCTTTATGACGTAGTGCTCTTTATCCATGTTAAACTCATTCTGCAAAACTCATTTTGGTGAAGTAACATTACAGAAACCAGTCTCACAAAGATGCTCTACCAATGAGCAGCATGTCTTAATCTTCCTCATGCTGAGATTTGCTTGTGGAACTGCACCTCCACTGTGTGCCTTGCAGTGCCATAAGCCATATGATAAAGACAGCCATTTCCTTGTTACTTTTCAGCACCACGAATGTACCACAATGATCTGCAGAACTTCTACATGGCTTCCTTCTTAAATTTCAGATGGCACTCCACTTGCTTAGTGTGGTTTGGTAGAGGCTGGAGTTTTCTTTTTTTAGGACATATTTTTCTAATTAACCTTTTCTAGAAATTAAAAGTCAGAGTGAAATGCAAACCACATGCTTTAAAAAGAAAGGAAACTCATTTTCAGCTGGTATTCTCACACTGTGACAGTTCCTTACTGGGCTCTGGCAGTAGCATTACCAGCACAAGGTCTCAGGATGGCAAGATGGGGCCCTTCTTCCAGGACTAATGAAGAGCAAAGGCACCCAGCTTATAGTATCATAGTATCAGTCAGGGTTGGAAGGGACCACAAGGATCATCTAGTTCCAACCCCCCTGCCATGGGCAGGGACACCCCACACTAGATCAGCCTGGCCAGAGCCTCATCCAGCCTGGGCTTAAACACCTCCAGGGACAGGGCCCCAACCACCTCCCTGGACAACACATTCCAGGGCTTCACCACTCTCATGGGGAAGAACTTCCTCCTCACCTCCAGCCTGAATCTCCCCACCTCCAGCTTCATTCCATTCCCCCTAGTCCTATCACTACCTGAGATCCTGAGCAGTCCCTCCCCAGCCTTCCTGTAGCCCCCTTCAGATACTGGAAGGCCACAATGAGGTCACCTCGGAGCCTTCTCTTCTCCAGACTGAACAGCCCCAACTCCTTCAGTCTGTCCTCATAGGAGAGGTGCTCCAGCCCTCTGATCATCCTTGTGGCCCTTCTCTGGACACTTTCCAGCACCTCCACATCCCTCTTGTAATAGGGGCTCCAGAACTGGAGGCAGTACTCCAGGTGGGGTCTCACCAGGGCTGAGCAGAGGGGGAGGATCACCTCCCTTGCCCTGCTGGCCACACTTCTCCTGATGCAGCCCAGGATCTGATTGGCTTTGCAGGCTGCAAGTGCACACTGAGAGCTCCTGTTGAGCTTCTCCTCCCCCAGCACCCCCAAGCCTCTCTCCTCAGGGCTGCTTTCCAGCCAGTCCCTGCCCAGCCTGTATTTGTGCCTGGGATTGCCTCGACCCAGATGCAGGACCCTGCCCTTGCTCTTGTTGAACTTCATGAGGTTGGCTTGTGCCCACCTCTGCAGCCTGTCAAGGTCCCTCTGGATGGCCTCCCTTCCCTCCAGCTGTCTGCTGCACCACACAGCTTGGTGTCATCAGCAAACTTGCTGAGGGTGCACTCACTGCCACTGTCCATGTCACCCACAAAGGTGTTGAACAAGACAGGTCCCAGGACTGATCCCTGAGGGACTTCTAGAACTGCTTGTGTGTGCCAGCAGAACTGATACTCATTTGAAGCTAAGATGCTTTTACCTTAAAATGTCATGCCACAGGATTTCCCCATATTTATTTATTCTTTCCCCAAATATTTCACTGAAGTTTTGTGATTTTCCTATTGCAATAATGTCATGCTCTGCAGGACCCAAAAGCACAGGACTGTCTCCAGCTTTGCCTTCCTTATCATTTCTAAATGAGCTGAGCAGCAACCTCCTGAGACAGCCTTTGCTAACTTTGTGGGGCTTTGGTTTTTGACATATATAGATGCAATTCCTCATCATGGATGCAGCTAGGGAAGCCTGCATGCCATCTGCTCTCAGGAGTGAAGATGTCTGCTCTGTGCTGTACAGGGCAGTGCAGCAGTAGGTAAATCAACTGGACTTAGATAAAAGTAATGATCTTCTTGACTGTGCCCTCGTTTGGTGCTCATGCATAGTCCATGCACGAGCAGATGTGGTATTCTCTCATCTTCTTACCTCTTTATCACTGTGACCAGCCCTCTAATTATGAAGTATTTTGCACTAGGTATCTCAGTATAAAAACAGAAGCCAAGTCACAGAGGCAACAGCACTATCAACATCAATGACACATCCTGAAGTGCTTATTGTAAGCCCCTTGTGCTCACAACACTCATGTTTAAAATACTGTTGAACAGGTCTGAAGATATCCAATCCAACTGTAGATTAAGATCATTTCAGGCAACCTAACACAAGGTTAGCTTCTTAAATTACAGTAACTTTGAACAAAAGCTGTTGAGCATCATTGTTGGAAAAAGATTTAGGAGATCCTTATAGTATTCCAGTTATGTAAAATCATTTGTCTTGGGTTTTGCATGAATAGAAAGAATCTGTAAGACAAATAGTACAAAGCTTCAAGGACATAGCAGCGAGTGGTTTGGCCCAGCTTTGAGTTCTTCAGATCTTTGCAAGGGAGATCTACATTCTTCTAGTACTCATCAGAAGTTCTAACTTCAACAGAGGCCACCAGTCATACTGATCTTGGTCCACAAGTGGCTTCATTGTGAGGGGGGAAAAATTTTAAATGTCACAATTGAAAGCAAACCCCTGAAATATAACCTGAAGTTCAACCTGCTTGCTCCAAACTCCAGCAGTATTAACCTCGGGCTCCAGAATCCGCACTCTACAGGTTTGAAAACTAAGCAGATTATTGTAACCAAAGGTAAATAAGAGCAGCACAAAGCAGAAGGGTCAACCTGCAGGCACTGTATGTGAGTTCAAGCCACTCTCCTCACTATCTCGTTGGTATTTTCAAACACTACTGCCTTGAGCGATGCAGAACGGCTGCCAGGCTTTCATGCTCTGTCCAAGAGAGCCAGCAACAAAAACACCATCCTGGAAACACTGGGACCGCGGCGTAACGACACAAGCTCGAAGATTCAGGAGCAGCTACTTATTTGGTGTACTGACAGACACTGATACTTTGCACTATTTTTTGGAAAAGCTTAACACTGATGAATTCATTCATTATTAATAACACATCTGCAACAGCCTCAATTTCACAGGAACCACCTGTGGAAAAGGAAATCGCAGCACATCTGACGTGTTAACCAAAGCACACCTCAGAAAGAGACTCTGTGACATAACACCACCTTTCCTTTGACAGCTGAGTGTTCTTACAAACTGGAAGATGAATTCAGTATGGCATTCAGATAATCAACCAGGATAATTTCTGATGGGACTGGATAGTTGACCTGGTGGACCTGTTGTCTGAAAGTATTTAGTTTTTCACCTCCATAAAGATAAACCCCTGCAAATGGAACAAGTCTGATCCAATATACCTCTTCCCACTTGTGACTGGATGAAGAGGGTCCACAGGAGGACCATGAAAATGATCAGGGGGTTGGAGCAGGTCTGCTATGAGGACAGGCTGAGTCTCTTCCTAAAGACCTCCAGGGATGGTGACTCCACCACCTCCCTGGGCAGCACATTCCAATGGACAATCACTCTTTCTGTGAAGACCTTCTTCCTAACATTCAGCCTAAACCTCCCCTGGCATGGCTTGAGACTGTGTCCTCTTGTTCTGGTGCTGGGTGCCTGGGAGAAGAGACAAGCCCCACCTGGCTACAACCTCCTTTCAGTTGTAGACAGCAATAAGGTCTCCCCTGAGCCTTCTCTTCTCCAGGCTAAGGAACCCCAGCTCCTTCAGCCTCTCCTCACAGGGCTCCAGACCCCTCCCCAGCTTTGTTGCCCTTCTCTGGACACCCTTCAGCATAGCAACATCTTTCTTGAACTGAGGAGCCCAGAACTGGACACAGGACTCAAGGTGTGGCCTAACCAGTGCAGTGTACAGGGGCAGAATGACCTCCCTGCTCCTGCTGGCCACACTGTTCGTGATACAGGCCAGGATGCCATTGGCCCTCTTGGCCTCCTCAGCACACTGCAGGCTCATGTTCAGCCTACCATCAACCAGCACCCCCAGGTCCATCTCTACCTGGCTGCTCTCCAGCCACTCTGACCCCAGCCTGTAGCACTGCCTGGGGTTGTTGTGGCCAATGTGCAGAACCCGGCACTTGGATGTGTTCAGTCTCATGCCGTTGGATTCTGCCCATCTGTCCAGCCTGTCAAGGTCTCTCTGCAGAGCCTCTCTACCCTCCAGCAGATCAACTCCTGCCCCCAGCTTGGAGTCGTCAGCAAATTTACTGATGATGGACTCAATGCCCTCATCCAGATCATCAATAAAGATATTGAACAGGATGGGGCCCAGCACTGATCCCTGGGGGACACCACTGGTGCCTGGCTGCCAGCTGGATGTGGCACCATTCACCACCACTCTTTGGGCTCAGCCTCCAGCCAGTTCCTAACCCAGCTCAGAGAGCTGCTGTCCAGGCCATGGGCTGACAGCTTGGCCAGGAGTTTGCTGTGGGGGATGGTGTCAAAGGCCTTGCTGAGGTCCAGGCAGACCACATCCACAGCCTGCCCCACATCCACCAGGCAGTCACCTGGGCACAGGAGATCAGGTTGGTCAGGCAGGACCTGCCCCTCCTAAATCCATGCTGGCTGGGCCTGATCCCATGGCCGCCCTGTAGTTGCTGTGTGATTGCACTCAGGAGGACTGTTCCATGATCTTGCCTGGCACTGAGGTCAGGCTGACAGGCCTGTATTAAACACGTATAAACACATGATGAAGTGAAAATGGTATTTGAAAACAAATGCCTGTTCTTTGCCCAAGTAAAATACATCACAGATGAATGACTGCAATCACTCTTAAATTAGTTTCAGGAGATCAGACTCTGTTAGATGAAACTTGGTCAGTAACAGTTACTAACATCAAGGCCTCACCTGCAGGTGATGGTGTGCTGCATCCGCTCGTGGGTGGGTGGCTCTGGAGTCCACGGAGGGAAGGCAGCGACAGTCCACTGATGACCGGAGGGAAAAGCAGTGGGTACGGTGCTGCTGGGTAGTGAGTCATATGTCCATTCACTGCGGGCACTGGACATGTGCGGCTGCTGGTGGTCATCTTAACACCTCACAGCGGAGAACAGGTACCTCGCATCACTCCAGGCCAGCGAACAGATACCTCGGCTTGTGAATGGAGAGGGCTGTCGAGCCTGCGAGCACAGCCTGAGCTGGGCTGTGTGATGATGAAAAGGGAACTCAGGAGATCAGGTCTTTCCTAGACTTCATCTCTGCTTCCTACTGTTCTCTTTTCCAGGACATTATTGCTCTGTGGACTGCAGACAGAGTCTTCCCGCTCTGTGTATCAGGGCACCCTAGCTTATGGACGTGTTTCTCTCCCTGGGAGGACAGCTGCTCTTTACAGATGCATCCCGACACAGCCTGTGTGAAGAAGAAAACAGCATGTTGAGTATCCTATTTTTAATATATACAGAGAGAAAAGTCTCTTGTCCCTTTGCAACTTTGGTTAAGCGGTTACTCATTGATCAATAGCGTTCTACAAGACCGTCTTGATGGTTACCTGAGGGGTGAGATTCCTACCCCACTCAAGTTAACAGCAGAATATCCATCAACTTCATTTCCCTGCCTGATGTGCTGCACCAAAAGCATCTTTTGGTCAGACACAATCTTGTTTTGGAAGCTGCCAGTTCTAAAACTGATGCACCAATACTAACTGAAATGTTGATACTGAGGGATTAATAAAAATAGTTTAGAAAAAAAAAAAATCAACTTCTGAAATACTTTCATGTGTACAAAAGCTTTCAGTTTTGGCACAGGAGCTACAGACACAGACTGGACATTAGGTAGAGAATCTTTACCGAGAGAGCGCTGAGGCATTGGAACAAGTTGCCCAGGGAGGTGGTGGAGTCACCGTCCCTGGAGGTGTTCCGGAAGCTGTAGATGTGGCATGTGGTGGTCATGGTAGCTGAGTTATGGTTGGACTTGATGATCTTAAAGGTCTTTTCCCACCTTAGTGATTTTATGATTTTTTATGGATGAACAATGCTGAGAAGGCTCTCTGCTCACTTCAGTGTCACGGCTCTGGCAGTGCACTGGGGAACCCAGGGTGTCTGACCCAACTTTGTGTTGGGCTGTTAAAACACTAATTGATTCATCAGTAACTGTTCTCACAAGAGACTGTTAGTTTACCTTCACACCACTCCAGTGACACCTCACTGATTGCCTTTTTTTATTTGAGAGGGCACTTCTTGTGCTATTCTCAGCAGTGACAGTTGCTCCTGCTGCTGATGAGCAGTGCAATGGATGGCCTTCTCAGACAGAGCCTGTTTGCGCAGTGCTAGGAAGTGCTGGTGTCCTGAGAGCTCCTGCAAGGGCTGCAAGCACTCCATACTGTGAACATTGCTCTTGCAGTTCTTTGTGCAGTGCTCCTGACAAAAGAAGATGAGTGCTGCTGCAGGCTCCTGAGCATCACCCCACTGAGGAGTCACCCATCACCTCCAGCATGTGCTGGTGAAGACAGCAAAAGCCACAGCCCAAACTCAGCCACCCAAAACCAAAGCAGTCCAGGGCTGTCTAAATGCTTTGTTTCCCCAGAAAACATGTACGCCCTTGCGTCTGCTATAGCTGGAAATGAGTAACAACATCACAGAATCATTCAGGTTGGAAATGACCCTCAGGATCACCAAGGCCAACCCAGAACCCGACTCTACAAGGGTCACCCCTAAACCATATCCCCAAGCACCACATCCAAACCACCTTCAAACACCTCCAGGCTTGGTGACTCTACCACCAGAGCGGGCAGCACATTCCAATCCCTGACCACTCTTGCCCTGAAAAAATGTTTCCTGCTGTCCAGTCTAAACCTACCCAGAGGCAGCTTGAGGCCATTCCCTCTTGTTCTGTCACTAATTACCTGTGAGAAGAGACCAGCAGCCTCTCCACAACCTTCTTTCAGGCAGTTGTGGAGAGCCACGAGGTCTCCCCTCAGCCTCCTCTTCCTCGCACTAAACAGCCCCACACCCACTGCTATACAGCATTTTTATTTGTAATTATTTGAAATTATATCTGGAAACCAAAGGCAAGAAGATTTTCTGGTGGGATAATGAAGGCAGTGGTGAAATGGTGTCTCAAGGTCACAAAGCAATGTCTATGCCAGAGGAGGGAGCCTGCAGGAAGCCAGAATTGACTATCATTGCTGCTACTCAGTCTAATGATTGCAGGTAAGAATTCAGATGAGCAAGGAAAAGGAAAAAAAATAAACCCCCACCCCCGAATGCAGATGTTTGCCTGTCAGACCACAGTGGAGTGTGCCTGCTCTGGGTGGAATGCCAGCAAAGGTTACCAGCTGTGCATGTTTTCAGACAGCAATTTTTGCTGAGTGCAGGCTGCACAGGGATAATGGAAGTGTAGCCTGTGTTTGATAACTCTGTAAATTATGCACAAAATACCTTTAGCACTAGGGGACACAGACGTGTGCAGAGATGAGATTGCAACACAGTGTACAGTGAGCTAACACACAGCTGTTGGGAATGCTGAGCATCTCCAGCACCATGTGCCTGGAGACCAGTGAAACCGGGGAGATCATCTGAGAAAGCCTTAATGGCCCAAATACATTGACTCTAGTGTGGGGTGTCCCTGCCCATGGCAGGGGGGGTGGAACTAGATGATCCTTGTGGTCCCTTCCAACCCTGAATGATACTGTGATACTCATCCACACCACAAAATGAGATGAACCATCACAGATGAGCGTTTTACCTAGCAAAGGCTTTATAAAGCCTAGGACACAGTGCAAGCCCAGTATCAAAGGAACATGCAAAGAACTGATGTTCTCCAAAACAATTCCACAACAGCTGGCAAAACCACCATCCTTCAAAAGGTAAAACAAAAAGAACAAGGAGGGAAGAGATGTCGACAAAAACAGCTCCAAAGGTCTCTGCATCAATCACAGGAGGAGGTCACCTGTTGTCCAATGATGTAGGTCTTTGGAAATAAAATTTGCCTTACAAAACTCTCTAATATCTTCAATTATACTTCCATCAGCCAGAAAAATGCAGAGCTCATCATAAACCATAAAACTTCCCAGAACCGCATCACATTAATTTGCATATTTAAGTGACAAGTACTCAGAAAAGAAGCAACTCCTCCTGGACAGAGGGGGACAAAGGGCTCTCAGAGAAACTCCTTGGTCACTTCCTCACCACTGTACTGCGATGGAGCTGCTGATGACACAATGCAGTGACATCATAGCTCCCCAGTGTGAAGATCCATAGGAAATAACAGTTCTGAAATTATCTTAGTCCTGCAGTCCTCCATGCTTAGGATTTTATGTGAAGTGTAACTGTATACTGAAATTACTGCCAGAAAGCAAGCAGGCTTCTCATGCTTACTGAAAACACACCCTCCTTTCACCCCTCATGGCAAGAAATTTCCTGCAGATAGCTGTGTTGAAGATATGCCTTAAGAACTTACCCCTCTGCAAAGGTCTTCAGACCTCTTCTCTCTTCTCTCCAAATAAAGGCAGAGAAGGAACACAGTGTGAAACCTATGATACTTTAAACAATATATCATTTGGGTCCAAGTAGTATCCCCCAGGAAAAGCAGGATGTTATAAATGTTCACCTAGCTGAACATCTACACAAGAGACATGGGGAAAATCATAGGCAGAGATCTATGTTCCAGCAACTCCAGCTTCTTGTAAAGAAGCAAACTCCACTTGTGTTCTTTGGTTACTGGGGGACTTCAAGCCACCAACTTTGCTAATAGAGACCACAGACCCAGTACCTGCTTCACTTCACAGCAGAGGACAAAGCAGAAACTGCTGCAGCTTAGGATAGGATAGGGTAGGATAGGTTGGAGAAGACCTCCAAGATCATCAAGTCCAACCTATCACCCAACACCATCTAATCAACTAAACCATGACACCAAGCACCCCATCCAGACTCTTCGTAAATACCCCAGCGATGGTGACTCCACCACCTCCCTGGGCAGCACATTCCAATGGCCAAACTCTCTTTCTGTGAAGAACTTCTTCCTAACCTCCAGCCTAAACCTCCCCTGGTGCAGCTTGAGACTGTGTCCTCTTGTTCTGTCACTGGTTGCCTGGGAGAAGAGACCAAACCCCACCTGGCTACAACCTCCCTTCCAAGTAGTTATAGACAGCAATAAGGTCTCCTCTGAGCCTCCTCTTCTCCAGGCTAAGCAACCCCAGCTCCCTCAGCCTCTCCTCACAGGGCTGTGCTCCAGACCCCTCCCCAGCTTTGTTGCCCTTCTCTGGACACCTTCCAGCAACTCAACATCTTTCCTAAACTGAGAGGCCCAGAACTGGACACAGGACTCAAGGTGTGGCCTAACCAGTGCTGAGTACAGGGGCAGAATGACTTCTCTGCTAGTTCCATGACACTAAAGACAACTCCTAAGGTAAGACTTCACTTGTGTCAACAAACTGACCCATCCAGGCTCCTCAGCTCACTCATGAAGACTGGACATCAGCTACAGACTTCTAGGTCACACACACTAAACTAAACCTGCACCACAGACCAAGGCACAGTATGACAGCATATGGGTGCCAGCTTAGAGAAGACTTCCCTTTTCTGTCCCTTGCTATGGTAAATGTCCCACAGCTGCAGAAGCATGTCCTCTCTGGACCGTGGCATTTGCTCAGAAGCAAGCTCCATCCTTTCCACACCATGCATACCATGAGCACACTCTCCTCTAGCTTAGACCTGAATACCCTTCAGGAGACAGCTAACAAGCTTCTCCTAAACGGGACAGAAAGAGTCAGCTACCATAGCCGAGGAGGAGCTCCAGAAGCAGCAGGGCAAACTGACTACAGAGTCACCTTAGCAGGGGCTGGAGACTCCCTGCTGTGAGGTGGCAGCACGGATTTCTGCCCTGTACATCAGAGAGAACATTTCCAGAAGATAGCTGCCATCAAGGCACTGCAGAGGATCTGCCCCATGAGATTTGCTTTAGTGACTGACCATGAGTACAAGCACCTTACTATGAACAGTACAGAAAAGGATCATACAGGGAAGTTTCTTCAAAGGCTCGGCCAGAGCAGATCACACTGCACACTGCCTTGCACTGAACAGCAGCCAGCGACTCTTCTTCGACAGAACATATGCCTCCTTTTGGTTCTCACAGGCCTTCAATGAATGACTTCAGTGTTAAACAGAAGGCCAGAGGAAGACCATAGTAGCTGTGTAGCACAGAGCAGAGAGTATTTATCAGCTGCAGTTAAACCAGCAGGTGTACCTCTTTCTTCCACGTTTCTTCTTGGTACTTGTGCAGCTGAGCAGAAGTTCTGAAAGGCGGCCTGCATACAGGAGCTATATGAGCCTCCTGTACCTCCAGGGAAGCACACACATACTGTACTGGGCAATACTGTAACAGGCTCACGGGATGTTAGGCATCGGAATGGGCCTTCAGAGATCAAGTCCAATCCCTCTGCCAGAGCAGGGCCATAGAATCCAGTGCAGGTCACACAGTAGCACATCCAGATGGGCCTTGAAAGTCTGCATAGAAGGAGACTCCACAGCCTCTCTGGGCAGCCTGCTCCAGTGCTCTGGGACCCTCACAGCAGAGAAGTTCTTCCTCCTGTTGAGGCAGAACTTCCTGTGCTGGAGTTTCTATCCATTGCCCCTTGTCCTATCACAGGCTGCAGCTGAGCAGAGCCTGTCCCCTCCCTCTTGACCCCCAGCCCTCAGAGCTTTACAGACATTGATTAAATCTCCTCTCAGTCTTCTCCTCCCCTGACTAAACAGCCCCAGGGCTCTCAGCCTCTCCTCACCAGGCAGTGCTCCAGTCCCTTCAGCATCCTTGTAGCCCTCTGTGGAACTCCCTCCAGCAGACCCCTGTCCCTCCTGAACTGGGGAGCCCAGAACTGGATGCAATATTCCAGGAGAGGTCTCAGTAGGGCAGAACAGAGGGGAAGGAGAACCTCCCTAGATCTGCTGCACACACTCCTCTGAATGCACCCCGTGGACCCCATTGGCCTTCTTGGCCACCAGGGCACATTACTATCCCATGCAGAACTTGTTGTCCACCAGCACTCCCAGCTCCTTCTCCACAGGGCTGCTCTCCAGCAAAGCAAAAAAAGCAGTCTCCAAACCTGTACTGCTGCAGTTTATTCTTCCTTCCCTAGTGCAGGACTCTGCACTTATCCTTGATGAACCTCATTAGGTTCCTCTCTGTCCAAGTCTCTCTGAATGGCTGCACAGCCTTCAGGTGTCTCAGCCCAGCCTCCCAGTTTGGTATCATCAGCCAACTTGCTGAGCAGATTCTGTCTGTCCCCTCATCCATGTCATTGAGGATGATGTAGAACAGGACCAGACACAGCACCAAATCCCAAAATTCATCCTTCTGAATTCTGCGCTTGTGTAAGATTTTATTTGAACTCACAAGATCCCTTTGCTGGTACAGGTGACTTTGACACACATCAACAGCTATAGATAGACAGCCCTGAGCTAGTCAAAAGGCTATTTTTCTATTCTCCCCCTTCTGCTAACCTTGCCTCAACTTCCTCTCTCACTGTCCACAGCAGGGAATTACGGCATCAGCATTATAAGGAGAGCAGCATCTCCCCCTTCTTCTTTCTTTCCTTACTTCTGAAAAAGTCAGTGGGGAGTCCTGCCTTACCTGCGGTGTCATTTGAAATTCAGTAGTCACTTTAAGACTAAGACTTCGAGCTAAATCCACATTTCTACACCCTTCAAATAGAGAGAGCTACAGTTGTGCTTGCTTCACCACTGAGGAATGACACCATGAGCAGAGGAGAGGCATGCTGCCATGAGGACACGCTCTGCCCGCAGCTGGGCACTGGGGGATTTGTTACTCCATGCCTGCCTGTCTGCAGTGTAGCTGTCCACAACGTTTCCAGAGTCACGGAGGAAGTCTCTTTTAAGTTAACTTCCCATGTTCTTGCCAATGCCCAAACTTCCCCCTCTCTTAAGTCTTAGGCTAACTCCTAAAATAGGAACTTCAGGACTTTGAAGGTAGCCTGGCAGTAAGGTGGGAGAGGCAAGTTGCTCCTCTCAGCAGCGAAAGCAATTACAGAGACATTTTGCAGGTAACAATTTTAGCAATATATTACATCTTTTTCCCAAGGGACTGAGTTGACAGAGTCTTTATTTATTAGGTGGCTTTGAGACATATTCTAATGCTGTTTCCAAACAAGTTAAGGTGCAATACTTTGGAGAACCCTTACTGTATTTAACATGGAGTTTGTATTGAAGTCCCTGATTATGCATATGCTTTCTATTATGCTAGCTGATAGCGTTGCACGGAGCAGTACTGAATAATTCAGCACATTCAGCACGACTGCAGTGTAAATCAGTCAGATACAGTAACACGATAACCACACTGCCTTTAAGCTCTTTAAAATGCATGCAAACTTGATTTCATTGAGGGGCCTTATTCCTTTCCCCACTGACCCTCGTTGACTGTGAGGTGTTGTGCTTTTGTTTCCTTGGCTATCCAACAAGATTTAATTAAACAATAAACTACTTACTGTGGCGGGGGGGGGGGGGAGGGGGGGAGAAAAAGACAAAAAAAGGTGCCTTTGGAGTGTTATGTTTCCTTTATTAGCATAGTGATGTGAAACTAAACAGAAAAAGCAATTTAATAACAAACATTCCTTTGAGAAGGGCTCTGGGAGCAAAAGGACATCCACTTATTGTTCAGCCCATCCCATTGGTCCATATACGGCAATAAAGGTACAATAGAAGGAAACAGGAAACAGACTGGCACATCTGCATTATCTTATTAGAGGCTAATGGATATCTGAGAGGAACATGCATCTGATGCTGAATAGTCTGTACCAATCTCTGAAGCAATTACTCTTAATTAGTGGATTCTGTTTATAGATGGAACTTAGTGTACCCTTCTGTATCAAAGAGACACAGGCATCTGGAGAGAGATAGGGTTTTCTTAAAGAGAAAGCGCTGCAGCACAATGCAAGGCTTTGTGGCTGGGGGGTTTTCTGACAAAAAAATAAGCTCTCCAAACCATAACATATTCTACTACACTATTAATCAAACAAGCATGCTGGTAAAAAAAAAAGTAATGAAAACACGAAGACCATATTGTTAATCTCAAACTCTGAAAGTAAATACAGAAAGCTAATAGTTGAATATGAATTATATGACAAAAAACCCACTTTGATGATAAGCAAATAAACAACTCAGCCTAAAATTCTCAACCGCTGGCCAAAAAGCTTAAAATAGTGTCTTAAGTCAGAAGAACAACATCTGCATTTTGTATCTGCCAAGCCTGCAGCCAAAAAAAGTAAACCACTCTATATGACCAGATGCATGAAGGAAAATACATGAAACAGCTTCAAAGTCAGTTTATGGAGAAGCAGAGCTGCAGCTCTTCCATCCCACCACCACCACTGTTGTCATGTACTCACAACGATAGGTGCAGGACTTACGGGAGGAAGGAAGATGCTCTTACAGTGACACCCTTCCCACATCTTGGCCTGTGAGATAGCTGTCTACTGGCATCCGTGAATTGGCTTTTGTCATAAAGCTGACATTTGCAGAATGGATTTCTGTTTTATTTCTGGCTTGTTTGTGGTGCCCTTTTTCCCCCCCCGATATAGTCAAGAGTTAGTTAATACAATTAATGAACTGTTTATTTAGGAAGTATAAAAAGGGGAAGGAAAAAGCTTCTTGTTCCTTAAGCAGCTATGCCTCATATTGCCTGCACTGCAAACACAAAAAGATATAGGCTTGAAAAAAAGGGAAATTTAAATCTGAAAAGGATAAAAAGTGAGACACAATGACATCCATTTATTTACACACCACACAACAGCACCCTGCTGTGCCAGCTATTGATTTTAGTGGAACTGAGAGCCCATGTTGGAGAGCAGCAGCTGTGAGTGCATAGCCTGAATCCTCATATGGGAACAATACTCTATAAGCAGAATAACCTATTTCAGCCAACATACAACATTAGACACACACAGAGCTTCCATTTCAAAATCTGCAAGGCTGTGGTTGTCTGCTCTACAGAGGTTCAAAGGAGTTATTAATTCATTTGTGTTAGCACAATGCTAGCATGAAGAAGTGATGCAAAGGACCGAAAATCCACACTTCACATGGCTGTTACTCTACAGAGATGTTAGCTCTGTTCTATACTAATCACATTTAAGATCCTCCCACTACACCAGGCAATTCCGTGTTTTCTCCTCTTGTCTGCTGGCTATAACTGAGGGGTGGAGTGGGAATTGGTTGGTTGGTTGGGGTAGGGAGGGAATTGGGGAGGGGGATGCAGTTGTTTGGGGGGTTTTTTGTTCGTTTTTTCACAACTATCTGCATTCCATCCTTCTTTCATGACTCAGCAGTTACCAAAACTGTGCTAAGAAGTAAAGACAAATGGTAAGGTCAGGTGACAGGGTTAACAATTTACTGTGTGTAGTGCCCTGAGCACCCGATATAGTAGAACTGACTCATGTTTTTGTGCAGGATGAGAAGTTTATTTCCTGTGCAGTAGTTTTCATTCACCTCTGTAAGGGAATCTTGCAGCTTTCTGCAAAGGGCTTTGAATACACTTTGCATTCGTGAATAGGACAGTCTACTTTGCAAGTAGGTGCATTCCTTCATATTCTGCCACACTCAGAGATCCCAATGGACTGTCAAAAAAACTTCATTTATGGAAATCAGAAAGGCAAGTAATTGAGCTTGGGGCTCTCTGACTTTAAGTGAACTTTTATGCTGATTCAACCTTCTCAACCTTAAAAGCTACTTCATAATGCTTAAAATTGCTCTTTCAGTGGAATCAGAGCATCTGTCCTTGCATTGTCATCTTTGCTGGTCGTTATTAAAGTTCCTAAGGATGTAAAACAGTAACTCCCCATTGAAAATACCCTAAGCAAGACACTATGGTATGGGGTACAGAGGTTTAGGAGACAGACATTTACCAGAGTAAATCTCTGGGGATTTTTCCAGACCAAATCCATTTCCCAGTTTTCACTCCTTCCCAAAATTCAAAGGGAAAAATACATCACTTCTCTTAAACACAATTCAGACAACCAACAATTCACACAGCACAAGGCAGTCAGCAAGAACAGCTTCTACAAATGGTCACTGAGGTCACACATAACCAAAAACGCCAATATAAAACTCGGACCCGCTGGGGCGCTATGCTGACTACTTTAATATTACTCTCCAACTACACCTTCTCAGCAAGTTTCCTTTGTTCCTCCACCATTTCTCCCCCCAGTTTAGAAAAAAGCAGACTGGACTTTGTGACTCAAATTGTACTTCACAGTGTGCCCAACCAGACTGTTTTGATACTGCTATGTGAGATGGCAACTGATGAAGAGGAAAAATTTTCACTGATGCGATTAAGGAACCTGTCCCTTGGGCTCACCTCTCATTATCCAGTCAAGCAGAGAAAAAGAACCACAAAGAAAGGTGAGCTGCACCCAGCTCCAGCACACTTCTAGGATTCACAGAGGCCAACACGTAGCACCTTGAACTGACAGTGTACTCGACTATCTGTAAGGACAAGGGGCATCACTGATCTCTGTTTGAGTTCAGAATGGGACATGCTTCCTGTTCAGCAAAAAAAACCAATAAAAATCTCCCATTGAAGGTCTTCCCCTTCACAGGCAATTAATTGGTCTTTAATCTGGCTACAAGGCATCTCAAGACAGCATCATGAGTCCAAGCACGTTTTTCCACAGAAGACAGGCCAGGGGAGGGGAGACTGAGTAAGCAAGGGAAAACACATCCTGCCGTCCATGTTCACCAATATCAGCCAACGTGACATGCAGATGCTCACAAGTATGCCAATCTCTTCCCAAGTGGCATTACAGCTAGGAGGATGTGGGAGATACAGCTGAAGACTCCCAAGCATGCTCTCAAGAGTGCTCACAGTTAACCTTCTGGCAATTGGAGACATCATGGTGACCAATCAATGCAAATACATCACTGCAGCCACTAAAAAAAGCCTTATACTGACTGTTTATAACCTTCAAGAGGCCTCTGAGATCAGTAAGAGGGGTCAAGTGATGTTATTGTTTTGGTGACAGATGGAAGATCTCTAGTAAATGATAGTGGCCTGAGAATCATTAAAAGAGTAGAGTACTTAATCTGCTCAAAAGCTAAGGAGGGAAGCAGCTTTGGATGGCAGCTCTTTGACAGAGAAGTACATCTATTTGGGAGGCCAACACTCTGTGTTCACATTGAGTGCTGCAGGTGAGCCAGGATGACAAGATACTCCATTGCCTGGAGTCATACAGGGTACCTTCTGTGGCATGAAGGATGAAATTTAGTAGTCAAATTTAGCCAGCCTGGATGCCAAGCCACAGCTGCAAATCATGGCATTAGACTTGCCTGTACCACCAGCTTAAACTCTACAGCTTCAGTTTCCACTTACACTTTGTTCAGTAACTGGACAACCAGTAAATACAAATCTTTTTGTGCCCCCCTATGGCATGGAGATGCTGCCTGAAAACACAAAGAAGAAAGATCAGCGTTGTGTGATCTTAGAGTCATAGAATGGTCTGAGCCAGAAGGCACCTCCAAAGCTCATCCAGTCTGACCTCCCCACAGTCGGCATGACATCCTCAGCTAAATCAGGATGCCCAGGGCCTCATTGAGCCTTGTCTTGAATATCTCCAGGTAAGGGGCCTCAGCCACCTCCCTGTGCAATCTTCACATGCTATGGGAAGACTACAACAGTCATTGAGATAAAGAGGAGAATAAAATCGTGTTTAAATTGGAAAAGGCACCAGAGTAGATGGCTTTGCCTCAGCTCTACCAGAGTTCCTTTTACTGCAAAGAAGGATCTGACTCAAGCTCACTTTTCTGCAAAGAACAATTCTGACATGTGGAGTAATCCAAACTTATTGTTAGGATGAGCAATGGAGTTGCCCCCCAAAATTAATGTTTATTCAGGAGGCTGAGAAACCTGAACAAAGATTTTGTTAGGGATTTGCCTGAACTGTGAAACAAGGATTTAGGCTTCTCAGGGCCCCGGGACAGAATTAGGAAGCAAAGCACTATGTTTAGGAGGTAGGTTCAATCTGTCTCTGCTTTTTTGTTTTGCACTACAAGGCTGGAAATTCTACTTCCTCAGAGCCAGAGGAGTTTCTATCCTTGCTGCACCTCTCTGTCAAGTGACGAGGGTGATCCAAATGGAAGAGAGGGAAAATAGAGTTCAAGCACCGGCTGCAAACTTCATTTCTGAATACTGGTCTGTTGGACTAAAGGTGTATCTGTCATGGAGGTGTGAATACTGCTAACACAAAACAACTTAACACAAGCATTTATCATCCTTTGTTATATATGGCAAGTCTAGTAGCATGTGTGCTGAAAGGTTCTGCAATTCCTCTGAGTTATTAGAGTCCTCAGTCCTGCTTTACCCAGAAGACAACATTTCTGCTGTCTACTTCAGGCTCCTGAACCTTCACTTATTACAGATCACAAATTTCAATATATTCCCAGTAAGACTCCCTGCAGGTCAGCAGAATATGCCGGAGGGCTGGTGGAGATTATGAACATTTATTTCAAAACCTCTGTTCTCTGTAGCTCCCTGTCACAGGCACAATAGGGTAGCAAAATTAGGAACAAGCACAGCCATTAACTAGGAGGGGACAAAGCCACAGAGTGGAATGCAGAACAAAAATAGCATTTTTATTGTCAATATTCTGCTTAACAGGGAGCCAATAAAGCAATTTCAAAGTGTTAATAATACAGGGAGATAACACTGCATATGTAAGCACCTTCAGAGCTGTCCTCTGAATCACCTACAAATGTTGCCAAATCTTATCAGTCAGGTCACAAGGACATAGGTGCACTAATCGCTCATGGTAGCCATGAAACCAGCACATCTTTTCCATATGCTAACACATTCAGAAGACCTGTGTCCCAGAATTATTCTGCTAGAGGTGCATGACCTATAGGAATACTTTATCAGAAAGACCAAAGTGAACTATGACCTCACATTTCACTCCCAACAGGACCCTAAGCACTGACAAAATTCAAGCAGACTTGTGTCATACACATCAGTTGGCCAAGCAGGACTTCTGACACAGTACAAAACTATTCTGTGAATTGCAGAGCAATCATTCCCAAGAAGCCCATTCCTAAAAGCATCTTTCCACTAGTAAATGCAAGACAACTTTCCCACTTCCTTGACAGGGAAACTGGATTGCTTCACATTCATATCTACTGTGCAGGGGGGGGAAGTTGCACGCAAGCTCTTGGGGAGGGTGGAGAGGGGTCATGCGACACCATGCACACACAGCCCTGCCCAAACCTCCAGTCATGTTTAGGAACCTCAGCCATAACCAGTTTAATCTGAATGTGGATCAAATGCTTTCCGGGGCAGCATTTAGTCTCTGAACACGCTGGGCTCACTAATCTTTCAGATTCAGTGGCCAAGTAATGTATTAAAATGATTAATTTTGAAAGCATTCCAAAAAAGGGAGTGAGTATTTGCATAAATATGCCATGAGATATGGGTTAAGTGTAAAACTCAACAGTAGCTGGTGTCCCATCGGAGCTTGCACGCTTGGCTGACAGTGCCAAAGGAGGCTCCTGTGGAAAGATGAGTAGTTAGGCAGTGCTTCCTCCAACGAGCCTCCAACCAATTCTGAACCCCCACGAGCAGAGCAGCAATAAAGACATTCATTCTCGGTGACAAGATGCTCACTGGTACAACGTTCAGCACAGGCACGCTCTTCCTCTGCATACCAGGAGTCAAACCCAGTGTCTGGATGAGTACAAGCCAGCGCAGATCCGCCTCTTGGCACTGACAGCACCACCTCTGCTGCAATAGCCCTTCCTTCCTTTATGCTTGCCAGGCAGTGCAGGCTGACTTGCTCTGCCAGGTACTCTGCTTTTATTGTATAACAATACACCCAGAGCCAGGCAGGCGGGCACACTTTCCATACTTTGTACATGTCTGGTGATTGCCCTTCTCCACTGCAGGAGAATGACCTTCTCAAGGCTCTTGGTGCACAATTCTCAGGACAGCAACACTTTACGAGTCAGGGTCCAGGAATCCAATGAATTGCAAAAGGACACAGAAAAGTGAGAAGCTAGAAGACAGGAAGCCCAGCTGGGTGCCCAAGGCTGGTAAGAAAATCTGCCTTAACCATGCAAATACCAGCAGCCAAGCAGAGCATATCTCTGAATTAGGAATGCCAAAGCAGACATGTCACAACAGAGAGAGCTTTTCTAACAGTGCCTGAAGTTTCTTCAACAGATGCACATGTTGGGTGAGCAAAGGAATTCATCCCCAAGAGAAAAAAAAAAGAGAGGAAAAAAAGCAAACAAAAAAAGAGGCCTTATCTAGTAAGCCAAAGCTGCTAAAAAATCCACTCATCACTTCTGGGATTATCAGGCAAAAATTAAAAAAGATTAAAAAATAAAATCACTAAACAGAACAGTCCAGTCAGAGATGGTTAGAAGCCTGGGCCTGCATCAGAAAGAGTGTGGCCAGCAGGAGCAGGGAAGTCATTGTGCCCCTGGACTCAGCACCGGTTAGGCCACACCTTGAGTACTATGTCCAGTTCTGGGCCCTTCAATTTCAGAGGACATTGAGACTCTTGAATGTGTCCAGAGAAGGGCAACAAGGCTGGGGAGAGGCCTCGAGCACAGCCCTGTGAGGAGAGGCTGAGGGAGCTGGGGTTGCTTAGCCTGGAGAAGAGGAGGCTCAGGGGAGACCTCATTGCCCTCTACGACTACCTGAAGGGTGGTTGCAGCCAGGTGGGGGTTGGTCTCTTCTCCCAGGCAACCAGCACCAGAACAAGAGGACACAGTCTCAAGCTGCACCAGGGGAAGTTTAGGCTTG
Source organism: Melanerpes formicivorus (assembly GCF_026170545.1). Taxonomy (NCBI): domain Eukaryota; kingdom Metazoa; phylum Chordata; class Aves; order Piciformes; family Picidae; genus Melanerpes; species Melanerpes formicivorus. The sequence goes on from NW_027142375.1 coordinate 598,993, forward strand.
AGGCAAGGAGAAAGTTCTTCACAGAGAGAGTTGTTAGCCATTGGAATGAGCTGCCCAGGGAGGTCACCATCCCTGGAGGTGTTCAAAAAGGGATTGGATGTGGCACTTGGAGGCATGGTTTAGTAGTCATGAGGTGTTGGGTGACAAGTTGGACTGGATCTCTGAGGTCTTTTCCAACCTTATTGATTCTGTGATTCAAGCACATCACTCAGTATTACCCTGACTGCATCCTCTTCCTCTTGCCTGGGCCAACTGAGTCTCAGGCAGTTGTCCATTCTATGAGGTCTCCCTGATTATCCTATGCTAAACCAAATCCTAATGAAGAAAAAAAAGCAAATGAAATGTCCTTAAAACTATGCACAAGCAAGAGAATGAACTAAAGCTGATGGCTAATATAAGTAATCTCTCAGAGCCAGTGAACTCCGTAGAGGCTGTCACTTCCTTTACACCAGCTGCACTTCTGACAGATATTCAGCCCAAATGCATCTTAAGACAAAGTTTTCCAATTCCCAGCATGGAGTCCATCACTGTAAGGACTGTGAGATGGGTAGAACCATGGCTGCTCTGCACTGCCTATCAACTTTGTGAGGGAAAGGGAAGGGAGCAGAAGTGGAAAGAAAAAAGGAACGTGTTTCATCCAGTCACTGTTGCTTAATTTGCTGACAGGGGTGAACATCACCCTGATCATGAACACAAAGCTCACCTGTACTATTAGAGATTCACAGTGACAACCCACCCCAGCCTGCTTCAGATAATTATTTAGAATGGAAAGTGGTTACATTCTGTGGAACACTAGGCAATTCCAGGATGCGTTACAAGAAACGTACCTGACTGAATAACACATAAAAGAGTACTCCAAGAAAAGCGAGGCCTGCCTCTCCTCTAACAAGAAACGGCAGAGCTAGAGAAAAGTGAGAAAAAGCATCCTGTAGACGATTCCTTTGTGAAAACAGATGCATTCTCAACATGCACTGGGTCTCATATTCGTCCAACCGCTCTGATCCTACTTTTGACAGATGTGTGCTTGCTTTTTTTAATAGCAGACGTTAGAAAATAGGAGATCTAAAATAATAATAGTAGTCCACATGTTAAATAAAATCACAGGATCTCCTCCCTTTTCACACATTTTATAGCCACTGTAATATGTCTACACTCTGCTGTTACCATATATAAGCTCAATCAATTTTTCTTGCATGTCTTCAAAGAGTACTGCTGGGCCTTTATAAGAAAAAATAAAAGAAAGTAAAAGAATTGGGTATATTGTCTTTATTGCGAGAGTATATGTTTCTGAAAGAAATGCTGATTCTCTGGTATGAAGAGGAATGCAAAAATATAGCCCCTCTACATCTAAGCATCAAAGACCAAATGGCCTAAAAGCAGAGAAATGCTATAGCGAGAGCTTAAATTCCAGTCTAGCATTTGATTTAGTGGTAATCCTCCAAACCCAGTTCTGCATCCAATAAACACAAGATTAGGATCCAGTTGTTGACACATGGTAAGGAAATGAAACACTTTCTGCCTCTGCAAAGTTCACATTTTTCTGGGTGAAACAATGCACACTTGGAGCTCAGGTCTCTAAAGCACCTTTTAAAGCAGCAAGGAGAACTGAAAGTCATCTACAAGAAACAATACTGTCTGATGTGCTGAAAAGATCTGAATTAAATAACTGAACTGTCACATCCACTCTTAAGCCTTTGAAAAATAATGAAACCCAAATGAAGCTTCATCCAAGAGGCGTAAGGCACATACATCAGAGCTCTGCTTTGCATACCTCACTGCCAGGGCATGTCACTCACTGAGAATCTTTGGACCAAGCAAACCACAAAAACTTCCATTCAAAAAATGAATGAAGGTTCACTAAAACTCTGCAACCCCAAGTCAGGGGCTATCCAGTCTGGAGAAGAGAAGGCTCCAAGGAGACCCACTTGGGGCCTTCCAGTATCTGAAGGGGGCTACAGGAAAGCTGGGGAGGGACTTTTTTGGGCATCAAGGAGTGATAGGACTTGGGGGGGATGTAGCAAAACTAGAAGTGGGTAGATTCAGACTGGATGTCAGGAAGAAGTTGTTCCTCATGAGGGTGGTGAGACACTGGCACAGGTTGCCCAGGGAGATGGTAGAAGCCTCATCCCTGGAGGTTCTTAAGGCCAGGCTGGATGTAGCTCTGAGCAACCTGCTGTAGTGTGAGTTCTCCCTGCTCAAGCAGGAGGCTTGGAACTGGCTGAGCCTTGAGGTCCCTTCCAACTCTGACAGTTCTGTGATTCTACAGTTCTATAACAACCACAAGAATAAGATACTCTCCTTGAAGGAACATTGCAACCCAAATTCATAAAGGAGAATCTCTTATTCTTGTGGTTAAGAAACTGACCACTTTTGAAAGAGAAACAGAAATGTCAGCAGGCAGCAATGAAGGCATGCAGTTCACACCTGCCTGAGCAGAATCCACCACTCAGCCATACACTTCTCTACTAAGATTACTCTGTCCCTCCATTTTTAAAAGCACATCATTCTGAGTAGTTATTCAGCAGTCCTAAACATCACTGAATAGCAAATGCATCACAGAGGGAGCTACATTTTATAATGAAAATGTGCACACAAAGGGCAGGGAAAAACCCCACCATACACCTTCCCAAAGCAGTATACAAAATTACCCAGCAACAGTGTAAAAGCTTCTGGGTAGTTTCCTTTCCCTAGCCTCCAGTGGAGGGTTTATTCTAGAGAGACAGCCCGAATAGAATAGAATAGACCAGACCAGACCAGGTTGGAAGGGACCTTCAAGATCATCGTGTCCAACCTATCACCCAACACCACCTAATCAACTAACCCATGGCACCAAGCACCCTGTCAAGTCTCCTCCTGAACACCTCCAGTGACGGCGACTCCACCACCTCCCCGGGCAGTCCATTCCAATGGGCAATCACTCTCTCTGTGTAAAACTTCCTCCTGACCTCCAGCCTGAACTTCCCCTGGCACAGCCTGAGACTGTGTCCTCTTGTTCTGGTGCTGGCTGCCTGGGAGAAGAGACCAACCTCTGCTTGTTTACAACCTCCCTTCAGGTAGTTGTAGAGAGCAATAAGGTCACCCCTGAGTCTCCTCCTCTCCAGGCTAAGCAGCCCCAGCTCCCTCAGTCTCTCCTCATAGGGCTTGTGTTCCAAGCCCCTCATCAACTTCGTTGCCCTTCTCTGGACACGTTCCAGCCAGCCAAGATAAAGCCTGCTTATAAACATAGGAATACAGGAATTGCTGTGGTGGGTCGGATTAATAGTCCATTTAATTCAGTAACCTCTCATTTGACAGCAGACAGCATCAGCTGCTTCAGGGAAAGGATGAAGAAACCTCTAGGAGAGCAATGATAGGAAGACTTTCCCATCAAATTTCTTTCCCATTCCCATCATCTCTTTGATGAGTTATTCCCTGCAGCAGGAGAGATTGTTTTGTGGGAGTTTTGTTGTTTTGTTTGTGTGGGGTTTTTTTGGTAGCTTGAATAATACAAACAATGCTAAACAATACCCCAAACATTGTGGGCATCTCTGGTATTTATATTCATGTTTTCATCCTCAGAACTGTTTGCCCCAGCAGAACTGAGAGGTACAGAGTTTCAGCAGCACCAGCAGGCTTCTTTAAATAGTATTCTGCTATGCTTTTCAATAACTCTCTCATTTCCCCTGGACAATCCTGTGTAGTTATAGGGCCTAGGGTAGCACAGTACAACAAAAGTTAAGTGAATGTAACTCACCTTCTCCAAGAGTGCCTGCTGCTTTGCTTTTCTCGTTGTATACTGCAGTGACTCTTACCAAAAAAAGCCCTGGGGAGAGCAAAAATGCCTCCAGATTCCCTCCTGTAAATGTTACAAGCTTCTTTCAGGTCAAATGTTAATTTCTCTGTCAAATGTATGTGTTCATCTGAATTGCTAGTATGTGCTTCTTCGAATGCCACCCATCCAGTTAACTTCCTAAAATTTCAGGTCAAACGCTTTTCAAGGCGGGGGGGAGGTAAAACAACAATTATCTGTTCTTGAATACCAAGGCAAGAGCAGCAAGACGTTCCTGTGATTAAAGCAACCCTTATCTTCTAAAACTGCCCCAGAATTATCTGTGTAGACACTTCCATGTTAAAACCCTATGTAAATACCAGTAAAGAAACAATTACATCAATTAATAACAGTTGTTGACAGATAAACACTGCCAAAAGGACTCCATTCACTCCCTAACACAATGGCAGTATCCAAATGAAGGCAAGCTGCCCAAAACCTCTATTTGCATCTGCAAGTATGCACTTGGGCACTGTAAACACCAAGCCATTACCACTCTGCCTGCCATCCTCACAACTGGTCCACAGCAAGCAGGTACCAGCAAGCTTCAGGCAAGAAGGGACTGCAGCTCTTGGCAGTCTGCCCTATGGCTTGACCTCTGGTTGTTTTTAGGGTCACTTGCAATTCATCCATGCCGGCTGAAGTCTGCAGGGTGTCTCTAGGATTTCTGGAGCAGACTGAATACACTAACAAAAATGACCAGTGTTCACACTGTAGAGGTGCCTCCATTTGCAAGTCAGCTCAAGCGTGGGCAAGTATTAGACGAAGCTATTTCAGCAATCACATTACTTTTGGTAAGCTGCCTTTTTCCCAAACCAAGAAATATAGATTCAAAATTTAGAAACTTTTCAATCAAGAAGTATCAGTTCAAAGAGATTTGAAGGCAATTGTCCAAACATAAGACTGCCCTAAGCAAATTATCCCTTTGGAATCAGTTGTGACAGATCATGATCACCTGAGCAAGGAATGGCTACATAGGATTTTTTTAAACAACATAGTGTGAACATCTTTAAAGTTCCACAAATCTTATCTAAAAATCACATTCTTGCATTCAGTTCCTTCGATACGGAGTGGAGAGGCACAGCAGAAACTGTAAAAGTCTTTGTCATTGCTTCAGATGTAGGCTGTAGGAATTAAATGAACAGAAACAGATGCTGATGGAGAGCATAAAGCCTTGGGGATATCCCCTGCATCTCTTACTGCAGGTCCTTCTGAATAAATGCAGTGCAAAGGCTGCATCACAATGACAGGTAAGAAGTGGAACCAGGTTTGTATCCAAGGACCAGCTCTTATTTGCATATGACCTGCCCCTCACAAACACCGAAGAGGCATCACAAGGCTGACAGCATCTGGCAAAACTTGGTACAAGGAATCCTTAGCCTAGGGCTCCTGATGCCATTGGGGCCTGGTGGCTCAGGTAAACACTGCTGAATAGCTGCAGGATCTCCTTATATGTACCAAGAGTAAATACTGTCACCTGTTAGACAGAATGGTGAGGAAAGATGTTCCTGATCTCAACAAAGCTTTTGGGAGCAGGCAGTCTGGTCTTGTCTTATTGTACTGGGTGATGTCAAACGAAAGGGATGGAGTAAGGTTTTTAATAAAGAGTATAGAGACCTTTGTGTTCACAGGGTTTAGGAGACACACCTCCTATCAGTGGAATCAGAGGAATCAAAATAAGTGCTGCACTATCAGCAAATGGTGTGAAAAAAGCTATAAATCAATCAGCTTAACTGGGATAGCACAGAGAGGGAACACACACGTGAAGCAAGCTCAAAAATACTAGAAACCACTTCTGAGCAATGTCAAGCTGACTGAAATCTTAAAAGTTGGAGGGGGGGGGGGAAGGCAAGTGTTGTGACAAGTAATCTAAGCAAATGTTAAAAGTCAAGTTTGACAAAGATAAAGTATCTGCCAAACACTCAAAACAGAAATGAAACTGCCATTCTGCACGGGCCAAATAAAACAAGATGTAGCCAGACAGTTTCTGACAGAACAGGGAGGGTATTGTTAGGTCTTCTTATAGACCTTTCTTTGTGCAGGAAAAGGAGAAGAAATAAAACCCAGCACTAAGTACATGGAAACTGAGTCTCCATTTCAGCACACACCTCAGGCTCTCTGTGTTTATCTGTGAAAGAATGGGGATGGGAGGGGGAAGATGGGGACAACAGGGTTGCCCCATGATTTCTGCCAAGTCCTGGGGTGATGCACATCCTGGAGTTTTCTGAGGACCAGAGCAGGAAGACCTGGTGAGCACCAACTGGGAAAGTCCAGAGAGAGGAAGAAGAGGGTTTGGGGGAGTGGCAAGCTTAATCTGAAACTTCTAGAAAGATTTTTGTTTGGGTTAAAACCAATGTCATTTAGCACTTTAAATCAAGAACCTCTTCATTAAACACTAGCCACATCATCCCTCTGGCCATCATGCTGCAAGTCAAAAGTTATTAACGGAAGCAAGGTCTCTATACTTCTAATGAATAGTAAAATCACAATTGCCATAAACTTCCTAACAAAGAAGCAAAGCACAACAGAGTATGAAGCAAAAAAAACCCTCAAACCTGCCCCCAAAAAACCCAACCCACAAAATCTGTGGGTATCTGTGCAGTGTTTTGATTTTACCAGAAGCAAAGAGTAAAAGCAGCATATTCCCCACCACGGCCCTTATTGTAAGGTCAAAAGGAGAGAGAAGTGCATACACTTAACCAGCAGGGAGAAAATAAAAGCTCATTAACAGAATCCAAAACACATTCTGCAGACCAAAATACACTTTGAATGTTACACTGATGTGCATTCCTCTGTTCATGGCAACAGTTCAGGAGGAATAACTTCTGGAAATTGCACATTTCCAGCTCACAGCCTTTCAGGATATTCTTTCTTCTGTGACTGCTGAACATGATCTCCTCTAGCTATAGAACCTTGTCTTTTTTTTAACTGGATATTAAAATGAACAAGCAACCATAGAAACAGAGCAGCAACCAACACCAGCAACTGAATAAAAGATACTACTTCAGTACACACTTTTGCTTGAAACTTGATCAGTTGTGAGACTACTTTTTGGTATCATTTGGTGCACAGGTTAGGAGAGCCTAAAGTAATGATGGAAGCACGGGCCATGACTGATCTAGTTAAAGATGCCCCTGCTCGCTGCAGAGAAATTGGACTGGGTGACCTTTAAAGGTCCCTTACAACCCAACACATTCTGTGACTGACCTGGCTGTGTAAGAGAGCAAGATCATCTCACAGGCAGGGGAAGTCAAGGCTGCATCTCACCTCAATAGTTCGTAAAGAAACACTGCCAATGGACTTCAAGGCTTACCGTTTCCAGAAGGATTTAAGCACTGCGTGAAGGAGGTGTTCCCAGGGGGATTAGGCAGACAAATAGATGTGAACATCTTAAAGTCAAGCCTGGATTACATCCATCTTAGAGAAGCAGCAGGTCAAAGGTCAAGATAAGTGCATGCAGGTGTACTTTTTTGTTCTGCAATTTCTGCTTATTGCTTATAGACTAGATGGGAAAATAAATCCAGAGACCATTCTAGCTGTTTAGTGTTTTAACTAAGTGCTTGCAAATAAGCAATAGGGATTTGGTACTGCCTTCTCTTGCTAGCTGCCCAAACATAGGCCCTTGTCACAGATCTAGGTGTTTGCTTTTCTTCTCAGATGTGAGCACGTTCTCATCTGAAATAACGCCCTGCATTCCACGATTCAAACCTCCTTCCGACACCCACAGCTCTTTTGCCATTACGATGTGTGACGTACCGGAGGCTCTCATGTTGCCATTCTTACCCCGCTCCCAGAGACACCCAGCCTGATTTGTATTGATCATGGGCAATTTGCTAATGCCTGATCTATTCACTGCTCTGCACATCACTTTAGAATTATGAATAGCTATTGTTGCCCTGCTTCTGTTTGCTCCTTACAAAAGCAGTTTTTTGGGGGTTGCTTTTTTCACTTGGTTGGTTTTGGTGGGGTGGTTCTTCAGTACTCTACAAAGTAAAATACTTTTGCAATCCTCTAGAGCTGTAGACCCATGTTTTGTTGCTGTACTGTGTCTGGCTGGGATGAAGTTAGTTTTCTCCACAGTAGCCCAGACTGTGCTGTGCTTTGGATGTGTGGCTGAAACAGGGTTGATAACCCACCAATGTTACCACTGTGCTGCCACTGTTCCTGAGCAGGGCTTACACCGTAGCAAGACCTTTTCTTTTGCCCACTCTGCCCTGCACCACCACACCCCAGTGAATAGGCTGGGAGTGGACACAAGACTGGGAGGTGACATAGGAGGGACAGTTAATCTGCAATGACCAAAGGGATACTCCAGACCATACAGGCATCATGCTCAGCAATGACTGTTCAGGGACTTGCGGAGGAAGAGAGGACATCCATGATGATGGTGTTTGTCTTGCCAAGCAACTACCACGCACACTGAAACCCTGCTGAAAGCAGCTGAATACTTGCCTGCTGATAAGTTAGTGAAAGAATACCTTCCATTGTTTTGCTTGCATGTACAGCTTTTGCCTTCCCAATTAAAATGTCATTATCTCAATCCAAGAATCTCCTTGCCTTCTTTCTGTTTTCGCCCTGTCTTATGGGAGAGTGGAGTAAGCAAGCAGCTGGGTGGGCATTTGGCTGTTAGCCAAGGCTAACACAAGGCTACAACTGCCAACGATTTTCTTCCTGACCTCCTCCTTCATCTCTAGTTATCTTCTAATTAATTTAATTAATCCATATTAATTTAGTAGATCAAAGAAAAGTCTTGACATAACTGATAACTTGGTTAGCTAGCATCACTACATGCTTGGAATCACAACAGCTTTGCGTGAAGTCACTGGCTGAAGCTGGATGTCCTTCTTAGGCCAACCTCACTTCCTAATCTATAGAATAAATTTAATGCTGTGATTTCCAAGAATCATTTCAGGAAATCCTGAGGAAAAGGTAAGACAATAACAGTACAGATGTGACCTCCACCCGTGACAACAGAAAAGATAGCAGAACTGCAAGACCCCTGGTTGACCCAGGTGGTAGTAACATAATCAAGTCGTTCAGTGATGGGGCACTAGTAGGTGCAAGAGAAATTACCTTGGAAGCTACAAAGGTGCTGACATCTTTGTGAAACGAGCATACAGGCATTAATACACCAAAATTATTTAGGCACTTCAGAGTTGCATATAATGACACAGGGCACAGGAGAGGGCTGCTGGATTACATCTTTCGATCTGACAATGATTTGCTCATGACTTCAGGGAAGTCATCTGAACTCCAACTGACTCAATTTTTCCATTTGTGAAATGGAAATCAACATGCACTTCCATTTTAAGATAAGTGAAATACTCATGGCTGGCACCATCATTAACTCTAAGTAACCAAGATCTGTTAGTACTGAGTGTATGTGATTGCCCCTTTCAGCTGTTTTCCCGGAGGTACGGGGAAACATGACTTACAGTTTAGCACAGATAACAACTTCATCTCCATAGCCATTCAGAAAAGGGCAATGTACACGGCCCTACACGAATTCCACACACTAAATCAATTCAATGTCTAAGGAAAAAAAACAAACAAAAGAACTCTGAAAAATATGGCAACGTATTCCAAGAAGGCTGTTTTATCTATCTGATGTCTTTCCTGCATCTCATGATGATTTACACTAATAGGTAATAACTACTGTAACATTATATCTAGTTTTAATAACCACACTTCCATTATGTTTCATTTCCCAAAGGGACTATTGTGTTTTTTCATCTCTTTAACTGTAAAACTGTAAACTCCTACAATCAGGCACTGCCTGTCTTGTATTCTGGACATCCCTGGTTGATTACAATCACTGCCTGCTGAACTTATCTTCCAAATGTTAATCACGAAATTCAATAAAGATTTGTATTATTACATTGCATACTGCTCCATTCATTCCCTCTTCTCCACCCAGGAGACCCAGAATACAGAAGGTTGTAAGAAAGGGGAAAAATACAAAAAGAGGAAAAAATAGAAAGGAAAAAAGAGGGAGTGAGTGGAAATGAAAAAAAGAGGGGAAGAGAAAAGACTTTTTTTTTTTAAGAAAAGCCTCTTTTTGAAGAAGACAGAGCTGGAGAAGGCAGCTGAAAGAAGCCAAAGCAGATGGTATTCTCCTTGATGTCTGCAGAAGAGAAGGCGGCTCTGAAAGCATGCTCTGAGGTACCCGTACCTTCACCAAAGCCTGTGAAACAATAGCACGGATGCATGGCACAGCGGTGCGGGGAACTGGGGACTTGCCCCTACAACCATCTGCTAGCAGAAGGACTACCTGAGTGGAAGACAGAATCACACAATCACTCAGGTTGGAAAAGGCTCTTGGGATAAAGTCCAACCCAATAACCCTACTCTACAAGGTTCACCCCTAAAGCAGATCCTCAAGCACCACATCCAAACCACCTTTAGACACATCCAGGGTTGGTGACTCCACCACCTCCCTGGGCAGCACATCCTAATGTCTGACTTGCTGAGAAAAAATCTCTCCTACTGCCCAGTCTAAACCTACCCAGTCACAGCTTGAGGCCATTCCCTCTTGTTCTATCTCTAAAACCTGTGAGAGGAGGCCAGCAGCAGCCTCTCCACAGCCTCCTTTCAGGTAGTTGTAGAGAGCCAGGAGCTCTCCCCTCAGCCTCCTCTGTTTCACACTAACCAGCCCCAGCTCCTTCAGTTGTTCTTCATCAGATTTATTCTCCAGGCCCTTCACAGCTTCCTTGCCCTCCTCTGCACTGCCTCCAGCACCTCCACATCTCTCAATATTGTATTGAGGTGCCCCAAACTGGACATAATAATCTGTAGTTGGTTTGGAAGTAGGAGAAGTAAATTTTTTAACAAAACCATATATATATAAGTAACAGGAGTTTCACAAGCGTAAGGGATGAGGAGAAATAGGAAAATATACAAACCCAAGCCTGGATGGCCTCTTATTTCCCTGGATGTATGTGGATTCAGCCTGTAGAGAAGCATGGATGCAGCTTGGAAAGACAGACCAGGCCTGACCACGTGGAAGAGTCAGGAAACTGGCTGCAGCTGATGCCCCTTTGAGCAGGTGAGGCAGAAGAAGAGAGCAATTGCAGCAATCTCCTTTTTATAGGCTTGCTGGTCAGGAGGGGGGAGTGGAATAGACCACTTTTGACCCGGGGGACCCCTCCTCCTGGGAAGGAGAAATTTAGTCTCTCTCTGCTCACCTGGATCAGGTTTCTTTTGTCCTTGGGAGAGGGGGGAGCAGGGCTCTTTCAGCCCTCCACGCAGGATGGGTGTAACCCAGTACAGGCATCAACAAAACCAAGTTGCTAAGAGTGTAAACCAAGCTGCAAGGTCAGCTGGACTTTTCAAACCCCATGTTCAGGGAACTGTTAGGTTCATGAGGATGCAGTGACTGAAAGAAGTGTCACTGGATGTGTGTATACTACCTGATAATGTCCACAGTGACATTTTCAGCAGCCTCATACAAGTTATTTCAGAGATTTCTAGGTTTCTAGATACAAAACAATGCCATGTTAGGAATACCTAAAACCTCTGCTTTAACCTACAGCACAAAGGACCACGTGTACTCACACAAAGTCTTAGTTTTCTCTCTGCTTTAACATGCAAAGCTAATACTGCAGACCCTCCAAATCCCAGCCCCAGTGTGGTCCATTACTTCAGCAGTATCAGTATAACCAAAAGGCTGGCTATACTTGCATCCAAAGGAGCAAGACACAAGCACAGCCTACTGTAAAGCATAGGTGTCTCCTTAGGAAAAAGAGTTTTAGTGGGGCACATGAAAGTGAACTCTCTCAAGAATAGAATAGAATAGACCAGACCAAACCAGGTTGGAAGAGACCTTCAAGATCATTGTGTCCAACCTATCATCCAACACCACCTAATCAACTAAACCATGCAACCAAGCACCCTGTCAAGTCTCCTCCTGAACAACTCCAATGATGGTGACTCCACCACCTCCCCCGGCAGCCCATTCCAATGGGCAATCACTCTCTCTGTGTAGCATTTCTTCCTAACATCCAGTCTGAACCTCCCCTGGTGCAGCCTGAGACTGTGTCCTCCTGTTCTGGTGCTGGTTGCCTGGGAGAAGAGACCAACCCCCACCTGGCTACAACCTCCCTTCAGGTAGTTGTAGACAGCAATAAGGTCACCCCTGAGCCTTCTCTTCTCCAGGCTAAGGAACCCCAGCTCCCTCAGCCTCTCCTCATAGGGCTTGTGTTCCAAACCCCTCACCAACTTTGTTGCCCTTCTCTGGACACCTTCCAGCAAGTCAACATCCTTCCTAAACTGAGGAGCCCAGAACTGGACACAGGACTCAAGGTGTGGCCTAACCAGTGCAGTGTACAGGGGCAGAATGACCTCCCTGCTCCTGCTGGCCACACTGTTCCTGATGCAGGCCAGGATGCCATTGGCCCTCCTGGCCACCTGGGCACTCTGCTGGCTCATGTTCAGCCTACCATCGACCAGCACCCCCAGGTCCCTCTCTGCCTGGCTGCTCTCAGCCACTCTGACCCCAGCCTGTAGTACTGCCTGGGGTTGCTGTGGCCAGTGTGCAGCACCCAGCACTTGGATGTGTTCAATCTCCTGCCCTTGGATTCTGCCCAGTCTCTCTGGCCTTTAACTGGACACTGTTATCAGCAGTAATTACAGCTCTCAAATGGAGAATGGGATGAGCATTTACAAGGAAGATTTGGGAAAAGTGCACAAAGGAAAATTTGGCCAGCTCATGTTCAGCCAACTGGAAAGTAAAATAGCTGAACTAAAAGCATTATTAATTAAGACAAGTGAATATAGGCAGAGGCAAAACTACTTACAGAGCAGAGGAGATAAAGCAGACAAAGCATTATCACCAGTACTAAATAATAATGAGCCAAACAGATATGATCAAAGACGCATGTAGGCAAGTACCAGTGGCATTACTTCTGAATTTGATTTATTTTATCTTAAGTTACAGAGTAGATCATTTAGGCAAGCCAGTTCCTACCAGGTATCTTGCTGCCATCCCCTTAATAGGAACAGGGCTGGATGTGCAGATGGTAACAGATGAAATGAAAAGGCAAGCAAACCCTAACTAGACAGAAAGACACTGTAAATTCTGCACAGCTAACAAATTTCCTAGATGTGAATCCAGGAAGAGACCAGTACCATAATACAGTCTGGCTTACTGGAGATATGGGACAAGCAGTTTTCCACAGAACATGTATTAAGGCAATTATTTATATATATATATATATATAAAAAACTTCCCATGATGGCAAGTTCTGCATTTCTTCCTTCCCTTTTCCTGCATTAAACTTCCTTCCCTTTTCCTCTTCCATTCATGGTTAGAGTGTGCATACTTGAGGGACAGCTGTAGACCTGAGGCCCACGGACAGGAGACCATGAATACAAGGCTAAGAAGTGCCTGCTTGCATAGCAGCACCACCTTTCCCCTGGTCTGATGTGCTCAGCACACCTTTGTTTAGAACCCTGCTCCAAAAAGACGTCTGCAAGAAAATTTTGTCTAATGGAAACAGTGGCATCCATGATAGTGTAGGGATCATCCTTCACTCTTGAGTGAGTATTGATCCAGAGCAGTATCAAATAGGAAGATGGTTCTGGCTTCAGGACAACATTTCTAACAACTATTGAGGATTAATATTCAGAACCACCTATCACCCGAAATTGGGAATCATGCCCAAGACTTCAGCCAAATTTCTCTTTTGGCAACCACAGCCTC